>NC_143397.1:116419645-117034618 GCF_052110815.1 Crocodylus siamensis | reverse complement strand
GGATCCACACCCTCCCCCTCGCAGTTGTGGCATCGGGGCAGCAGTGATCAGAGCAGAGCGGTGTCGCCTCAGGGATTAACGCCGCTGCCATTCATTCCACCACTGCTGAGCACGTGTCCGCTGCGGCTCCAGACCCCGCAATTCAGCTGTGGCTCCTTAACTGCTTGTCCCACCCGCACATCCCTGGCCCCGCCAGGAGCCCCGCAGGTCTGAAGGTGGCTCTGCAGACTGGATCCAGCTCACGGGCCGCGGTCTCGACACCCAGCTCTCAGGCGCTCTCTCTAAGCTTTGAATTGCTGCTGTGAGTCTCTTGGGCACCTCTCCCATTTTTCAACCTTTTTGCCACACGTCACCCTGGATCTGGTTCTGGATCCCAACACTGGTCTCGCCAGCAGTGTACACAATGCACAAGCCTCCTGCATGGACAATGCAAACACTTTCTCATCACCTGAGCCACGGCAGCCATGACCTGGGCTCCCCCACTCTGTGGGGTGTGACGAGTGTTGGTGCGGGAGGAGGAGGCTGGAGCTGAGCTTCTGCAATGTCCTGACAAGGAAATGCTATCTCCAGCTCCACATTCACCCCAGCCCCTTGTGGAAGATTTTCTGTCCTCAGGGATGTGCCAGTGCCCAGCCTGATATCTTGGGGTCACAAGCTGATGTCCAACCCAATACAGCTCAGCAGGGATTGACAGCTGTTGTCAGGCCAGCTAGCAGAGGGCTGGCCTCACTGGCTGTGTCATGAGTGCCTTTGGGTCTCAGGTCCAGCTCTCCCAGCACAGGGTTATTCCCTGGCACTGCACTGCATGGCGGGGTCCACCAGTGTGACATTAAGTGACAGAGCATCTGAACCTCTCATAAAATGCTGTGCTGAGGGGATCTGGAAGGGGAGACTGAAGCCTGAGACTCTTCTCCTCAGAAGACCAAACAAGAAGGGACCTCCAGACCAGTCAGCCTCACCTCAGTCCCTGCAAAAATTATGTAGTAGATCCTCAAGTTATCCATTTGTAAGCATTTGGAAAAGAAAAAGGTGATTAGAAACAGTCATCATGGGTTCACCAAGGGCAAGTCATGCCTGACCAACTCCATTGCCTTCTCTGATGAGGTGACTGACTGTGGATGCGGGGAGACTGGTGGATGTGGTGGATGTTGATTTTCACCACACTTTTGCTATGGTCTCCAGCAACATTCTCACAGGCAAGCTGAGGAATGAAGTACGGGCTGGATGGATGGACGGTAAGGTATTTAGAAACCTGGCTGGAGCATCAGGATCAGAGAGTTGTAATCAATGGCTGGATGTTTAGTTGGCAGCTTGTATCAAGTGCAGCGCCCCAGGGGTTGGTCCTGGGGCCAGTTTTGTTCAATGTCATCATCAGTGACCTGGCAGATGGCACACAGTGCACCCTCAGCAAGTTTGCAGATGCCACCAAGCTGGGAGGAGCAGTAGATACACTGGAGGGTAGGGCTAGTATACAGAGTGACCTAAATAAATTGGAGTATTGTGTCCAAAGAAATCTCATGAGGTTCAACAAGGACAAGTGGAAAGTGCTGCATTTAGGACAGACAATCCCATGTACCAGTACAGGTTGGGGGGCAGATTGTCTGGACATCAGCTCTTTGGATAAGGACCTGGGGGTTACAGTGGACAATAAGCTGAATATAAGTCATTTATAGGTGTGTTGCCAGTAGGTCAAGGGAAGTAATTATTCCCCTCTATTCAGTACTGGTGACACCACAGCTGCAGTACTGTGTCCAGTTTTGGGCCCCCCACTACAGAAAGGGTTTGGACAAATTGGTGAGAGTCCAGCGGAAGGCGACAATAATGGTGAGGGGATTGGGGGACCTGACTTATGAGAAAAGATGCGGGGAACTGGGCTTATTTAGTCTAGAGAAGAGGAGACTGAGAGCAGAAAACAGTAGTCTTGAACTAGCTGAGGTGGGGTTCAAAAGAGGATGGAGCAAGGTTATTTCAGTGGTGGCAGATGACAGAAAAAGGTGTAATCATCTCAAGCAGCAGCAAGGGAAATTTAGGTTAGATATTAGAGAAAAAATTGTCATTGGGAAGGTAGTAAAACACTGGAATAGGTTACCTAGAGCTGGGTGGTTTCTAAATCTGGCTAGACAAAATTTGGCTGGGATGATTTAGTTGGGGATGATCCTGCTTTGAGCAGGAGGTTGGACTAGATGACCTCCTGAGGTCCCTTCCAACACTAACTTTCTATGATTCTGTGATAAAGTCTTAACACGTGATGCACTTGGGGCTGTGGCTATATGGCCAAGCACTGCCCCAGGGATGACTCTGACTGCGAGCCTAGAGTCCATTCCAAGCAGCTTGTCAGGGATCAGGAGTTGTGGTCTGAGGTCATTGCCCCCAGGACTACTTTAACTGGCAGCTGCACAACTGGTTGCCCTGACACTCCAGGTACCCTGGGGCCTGTGGTGCTGCTGGGCTTGACCTTGCTCTGGCTTGGGCTGGCACTGGTTGCACTGGTCCCTGATTTCAGTCCCTGCCAAGAGTATTTCTATGGAAGAGCTGTGCCCTGGAGCTTGCATGTTACAAGTGTAGCAAACATTTGGCTGAAACTGGGCAACCTACATCATTTTGCAACTCTCTAGCATGAGAGCTATGAGGGTGGTCAAACATTGGAACCGGCAATCTAGAGAAATTGTGGAAGCTCCATCCTTGGCAACTTTCAAGAGCAGGTTAAACACACTTGGCTGGGATGGTTTAGTCAGGGATGCTGGTGCCTTGAGCAGGGGGCTGGACTAGATGGCCTTGTGAGGTCCCTTCCAGGCCTACCCTCCTATGATCCTAAGGCACTTGCCTACAGTCCAGTGCTGAGCCCACTCTCCTCTCACAGTCTCAGAGGGAGACATTTTAAACAGATAAAAAGATGGGATGGGGCTCTTGTGTATGACTTTTATAGTTGCAGAGTAGGTAGAGCCCTGCAGCCTGGAATAAATCTAATCTTTGTAGCAAGCCATTGCTTTGCTCATGCTCCTTTCCCTGTCTCCAGAATCACAGGCCTCCCCCCACCCCGCTCCCTCTTCACCCCAGAAAATTTCTGGGTTTCTTTCAAGGATGTAGCAATTATCATCCAAATGTCTGTAACGTTTAGGAGAGAAATGTTTTTTTCTCCTTCAAACACATTGTCTGTGCACTGATTTGAACTTTACCAGAAGTGCTCTGCTACCAGCCACAGCCCCAGCAACACTGGAAACAGTTTGCAAGGGCCTCTGTCATGACAATGCCATGGTGGTGGTGGTGGTGGTCCTCAAAAGGCTGAGACTTGGGGGACAGTCTACTCTCATGGCCTTGATCTCCCCTGAACATGAACACTGCGTGCCCCCAAGGTGGGTAGGGCACGGGGAGCTCCCGCAGGCAGCTGCAGCGCTGTTGGCAACAGGGCTAGGGGTGGCAAGCACCAACCAGTGGTTGGAGATCACCAGCAGAAGCCCCCAGAAGCATCGGTGGTGGCCTGCGGTGATCGCAGACCTCCCGCAGATGCTACCAGTGGTGTTGGTGGCGAGGGGAGGGGGTGGCAAGTGGCAACTGCCCTGAGGTGCTGCCAGCATTGTTGGCTGCACCGTTTCACAGGAGATGCACTGCCATGTTCAGGGGGTGCATGTGTACCCACATGCACCCTGTATGTATCGCCAATGCCCCTGAAGAAGATGGGAGTAGGAGCAATGCTCAGGTCATGAGGGCAGCTCCCTCCATCATTTAAAGCTGAGTCCAGAGAAGAGCATGGTGAACTGGCCTGTGTCACAGAGTCAGCTCGCTAGACAAACTAGACAAGGGCAGTGAGACCTAGGTGCTCTCCCTCTGGCCTGGGTCAGGAGAAGGCACTCTCCCTGATGGAGTGAAAGAACTCTTCATAGATGAGACGTGAGGGAACAGCACAGGTGCCTAAAGTTACAACAGCTACCATAGAATAAACAAGAATTTGGGCCTGGGATTTGCCTCATAAACCATGCCAGATACTATATCCTCCAGACATCAGAAACCACAGCCATCACCACCACCATGTCACTCTAACACAGTGCCTTGGCAGGGGGAACCATAGGAGTCACCTGGCATTCCTCATTGAGCCACAGCAGGATCTTGGCTGCAAGGAAGATTCACAACTGTGCAAACCATGACTAATTGCTACAAAAAACCTCTGCACTTGTATGTAACTATGAATATTGATGACAATGTTATTGACACAAGCTAGTCTTGCTGTGGGCTCTCTTGCTGTTCTAGGATGCTGAATTCAGCCCCACACTTACGAAAACCAAGAAAGGCAGGGTACATGCCCATGCCATCCTAGCACAGCTCACATGAAAGCAAAGCTTCAGCCCCACTGCTGCTGATTTTATGATTTGTGCTTTATCTGCAGGGCTGATGGGCACCAGGTCCTGGGGGGCCACTGGAGACCTGGATGCCTGAAGGGGCACATTTCTCTGGGACTCTGCCTCTGGCTCATTGCCACTGAGGGTTTTCCCTAGTTGGGAAAGAGACAGAAAATGCAGGCGAGAATCAGGTTGAGTAACTGCAATAGCTCACTTGCTCACCACAAACTCATGGGATGAAGAACCAGCACCATATCTACAGGTTGGGGAATTCCCTTCTCGTCAGTGCAGAGGCAGAAAAGGATCTTGGAGTCATTATTGATGCCAAGATGAACATGGGCCGGCAGTGTGGGGATGCAGTCAGGAAAGCCAAGCATACCTTGTCATGCATCCACAGATGCATCTCGAGCAAGTCCAAGGTGATCTTCCCTCTCTATGCGGCACTGGTCAGGCCACAGCTGGAGTACTGCGTCCAATTCTGGGCGCTGCACTTCAAGAGGGATGTGGACAGCATGGAGAGGGTCCAGAGGAGGGCCACTCGCGTGATCAGGGGGCAGCAGGGCAGGCCCTACGAGGAGAGGCTATGGGACCTGAACCTGTTCAGCCTCCACAAGAGAAGGCTGAGGGGGGATCTAGTGGCCTGTTATAAACTAGTCAGGGGGGATCAGCAGGCATTGGGGAAGTCCCTGTTCCCCCGAGCACTGCCAGGAGTGACCAGGAATAACGGTCACAAGCTGGCAGAGGGCAGGTTTAGGTTAGACATCAGGAGGCGCTACTTCACAGTCAGGGCAGCTAGGATCTGGAACCAACTTCCAAGAGAAGTGGTGCTGGCTCCTACCTTGGGGGTCTTTAAAAAGAGGCTGGATAAACACCTTGCTGGGGTCGTTTGACCCCAGTACTCTTTCCTGCCCATGGCAGGGGGTCGGACTTGATGATTTGCTCAGGTCCCTTTCGACCCTGTATCTATGAAACTATGAAACTCTTGCTAAGCTGTCCCAATACCGTCTTCATTTACCATTTCCTTTCCTATCGTCTAGGTTATACCAAGAAGTGCATTGCAAATCTAAAGTACTGAAAGCTATTTTGGCTTATTCAAGTTCAGATACAGGAACAGATTTATGAACAGATAAAAAAAAATCTAAAAAGCATTCATTAAAATATTAGGAACAACACCAAAAAAGCCTCCAGAAATAACAGGCTTTTCAGTTTGAGGATATTTCCTTGCTTAGCCAATCTGATCACAAAAAGTAATACAAAAAAGTTCTCTCTATACTGGATAGTTTCAATAGTAGAGTAATCATTGAGAAATACATTTAAATGACTTTAGCAAAGCTGTAACCATGTCTCTGCTTTACATCATATATTATGCATTCAAATATAATGTGCTAAGGAGCCAATTTGAAGTTATAATCTCAAGGATGAACCCACCAAAATGTTATATACAAAAATCTATGGTAAGAAAACACTAAAGTAAGAATTAAGACATGCCAGTTGTCAATTGCAACTTTAATTCAGTTCCCTCATGATTACATGCTCACATAATATTTTCTGCACACGATCCCTGTCTCATTAAAGCACAGGTTGGATAGTGCTCTGTTAAAGCAGCTTTCAAGATTTTACCTTATTCTCATTGGATAATGCACACTGTTCACACCATGCTCTGAATGGACAATTACTCTTTTTCGTAGACTTTTCTAAAGTGCTGTGCTCTGCTCTATAGTAACTAAGAGCATGTGTAACTAGCACATACATTAATTCACTTCTTTCCACAACTCCCTGTGAGGTAAAGGAGTGCTATTATCCTCATTTGATATGTAAGGAGCTGAGAGATTAAGATAAAAAATGCCCACCACTTTCAAGTTACCTTACCTGAAATGCTTAGGACCTGCTGAGAACTTAGTATTTTACAGGTCATTCAAAGCAGAGCTCCACAAGCTAGACTAATTGTGTAGCTGGCAATCATACAGAGGTAGCCTTGCATATGAAATGATGCCTCTCACCATGTACCTGAAGCATGGGGGATAGTCAAGGACTGGCAGAGAAGTCCCTATAGCACTATGTTATTAATTGTTACATCCTATTGGTCATGGATCAAATAAATGAGTCAAACCACTTTATGTGGCTGCATGATGCACTGAACAAGGACGGGACCATCACGGCATGTAAGCAGACTTCCCATAAAGATGCCACCCTAGCATCAAAACAGACAGTTAACGGTAGTAGTGGAGAGACCCTCATATTGAGCAAAGTTAGCTGAGGACCTTACCACAAACAGGTTCACAGAAAGCATTTACAGAAGTAAATTGCTGAGAAGGGAGGGCCTATTCTACTTCACACAAACTGGTGGTGCACAAGGCATTTTGCATAAGCAAACTGCAACTTTCTAAAAACAATATTGTAAAAAGCCACAAGCTTTGTTCCCTATTGACTGACGGAGGAACTCAGCTTGTATTCAGAGGCCTACTGAAAAGCACCAACTTCCACAGCAACTGTTTCATAGTATCAGCCAGGATTCACAAGTTGTTCAGACTGTAAATTACTCCAAATACCACAGAGAGGAGACAGTCTCTGGAGTCTGCAGACAGGAGAGGGGTTGTGGACCAGAGCTCCCTATCTGGTACTGTAAGGCCCTGTTAATGTCCAGAAAGTGTCAGCATCCTATAGCTTCCACACTGGAAAATCACCAGATTTGATAAACAGAACAGGGATGGAGAATGGGTTTTCACTGAGCCCACACTGTCTCCAGTTTGAAGTTTCCACACTGGGAGTGACTGATTCTGCAGTGGCTGTTTTAGGGACTCCTGATTTCAGGATGTCTGTGTCAAGGTGAGCTTAGCAGCAAGACAGCCGCATTAAGGGTCGCTCCTCTTTCTTCCGTGTACAAGGCTTCAGCCCCCCACTCATTAAATTTTCAAGCACACATGTTGGTGCTTTCGCTCATTTTGCCCTTCACACTTGGGAGCTACACTTTGCGTAATCCCTGCACCTCCAGCACCTCATCCTCTATCACCCTCCTGCAAGCCTTTCTATACATTGGGGTCCCTAGACAAGTTGACAGTGGTTAAGCTGATGGTGCTCTGTGCCCTTGCCAAAAGTGTAGAACTGTACTGCCTCCTCACTTCTCTGAACCCTGCCTCCCCCCATCTGTCCGTATCCACCCGTCTCTCTTGTCCCCTGCTCAGATTGGAAACTCAGGAAAAAGGGGACTTCCTCTCTGTCCCATGCATGCACAATGCCTATCCATAGCAGGAAGTAGGGATCTTCAGTGCTGCAGTAATAACAATCATGGTGATGGTGATGGTGATGGTGATAATGACAGGGGAGGGCCCTCTCAGCTAGCACTCCCTGCTCCCCCATCCTCACTCATCCTCTCTTAGCACGGGGGTGAAAGGGAACACAGAGGGAAGAGAAACATATCTGTCTGTCTTCCAGCAGGGCAAAGAGGCAACAGTTGAGCAACCAGTGCCTGGCGAGAGCCAGGGATTTCCCCCAAGAAAGCATTCTCTGTGAGGACCTGTCGCTTCATGGGTAAGAAGTATCCCTGCACCTGCTTTTTCTGGCTCCCACTAGCTGGGGCCCTGTGGTGTCGATACTAACACTCTTTCTCTTTTTCTGTTTCAGATATTGATACTGCTCGCCGTTACACAGGTTGGTGCCACAAGCCCCACGTGCCAGCCTGCACCCAGAGAATGGGTCCAGAGTAGGGTGGCTATCATAGAGGACAGTCCAGTTGTCTTCTGTCCTCTATTGATATGAAATCAGACACTTCTGTGTCTTCCATGCACGTAGCTCCCGGCACTCAACATAAAGGTGTTGGGTTTTGTATCAATAGAGGACAGAGGAGCAGAAAACTGGAATGTCCTCCCCTCCCTGGGGTGACTTCCCCTCTGCTCACCCCCTCTCCAGAGCTTGGGATGGCTGCTTGTCCCTGCTTATGCCCGGCAGGGGATTCTCATACACAAGGGCTGGTAGCTACTGCCTGCTCTGTGTATATGCCAAGCTGTTTGTGTGTCCCCTGCCCTGACTCACTGCTTCTTGCCTGCAGTGGATATTACTTTGGGCAGTCACAGGGGGAACTCTGAAGTGATCGTCTCCGGGGATCAGAGGAGCGTGCATCTGCAGTGGCAACAACTGGAAGAACATGGCGTCTCAGGGGTGTTTGAGAAGTACCCCTATGTGCTGGGCTCGGAGGAGTTCTCTGGTGGCCGGCAGTACTGGGAGGTGCAGGGGTCACTTGGGGGATGCTGGGCAGTGGGCATATGGCAGGAGGATGACATGAGACCCATCTGCACACAGCCTGAGTGGAACATCTGGGTTCTGGTCTATGATGAGGGCCACTACAAGGCCGGCACAAAGGAAGAGACAACCCTGAACCTGCAGGACAGTCCCTAGCACCTTGGGGTCTACCTGGATGCAGAGGGAAGGGAGGTCTCCTTCTTTGATGCAAAAAGTGGGACCCAAATCTTTACCTTCTTCCTGACTTCCATGATGCACAGGCCCAAGTTCCCATTCTTTGCAGTCCTGAGCAAAGGAGCTGAGCTCACCCTGTGTATCCTGAAGACCTTGTGACACTTCCCTGCAGGCCCTAAGTCTCTATGGATTTGGGGGACCAGAGAGGTTTTACAAAGCCTCTTTCCCACAGGCCAATTCTGTCCTCAGCCCTGGCTCTCAGCTGGGGTGACTGAGATGGGGTGGTGGGGAGGAAAGGTTCACTGCTGTCCCCTGCTTGTTGCTGTCATGACAAGACAGTCACTAGAGGGGAATAACCTGGCATGGGACACACACATATCACAAGTGCATGCTCTGGGCAGCTCCAGTCTTTGCCCTGGGTGGGGAGAATCATCTTCCTTCTTAGGTTTTTGACTGGTGCAATGGGAGTGGGGTGTAATCTTATCAATACAGCAGAAGAACAGGCAGGATCTCACCCACACCTATGGCTAAGGGTGGCATCCATCTGGCAGCCCACCAGCAACATCTTAAGCTATGGGGCATGCTAGGTCTGTGTTGCTTCCTTCATTGTTGTGGCAATGAATTGCCTCCCCTAAGTGCAGGGGCCAGTGGAAAAAGGGTCAGGGAAAAAATAATATTGTGCAAGGAGATCTGGGGAAGTGACCCAGTTCTTAGGAAGGAGCTGCCACCGTGTGGATTGGCAGGGGAGCTGCAATTCTGGTCTCTTCCTTGCAAGCAGCGCAGAGAAGGGGTCAGCAGTGGAGAGACAGGACTTGCCAGTCACATGTGGAATGAGATGTTACCCATCATATAATGTTGGAATATCCATCCGGTCAGGCAGGACCTGAGAGCTCTGCACAAATCCCTACCTGGCCTCCCACCCCTAGATCCAGCCTCTGGTGATACTGCTGTTGTCCTCATCCCTCATGGCTCACATATTGTGCATGAAGCTCAAGGTCCAATTTGCTCCTGTCTCTCACCTCAGTCTGGAAGGCTAAACTTCTCCCCCCCGTAAGATAATTATGTGGAGCTTTACAACAAAGGCCAGTCCCATGAAAGCAGTGGGTAATAGTATTGCTTAGCCCGAGCTTCAGGGCAGCTCCCATCCCTTCTGTTGGGGAGACTCTGCCACCTGCAAAGAGCCGTATGGTTTCATACGGTTTGCTGTGCTCATTTAAATTCAGGAAGCTGCAATAGATGAAGGAGACTCCAAGGGATTTTGCTGGCACCAAGCTTTTATACCATCAAACCACGTTGTTCCTCACATTTCAGCTCTGCCCTTAATTGCTCTGAGAGCTGGCTTTGGAGGAATCTTGTCTAGTGGCAAACCTGAACGTCAAGCCCAGCCTTTCCCATCCAACTGCAGATAGAGTAGGGTGCCAGCCTGTCACTGGACAGCCTCTAGCCTTAAGATGAGAATATTCAAAAGAGGGCCTCCTAGCTCCCCCTTTCTGCTCCTCTCCAGCTCAGTCAGCATCTGGCTGTGTAGGTTGAGGACACATCAGTTGTCATATCACTGATAAGTTGCTTTGGGAAGAAGCAGCAGAGCCTTGGGCTGCTGCTTTCTACAGTTCACAATTGGCTGAATGTCTTAACTCATCACTTAGCTAAAAAAAGTCTAGAGAAGCAAACATCTAAAAGTTGGCAGGTTTAAGCTCCAGCAAGAGTTTCCCCCCTTCTAACATTCATTGTCTTTTCAAACTTTCTTAATTTTAGAAAGTTATGTGGAATCGTTGTAAATGGGACATTATGCTTTTCCAGCAAAAAAAACTATATTTGGTCAATGCTGAGATCTGTTGAAAATCCAAGGCTATTTTTTTCTCAAAGTCTGTGAAATACAGTTTTAAATTTCTTCCATTCAGTCATGTTATTCCATATATTGCATAATCAAATGATGTACAGGTACCACTAAATTTTGTTCACCAGTAAAGAATTCTAAGAAAACCCATAAAGAAGTTAGGTGATGAGAATTCATAGTCAGTAACAATACATTTTTCTATCCTTGACCTGGCTAGGTGACCTAAAATAATCTCTGTGAATTTCCATAGTTAGCTGTGAATATGGAAAGCATAATGAAAGTGCTTTATAACTATTAAGTACATTGATTTTCTATGTCTAAAATGTAAGGCATTGCAGACCTCCTGTTCATTTGTAGCATGTTTGAAGCCTTTCTTGTAGTGCAGGTAGAAATGGCAAATCATTTGATAACTATAGTCAAGTATTTGCCCACAAAATTTGACTTCTTACCACCTCCCAGATGCCCTGACAGCCAGTAAAATCAGCTTAAATAGATGGATGTATTTTATATGTCTTTAAAGCAGCTAATGGACTCTCTTTTTAATAGACATCATGGGCAGTATGTCCCAAAGCTATGGCCCTTCCATCAAAAACATTCTGCCAATTGCTTTCTGTATGAAACACCCAGGGTAAAATTAGAAGAAATTTAAAATCCTTGGATTTAGCTCAGATACTTCTTTAAGCCTGGTGCTGTACAGACACACAGACAAAGATAACACACGGGACATCAGTCACTTAAGGAGCTGGGTCATGGGGACAATGCAGGGGGAGGTGGGGGAATGGAGTATTAACCTTCTCTATGCCAAATAAGCAGTGAAGGATACAACCCACCATCATGCCACTCTCCCCTATTGTGAGTCAAGGATGCTCCTTCAGCTCCTTGACTGCTGACAGATCAGTGAAGGTGGGGGAGGTTCCTGGGGTGCGGTTGGGGTGTGGAGGGGGCCACGGCATGGGGACTTGGGTACAAAGGGTTGGGATAACAATGTGGGTTCGGAGCACAGAGGTAGAACCTCAGTTGGACCAGTTGTGGGCAAGTCTGTCCTCACAGGTTGGTTTCATCTCTTTGTTGTCAGGCAGCTGCTGGTTGCACTAGTCTGCAGAGTCCCCTGTGCCCCCACCATGTTCCAGGTACAGCCCCGGATGCTTCCCATCTCCAGCTGCTCAGGCATTAGAGGCCATCTGAAGGCCTCATAGAGTCCTGGGTCCTAATCAGGCTCTGGGGTGGGGAGCGCAGTGCCCCTGGGGTGCCTAGATCCGAGAGATGCAGCACCAGGGGTCACAGGCTGGGTCTCCTTGGAGCTGTCATCTAAGTGAGCCCTGGAGGGAGGCTTGGATGTCACCTGCCAGTGCTGCACAGGATCACGCTGGCACTGTCTCACACCCCATTTGCATTGGAGGGCATGGTGCAGGAGGCCCGTGAGGGGACACAGAACCAGGCTGTCAGGGGAGGGAAAGGTGAGGGGTGAAAGTGGGGTCTGGCCCTCTGGGATCCAGAGCCCACAGAGAATGAACAACAGATAGTGACAGGCAGTGTTACTGTCTTCATACTAATAGCAATAGTGTTAGTGCACCCTATTTAGTGCACAGAGATTAACCCCCACACATCCCATGTTACTGATTCAATTAATCCTTTATTAAACACTGCATGGGAACTAACCACGTTATTAGGAAGACCTTTCTTTGCTCTTACCATATCTCTGAGGAAGGTGGCATGGAGGTAAAGACAGGACAGAGCACTGGGACTCAAGTGCTCAGGGGCTGTTCTCCGCCCTGACCTCCTCCTTAACTTTGGATAAGTTGGTTTTCTTCTCTGTGCCTCTGTTTCCTCTGCTACCTTTGAAGATTACCTGAAGCTGCCCTCTCCTCAGAAGCTGTGCATGAGTAAATTTGACAGCTGCAAGAGGAGGTGGGAGGCAAGAGACAGATGAAGAATTCGGTGGAGCAAAGGGGTTGGAAATTGTCCTATGGGTCTGAGTCAGCTGAGAGGGCTGGGCTGGGCCCAAATAAACTAAGGCTGGGGGGATGAACTGAATTGTTACCACAGCCAAAACTGTGTTTTGCCTCATATTCTGGCAGCCCTAATGGTTTGCTCACCTTGAGGAGCACGAAGTTCAGAAATCAGAAGACAGCTCACAAAAAGCACTGGTAAACTGATTTGTAATGAGAACTTCAGGACTTGGTGGGATGCTTTATGCTTCTTGAACGTTTCTGGGAGGCACCACTGTGCATGGCTCTGCCTTGAAACTTTGTGGCACAGACTGGGCCCTAGACGCTTGCCAAAGGGAAGTCACCCAGTGCTGTGAAGCCCAGTGGGTTCATCTGAAGGAACCAGAGTGACCCTGAGAGTTATGGGCCATTCTGTGTTGACCTTTCTTCCTCAAGATGTCAATCTGGTATAGGTTACTGGACTGTATTCTTGTCGCACCCCCACTTACCACACTAATGCAGAACCTTTACAAAGACTTAGCCCAGAGAGGATGGTTAACTCAAACAAAATGGCAGCTTGGGCATCCCACTGCATTTTATCTCAGGGGTTGTTTTTTTAAAATGATGATTGATAGGGGGCTTGGTGGTTACACTGGGGGAATTGTTAGTAGTTCAAAAAATACATATTTAGACACATATCCCCTTGTGAAAAACTTTCAGACTCCTGCTTCATTCCCTGGACTCTCTCAGTCTTGCAGTGGGGCAGCTGTCTGGGACCAGGCCCTGGAGCCGGGGATCCATGTCCTGATGGATGTGAGATCCCACAGCTAACAGCAGGCTAGTTGGCTGGTAGAGTCTAGGGCAAAGAGGGGCATCCAGTTCCAGATAGGTCACGGCTACTTGGGAGGGGTAGGGGTGGGATGGCAGGGAAAAGGCACTTTCCATTCATACTATTCACTTTTTTAGGGTTGTTTTCCACTTTCTCAGGGGATCTTTGTGGTCAATTAGGTGGATCGAAGTATTCAGGCTGGCCAAGGCTGTCTAACCCTCTCACAGCAGGCAGCCTCAGCTCAGGATAAAAGCCCCATAGACTTTTACCCTGAGCCCATTGCTTCTGCAAAGCCCAATAGTATAATCACAGCCAGACACTCCCAGAAATCTGAAAAATGAGACATGTTTTTGTTTTTTGGGTTTGTTTGTTTTTTTGAGTGGGGGGTCTATACTGGGAAAATGAATGTCAGCCAGTAATGGATGCAAGACCTGCACCCAGCAGAAATCCCCACCTTAAAATTAATCACCTGATCAACACATTCTCCCCTTTCATTGGCCACTCTTCTCACAGCACTTACTTCACTGCTCTAAACTGGGAAGCTTATGTGAACAAATTTGGCTCACTTACCTTAGGAACTTCTGCTATGGAAGCCCAAGCAGCTCCTACACATGTAGCACACCACCTTCTAGTCAATGCCACAATTGACAGTGTTATTGGGTCAGCTCCAATCTGGGCCTGTGCCTCACACCACTGGGCTTACTTTCTGGTTCTCCCATTACACTGCTGGGTAACTAAGGTCATGCCACTTTCCTTTCTGTGCCTCAGTTTCTCCATTTGTAAAATGGGAATAATTGAAAGTCAGGTAGCATTCTTACCAAAAGCTTCCTCCAGCTGCATGGAACTGGATTGCTAACATACCTGCTTTCCACCTACTCCACCTGGCCGGCACAATGAGCAGCCACCTGTGGGTGGCTGAGTGAGTGGAAGGCAGACAGGAGCTGGAGCTGAAGTCCCATGTGCTGAGGCAGGAGCTGCCCAGCTGCAGCTTCCCCACAACCTGGCTGGGCATCTATTGCCCAGCATGCATTCCCATGGCTTCCCTCTATTACCTGCTGCCGGGAGAGGTGCAGCAGGGTTAGGAGGAGGAGCCACTGGAGGCAGGGGGAACTGAGCAGTACCCGGGCAGCAGCAGCAGCAGAAACAGTCTTGCTGGGAAGCTGTGTATACTGGCTGGGGTTGGGGGGTGCTGTCCATGGGTGTAAGGCAAGTACAGGTGGGAGTGCAGCACGGGCTGCCTTGAGCAGAAGCAGGTGGGGCTTGGCCCCATGAAGGCTGTAGGGGCAGCTGGGGAGGAAGAGAGGGGCTGGAAAGCAGACTATACCTGCACTTGCAACCCAGCCAGGCAAGTTCTGCTGCACATGTCCCCTGCCCCCTGCCCACCTCCCCTGCCTGCTCCTGGGACCTACTGCATGGGCAGCCCTCCACACGCATATGCACACCCCCACACACTTCCCAACCCCCACACAATATACAATAGTAAGACTTTATTTTGAGCTATTATGCAGTCACCTCTATATACACTACTCAAAAAAACCATAAATCAGAATATTTTTTTAAAATAAATTTAAAATGCATCAGGATAGATGTTTGATTTTTAGTATATGATTTTTTTTTTAACTATAATTTGTTAAAATGATACGTTCTAAAAAATTTTGGGAATTGACAGTTGTGCAGGTTCCTGCTGTAACTCATGGTGCTCTGTTGGGTCCAGGGGATAGGGGGATTGAGCTCCAGTTTGGAGCAGCTGTATGTCTGCACCCCCACCCCCAGCTCCAGTGCTATCTTTAGGATGGGAGCCAGGGAGGGGAGGGAGCTGGGTCTGGGGTTTTCATTCAGAAAATTGCAATTGTTTATCCTGCTGTCCTAAGCAAATGTCAGTCTGCGTGCCCAAGTCCTGCCCATCCAGGTTGTGGCAGCAGTTTCTTAATGGGACCAAGCATCTTCTAACTCCTGGCATCTCTTAAAATAGCATTCTGCCATTCTTCTCAGTGAGTGTAATTGTTCATATTACTCTGTCTCCTGGCAAAGAGACTAACTGCTGGATCAAATTCTACCTAACAAGCTAACCAGTGAGCTTGCAGTGAGAAAACAGATACTGAGCTGGCCCTCCAGAACCCAGACTGCCTCCTAGGCACCTGTGTGTGGCCTCCAATGCTCCCCTGCAGTCACAATCCAAGTCCTCCAGTCAAGCTTAATTCAGAACAAACATATAAGCAAGCTGCTTCACAACTAAAATTCTTCCTACACCAGGCCACTGCCTCACTGCAAGCCATAAGTTCCCCTTAACTCTCTCCTTTCACTATGGGACTGCTGAGGTGCCTGCCAGTCCATCATCTGCAGCCAGCTCCCTCTGTTACAGGACCCCATATCAACACAGATGACATCATCATGGGACCAAATAACAAAGAGTACAATATCCGGGTTCGGTCATCTACAGCTCTACCAATGCCATCACTTGCTTACAATCCCCATCTGCTGTCTACATTGGATAGACGGGGTGATCTCCATGTGTAAGAATGCACGAACACTGATCTGACATCATCCGCAGAAAGACACAAAAACCTGTGGCAGAACATTTCAACCTCCCTGGACATCCCATCACTGACCTCAGGATCGTTGTCTTCAGGCAGGAACATTTTAAAAACCAGTTTGAATGGGAAATTGCAGAACAAGAAATCATCCACTGACTGGATTGTGTTAAGCATGCTTTAAAGAGGAACTACAGGTTCTTATCGCACTATGCAGATTTTCTTTTATAACCCACCTATTTTATTGTAATCACTCATTCCATTATATATTCTGCTCTTTGATGTCCTTTCACAGCATCTGATTACATGAATGTGGGGTGAAGAAAGCTTGTGTTCTCTAACTATTTAGTTAGTACATACAGGTGCATATATACCCTGCCTGCATACTAGAAAAGGCCGGCTCTGCACTGTCTGAGGGGTGCCTGAGCCCAGACCAGGCCTCCATTACTTTCACAAGTCTATCATGGACGGTTTTTGCGACAGCTTGTCCACAGTGCTTCAGAACCATTCTCCCCAGAGCTGGCTAGGGATCTGCATGCTTGCTGTGGCTAGCAGGCTGTTAAAAATGAGGCATAAAGAATTTCCTTCCCCACAACCTGGCTTTCCAACATCTGCATCCAAGATGAAAATTTCTTCACTGTCCGAGCCCCCACGGTCTGGAACAGCCTGCCACCGTAGGTGGTTCAAGCACCTACACTGATCACCTTCAAGAGCAAATTGGATGCTTATCTTGCTGGGATCCTATGACCCCAGCTGACTTCCTGCCCTTTGAGCTGAGGGCTGGACTCGACGCTCTTCTGAGGTCCCTTCCAGCCCTATGAAATCTGTGAATCAAAGCTGAAACTTTGAATTCTTCCACTTGGTGGCAGTGACGTTCCATCATTTTTTACCCAGTGATTGCATACAGGTGATGCCCATAGCCTTCCTGCTCCCTTCTTTCTTGCCCACTGATGCCTTCTGTCTGTAGCAGCCATCAACCCCACACCCACACAATGGGGCAGGTCCATGCCCTGCACCTCTCTGAAAAAAGGCACAGCAACAGGCCTGAGGCAAGGCTGGGTACCCATAACACTGGGATGTCCAGGTCCTGCTGATTTGAACTGAAAAGTGGGTGTCCAAATCCCTTGGACAGCTTTGGTGACTCCACAGAGGGTCTGTCACTCCCTGGACGCAGCAGAATAGTGGTGTTCCTGAATCTGTTCAGGTAGGTGGACTTAGGGGACATGGCTCCTTGACCAAGCAGAGGCAGTGGCCCAGCTCCTTTGGATCCCCTTCAGCTACGTAGGGCTGTCCAGGTTGGACTGTAACCTCATCAACACCTCCGTGAATCTGGAGGGACTGGTGAAAGGTCACCGATCATGCTAGGGAAGGGACACTGCAGAAGCAGGTGCTGGGGGACCCCCACCACCCACCTGAAGTCCCTGTGACTCTGAGTGAGTGGGAGCTTGCATTTCTTCTCAGAAGTGCTTCCATAAAATCCACCGGGTAAAAGCTCTGCCTTAGGGGGGCGACTGCAGATCTGAGACATTCAAGTAAGCGATATAGCTCTGCATGTGACCTCCTGATGTGTCTGCCCTTTGGCATAAAAGCAAAGAAACCTTGGAGGTGGGGCCAAGGAGAGAAAGAGGAATCGTGCCCCCCCCCCCCCGGGGTCACCCTGGAGCACGGATGCTCAGTCCTGTCACTTGGGAAGCACAGTCCCAGCAAGGCAGATCACGGGAGCACTTTCTCCTACTGCAGAAGTGGAGAAGAAGAAATGGAAGCAAACAACACAGCATGGGAATGAGAAGTAGTTAGTCTGAAGCCTAAAGTTAGGCAGAAAGTAGGGCCGTATGGCACCTCAAAGACTATCTCATTAAAAGAGGCAGGAGCTTATTTCTTCTACTGTCAAGTGTGCTGGGGTGTGGGCAGCTGAGGCCTCAGGAGTGTGGTCTGTGATTTAGCTGGCCTGGATGGCTATTTCCCAGCACTGTAAAGAGCAGACAAATTCTCCCAGCTATTCCCTGCCCACACGGGACTTCCACCAAACTGGGCAGGGTTTTAGGCAGGAAAAGGAAACTTGTTGCTGAGAGTGAATGATGAAGGTGCGATTAAAAACAGCTGTAGCCTGGAGAAAAGTTCAGCAAATCCTAGGTCACATTCTGCAATGTCTTGTCCTCTCCCCAGACCCAGCCACTGTCCATCAGGCCAGAGCTCAGCTTTGCCTGAGCAACCTGGGGTGACCACACAGTCACAGAAGCCAGAATTTACCTTACATCAGGTTGATGGACGACCTATGAGATGGTCTGAAACCCAGCCCAGCTGGAACTCCAGGCCGCAAATCTGGGAGCTACAGAAATGAAAGGGGTGGCAGAAATGTGGAACGAGGGGCCTGCTAATGGTAATTTCTCGTCTTTTTATCCATTAAGGGACAGGTGTTGCTGAAAGCAGATCCAAATCCTCACTCCAGCCAAGGAATTTAGACACGATCCCTTGTAATGATGGCATAAACGTTCCACTGAGAGCAAGTTTCATTTGTCATCCTCTCAGTTGACTGCAGATGCTGGAAGTGAAACAAGTACAAATTAAATACAGGCAATACAGTTTTTGCATCATGAATATTAATAGCTTGCAGTAGCATTCAAAACAACCTTTGCACTTTGTCTCTGGGGGGGGCTAATCCAAGAAAACATACCATGTGTGAAAAAGAAAATGTTATCTAAATATTGCAGAGAAGCAACCAGCCTATTGTGGTGAACTCTGGGAGGGTGGAAAGAGAAACTGGGTCTGTCCAAAGGTAAAAAAAAGCTCAACTCCAGGGCAGTCAAGCATGTTGCAGCAGTTCCTACCAGCCATTAAATTAGCCCCTCTTGTTACTGAGGTGTGTTTAGTATAAATTTGATCCTGATTTGCAAAGACTCCAGAGAGGCTGTTGCTGCCTTTGGAGGCCAAGTTGATTAAAAAAACTTTTATAAATAGCTACATGCTTTGAGATGGAGTAAGAAGTGGAAGGGATAGTCCCAGCTGAGGGTAGACTAGCTTGCATGTGCAAACATAGACACGAGTGTCTGCAAATCTAGAATTTCCTAGCTAAATGTCAGATGTTTGAAGCAAACCCTCTTCCCATGGGAGGCCAGAAGCCCATTGCAACACGATCGCTGCATGAGGTCAACATCAGCAATTTGAACCAGGGCTTGGATTAGTGAAAGCAGGTCACCATTGTTCAGTTTGTGCCTGTAAATTTATAGGCAGGAGCTTTAAACTGTTAGTGTCCACCTATAACCATGTGCTTCTGTATCTCAGCTGATATAAAACTGTGCCTTTGGTACAATTTTGTTCCTGGACCAGGCCAAAGCAAAATGGTGGGGAACGGGGCCATTTGTAGTAGAGGAACAGTCTGATCATGCCGGATTTCCGGTCTTGCCCAGGGCCTGGGCCTTACTTATTTTTCCACCAAGCAGCCTAAAGCGTTTCATTGTTAGCTAGTCCTATAGGCACCCAATTTTGTCTGCTAAGGCAGGCAGAACCTACGCTTGACTGCCCTCTCCATGACATGGTTGCCCTCACTTCTTGTCAGACTTGGAACAGGAGCCTCATCAGCTCCTTAACCCCTCCCCGTCACCAGCTCTCTATTTAAATTAATCCAAAATAGAAAGCAGCCCTCACAGCTCCAGGTCATTCCAGCTTTACAGCAACCCCAGCTGCGACACTCCCCATCCTCTAGGCCTGTGGCAGTGTGGGTGCTTCCTGAACACTGGGAATGGGCCCAGTTAACTGCAGTTGCATTGGCCAAAGGGGCTTCCTGGCGCTCAGTGTCCTAGGCTGAGCAGTTACATGTATCTTCTTTGTAAGGTTGCACAGACAGCTTTCAGGTGCTGGGACACCCTAGGTCTGCAAGTTTATGGTTTCTCTTGCCAGGATATCTTAGGCTGCAAGTGTTACTGAAACACTTCATAACTCAATGCATGGGCACAGTCCACTTTGGACCTCCAATATGGAGCCTGCCTGAAGATGTGCACTTAGTCCACAGGGGCAAGAGAGATCAGTGCTAGGTCCAGCCCTGAGCAACTTGGGGAGAAGTCAGCCCCTTTACTTTCCCTCAATCCATGGCCCCATGGCTTCCTCCCCTAGGCTTCGTAACTCCCTAAAGGAGGTTCTTGTGCTTTGCTGGAGACATTGGTAACATAGCATAATGTTCCTAATGAGAGGTGAGGGAGAGATGCTTTCAAAGACTGACTGTATTTGATTGGAATACCGACTGGGGGGTGCTTTCAATGGCATGACAGCCTTGCTGCATCTGTCATGGCCAACAGATGATGAAGCAAGCCCCTCTCCCACTTCCTAAGCTGGCGGAAGTTTTTCAATTTTTTTTTAAATAATTTTTTAAGCAAGGGGATTTCACCAAAAATGAGATGGGGGTGGGAACTGCAATAGAGAATTTTGAAAAATAAGCAAGCAAACAAACGAACAAACGTGGCAGTTTTACTTGGAAATAGTGGAAGGTTTCCTTCTCTCTCTCCCCTGCTACACTTTACATGCCTCCCTTTGTCGCCACTAGAAAAAAAGTCGCACACACTTTTGCACTGGAAAAGAGAACAAGAAACAACACCACAAACAATTCACCTGGTTCTAGTCAGAAAAATAAGAAAAAAGGATGTGAGAAGGAAAACCTGAGAAGTCAGAAGGCTTTTTTTCCAGCCTTATTTTCATTCATTATTTGCAATAATTAGAACTATATTCCAGGAAAAAACCAGAGGCTTGGAAAGACAAAGATATGGGCAATATTTCTATTAATTTCCAGCTCCGTATCAGCCTTGGCTGGAGTCTGAGAGGCCCCTCCATGTTCAGTTCTAGATGGGAAACGGAGGGGCAGTGCTGATGTCAGCAGCCTGCATCTCAAAGCTCTGGAAAAGCAGCCTTCTGTGCAAGACACATACCTGCAACCTTGAAGGGAGAGCTGATCTTCAGTACCTTGAACTGCAACACCACTTTCTCCAAGATTGCGCCTGGCAAACTGCAACATGAAAGCACCTGTTGAGGCCCAGTGGGCAAAGATTTAAAAAAAGATTATTCCCTCCAGCTGTTGGAACTGCTGCCAGACACCATGACTGAGCTGAGGAGTGGGTCGGCCCTCTTGGCAGATCTGTTCCCCCTCTGCACTGCAGAAGCATGTCCTGCTCTCTGACCACCACCAATGTGTGTGGTTAATCTGCAGTGCTGAGCCTTGAGACAGTCACCTGCATCCTACTGGCCTATCAGCCCAAGTAAGGCAGTAAAGCACAGACTGCCTGCTGCTCTTCTCCAGGTGGATCCAGAGCCCTACAAGAAGGAACAAGAGTCCCATGCCCTGCATCAGGGACCTCGACTTGTGGAACTGACACCACAGGTAACGGCAATAAACTCAGAGGGTAATGTAAGGAAAAGGGAGCTAGAAAAGGGGAAAGGAGGGCAGTGCACATCAAGGTCAGCCAGGTGGCTTCCTGAAGCTCCCAGGAGACCTGCTCAGTATATACCAGTAAGTTATGTGACCCCTCTAGGCTACATGAAGATGCTGTCATCTTTCTTTGGCTTCATAGAGATGCTGTCTTCACCCTTCTCTGCCCCATCCCCTGCTGTGATGTGCTTCTCACTTTGGAAAGGCCCGGACACGTCTTTCAGTCACAAAAAGTCTTTACAAACCAAATTGATCCCTTGCTTCCCATTCACAGGTCACATCCTCTCTCACATCAGCTTTACCGCTGGGTTGTCTGGAGTCACTGCTCATGGTTAACACCAGTGTAGAAGAGAAGAACTGGGCTTCATGCTAAGCATTGCCATAATGCCTCCCTTCAGCACTAAACCTGCTCCACAAAGTCCCTGTCCTCTCCATAGCTTTGGACTCCCAAGAAGGAGAATGGGGTGTGATAACTCTTCTCAATTGTCCAGCTCCGAGGCAATGTCTGATGTTCAGCTATGCAGCAGTATAGTCTCAGAGCGCACCAGCGGACCACTGAGCTCCAGAGCACGCTGTGTGGCACAGGTGAGGCTACCCCCTCCTCCAGTCATTGGATGCTCAAATTACTGCTAACCAAATTTCTACCTTTCCAAGGGCTCAGCTGCGAGTTGTATGGGTTATTGGAAGAAGCAAGTGCACCGTGGAGATTCTCACCCCGAGTTTGGTTTGAAGGTTTGAATGGTTTTGGGATGCTCAATTCTGGAGTCTTGTCTGATGCCTCCATTTCCCCACCTTCACAGGGGGTTAAATTGATGAGCATTTGCTTAACACTTGGAGATGGAGGAAAGGAAGGAACAGGACAAAAACTGTTGTAATATATAGGATAGATGTCCTACTCATGAGAACAGGGATTTACAAGTACGTTGCCCTTGAAGAACCACATGGATGTTAAGGGCATGAACAGCACAAACTAACCTTGCAAACTGAATGGAGCCCATAAGTAATGGGAGAGCCTTGCAAGCAAATTCCATAGGTTCCACCATTCCCTACCCAGGACAAGTGGACCCATACCTGTTATTCAATCAAACACTTTCTGACAGATTTTGATCTTCAAGGAGAATGCTAAAGAACAAATCAGGATTTAAAACAAAACCACTATGACATGAAATATTGGTCTCCCTTACTTGAGAGCCAGGCAACTTCAATTCTGCATCATGCTGTAAAAAACACACACACTGAAAAGCGATTTAAATTTAACAAAATAACATGGAAGCCTTAAAAGAAAAAAGGGCGAATAAAAATGTGAAATGAAATAATCACATCAAGTTGCACAAAGAACATGCAGTTGCCTTGTTAAAACTCCTTTTGATTTGTAGGAAGGGGGAGAAAACTGGTGATTTCATGCTTTCTGCTGCTTTGACTACCAAGTGACACTGTATTTTTCTAAAATATATGTTGACTGCTTCATACAATGAGCAATATTAATCTCCAAAGCAGGCTCAGTGCTCGTCTTCAATGCTGGAATGGTGAAACCACCGCTTTTACTTTTTAAAATTGTGTTCCTAGTTTGAAGTGAAACCTAGGGCTCTGACAATAAGGATGACTCTGGGAAGTGAGGCTTGCTGTGTGTTTTGTGCCACCATACCTTTCACCTGCCATCAAGATTATCAGCTTCAGCTCAGGCAAATAGTGCCATTTAGCTGAAACACTCCTCTTCCCACCCCCCTCCCCTTTTTTTTTTGGTAACAGGACTGTGGTATAACAAAAAAGTCAATTCCATTTTCCAGTCTGCTTGGATAGGTCATATGGTAAGAGGTACAAAACCAAAATGAAGTGGCCTTTCATTCACCTGACTCATTCTCTTCTCCGCAGTTTAGACACTGAAGACAGATGGACAAGCATCACTTGTTTTCAGTCCATTTCTAGACAGTGTCACCTCAGGACTCCCAGGCATAAATGGATGCCAGTTTTTACATAGCACCCAGGCTTTTAAAAACCTCAAGAGCTACATTCTGGAAATCCATTTTTGTGATGGTAATAGGTGCTGTATAGACAGCTCAAGACAAGGGCCAGAGTATTCCCTGCCTTGCACTGGTTGTGATTTGGTACCCTCTTAGACTGACTTTGTCTAGGATTTAGAACCTGAACCAAGGCCCATTATATTCAATCAAGTCTGATGGGCACTGCATCAGCAAAAAAATCCTGCCAAGGACAGCAAGGAACCTCTTATATGCCACAGGGACAGTTGTTACAGGAAATGAAGCCTTCCTCCCTCAGCCTTGCCAGGGACCATCCTTATTTTTGTGGAAGGTCAATGGAGGGAACTAGGAGACCAGGAGTCTCTTTTCAGAACAAGTGCTGGACTTCGGGTATGTACACAAGTGCAGGCAGCCCATAGAGGAGGTGCTCTAATTCATGGTGCTAACATAAGAGTGCCATGAGTTAGAGCACGAGCAAATCCAGCAGATCCTTACCTGTTGGGTGGGGAAGGGTTCCAGCCTGCCTCCACTGGCCCAGGTCAGCAGGTAGGGGTGCTCCAGAAGCCTCCCGGCAGCTGTGGGGGGGGAGGGGAAGAGATGGAGCCCCCCACTGCACAACCCCCTCCCAACTACCCCTGCTGGGAACTTGGGGAGGATCCAAGCCAGGCCTGTGAAGCAGAGGGGCTCCATTTCCACCCTTGCCCCAGCTCTGTGCATAGCAGCCGTGAGGCGTTCACTGTCAAGATGCTCATGCAGAGGCCGCGGGGAAGGGAACCCCCCTTGCTGCACAGACCTGGCCAGGCTCCCTCCAGAACCCCAGAAGGGGTAGCTGGGCAGGGCCTATGAGGTGGGGGCTTCATTTCTCTTCCTCCCACATGAGCTCTGGCATGTCAGTCACAAGGCTGCTGCTGTTGCCAAGAGCTTTGGGTGGAACAGAGCCCACCCTGGCTACCTATGCTGGGGTCTTGGGGGTAGCTGGGCCAGGCCCACAAGGTGGGGGACTCTAATTCTTCCCCCCACCCTTACTCCAGGCACAGCAACCATGAAACTGCCACTGCCAAGACACTCATGCGGGTGGGCAGAAGGGAGCTGCCTCCACCACATGGGCCTTGCCCGGCTTCCCCCAGGACCTCAGCAGGGATAGCTGAGGGGAGGCACATAACGGGGAGGATCCTTTTCCCCACCCCACCCTCCCTTCCCCACTGTCAGGGAGGACACAGCAGTTTTCCATCTCCTCTCTGCGACAGCCCTGGGAGTGGGGCTGGGCTGGTGCGAGCACCAGTCCAGCCCGCAAAGCCACATGGGATGCAGGCAGAATTGCCCAAAATTATCCCTTGCAGGGAACCTGTATGCAGGTTCCCTAAGGCACTCTGTCTTAGAGCACCTATCTGATATTTCATTAGACAAGGGTTACATTTTCACGTGATCAGACATTTAAAAGTGCTCTGCAGCCATGCATGTTTGTTATGTTATGGCTGTAGAGCACTTTCAGGGGCCTCGTTACACAAAAAAATAACTTATGTTAATGCATTTCGAGTGCCCATGCTTAAACCGTGTTTTCCAGTAGCCTTGTTGCTGGCCCATCTCCAGGTAAAGTAATGGAAGTGGTAGGTGCCCTGCACCTCTGAATTGACAGTATAAGTGAGAGTACAGGCATGCAATCTTTGTTTGCCAGGGACCTTACCTTTTTCTGACAGACTTCACGGGACAAACTGTAGCAAGAAGTTCCTGTCATAGCGAGAGAAGCAATAGCAACAGCATCATCTCATGGTGCACAGAAATGCCATTAGCCACCAGATGGCAAGACCCTCTGCTCACTGTCTAGATTCCGGATTAAATGAATTTTTTTTAAAAGCTAGAAATATTAATGGAGTTCATTTCAGGCAATTTATTTTTCTTGATTCAGCCTACTAGCAGTTTACTTTGACACATATTCTTTTTTTGTTTTTTTCCAAAAAAGGATCTTTACCTTTCTGCAGTGTATTCATTTGATAATAATTTACTTTCATTCTAATAAGGGACGAAGCCAAGGTAAATACTGCTCTACAATAAGCCTTAAAACCCCTTCAACAGCAGGAAAAATGCATGTGGTTACAGTCCCAGCCACCATCTCCACATTTATTGTAACACAACCCTTCAGTGTGCAGCGACTTTCCTCTCCAGTGTGCCTATGCACTGGAGATCCTGAAGCAACAGGGATTTAAAGGACAACACAGGGAAGACAGTTTAGAGCTTACAGATAAGCATGTCTGGCTGGAAGATGTGCTCTTAAAAGGCCTTGGCCTCCTTGTACTAATATCAGATGGATCAACGGGCGCGCAGACCTCATGCTGGTACCTTTGCAAAGGCAAGGAAATCCCCTCATACCACCCCTTTGTCGTAGGGAGGAGGGATTCCAGAGATAGGGTATGGCTTGTTTGAGACTATTATTCTGTTATTTCTATAGAAGGTCTCCTGGCTTCTCTGGCTGAACACAGAGCTATTTATTTTCTGTGTTTAGGGAAGCCAACCTAAAAAGCCTGTTGGCATTATGTTTTCCAATAGTTCTAATCGCCTCCCCCAAGCACTCCAAATAAAATAACAGTAGCTTTCGGTTCGTGCACGTGTCTACAGCTTCCTTTGGCAGCTGAGTTGCAAGGTATGCAATTTCTGGGGGAAAATTAAGCTTCAGGTAGTTTCCAAGGCAGAATATTGAATAGGGCTGAGATGCCTGGCAGAGTTTGTACTGAATGGAATATGGCATAATTATTATTTTCTCTGTAGGCTGCTGACATACCAGCCTTATAAAAATCTAAATGGGAGCTGTTCTGAAAGAGAATAATAGTTTCAATTGTTAACAGTTCAAGAAAATCTGAATACATGCTGACAAAGAGGAAACCTCCACAATTAGAGGAAGAAAAGGGAGAGGTTTATAACTTTTTTCAAAATAAACTTTTAATGGACTATACAGGCATGATTACTACTAGTTCTCTCAGCCATAAGCAATGTCACAAACTGCAACAGACCACATTTTCACTGTACATTAAAAGGGGGAAGGGGGATTTTAACTGGAAAAATATTATACAATCACTTAAATAAACAAAGACAACATTACAGTGCAAACAAACTCCTGTTTTTATTTATGCTGCAGTTACTGAGTGCTTGCTTTTGAAGTCTTTTTGTAATAATTAAAAAAAGAAGATGAAACATTTTCTCTAGAGAAATTATTTCCTTTCCCCAACTCAGAAATTTCAGTTTGATTCACAATGGGAGTTTCCCACCCCCAACCTGGAACTAATCTGACTGTATTAACCCTTTTGGGCCTGAGCCAGAGCCCAGGGAAAGCAACAAAGAGAAGGCTCTTGAGTATGGTGGGCTCTGGCTCAGGCTCTTGTCAAGGAAGTTTTAATACACCATTCCTCCCCATCAACTGATTACTAGAGTCTTGCAAGGCCCCCTAGTTTATTGGAATCCTTGCCTTAGGGGCTTCATTGCTGGAAGAAGGCAGGGATCCTAAAAATAACTGTCATTACAAAAACAAGGAGCAAGTTATGGAATGACAAGAGATACTTAAAATACACTTGAACCTACAAAGCTGGCCAAGTGACAGCTGTATCCTGAGAAACACTGGGACTTGAATGGAAGGTAAAGTTGTGGTTCAACCACAGTCCTACTGCTTTGTCCTAGCCCATGGTAGGTCTGTTCCTTGACTCTGCATGCTCTGCCCACCTCCCACTGCCCTGATTTGGGGATGAGAGGGTTGATCACACCAGGTATTTTTATTTCTACATGCAGCACCTCATAGACTACGTTTGCCTGCCCAAGCATTCCCAGGGCACTCACTCCCTTTTACAAGGCAGGGAGTCCAAGTCACCATCTACTCCTGATGGTGAGAGTTGTGAAGTGACCACATACATTGCCTCTGTCTCTAGGTGAAAGACATTTCATGAAGACATCTGGGAGGATATTACCGGGAAATCATAAGATAATTTCAGAAAAAGATAAACAGATCCTTCTTTAGCTTCATCTAGAGGAAATAAACACCATCTATTTGCAAAGACCATGACTTAACTCTTTGCCCAAGGTCATAGAAAGAGAGGCAGATGCACACTCTGGCAATGCAGCTTCATTTCAACATTCACTTAGATGCGTGACCACCATTTCCAAACCCGCTGTTGCATGGCATAGCATTTGGAAGGTGGCTAGTTAACAACCAGCACCCATTCCAGCACAGAATGCAACATACCAAATTCAAATCCAGTATGGACAGAGCTGAAGACTGGTAGCAGAATGCTACCTGGAAGTGTCTTACGGAGCATCCTTGAGATTCTTACCACATTATACAGTACAATGAAGCACTACTTTACAGGCATTAAGGAAATGATGATTCCATTACACTTTTCAATCAGTGCTTATTTCAAAGCATGGATAAAAGGGAAAGAATATGAAGGAATGTTGAATTAAATAACACATTTTCACAGCCTTGTTGCAGTCTGTAAAATATGTAAACTGCAATTAACAAAATTCTTACTGCAATCACTGATGTATAAATGTACAGCACTCTAGACAGATGGGTTGGTGGTGGACTAGGGTCATATTAATTAGTGGGCTACGCAGCCTAACCAGTTCTGATATTCCTGGGTCATCACAGTTTGACTGTGATTCTATTCAGCAGCTGTACACAGTATATGAGCCATTTCTTGAACTAGGGAGGGCGCTGTGTTTGGTTTGCATTCCCTGAGGTAGCAAAACTTCTGACAGTAACTGATAGATAATTTGAGACAGACAGCAATGCACAGACTCTCTTTCTGAGAGAAGAAACTGCAAAGGCCCATTACAGCTTCATGCTGGAGCACCAGATTCTTTGTATGCAGGCTTAAAGAATTTCTCCAAAAGACACTGCAGAAAATCCACAAGTGCATTTTGCTGTGTGCCTTGCTTCTCACTTGGAGAACTGGAAAAGCCTTTTATTAAATGCTTTTCCATCTCTGAGGTGGGAAGGATGTTGGCTACTGTTAGTCAGCTACCTCAGTGGGACTATGATTTCCCCAGATAAAAGTAACAAAGGAAATTTGGCCTTTTAAGATGCGACTGCCAGCTACATAACACCAACCTTCCTAGTAAAAGGCCTTATTTCCACTACAGAAACATCAGTCCACGTTGCACTAGCACACCAGAAAACAGGATGGCCTGCCTGCCTTTATCTAGGAATGAAACTTGCAAATGAACACAGTAACCCTTAGAGATTTATTGTACCAAAAAGGATAAAAAATATATATTAAACCACTATTTTAATTACATTCCCTATTCATAAATAATTAAACACATTTTGCTATTGAAAAAAAATGTACTCATTAAGATCTCCTAATCACATCTTGTGACACACAGGACCGCCGTGTTTGGATCATCCCAATATACCACGCACCACAGATACCGACATGGAGCAATCGCGTAAGGCCGTGTGTGCCAAGCCAATCACGGGCTGATTTCTCCTCAAAGCTCCAAGAACCTTTCCATTCTAGAGTTCATTAGGGTACAGGTATTCATCAGTGGAACGTTATTTTAATCAAATACAGGGAACAATCAGGACAGTAACAGACCGACTATCCTTGGAGCGTACAGGCTAATGGTAAACACTGGCCTGGTTTAACCCTTGAAGGCAGTTCTTTGGATCTGGAAACATTTTTTCATTCACAGAAAGAAACCCAAGGAAGATTATCTGCTCTCATCATTTAAATATGATTTTTTTTCCTTTCTCTTAAATAGAAGCACAGTCCTATAGGCATGCAGTAGTGCAAGAGTACCATACACACAGTACTGTACAACAGTTTGCAGCCAGCCACTCTCCATTTCAAAACATGAGTCCTGGAAGCTGGTGAGCAGTGCAGTGACATTCCTGCTTTGTTATTTTGACCATCACCTCCCATCCACAGGAAGGAGTGAGATTGGAGCATTATAGGGTCCGGACAGCGACAGGGTAAAGCAGAGACAAGTGCTCTGCCCCTTTGATGGGCAGTTTTTTGGTGGTGTAGTAGTGGATGACTTCTGGAACGCTGTCAAATGGAGGGCTGTTCTGACCCAGGATGTACTTCTCTTTGGTTTTCATCAGCTTCATGTGCATAAAGCCTTGGCTGCTCCTGCCAAGAAAAGAAAAAAAAAAAGAGAGAGTGTTAGTGCCCAGAAGCATGCCTGGATGTTGCGAAGCAGTCACCATCCAAATGGGCTTCCCCTACCTTGCTAAGCAGGATGACGAGGCAGCCTAGAAGCATGGGCGGTCTGGACCAAGCTTTTGTCTTAAGCTAATAGCTCAAAGCAAGGCAGAGGCTCTATTCTTCCCAAATACAAACAGGTTAGTTTAAGTAGACAAGGAAGCCTGGTTTCTTGTGCCTATATGACCCAAAGCAGAGTGAATCCAGCTGGCTCCTATGAGTACACCCACACTGGCTCTACCTCGGTCTTCAGCAAGCTTGAAAGCAAGACTGCTGGGTGCTCCCAGCACATCCTCATAACCAAGCTTCTGGATGTGATGCATTTCCTGTAGGTCAAAGGTAGTTTTTGGCATTGACCTTGAGCACAGCATGAAGTCCATGCAGATGAGCCCTAAGGCAGGAGCCCATCTCCATGCGTTTGCATTTCTCCCCCAAGAACTCTGGTGCCCTAATCCTGTTTTCACAGAGGTCCTGGCGGACCACTGGTTCTGGGACTCGACTGAGACAAGGGTAGAAGGCAACCCCACCCACAGTGCCTCCCTTCCACTACAGCCATGCAGCTCCAGTGCACTGCTGTGCTACCCAGCCCTTGGCTTGAGCCCAGGGAAGGTAAGGCTTCTGGGTCTGAAGCCCTGATGCTTTTCAGAATTGCCCATCTCATCTGACTGAGGACCTCCTCTCAGCCACCCCTGCATGTGAGGGGGAAAGGTGGAGGGGGACAGGTGAAGGAAAATCAGCAAACTCTTTCTAGGGCAGTAGATACGGTCCCATGGAAGCCAGCATGTGGAAGGCCACCTCCCACACTGAGCCAGGCTCATTCATGAGAGGCCTGACAATACTGTAGTAGTGCTCCCTATCCCCAGCCACCTACTGCCTCAGGGAGGATGCACTATCCCAGTGTCCCAGTGTGCACGGCAAGGGAGGACACATTTTCCACTTGGCAAGGGAACCTACCAACAGTGGGGGGAGGGGGGGAGGGGTGTCCCTCTGATCTACTAAGGGCAAAGGACATTTTCACTCCCTCACCAAGAGAATGACGGAGAGGAACTGATGCCTCGGGACGGTCAGGTGACAGGTGCCACAAAAAGAGCCTGATGGGCAAAGCACTCTCTCCGAGGGCTGTCCATGGGAATGGTACCACCAGCTACCACCACCCCCATGCTTTGCTTTAAGGCCAGCAAGAAAGGGGGTGCTGCTGCCAAGGCAATGCGACAATTTTGCTCACTCCACACTGCTTAATTATGCTTGCTCATCAGGGCAGGGATGACAACCGAGACACCCCTAATTCAGCCATGTATGGGTGGGTAGGCTGTGACCTCACCCCACTCCACTTGGCCCCTTAACCCAGTGATAATCAACCTTTTTTGTACCAGGACCCATTTGTAAACATCAGTGGCCAGTCCTGACCCAGTGCCCCTCACCCCTGACTTGCTGACCCCTGTCCCCAGACCCCTAGTATGTGGGGCAGGGGGTGGATGTATGGGGCAGGCAGCCCCTAACAGGCTGGAGCTCTGCTAGCCTGCAAGGGAAAAGCCACTATTTCCCACATTTTTCCCTGTTAGCAAGAATTCATTTTTCAAGTTTGTTGATCTATTTTTAAAGTTTCTTTATGACCCTTTCATATATTCATGCAACCCACTTTTGGGGTGGGCCCCACAGGTTGACAAACGTTGCCTTAACGGAGCACATGACCAGGGAGCAGGGATGGAAATTCAGACAGGTATCTGCAGAAAGGGAAGTCTTCTTACTCTTGTGTTCCCTTCTCCCTGCATTTGTGTTCAGATGTCCAGCTCTACAGTCCTGCCTTGACTCAAGTTTGCTGGTTGCAGGGTAGCTGCAGAGGCATCAAGCTGTAACCTCCCCTCCTTCGAGTTGTAGCTGGAGCACTTCTTAGAGCTGCCAGAGCAGTTGCACACCCATGGGATGCCAGGTGTTGCCCGAGAAAGGGAACTTGCTGCCTAACTGAAGAGGAAAGTGGCTAAATGTGGTAAGCTGCAGTGCTTGCTTCTGTGGGCAGCAAAGCAGGGCAGGATGCAGCAGTAGGTGGGCTATGAATATACAAGGTGAGTCAGTGATACTGTGGATGCTTGACCTGGCCCTATCACCTAAGGGAGCCTCTGAACCATGTGCAAGACGACAGCTGGGAGCCTGCCTGGCCACGGGTGTGGAATAGCACTGGTCACAATGCAGAAGCTCCTCAGCACGGTGGTGGGGGAAGGCTCCTTCTTTCCACTCTGCTCCTCTCAGAGCCCATTCATGTGGCTCTTGCACGGGGGGTCATCTGGCCCTACACCTGGCCCACTGAAGGCATTTCAATAGACCAAGGGTGTCAGAGATTCAGCCCATGGGCTGGATTTGGCCTGCATCATCTGGCCCATGGGACTCCCCCCATGGCCAGAAATTTGGCAGTGAGATGTGCGGCCGCAGCATTAGTTGCCATGGTTTCCAGAGCTGCAGCAGCCACTATTTGTTCCGCTGCCAGATTTCCAGCCCCAGAGGCGACCCTACAGGCCAGATGACGCACCTCTGTGCTCCAGATGAGACCCAAAGACTGACCATAGGCAAGTCACGAGGAGTTTGACACCCCTGCAGTAGACTAAGACATCCCAAAGGAAGTTGAGCACTATGCACCTGCCCTGAACAGCTTACAGTTTGGGTGGGATAAAGGGGAAAAGAAGGCCAACAGATGTTCCATGGCTTTCCCGAGATGCTGCAGGCAGGAACTGCCCTCAGATCTCCAAAGTCTGTGTATGGACCTCCACGTCTTGCCCCATCTTTTCAAACAGAAAGAGCAGAAGTGTTAGGAGAACAGCTACACAGGCAAAAACAACGTACAAAGGCCAGGCATTGGACAGAGGAAAGTGATCAGATTGCAGTGCAGCTAGGATGGCTTTCTTTGCCATCTAACTGTCTTTCCCTCAGTTTCCACTAGGCCAGAGTCCACACCCAGTAAAAGCCAAATGTATTTTTTAGCAGGGAAAGAACCACCCCCCCCCCCCCCACTTAAGTCAGTCTGCTTGGGAAATGGGGTTTTGCAAAAATTGCCCTTTTCCATTTAATGTACGCAATGCTTCGTATGGAACTGCTGAAGCAAAGGCAAGCTCGTATTTTTCAGATTTGTCGAGGCAATTCTCTGATGAAATGACCCTTCTCTGTCGAGTCGAAATCACTGCAGGCACTGTAATTATAGCTTTGCAAGCTTAAAATCTTGATTTAAATTTCAATTTTTTACAGGAATGATTCTCTTTTGAAACATAATTGCTCTCTAAACGATTTCCTTTAAGCCAAGGGTGACATCTCTAAATACGTTATTATGAGGAGATATATTGTTCCTTTCCTTCACTTCATTATGCATTTCCTCTGCTAGTAAATGGCTTAAGAGCCTGCCACTAAATGAATGGGATCAGAGAAATAGATGCATACTAATTTAAAGAATCCAGCCAGGACTGGAGAACAGTCTGTTAAATGTCTCTTGGTCTATTGCTTCGGGCAGCACAAGTGGAGCCACTTGCTGCCTTTAAAAATAATATTCAGGAAGAAAGAGGTGCACATTCTCAGAGAAATGCCAAGGGCTATGAAGTCACAGCCGAACAGTCAGCATCCTCATTGCAATCAGGTGCCCTCAGGCACAAAACAGCGTGGCTCAGCTCAGGACTGGGTTGGCAGACAAATTACTGGCCCCCACTTATGAACCCTACCCAGGGCCATTGCTATGGACTGTGCCTTGCCCTCTGGGCACGTGCCACAGCACAGTAATGGCACGGTGGAGCTGAATTAGAACTGCCATAAGCATGCGCCCCTTCCCCCCCAGTGCAACTTTTGGGTGTGCTATCTTGGACATGCATGGTGGTGTGCGCTCAAGGATGCTCTAAGGTAGTTCCCTACCTTATTCCTAGGTTTTGCGATGTGCTGAGCAAGGGAGAGGTGGGGCTGTCTGTGATTTGTCAGTGGCCCTGGGTCCAACTCATGGGCTGTGTAGACATGCTCACCCTCCCCACACATGCCTTTGCCTGCGTTCTGGTGTTACTCCAGCTGCTGTCCGACTCACCATGACACAGATGGACTTCCCAGAGCATAGGGATTACTTAGGGTCTCATCACCTGCCTGCCTTGATGGTGAAGCATAGAACAACTGCTGTGCCAGCCTCTGCTCAGAGCAAAGGAGCTAAGCAGTGCTGTTCCCCTCCCAGTCCTGCCTGTCATGCCCCACCCCCACTCACAATGCAGACCTCTGAGCAAATTCTGCTTGTCCAGGAAAGCAGATAGGCTGGGCCAAGATGCCACTCCACAAATCCAGCAGGTAAGTAACAGGAGAATGATGCTGAGGATGAGAACACAAAGGCCAGGCTCTGCTCACTTCCCTGACAGCATCTGGGACTGGCAAAATGAAACCAGATGCTTTTGAAGATGCAGAGAATATGGTGCTGCAACATCAGAGGAGGAACTGGTAAATATACGTCTTTGCAGCGTGGCCATTCTGCATCTCAAGAAAAGCCGTACTGAGAATAGGAGGTAATTCACTCTGGGGTTTCCACAAAAAGCCAGGCCTTCAGTGTGCTACAGCCAGCTCCATCAGCATGATGCATCAGAACAGCGTATTTTCTTCTATATCTGCAGGAACTGGAGTAGCATAAATGGCAAGACAGCTCAAAGTTTGATGTTAGACAGATAATCAGTAGCAATGGACTTCATCAAAAGCAGACCAGCAGCATATACTCAGCTGAAACAGATGCCTCATGTCTGCCTTGTAGGGGCCCTGCCAAGGTGAATCCTGAACAAATGTACAGATGCTTCTGGAACAGAAATACCCATGCCATCTTCTTCCCAATGTTGATATATGGTCACTGAGAAGGTCAGTGCCACCCATCCCACTGGTGGAATGAAAACTATTCAGGCCAACATCCAAAAAGCATTGCTAAAGTAAGGCTGGGAGAATCCTGCAGCAGCTAGGCACACCTTCCCTGATGCCCACATGTCATGTGCAAGGTAGTTTTTGTGCCAGCTGCAGAATGATTGATTGGATCAGGCTGGGGAAAGCAGGGTCTGGCCGGATAGACAATGACAGGGGAAGGAAGGAAGATACTTCATTGCAACTAGCTGCCATGCAGATCACAGCCTAGGTAACCTCACTTGGGACTGCCGAGACATAACACCAGGAATAACATAGCAAGAAATTTTCTACTGATTGCAACACGATGCCTGTCTTACACAGCCATGTAATGTTGGCATGCTGTCATTCAGCCTACAAACAGGAGACCCTTCGCTTAGGCCAGGATATGGCTTTCAGCTGCCTTTTTCTTGATAACAAATCCAGTGAAATACAGCTTCTTTTAACAGCATTGTAATTGCAACTGTTCAGCACTGCACTTTGGTCTGCAGCAAGGCTCCATAAGCCAGCCACAACAGCCCCACTTCTCAACCCAAAGAGATCCCGTGTCATTTTCTGCTGCTTTGATAAAACATGCTGGAGGAGCAAGCCATAATTACACAGCCCTCCCCAGCGGGTGACCTGCCTAATTAATGCACCCGAGCTTTACAACGATACATAATGCAATTCACACCTAAGTTAAAATCCTTCATTATCATAACAAAAAGCAATTTCTGATCTAGAGGATTATCAAATGGCACTGGTGAGAGAGACCCTAATAATAAGAACTGTCCCCTCCTAATAATCAAGGTATTTAATAATACATGACACATCTTTGCAGCTGCTGGGGCACATCGCCTGGAGCAAGTATGCATTTCCTATACCTCCTTCTTTTAGTTGTAATTGCTTAATGCATTTTTCATGAAGAATACGGGGTAATAGTTATGTTAAATCACCACTTTTCATGATAAATTGACTTAAAAACACTTGCATATAATATTTATGTGATTGCAGGTGGAGAAGCTGTCCCCATGTACCAGCGATTGTGATGCTATTACTGGAGCTGGTGCAATGTCAGCTTCTGTTCATCTGAAAAGAACAGAGAAAATCATCACCGCCCATCTCCAAGTCGGCCGGAAGAAGATGGATTTCTACTTCAGCTCACGATGACAAGGCCTCTGGCTTACCCACTCGTTTTCAGATGTTTTGTACAGTCATTTCTGAGACTGTGATCCTGCAAGCACTGATATAATTAGCCAGATGATCTGTATAGGATGGTTTGGAAAGAAGGGATCATGCCTCAGGCAGGCAGATGACCTCTGGAGGTTCCTTCCCTATTTCTCTATGATCCTATGAAAAGGAACTGACTTATGTGGGAGCAGGACAGGGTTAAGAACCACCAGCCTTCATGCTCTTCACACCATCATTACATCGGTCCTTCTTTCATAAGATAGAAAACGAACAATAATTTGTTACTCATTCTAAATAGTAAAGGGACAGCACATGATGGGTGTACATTTAGCACTTGACTCAGGTGAGTCATGAAAATCCTTCACGCAGTGATAACCCCCACTGCTGTAATGAATGTATTTCATGCTTCTGGTTATGCAACAACTGCCTCACCAGGTCATGATCACAGGTTCACCCACCCCACTGTCCTTGATTTCACAGGGCATGCTAAGGGAAAAGTATTTAAGCAAGGGATAGCCAGACTGATCCATCACTCTCCTGTCCCTCTCTCCCTACAGTTTCCAGCATTTAGAGTACTAGGAAGTCATAATTTTGGGGTTGGGTCCTTATGCACCCACTGATAAAGCTATCCTATATAAACTGGTCCACTGCTTCTTTGAACCTGGTTAAATTATTAGCCTTCACAAAATCCTGTGGCAATGAGTTCTGTAGATGAATTACACACAATAAGAAAAAAACCAAACAAACCCTCAAGATTATTTTTGTTTGTTTTAAATCTGCTCCCTAATAACTTCATGGCAGCCCCTGACAAAGGCAGACACAACAAGGGTTACAGAAGTAAGAACTGAATTTGCTCCCCAGAGGCTTTGCTTTCTTGCCCTTAGGAATACTGGATTTCTCAAGCCCTTAAAGTTGCAGTAGTGCTAATGGTTAACACCCGCTATAGCCAAGAAACATAGGGTCAGGGGCTAGAAGTTCATCTCCTAACTCCACACTTAGGCACACAAATAAAAGGGCTGTGTTTTCAAAAGCACTGAGCAGCCTGGAGCTTTTGCCAATGTCAGTGGAAGTTGTTTGGTGCTTAGCCCTTGTAAAAAATCTTGGCCTATGTGACTTTAGAAATATACCTAAACTCATGTTTTGCTGATTTCCCCGCGTTAACATCATTATTAATTCCCAAGGTCTTATGTTATTGAAGAAAACCAAGGTCTTCACAACACACAGTATTTACTTTTTCCATTTCTTCCCTTATCCATTTGACTGTAGAGTGCAAACATTTTATTAACTAATCGATGCATGACATCTCATGCTAAAAATGTTTATGCAGATGAAATCCTTTTTGTGCAACTAAAACTTATGCCTCACTCTTGGAACTTCACTGCCACAAAATTATTGCCAAAGAACTGAACCTTTCACTAATGGCTTCCCATATGTTTTTCTTTCAGAAACTGAAGGGGAATAATAGGCAGCTCCTCCAGCTATACTTCATCTTACCCCATTTTGCATGGTTAAGAGACAGCATGTCTGACATGCAACAGCAATTAGGTTCTTATAGTTTCAAAGACAAGGACAGCTTAAAAAAAAAAAGAAGTAAAATCTAGTCAGAGAATTGGAGAGTTGGCCAAAATGTCTTCTATTAGTACTTTTCCATAGAAAGATGCTGTTCTGTCAAAATAAAACTCCGTGGAACATGTCTATTTTGATGAAATTTTGTTCCAAAGAAAAAACAAAACAAAATGCCAATTTAAGGCGCATTAAGCACATGTGTCTACACGTGCATGCCCTTAATGCACCTTAAAATTGGCAAAAGCAGGTATCAAACTTAGGAACAAATAGCTAAAGCATTAATGCATGTGTAGATGCATTAAGGTACATTAACAATGTGTACATACTGATTTGGGACCAACTTTAGTCCTATGTCAGTCTGTGCGCATGGTGTTAATGAGCTTTAATGCTTGTACGTGTCAACGCAAGCCTAAATCGCCTTAATGCTCATTAAAGTCAAGCATGCTTAAATGTACATGTAGACACGCCCAGTGTTTACTTAATGTCAGATGTTTCATTTGGATATTTTTGGAATATATATTTTTTTATTTTTGGTTTGAAGTGACTTTTCAACTCAGGATTTATTTCATTCTATGTTATTCATAAAAAAAAAGAAAGGGTTGATCAAATTGTTTTACATTTCATTTTGATTTGGAACAAGCAGGAAAATGAAACAAGAAAGCACAAAATTTCCCTTGAAACAAAGAACCTGGTTTCTGCCTAGCTGAATGACTAATCCATAGCATCCTCAGCCAGAAATGTTTAGAGACTGATCTTTTAGTGGGTTTCCTTTTTTTTGGCTCAGCTCTGCTCTTTTCAAGAACAGAACACACCGCAATATATCATTCTGTATCTGACAGCCACTATCTCCATGGAGCAATTAACAGTCTCTCTCTACAAGCACTGGATGACACTACATCTCTCTGCAACACTACCCAACAGGTGGGAAAGCTATGGCACAGTGTCAGCCTCAGTTCTCTACACAGAGTTTTCATCTGCTGCTCTGAAAGCAGGGACAGATAGTCTGTTAGTCTGGTGGGTAACAGCAAATGACAGGGGACTCTGCAGAAACCAGTCTGTGAACAGCAGAGTCCCTGTCACTTCTGTTTAGACTACAAATGGACTAGAAATACATTAAAAATACTTTTGGTAAAGCATTTACTTGAAGAGCTATAAGAAATTCCTTACTCTTTAAAAGCCATACAGAAGGAACTAAGATGCTCTTTTAACATCAGGGTTACGCTGCCAAAATCTGAGAAGCCTATTTTAACTAGATTACTTAAACACAACACCAAATTTCGAGATTTTTTTTTCAAGTGTAAAAATCAAAAGCTTTCTGCATTTGCTAACCAGGACTCTTGCATTTTTAGACGGATTCTGCACATTCATGTGACCTAACTTTAATCACATGAATAGCCTGATGTTACCTGAAGGAGGAAAGTTGCATGCATGCACCAACATTTGCAAAACAGGAGCCTCAGTAAATATTTTTCTGCATTCTGGGAGGAGATGACAGAAGCAGCATTGGACTCTATGCTGTCCTTAACCCCAGCAACTGACATGGGTAGAATCACCCTGATTTATACTGCAGCAAAAGCAAAATCCCTCCCTGTTCTTACTTCTGTTTGGCAGTGTTTAGAGGACTTCTAAAATAATCACCAGCTAAAATTACCACATTTCCATAAGCTCAAATCTGTAACATGAGCCAGGAAACAAGGAGCAGATGCTGATGCTCCTCCATGCTTGACCCAGGTCCTGGCAAAGCAGCATGAGGGAAAAGATCTCAACTGCAAGTGTTAGAAAAGGAGACTTCTAATTTCTTGGCTCCTGACAGGCTATTAAGAATTAGGTCTGCAGCAGAGCCCCACAGGCTCCTGTGGATCTCAGAGTGGGTGGTACTGAGGGATTCCTTAAATCCAGGGCTGCTGCAATGGAGACCACTAAGCAAACAAAAAACCCCCAACACAATGGTCTATTATGACTTCTACACTAAGCTCAAGATGGGGTAGGATTTCAGGGGGAGCAACTGTGTGGCCTGGTTGAACTGCCACTCTCCAGGGTTTTGGCCTGGAAGTCTGCTCAATGGTAAATGAATGCCTAATTTGGTACGGCACCAATTCTGAATACGCCTGTCATTTACGCCAGAGACACAGGACCAATGCCATCTATCAAGCAAGCACATAGGCACTTTCCAAACAGTAAATTTCCCTTTTTTATGGGCTTACTGAGTATCTTGTCATGTAAATCTGTCCAGCTCCACAAATTAGGGCCCTGCTTGCTCCTCTGTCATGTAAATCTGCCTGCTGCTCATGCACACCACATTCCACATGCTAAACAGCTTAGCGCTGAAGAAAAGTTGTGAGGTCAGAGCTTGCAGATAACAGTGGCTCAGACTGAAACGAACGGTTGGAGGCTTTTTGTCTCTTTCCCTCCCCTCCAAATGGACAGACCCTTCTTGCTAGACAATGAACAGAACCTTGTTTCAAAATTTGTATTTAATAAACAAGACGCAAAGTGTTGGTGTATAGTAAATCTGAAGGGGCAAGTGTCTGCAGTTTGAAGCTGCTGACCTGACACAGGCCCTTCATTTTGCGCAGATGTATTTCAAGAGGCAGTCCTGCACAAAGCTTTCCTGTAACATTGCCAGTTCTATACTTCAATAAGCTTTTGCTTGTGCTGTCTTGCAAATTTTCAATTCTTTTCAATTCAATTTACTGCACATATATAGAGAGGAGCAATGGAACGGAGTCACCAGGACAGCTATGCAATGCTGCTTTATTTAACATGATGCAGAAGCAATCCCAGAGGACTTCCCACTGCATTCATAAGAAAGGACTGCTGTCACAGAGCTGGAGTATGGACTACTTTGGCCCTGCGTGTTCCCAGCTGGTGGATCGTCTCTTGTGAATCAGCCCAGGTGGGGCATGCTACTCGCAAGCAATGCATTCCCAGCTCCTTCTCTGTGCTGACCCTGTGACACAAGGACAACAGGGCTTCCTGTCCGGTGCAGACATTCTTAGCAAGACAGACTGATGTCCTTTAATGGGTCACGGGCAGCATGCATGGGCAGCAGATAGAGAAAGGGGGGCTTAACTTTAGACCTTGCCCTGGGCAAAATCTTCCTGTGAGCAAAGGTACACTGCCTCTTTGCTTTCTGATGTCTCCTCTATCCTGGCAGTATCTTTACTCAGGGAAGTGGAATGGGGCAACAAAAGGAAGTCAAGTGCAAATCTGCTACACAGGCCCTGAACAGATATGATGTTTGGAATGCTCCAAACAACGAGCAGACAGACATTCACAGCCAAGAAGTATTTCAAAAATGGCATACTCTACAGAACACAACAGCAGGTTGCATGCCATAGTTGTCCAATTCCCCCCTCACTGGGGGGGCACGGGGAGGACAGGGGGGAGCAAGGTGGACAGCCCACAAGTATTCCTTTGTTTACTTCACTGTTCCTGGCAATCTCTGGAGTCCGAGAGGCATCCTCAGAAACCTCTTCAGCTTTGGTGCTGGAGAGCAGGAATCCCTGCATGCCTCTCTGCTTTTGGTCTTTTGGGTCTGGTGGACAGGGTGGGAAGTGGGGGAACTTGAAACGCTCCAAACTGGATCAGAATTTGAAGTGCTTCAAACATCTGTCTGTGGCCAAAGACTGAAGAGTTTCTTCCCCTCAGCCCAGTGAACATGGAAGGTTTTTGGTGGGGGACCCAGGTATTGTTTATTTTTTGATGTATTGGTTTACCTTTCTGAATGGAGGGTAATAGGTTTCCACCATACCCTAATTCTAACTTTCCATGCTCAGGGAAAAATTTTGTAGATTGTTGCCAAATATGGACATACTGTAGAAGCCACCGGCCTAAAGCTAGAGCCTTCTGTTACAACGGTAACATAACTGCAATGCCCAATAAAGAACAGTGAGATGTTAAAAGAAAAGGAAAAAGAGAACAACCCACAATCAAACCTTCAACAGTGCAGCAGAACACCATGTCCATGTTTAATTAGAAAACAAAACCCAGCATTAGCCTCTTCCAAAAGCAGCCTTGTGAAATGAAAGAATAGACCTGTTAATCACTGACATGTAATCTTGATACAAAATCTGGGTGTCATTCTTCCTTTTTCCTGGAATCAGAATGCAGTGCGCCAAACGGAGCAAGTACACACAAACACACTGGAGAAAGTCTCAGAAAGGCATAAACACACAGATCGCATCTGAGTTTCCCCTCTGCAAACTTAGAAGACAATGGTGAAGTTGGGAATATAATGCAACATTCAGCTGCAGGTGAACAATGTGATGATCATTGTTCTTAAATGTTCTTTTAAGGCAAGTGCTTGTACAATCACCTCATCTCCAGAATTTCCCTCATCCCCTAGAGACATATTGGAGCCTAGTAACCTGAAGATCAGCTTTTCCCCCCTTCCATAGCCATAGGGGGAATCTTTGATGCTACAGAAATATAAATGCTGTAGTCACAAACACAGTGATGTGACAACTGGAAACAAAAGCAGCTCATTTTATTTCCAAACCAACTTAATCAAATGGGATAACCTCTAGTTTAATGAACAGAAATGGAAAAGGTAGCACTCCTAAACGTATTAATATGCAAAGCGCCTTTGGCTTCAGCAACACTCAAGGAGGCTTGGAAATGTAATTTAGAAAGGTCAGTTTCATTCTCTTTGTAATTTGGTCCTTGGATAGCAAACCCACTCATGGCTGGTATTCTATCAATTTCTTGACAACCTATTTCCACAGGGTGAAAAATTTTCTCTAAATTAAATCTCCATCTCTACGCTCTCTAATGCAATTGATTTATGCACTGATACACAACAAAGATTCTATTTTATTATTTGGCCCACAATGTGCCTACATTAATTATGGGCTTTTGCAGCATGACTGCTAGTAATACAGTTCAAAAACAAAAAAACCTTACTTAATCTCAGAACTGATTGCCCTTTTTTACTCAACACCCACATGTGTCAACACACAAATCATCCACATTTAAGTACCAGTATTTTAAACCATGCAATATCTATGAAGCTGGGAAAGGCAGGGGAGGGTGGGGGTTGGTGCAGGGAAGGAATCCATACTTTACTCCATTCTTTTACAATGGACAGCTTTCAAAGCAGCACGCAGACAGAAAGCTCCCACATTCATTTTTTATCCTTTGGGATTTCATAGATTTCATAGACATTAGGGCTGGAAGGGACCTCTGGAGATCGAGTCCAGCCCCCTGCCCAAAGGGCAGGAAGTCAGCTGGGCTCATAGGGTCCCAGCAAGAGAAGCATCCAATTTACTCTTGAAGGTGTTCAATGTAGGTGCTTGAACCACCTCCGCTGGCAGACTGTTCCAGACCTTGGGGGCTCGGACAGTAAAGAAATTCTTCCTTATGTCCAGCCTGAAACGGTCTTGCAGGAGTTTGTGACCGTTCGAACTTGTCATCCCTTGGGGCGCTCTGGTGAACAGACGTTCCCGCAGATCCTGGGGGTCACCCCTGATAAACTTATAGGTGGCCATCAGATCACCCCTGAGCCTGCGCTTTTCCAGGCTAAAGAGTCCCATGGCTCTCAGCCTGTCATCGTAAGATCTGTTTTCCTGACCTCTGATCATGCGCGTGGCTCTCCTCTGGACTCTCTCAAGCTTCTCCACATCCTTTTTGAATTGTGGAGCCCAAAACTGGACGCAGTACTCCAGCTGCGGCCTCACCAAGGCCGAGTACAAGGGGAGAATGACGTCCCGGGATTTGCTCGAGAAACATCTATGGATGCATGCCAGCATTTTGGTCGCTTTACTAGCCACAGCATCGCATTGCAGGCTCATGTTCATCTTGTGGTCAATGATGACCCCAAGCCTCTTTCTTCTGTAGTGCTATCCAATGTAGCGCTGCCGAGCCTATAAGGGTGCTGCAGGTTTTTCCTCCCAAGGTGGAGAACCTTGCATTTTTCGGTGTTAAACACCTTTAGGTTCTCGTCCGCCCATTTGCTGAGCTTGTCCAGGTCAGCCTGGATCACCTGACTATCTTCTGGTGTCGATGCTTTGCCCCAAAGTTTGGTGTCATCGGCGAACTTGGCCAGTCCACTCCTAACTCCAATGTCCACATCGTTAATGAAGATGTTGAACAGTATGGGTCCCAGGACAGAGCCTTGAGGGACCCCACTGATTACAGGGCACCATGATGAGTTATTGCCATCAATCACAACCCTCTGGGTCCGACCACGAAGCCAATTTCCCAGCCAGCGGATAGTGGTGGAGCCAAGGCCACAACCGGCCAGTTTGGCCAAGAGGTGATCATGGGATACCAGATCAAAAGCTTTTTTGAAGTCAAGATATATGACATCAATCTCTTCTCCCTTGTCCAGGTGATAGGTCACCTGGTCATAGAAGGAAATGAGATTGGTCAAACAAGACCTACCCGCAACAAACCCGTGCTGGCTATCCCTTAGGATGTTAGCCTGGGCCAGTCCCTCAAGGATGGCCTCCTTAATAAACTTTTCTAAGATCTTCCCCAGGATAGAAGTCAGGCTAATGGGCCTGTAGTTAGCCGGATCCACTCTCCTCCCTTTCTTGAAGATCGGCACCACATTGGCCTTCTTCCAGTCTTCGGGCACTACACCAGAGCGCCAGGAGTTTTCAAAGATCCGTGCCGCTCGCCAGCTCCTTGAGTACCCTGGGGTGCAGGTTGTCAGGGCCAGCTGACTTGAAGGTATCCAGCTTCTCAAGGTGTTCCTTCACGAGGTCAGCATTGATGGAGGGTAGGGGATTCCCCTCACCCAGATTTCCCTGTCCCATAGCAGGCATGGGCATCCCGTGTGACTGATGAAAGACTGACGCAAAGTACCTATTTAATAGGTTGGCTTTTTCCTGGGTGTCAGTTGTCAGTTGCCCCATCTGGTTTAGCAGGGGTCCAACATTGCCCTTGCTTTTCCTCCGGCTCCCCACATATCTGAAAAAGGACTTTTTGTTGTCCTTGATGCCTGAAGCTAGTTGGAGTTCAGTTGCAGCCTTGGCTTTCCTGGTTTGGTCCCTGCAGGACCGGACCAGCACGGAGTAATCCTCCTTGGAGGTGAATCCCGTCCTCCATCCTTTGTAGGCTTTCCTTTTTAGCCACAGTACCGCTAGGTCTCTGGAGAGCCAGGGGGGCTGCTGTGCCTTCTTGCTGCCTTTCCTCCGTGTTGGAATAGATTTAGCTTGTGCACTGAGGATCGCTTCCTTGAGAAGCAACCACTCTTCTTGAACTCCCATCTCCCTGGGGTCACGGTCCCTGAGGGCCTGACCGACAAGCCTCTTGAGCTTGTCAAAGTCGGCTTTTCTGAAGTCAAGGACTTCTGTGTTGCTGACTGACTTGCCAGCTTTACGGCGGATGGTGAAGGTGATCAGCTCATGGTCGCTGTCACCCAACTTCCCATCAATCACTAGGTTGCCGATTAGGTCGTCCCCCGTAGCCAGTACCAGGTCAAGCAGCGCTTTGCCTCTCGTTGGCCCATAGACTTCTTGAGTCAGGTAGAGGTCATCCACGCACGAGAGAAAGCTTTGCGCCCGCTCAGATTTAGCTGAGTGATCTTCCCACGAGATGTCCGGGTAATTGAAGTCACCCATGACAACCAAGGTCCTGGAGCAAGCGGCCTCAGTCAGTTCCCGGGCGAACTCCTGGTCAAGCTCGGGACTTTGAGTGGGAGGTCTGTAGTAGACTCCCACCGTTGTGTCCCCTGTGCCGAATTCCCCACGAATTTTTACCCAGAGGGTCTCTAGCTGTCCATGCCGGTCGCCAACATCAGCTTGCAGGGACATGTAGCTTTCCTTCACATAGAGAGCTACACCCCCACCCCTTTTGTCAACACGATCCCTCCTGTATAGGGTATAGCCCTCTATACCCGTGGTCCAGTCATGGGTGGAGTCCCACCAGGTCTCCGTTATCCCAATGACATCATATTTCTTTCCACTGAGCAGGAGGACGAGCTCGTCCTGCTTGTTGCCCAGGCTCCTGGCATTAGTGTACAGGCAGCAAGTGTACACTAGTGTACATTAGTGTACAGCCCTTGGGGGCTCTTGCCTTGCCCACAGATTGTGCCAGGGCTGGGGCAGGGGTGAGCTCCCTTAAGTGCCCCCTTAAGTGCCTTGGTCCGCTGGCTTTGCAAGGGCGGTTCAGCGGGCCAGCAGGGGCAGTAGTCCCCCCATCCCCCAGCGGGCTTAGTTTAAAGCCTGGTGGAGCAGGTCAGCCAGCCTGGCTGAGAAGAGCCTCCTCCCCAGGGGAGAGAGGTGGAGGCCATCTCTTCCCAGCAGCTCGCTGCCTCTCTCTCCAAAGAGCGGGCTGTGGTCATGGAAGCCAAAGCCTTCCTGATAACACCAGCGCCGCAGTCTTTGGTTCACTGCGTGGATCCTCCTCTCCCTCCTCAGCCCATAGCCCGAGACTGGGAGGATCGACGAAAACACCACCTGAGCTCCCATACCCCTAAGCCCCGCTCCCAACTCCCTGTAGCACCTCATGACCTGGCTGGGGGTGCTCCGAGCCGTGTCATTGGTGCCCATAGCTTTTCTGATATCTCCATATTTCCTCTGGTTCCTTAGAGGTTGTGTGTTAGAATAAAGTCACACACATAACTGCACACTCCTGAAACTCGTCAAATCAACTGATAGTGGACAACTGCCAGTGGAGGGGCTGAGGGGAACATGTGGTTTAGCTGTTTGTAGGAGGTCCAGGCAGGAGACTCTTCATGTCTTCCAGCAACAAGACTCCTTCCTGTAAGAAAGAGTGCACCCCTTCTTTTACCATACCAGCCCCTACACATTATGGGACTATTCTTCTGAGTCTTCATTTGTACAACACAGGGTGCATCTACACGTCACTGTGCTTTAGTACTTCCTTTGGAAGTACTAAAGCACGGTGCAGTATGGGTAGTTACTGCACTGTATGTGTGGTGCACAGTTAGATTTCACCACTACGTCACCATAGACCCGCGTGATTACTACGAGAGATAGATTATGTGTACACCCACACAATTGCTATGTCACTGTAGCGTGCCATACAGAGACACAGCATGTCACTATGTCGCTGTAGGGCAATGTGTAGATGCACCTATAGCCTCAGACTGAACCCCCAATCATCGCTGGTTTTAGCAAGTTTGCAAATCCCTGTTCTGCCAGAGCCACCAGCAAGAGACTACAAGATTTCTAAGGTCACATGTGGCACCTGATGATCCCTTCTGGCTCGGGGGTTGCTGCTCAGTAGTGGCTGCAGAGCGAGTTAGTGGACAGGATGTTAGACTGGGAATGTGGATATAAGGGTTCTATTCTCAACTTTATCACCAACACTCTGCCTGACTTGACAGCATGTCATCACCTCCCGGTCTTGATTATTCTGCCTGCACAACATAGTGCCTCCTTTACAGACAGCTGTGGAAGGCATGACAGAAAAGGGCACTATGAGTGCTGATATTTTTGCTCACATTTCAGGAGCAAATTCTGTAAAGCTGATCTTTTTCTTTTTAAGCCTCATGTTTCATCACCCGTAGAAAAGGAAGTGTGTTCATTAAGTTTTTTGAAAAAAGGCAGTATTAAAATCATAATACAAACAAAATGGAATGACACAAAGTCAAAGTTGTGACGATGAAAGACAACTCCCAGGGGCCTGATGTAGTTTCTCTGGTGTACTGTACTAGTGTAAGATAACACAGGTTACCACCATGATAGAGGAATCTATGTTCAAAGGGACCGGTCTAATAGGAAAACATGAACTAGCCACAGCCTCGATGCTCTTCAGAGCATATTAATTAAAAAATGAAAAGCAACTGCAGTCATTTAAACCCATTTCATTAAGGGGCTTACATCCAGGCACATTTATTATTGATATTCCTATCTGGTGAGGTAATCTCTCTTCAAATCTATTACACTTAGTAGGAATAACAGCGAACCGTGACACTTGATTAGATAACATAGAGAAGAAATCCAATAACTGCCCCCTTGGGAAGTTATCCTAATATACTGCCATGGCACGCTAGGCTGGCCTGTTACTGCAATGTGGCCTTCAGGTTCTTCAACACTATGTTACTTCTAGAACCAGAAGGATACCCATAAGTCACATCCAAGGCCTGTATCTGCTGCTCTAGTGCATACAGATTAGAAGAAAGGGAAAAAATACTGCTGCCAACTCCATTTTTAACATCAAGTGAGGATAACTAACCAAAGCGAGAACTGACTAACCAGTACCGTACTCTCCAAAAGAGGTTCTCCAGCTAGCAAGAGCAAGTCCTGGAGGAGTGGCAGAGGGAATGGGTGCTGTGCACTTCTCTGAGCCCTTTGTGCAAGGGCTGTTCTCACAGCTGAGGTGGCACTTTCCATCAGATCACTTGTGTGGAAGGCAGGAGCACCACCCATTTAAGATGGGGCAAGACTACTGCCACTGTGTGTTCCCTCCAGGAAAAAGAGAGTCTGCTGAGTCCGGAAGACAGAACCAAGTACAATCCTGCCCTCAGTGCATTTTGCAAATTGTTCATTTTAGTCTCAGAAGTCCACAGCAGCCTGTGCATAACCACAAAATATTCTTGCTTTTGGACACCGCAATCGTTTCTATCTGGACCATTAGGAGAAATGGCCACTGGCTGGATGGGTGGACAAGTTACATATGGGGAACACTGAGGACTAAAATATTTTCCACACACTTACTTAAGGCATATATTAGAAAACAACTTTGTTTGAAAGGAGAGACATTGAGTCCATCCAGCAGTGAAAGCTGCTTCCTGAGAACAAAGGCATATGAGGATCAGATGTGAGGCAAAAAAAATACTTGGGGGGATGTTCCGTTAGAAAGATGGAGTGGATCTTTCCATCTCCGCTCTCATCTTGGAAAACATCCACTCCTGTATCCTATTCCATTTCAGGAACACAGCCAGGAAACCTACTCCCACTCACCCAGCACCACACTAGTTCTGAATGTGTTCTTGTCTAGAGAATATGCAAGGTCACTTTCAATTCGAGGACAGGGCAGAGGGGCAGTGGTGCTGAATCACAGCGATTTTCTCCTCCTTGTAATGCAAGTTAGAAAAAGAACCTGGAGCTGCACGATCCATTTCTTTTACTTTTATTAAAATCTCTAGCTCTTGGCTGAGTATTCACAGCTTAGTATTTATTACTATCCTGGCTATGTGAGGAGGCGAGCTTTGATAAATGGATCTAGCAGACTATTTGGTTGTGCCTTTGCAGCCTTGGTGAAGTACTGTCTTATAACTCTGTAACGTTTGAAGATAACTCTGTTTTTGGCAGCCTGATGGGTTCCAGCTCTGGATGCGAGGGCCCTGTGTCCCCATCACCTACTCCCCTTCTTGTGGCTGCAGAGTTCCCTCACTGGCTTTTCTAGCCCCCGAGGAAGAACAGCCCCTGTGGAGCTTTTCTTTAGGGAAAAATGTGCATTGCAGCTTTCCCCGACACAGCAAAGGGGGTACATATGCTAGCTGTTACTGCCAACAGAGCTGTGCCTCCGGTGCACATCTTTATTAACACAGCAGGACCCTTTCCTGCTCTGCATTAGGGCTCAGAGGAACCCACTGCCAACAAAGCAGGGTGGGAACTTAGTGCTGTGGTGCTGCAGTGATCTGTCTGAAGGCATTCGGCTCTAGGAGCTCTCAAGACACAGGGGCAGTGCAACTGCTTCCAAGACTCCCTTAAAAGAGGGCTTGCATGCGATCCTGTCCCATACCCAATGTAGAGGGAGATAGGTAAGGTCACTTGCCTTTCCTGATGTACAGGGAAGGAAGTCTAGAGCATATCTGGGTAAGAAGGGATGGGGTAAGCCCTCAACTCCAGAGGGCCATGTGCACCACAGACACAGCTGGTCTTGATAAGGCAGAAGCACCCTGCACTGCGGTGAAGGTGATTGGTGAGGACTCTGAGTTCCTTTTCAAAGGAAGATTAAAACCATCAGCAAGTTCCTTCTGTCATTTTCCCCAAAACAGTGTAGTCTGTTTTGCAGAGGGTCCTGTTACATTCACGATAGGCTAGGAACATGGCTTGGAGGCAGCTGCTCCACAGCAAGCTTTACCCTAGAGATTCAACATCTCAAGTAGGTCCAAGGAGGTGATCCTCCCCCTCTATGCGGCACTGGTCAGGCCGCAGCTGGAGTACTGCGTCCAGTTCTGGGCGCCACACTTCAAGAGGGATGTCGACAGCATGGAGAGGGTCCAGAGGAGGGCCACTCATATGATCAGGGGACAGCAGGATAGGCCCTACAAGGGGAGGCTATGGGACCTCAACCTGTTCAGCCTCCAAAAGAGAAGGCTGAGGGGGGATCTAGTGGAGGGGGGATCTGTTATAAACTAGTCAGGGGGGATCAGCAGGCATTGGGGGAGTCCCTGTTTCCCCGAGCACAACTAGGAGTGACCAGGAATAACGGTCACAAGCTGGCAGAGGGTAGGTTTAGGTTAGATATCAGGAGGCGCTACTTCACAGTCAGGGCGGCTAGGGTCTGGAACCAGCTTCCAAGAGAAGTGGTGCAGGCTCCTACCCTGGGGGTGTTTAAGAGGAGGTTAGATGAACATCTAGCTGGGGTCATTTGACCCCAGTATTCTTTCCTGCCATGGCAGGGGGTCGGACTAGATGATCTGCTCAGGTCCCTTCCGACCTTAGAAACTATGAAACATGCCTAGCATTCACTGAGGACTCTGCCACGGAACCAACACAGTTAACACATGGCATCAAGAACAGCAATATGGTGAGTGCCCAGTTCCAAGCCACTGTATGTATATATGTGTGTGTGTGTGTGTGTGTTTGTACAAAGTAGTCATAGTTTCATAGTTGGTAGGGTCAGAAGGGATCTGAGCAGATCATCAAGTCTGACCCCCTGCCTTGGCAGGAAAAAGTACTGGGGTCAAACGACCCCAGCAAGGTGTTCGTCTAGCCTTGTCTTAAAGACCCCCAAGGTAGGAGCCAGCACCACTTCGCTTGGAAGTTGGTTCCAGATCCTAGCTGCCCTGACAGTGAAACCGTGCCTCCTGATGTCTAGTCTGAATCTACCCTCTGCCAGCTTGTGACCGTTATTCCTGGTCACTCCTGGCAGTGCTCGGGGGAACAGGGACTTCCCCAATGCCTGCAGGTCCCCCCTGACTAGTTTGTAACAGGCCACTAGATTCCCCCTCAGCCTTCTCTTGTGGAGGCTGAACAGGTTCAGGTCCCATAGCCTCTCCTCGTAGGGCCTGCCCTGCTGCCCCCTGATCATGCGAGTGGCCCTCCTCTGGACCCTCTCCATGTTGTCCACATCCCTCTTGAAGTGCAGCACCCAGAACTGGACACAGTACTCCAGCTGCAGCCTGACCAGTGCTGCATAGAGGGGGAGGATCACCTCCCTGGACCTGCTTGAGATGCATCTGTGGATGCATGGCAAAGTATGGTTGGCCTTCATGACTGCATCCCCACACTGCCGGCCCACCGGCAGTCACCAAAAGGCTCTCAGCCACAGTGTGTAGGAGTGCTGGAGTACAGGAGGAAAGACTACTCCCAGCTGTTAAAGCACAGGGAAAAGAGCAAGCATGCTGAATTGTTAACACCAATCCCATCTACGCGGTCCCCACAAAAGAAGAGCATGTTTCTGCAGGCGACCGCATTCCCTTATGTCAACACATGAACCCTTGCAGATAACATCAGAGCAAATCTTGGCCTATGGGTCTGTCACTTATACATGATCTCTTGCCAGCTCTGCTGCCCCATATTCATGTAGTCATGACTTGCTTGGAGGGACTTGTCAGCAAAAATTTTCTTTAGCTTCCTCCCCCGCGCCCCAAACTTAAAACATTGTTTGCTTTACAGAAGACAGACATCAGCTCTGTCATAACAGGGCCTACAGCAGGCCACACAGGTAGAACAGCTGCCCTGCTGCCTCAGCCTCAGCTCAGGAACCCACTGCACCCCACCCTGCACTCACTGTCAGGAGGAAGCCCTTCCTCTTCTGTCCCCACCTTCACAGCCCCCTTAGGACTTGGCATATACCCCAGGAACCCCTGTCAGCACCTACCTCAGACCACAACTCCTGGTATTCGTCTCAAAGGCTAAGTACAGACAGTCAAAAAGTCCAAGGCTGAATCAATTCTGTCTTCACCAATGAGTCTAAGCTGCACAAACTGAACTAATAAGCAAGTGAACAGACATTCACTTCTGATTCTGGAAATGCAGACACATGCCTACAGTGGCCCAGGGCAGAAGCCAGGGATACAAGAGCACACCTCCCTGCTTGGCCGGAGCCAATGGTAGCCTGGGCCAAGGCTAGCCTACACACCCTACAAGGGAAGGTTTTCAGGGAGGTGCAAAGCATCCTGGGATGCTGAGGGGCTGTGAGTTAACTTGAATCTAGAGGGGATCTGGGACAGAAGTGCAAGAAACTGACTTAACCTAAATCAGTTAAGTCTGATACTACATCCATCCAGGTTTATATTAAACCTGTTTGGGCCATTTTGAAAGCAGTTCAGGTGCACTGAACTCATGTTGCGTTACAGATTTGAATGGGTTTCTGGTCAGTTATACCAGTTTGTGAGTAACTTCTGCCCCTAGCCAAAATGCAGATTTTACTGAAAGAACACAAAAATGAGAAGAGAACTCACAGGAGTAACTGAACTGCAGGCCAAATCTCAGAGAGCCTTTGCTCAGCACATATAAAAGTGCCAAAGCATCTATAACAGCTCTACAAAACACCTTTTCACAGAGAATAACCTTTCCCTCCCACACCTTCAGAGTCCAGCTACATGGACCCCAAAGCAGCATCAGTATCAGAAGACCCCCCTCTGGAAAAGTTCTCTTCCCGAGGATGTAAAAGGCTCTACACCTCAGAGATGACATTACAGTATCACTGCTTCTATGTTACAACCAGTATCTGCCTGTTACACACTGAACTGGCTGAACCAAGGTTTTGCACCTTTAACGAAACTGTTTTCCTTCCTTCTCATCTGTTGCTTTGAATTAATTCTCCTTGCAATTACAGCCTCATTTCCAGAGGTGCAGAGCAGTCCTCATAACCTAGTACCTCTGACAACAGAACCTACCCATTCCCATGGACACTGATGAATGCAAGTGTGCATTCAAATACTTAAAAATTATTTTTGGCATATTCTTTGATCATCAGCTGCTGCCTTTGGCAGTTTATAGTGACTTGTTAGACCTGTCTGCTTTCTTACAGGGCTTGAAGAATGGCAGTATTGTAACTAGGGATGGGTGAATGGGGACCAGCCACAGGCACTGACTTAAGAGGGGGTGCCAGTATGGCTCCCTCCTCCTAGGAGTCTATCACAGCATGGGCAGCCTGCCCTGGAACACGCAGCAACAGGAGTGGGCATGCACATCCCCATGCCCAATACTGCATCTGGAAGGAAGGGGGTGGAATGATACCCCCTAGGAGGCTTTCCTATGGGAGCCACAACTCTGCACCTGTGGGGAGTGAATGGGGCACCAGAAGCAGCCTCCAGAGAGAGCCTACATCACTACTTGTTCCCTAGTCCTATGTTGCTACAGCCACAGCTGCCGCCAGAGTGAAGACAACCAGGCAGGTAAGATTCTTTTTCCACACCCCATCCCACCCCTGCTCTCCATGAGAATCAGCATAATCCCCCACCCCTACCTCTGCCCTAGGTGCTGAAAGACCTTACCATGCCTCTGAGAGACATCACCCCACAATGTGAGAAAAGCATTGTCCCCTCTCTGAATTACCATTATATAACATTCCTGATGGAGATGTCTAATACTGGTATAGCTGACACATTCCCTCCTGGGCCTAGATGCATTCTATCACAGATGCAGGAAAGTACACCAGCAATATAAGAATAAGATTACCAGATCCACACATATGCCAGTGCGTACTTCTGAACCAGCATTAACTTTAGCTGCTCCCCAGTTTATATGCTGTATTGGCCAGGCTTCACACCTCGGGGCAGAAAGCAAGGAAATGTATGAACACCAAGATGTGGGTGTGCTTGAGCCTCATTCCCTGATGGCCATGTCCCCCATTATCCATCCCGCAGCCTACAGTAGAGGAGGGGACAACAGTGACATTTCCTTATGAAGGGCAAGTATTGTAGCTTTAAGTCTTACAGGGCTGCTAGTATAAGCATTACGCAGGCTGTAGCCGGTTATGACTTTAGCCATGAAGTGCTATTGTAGGAGTGATGGTCAGTCATTTCTAGAGACAGCCTATATCCTTTCCAACTTAGGGCCCTAAATGACTGCATTATCAAAGGCAATGTTCTCACCAAAGACACTGTGACAGGTACAAAAAATACATGTGAGGATCTGTAAGGAAAATTATATTTCTGATAATTGGGGGTAATAGTATGCATGTGTGCAATTTAGTTGTAAGTGATTTCCTCCATTTCACAGCTCCATATAAAATATGAGTAAATATGATTCCATATTTTGGAATCAGAGGGAGTCAATGGATGCATCTACATGTGCAATTAATTTGAAGCAAACTCGAGTTGTTTGAGCTGGGTTAAACTGCTCCCAGGTACACCGTCTACACGTGTGCCTGGAATATCAACAATATAAGCAAAAGCAGAGCAGGCCTCTGGCTGGCTAAGTTGACCCAAAGCAATGTACAACCATGGTCACTTCCTACACTTGCATTTCAGTGCAGTAAATTACCCCAAAGGAAGATAGCATCCGCAACGATACCATCTTTTGGTGGAATTAATTAATCTACTAATACCGGCATACGTGTAGACAGTGATGATTTACTGTACAGCTAATTAGTCTACTTGGAGTAAAGCGCACATGTAGATGCACCCAATGTGTATCGTGGTAGCATTCTGTTCTGCAGATCTCAGTTCAGTATTAAACAAGCTGCCAGGTAATATGATCAAAGAAAGCTGCTATTTCTTCTGCTCTTATCCTGTTTAGTGCCATTAATCCTCTTGATTTTAGTGATGTACTTTCATTTTTAAAGACAATCTTTGCAGCAGCTTAGTAAATAGTAACTTATTTCAAACTCTTATGGGAACACAGCTCCTTCCTGGCTTAACCAAACAGTGATAAGCACTACAACTGCCATCTGTGTATGCACAGTCAGACTAAATGGCTTCATCAAACAAGTAAACTAAATTGAATCAGGGTTTTCCATACACAGTTTGCTTTCATGACTTTGTGTAAAACAGCCATGGTCTACCCCACACTGTTTCACGGCTGAAGGAAATTACTCTAGGACTTCATGACCTTTATGCACCTGCATAGGACTGTGAAAATGTTTCAGCCTCAAGCATTGCCTCCTACTGTGACTGTCAGCAGCAGGCTCTTAGAACATCCTCTAACAAAAGGAAGGCCAACCGTTTTGTCAGGCATGCCACAATTAACTCTGTACTTTCCCAAGTGCCACTCCACTCTCCCTCCTCTGCCCAATCTGCTGCTCTGCTTCCTGCCTACCTACTGCTGTGCTGCCTGGTCCCTTCCCTGATCTGCCACATGCCATGCACAGAGGCTGCCTGTGCCACAGGTTGGCCACCCCTACTCTAACAGTCATAAGCCACCCCATGGGGGAAATCCCAAACTCTTTGGTTTAGAAATTCCAGTAGTGAACCTATGTGAAAAAAACACTTAACTTTAGCAGAGGAAAAGTGCTTTTCCAATAGGGTTAATAAAAAAAAAAAGTAAAGTATTAAAATAATTTAAAGTAAATAAAACCTGTATTCAGGCAATGAATGTCCACTGCTCAAGTTTAGTATCTTAGAAGCAGGAAACTTAAAAAAGTTAACATGTACAACTTGTGAGAGCACGAGAAATCAGACTTTACTGAAGAGCTAGAACAGTTTTGGACAAAGGCAGCCTCTTCAATTCAGTTCAGTTCAAAGATTATTTTATTCAAAACTGAGAAACTAAGGGGAACCAAAAAAGCAGCTTGTTCTCCTATACCAATCTATGAATAAAAACATGGTGAGGGATAAGGAAAATTTACTAGTTCTAAAATCAACTATGTGGTAACCAAAAAAATCAAATTCCATGCACTAACGGCAAAGAATACTTTGGGATTTTTTAAATATCATAAAATATAAAAGTTACTTTATGCAGCATGGTTAGTTTTATTTAACAAGTATGCGACTTTTAAAATGCTGTTTTATGCTTTTTAATTAATTTCCAATTTCCATCCAAATACAGCTTGATGGAAATTAATAGTTGAAACAATTAGAAAACACCTTAAATGAATCCAATCACCATTGTCTGATAAAACTGAGAATCTGACTAATTACATGCTAAGCTATATAATTGCTTAAATAAATGTGTATAGATAACTGAAAAAGTATCAAACAACATAAGGACTATATTTAACTTAGTATCATAAAGCCTTGTTTTAAATCAATGGCTATCTCTTTTCTTTAGGCAAATAAAGCACACAAAACAAGATAAAAATCAATCATTTAAGCAAAGGTTTCCTGCTTGCTGGTTCAAATAATGATTAAAATGGAATGATTTAAATCATGATGAACAGCTTTTGGCAGGAAGGGAAACATCCCGCACTGACTTGCTAGCTGTTTTGTTAGATTCCCACTGTAATATTAAGAAAGTATATGCTGGTTTATTGTTTAAAAATGTCTTTTAAAATTTAGATAATAATAATATACTTATCCAACTCAAATCTCTCACTAGCTGTTCCCAGAACACCCCACAGATTAATGAATTAAACTGACGAGAACCTCTCATGGTAAATCTATTCATCCCGTTTTACAGACTGGGGAGGCCAATGCTAGGAGACATTAAGTAAATGCCAAAAATCACTGGGGGTTTGCAGTAGAACCAGAAATATATCCGGATTGCCTGAGTCTTGTATTTGGAAGTACAAACCTGGCATCTGCTGTGGTAACGAAGCTGTCCTCCTTCACCAGCTACCTTAAAATTTTATTAGGCTGCCAAACACTGTAATCTTGTACCCATTGTTATTTTCTCAAGCCATTTCCCACCTACTTGCTCATCTTTCTGAACATCATGTAATAGTCCCACACTTGGCTGAAGGCGAACTTGAGGAGAACAGAGGTGATGCTGGCAGACAGTGGAAACGTTCTGCTGAGTCCACAGACCTCGTGGAGCCACTTTTGATTGAAAGTACACACCCACAATTGGTTAATACCAGGGCCCTTTGAGTAGGAGTGCCCTTGGATTCCTTGCCAACATTAAGCTCTCACACAGCAACATCCTTTACTTTACTCCATGCTGGTCGGCAGTGACTTAGCCTCAGAGATTCATGCATTTGTTACCTCTCAAACACATTAATTTGGGAGGGGGTTGTTCATGGTTAATTCGTAGCACACCTGCCAGAAACCTGACCCTTACTAATCTAGTCCAATTCCCTTCAGGCACTGTACCTAAATCAGTGAAGGGGATTCAACAAATTCCCAAGGCACCTTCTTCCAAAACCTAGCTGTTCTGACATTTTAGGAAGAAATCCCTAAGCCCTTAACCTGAATCTTTCTTCATGTAGTTTTAAACCATTGCTTTCTGTCCTACCCTCAGCAGGCAGGGCGACAATCATTCCATCACCCTTGCTATGACTACTTTTCAAATACCTGAAAATTGTTATCATAATATCTGTTAATCTTCTTTCTGCCACACTAAGCACTCCAGCTCCTTCAAACATTCCTTGTATGGTTTGCTTTCCAAACTCCCTCTTTGTGCCTCTACAATTCATTCATATCCATCTTAAAATGCAGCACTCAAGACTGGACAGAGTACTCCAAGTTGAGGCCTAAGTGATGCTAAATAGAGGAGGTGACTACATGCCTTTTGCGTAGGATGCTTCTGCTAATGAACTCCAAGAAGGCATTTGTTTTCTTGCAACTGCATCACACTTCTGACAAATGTTTAATCTTTTGCTTCATTATAACCCCTGATCCTTTTTAGCCATGCCATAGCCTCGCCCTTCATTCTGTACCTGTGCACTGGTTTTCCCTCAGCTTCTTATGTGTGGTACCTGACATTTGTCTTTGCTGAATTTCATTTTGTTGTTCATGACCAAGATCTTCATTTATCAAGAGTGTGCTGGATGTTAATTCTGTTCTCTTAAGTCCCAACCAGATGCATGATCTGTAAATATGGTTGAGCAAGCTTTCTATTCTCATTTTGGGGGAGGGGGGAATCCATTCCATAGTCCATTACTCTCTTCACCACCTTCCATTCCTGTTGCACGGTGCACAACTTTGACTCTGCCTTTCCTATGAGTACTTTATTAAAAAGACTATGGGTGTTTGTAGCGTGCTTATCCCATATACGGAGATGGAGTGCCCTTTAATATATTATACCTACACACAATTCCATTTAACTATGGAATCTATGCCCTTGGGAATAGAAAAGGGTTATGCACTTTTCTGGTGTATGCACTTATACAAAGTCAGCATAAGCAAGCAATGATCATTAAGGGCATTTTTACACATGCTCCAGGAGTCGGGGGGGAGGTGCTTTAATTAGAAGAGCATGCTTCAGCCCTTCCACAGCTGATGCTGTTTCTTCATTTCTGGCACTGTTAAACAGAGTAAAGCTGGTCACATAGTAGATAGTTACAGGCACTATGCAGTTAACCAGTTACAATTAAGTGATCAACCAAGTTGAAAGTGAGGCTGAAAAAGGTTTTGCTCTTAAATGATTTACACATTTCAGCTATAATGCAGGTAACCAGAAATTGTTTATGATGTAAGCAGTGGGCAGCAAATTGGGACTGGTACTGGGTTATGCATGGGTCTGGTATGCAGTGTGCTCTGGGGGTGTGCACATGCATACAAACTGTAATGGTACCAAAAGACAGTACTCTGTTGCACATCCCCAGAAGAGACTGAAGAACAAAATCTGACAGACATTACTCTGCTCCCATATGACAGTGATGTTGAGCATAATACAAAACCAAATATAGAACTAGTACCAAAATAAAATATAAAAACGTGTTCTGCCAAGTTCCAGCAGTGTTTCAGGCCAGGTCAGTACCCACTGATTAGCCACTGTGCACGAACCTGTTGACGCAAAGAGCAATTGTAATGTAATATGAACTTGCCAACTCCACATCTAAACTGCTGTCAGGACAATGAAAGTGTCTCCTTCATAGGGGACAAAAATAAGTGAAATTTAGCAATGGCTCTCTGCTCCTGTGTTCATGTACACTGACTTGAAAACAAATAAAGGCTGCATTGGTTTAACAAAGCAATCTCGTTCCTTCCTCTCACGATGTCAGTAGCTACAAATCAAGATTTATAGCTGAGCGTATGTAACTGAACAGAACATACCTACTGTACTCATTTGGCAAATGTCTTCTCACCACATACATCAACAAGGAAACCATTAATGGAATGCAGAATGGCAGCTCTTACTGCCTGCAGCCACAAAACTAATTTATGAACAGGACAAAGGGATGGGGGCGTAAAAGGTCCCTAAAGAGAATTTGTTAGTTTAGATGCCACTGAAATTGGTAAAGTAACAATAATTAAATGTGTATTGTTACAAGAGCTCATTCCGAAAACTGTCCTGCCTTGAAAAAGGTTTACTGGCATGTTTTTTAACAGCCATTAATTTTTTTTAAATGTTGCATTTCTTGGACCCAGTATTTTAAGACAAATTTATTTATACCACAGGTAACTGGCTCATTAGGGATAAAGAGATGGATCTAAATGGAAGCTTATAACACAACACTGAGCTCCCACTTTCCTTTTGAAATGAGGAATAAACAAATTTCTCTCTGTCACCAAGCTGTTAAAAATAAGACTCACAAAGGACAAATCCTTAAGTCATAGGTCCCCACTCTAAACCTTTAAAGCCCAATAAAATAATACGCCTTGTAATTCTCTCTCACAAAAAATGAGATCTCTCTTTTAAAATAAAGTATGTTGTGAACTAGAAGACCAGGGCTCAAGCAGATACAGCTGGACAAGAGGGCAACACTGCTCCACAAAACAAAATTTAAATGCACATAAAACATTTTGAAAGAGCAACAATAAATTTTAGGGGAAGCTTTGCAAGGATCTCCTGGTGTCAGGAATAGCATACTGAGAGGAAGGAAGAACTGGCCCTCTGCACATGCTGGAGCAAATTCCATTTAATATTAGGTCTCTTTCTACCTACCCTCGTCTACTACCGGCAGCACAGACTGAACTGACATCCTGCCGTAATATTCCATTATCTATTGGAGACAAACACTTAGGATATCCTTCAGCTCTCATAAAGACGACAATCCAGTAACTTAACATTCAGACAGAAAAAGCTGATACACGTAAAATATAGTCACAAATCCATGTTATTCAACAAGCCAGCCAGCTTATGTATAAAATTGTGTAATAATGGTTCCTTATGGCTGAGGGAAACGAGAACAAATTAAATAAATTTCCCAAAGCCAGCCGGAAATACTGCCATTGGACAGACACACCTTAAAACATCTGCCATTTGGACACATTTTTAAACTACCAAAAGCACATGGTTGCCACCTCAAAAGCTGACCCAGTGCATCGGATGTGTGTACTCTGGGCAAGCACATGCCACAGTCAGAAAGGTACAGAAACACAGCTGAGAGGAGGGACTCCAGGCTCAATCTTGCAAAGTACCTGACACTACCAAGAACCAGCACTGCATATAACACACGTGCTGGGCTTTCAGCGTATGAACAGCCCACTGAAGTGGCTGTCAGCAAGGAAGGACATAGTTAAAATGCCATTGTGACAGAGCATGGCTTCCTGAACAGTTTCCCAATGGGAAACACAAACATTCCTCACTGTTTGGTCATTAGCCTCAACTTGGGAACAAGAGGTCAGAGCCCTGCTTCACGTTTGTACGCTCCTACATTCACCGCTCCTGCAAAGCCATTAATGAGAGGCAGCTCCTTGGTGGAGCAGGGTGGACACTGCCCATACAGAGGGACACTGCAGAGCCAACCTAAGGAAGTGCAGAGGAATGGAGTTCAATATACCACAAAGCCAGAGGACAGCCCTAAAATTGGACTTTAACTACTCCAGCATAGCAGCTGCTCCCTGACAGTATATACCAGCTGCAACCTACCAGTTCAGCAGAGCCATCACAGATTACACTGTAATGTGTCAGCTACACAGCAGAGCTTGGCTTTCCTTCTCCTTTTTTTTTCCTTATAAAGTCAAAACAATTTAAGAGGGTACATCTCCATAATAAAATAAATTATGCACGATGAGTGGGAGTATGTTATGTGTACTGCAGTTTTATTGCATAACTGCAGTAATCATTAGTTACCATATTGCTTTATACTAGGATACTAAACACACTTAAACAAGCCTTGATGGGAGTTGGTATTTCCCCATTTACACATATATAACCAGAGCATTAAAATTAAATTTAAAGTGCTACTTCAAAGTTGATAGTTTCAGCCCTCTACCTAATTTATAGATAGCATATATATTCTGGATTTATATTATAACAGCATCCAAAAGACTCAACCAGAGTAACTTACTTTATCCCCAGACACGCATATGTTTGGACCCATTTACTAACGGGAAGAAAAAAAAAATATTGAGCATCCTCCAAAATCCCGGCCTTGTTCTTTCTGTCGTAACTGTTAGCAACATTCCTACATGTCAGCAGGCCTTGAAATTGTGCAGTGAAACATGCCAATAGCTTTTGGTTTTATGGTGGCAGAATGACTAGTGCACAGTACTTAACAAAAGGCTCCTATTTGGTCAGTATTACACGCACATGCTACAGCTGGGGCATACATGCATTTACCCCTCTGATAACCTGCCAAGAGAATGATGCCTAAGCCTCATTTGCATTTTTTTAAATAAATGAAGGGAACAGAGAAAACCCACTTGTCCTACATGGTCTTTGATGGGGGGAAAATTACTCGCTGATGAAAATCACTGACCAGCAGAGAATCAGTTCTCAAGTTACCATGGTGCGAAAATGTATATATGTGAGTAACTTTATTTGCCCAGAAGTAACATCATAACTGTGAGCTAAGGTGAGAGACAGTGACAGAAAACATGGATGAAGCCTATTCATTCCATCCAGGAAGAGCACATACCAACTGCAGACGCTTCCTCAGCCTGACGAAGGGTATTTGTACCCAAAAGTTTGCAAAGAATTTTTCCAACTATTTGAGTTGGTCTAATAAAAGATATCAGATTTACCCAAAGAACCTTGTCTGGATGGAGTCTAGCATTCCACCTTTCAGTAGCATCGCTCCAGTATATGGCCACCAATAGCTCTGTGTTAGGAGCCGCAAAAGTAGGCCTGATGCCCTGCACCCAACTCAGTGGCTCGAAGAAGCCAAGGGGGCTCCAGGCAGACATAACCCAAATTTCTCAATACAGGATCACCATCTAGGACAGTAACAGATGTTGGTTAACAGAAGATAAGGAAAGAGAAAGGACAGTTACCTGTTAAATGTATGCCCAGACTACCAAAGCCACAGGAAGCTGCTACAGAACTCCAAGAACAGTATCATCTTGGTCCTGCATTCACACGGGATGTAAATTTACTTAGATATTTGTTGGAAAGTAAGAACTGGAAAGCACCAGTTATCTAGGAAATTCTTAATTGCTCCAAGCAAAAACACCACAGATGGGTATCTACTGGAGCAAAGCTCTGTAGGGGTAGAACCAAAGGAGAAACTAAAACCAGGAGGTCAGAAAGTGCTAAATTAGGATGAAGCACTAAAAACTGTCAGGGATAGCAACAAATACTCGATGGAAATGCAGAGCAACTGCCAAATACAGAGGAAGTTCAATAATAGAGATGGAACAGGGTAAAACACTCTAAAAGCATGCACTTTTTTTCCCACTCTGCAACAAAAAGGATGAAGGAAGCAGGAGGTTCAGTGAGATAAACATTAATGAGGATACAGGAATACATAGCATTGATATTACTGATGCAGACAGACTACTCACAGGAGTTTAAGGTTAAGACTTGCGGAGGTGTGGGTGATCCTTCTGACCTGGTTACAAGAGTGTTGCACAAACAGAATGCAACCCCAAATAGTAGTATGTATTTTGGATTTTAATGGGGCCAACTTCCCCAAGTTAAAAATAGTTGTAAGCAAAGCTAATTAGATGGAAATACTTAAAGGAAAAAGTGTGAATAAGAACTGAGTCATCCAGGAACATTTTTCTTCATCTCCAGACAGCAAAGCTCATCAATTGAAATACAAAGGTTAATTTGGTTAAGACAGTCATCTTCATCCGTGATAAGGTGATATGAAGGCATCAATTAATTATTATACATGCAATACCTAATCAAATGGATAAAGGCAAGGCAAATGGATTTGAGCAGTGATCAGATGTTTTGAAATGCTGAAAGATATAATCACAAAGGAAGTTTGCAAATGACAGTTTTGATGAAGTAGTAAATAGGGAGTAAGCAACTGCGAGACAGGTCTCCCAGGCGAGCAAGCTGGATTTGCCTTCCTCCCATTATGCAACCTACATTTCAATACAGTGGTGCAGATGGTCCTACATCTTGGAAGAAGATGACGTTGTTACGTTTACAGGGTGGTAAGAGACTATCCTGCAAATAAATAACTCTGCAAAGAACTTAGGGTGGCATTCTAAACTGGCCATCTAAGGGTGCCCACAGACACGCTACAAGGCTGCTCTGACATGCTGTAATTACAGCCATGTCAGAGCAGACTTCATTAATTGAATTTGTTGGAGTGTGGAATTACCATGCTCCAGTCAGCTTCCCCATCTCATGTATCAGCATCCCTGTGATTCAAAATGGCAGTGCAGGTGCTTTAACTAAAGCTTTCATCCAGGGGAGTTTGAACCCATGTTTGGCTTCCCTAACACCACAGTTCAGCCCTTATCCAATCCCTTTTTTGGCACGCTTTCTGAAGCTTGCCCCCTGGGTAGATATGCAAAGGAGTCATGGGAGATATATGGGGCAAAAGGAAGAGAACAAGAAGGAATACAGCTCAATGAGGTAGCTGCTGGCCTGGAAGGGAGAGGGCTCTGTGTTGAGGCAGAAGCTTTTGCCCTGTGCTAGTCTTTAACCATTTCTTTTTCTTAATTCTTTTTTCTTTTTTTTTAAAGCAAGGACTCTGTTAGTGGCTCAACTTCAGAAGGAACACCAGAGAAGACAGTGAATGATGTCTGACCTGCGGTGTGGTAGTTAGGGTTTTGAGCTTGGAAGTCAGAAACATGCAGGTTTAAACCACTTGGGGGAGTGGGAGGGTGGGGCAGATGTCCTAGAACTCAGGAGTTTTGGCCAACTTCACTTCTGGGCATCTAAGGTCATTATGCATCCACAAAGGGTACCTATAAGGGCCCTGGATGCTACTGCACATGCTCAGTCTGTGTGCCTATGTAGCAGCACATCCTCATCCACATGTATAGCACTATGTAGCTAGGAACAAAATGCCAACCTGTTCCTAAGTGGCGTTTTTTACACTCAGAAGAACAAAAATGGCCAGACCTACATGCTACTATGACAGGAATGGAGTGGAAGGTCACCCTTAGTGGCCATTGGTATGTAAGCAACTGGGCATAAGCTCCAGGAGTGATACTAAAGCAAAGAAGGCTAATGGTATAAATAGGACGTACTACAAGGAGAACATGGAGAGGAAGCAGGCAAGTGCTCCTATTCTGTTTATAGCACTAGAGAGATACTTAATGAAATATTAGGTCAAATCCTGGTGCCCACACTATCAAACTATGCTAGAAACAGCCATAAGAAAATCTACAAAAATGATCTAGGGTGTGAAAAATGCAGCTTATAATGGCACAGGGCATTTCTTTAATCACTCTAAGCCAGTAATTCACAGCCAGGGTGTCAGGGCATCCTAGGGTGCCTTGAGGATCATTTCAAGGGTGCTGTGGGGTGTCACGCAATTTGAGAGGTGCAAGTGTGATTCATAAGATAAACTCAGAGATTTCAAAAAGGAATTCAGTGGTAAAAACATTCTGACCTGTTTTGTTTTTCTGAGGTCTCTGCAATGGTAGAATTGCACTGTTATTTTCTGTAGTGAAAACCATGGGGAAGCTAACAGTTGGCATTTTCTGAGGCATGCCTTCAGTCTAACAAAGGGTGCCTTCAGTGTAAGTTTGAGAAGCACTGGTCTAGGATTACTAAAGCAAAAGTCAGAAAGTGATTTTGAAACTAAGATTGACTATGTACATGAAGTGCTGGTTCCTCACTGAAGAAGGATTGCTAATGTAACAAGCAAAAGAAAGGCAAGATGGAATGGCAAGAAGTTCAAATCAGAAAATGTCAAACAGGAAACAAAGATGCAAACATTTCCCAAAGTGTCATCACTGCTGAACAGGTCGTGTAGGTTTACAGTCACCTGGAGGCTTTAAAGCAAAACTAGACATCTCTTTCTAAGAAATGCATTCTAACTGAACTGTAAATTTTGGGGCTGGTACAAGAATTGCAGCATCTAGTCTGCGAAAGGCATAATTCAACTGCATATTCGAAGTGCTCACTTCTGGTCACAGGAGCTGTGAAAGATAGAATTTAAACGCACTTAAAACCAAGAGAGCCACATGGCATTTGCTCAGCAGTCCTCAATGAACTAGAGGAATCACTGCAACCAAAGAATTCATGACTATCAGATGAGCTATAGCAGAAGACTGGAGTAGGGCGTTGCTTTTAGATAAGCTGGTGGCCAACTATTCAAAGAGGGCCACTGCATGCAGCAGAAAGAACTCATCGTGCAAGTATGCGTGTGTCAGAAGGGTGATACAAGAGTAGGTTCACCTGGATTGTAATACTACAGCAAGACATGCTTAATCTGCAGGACCAGATCCTCTGTCTGAGCAAAGTGGCATAGCTGTGCTCCAGGCAACAGGAGTGAAACCAAAACTAAGAAAACAGGTCAATGGGACTATTCTTTCCTATACCAGCTGTCTGCCTGGCCTGTTGTTTTAAAGTGGCAAGAGGTTTTAAATGGGCTTCTGACTACTCAACTTGTATGTATGGATGTGGTCTATTTATATGTGCAAATCTAGAGTAATTTTGAAACTGACACCCTCATCATGGAGTAGGATTGAGTCTTTAGGCACAGTCCTGAGGAAACTGGTATAAAAGCTGGTGTAAAGGCTGAGCAATGTGAAGCACTGAAATGAAGATGGAAGGCCAGCCTAGCAGGCAATCATTTAGAGCTGATCCATATCAGTCTACTTTCCTTCCAAGAAAATGTATATGGGGAGAACAACTCTCCTAACATTTGCGTGCACAGAACATGAATGCCCAAGCACTAGGGGACACATGAGAAGCTGACCTTCAAAACATACAGGTTTTGGCCAGGTGACCAAACCAGAAAGAGGAGAGTTTTCAAATCCAAGGGTGGGAGAGACTAGAACAAAAAAGATAATTTCTTTATTTTGAAGTTCTGTCAGCCTTGACTGTGCTCTCTGACAGGAACAGCCTCTCTCATTTAGGACGTCACCACAGCTTGCCCCTATATGGCTTATTTCTGTGCAGAAGGAGCCTTTCCCAGAAAAGAGGAGAGAGCAAGAAACAGGGTGTCTATTAATGGCTGGAACAAAACAAAAGGAGCAGGAGCGTTTTAAAGACAGAAGCTGGAAAAGATCAAGTGTATTTTGTTAAAAGAGCACCAAACAGAGAATAAAATTCCTTTAACATCCCAGGAGTATAACACCACGTCTAGGAACTGTCACCAGACATAATACAAGCTGACAGGCAGTATTCTAAAATTCCTTTGGGTCCTTTATCAAGCATTACTTGTGCAACAAAAGTGACTGATTTCTACTGCAAAAAAAAAAAAAAAGAAAGAAAGAAAAGAAAACTGCTGGTTTGTAAGTTATGTTCACCATGTTTCATCATATTGTACTTACTTCAACGATAGAGAATAGTCATGCTTGCTTGTTTGACTATTCCTTACAAGGTAGCTACATTCTTTACACAACCGTAACAGGTTTTCTGCATCTGTCCGACTGATTGCTCCATGATACCATCTAGAAAAATAGACAGAGAAATTAAGACATAAATAAACGGATATTCGCCTCAAAAACTATTCACCTAAACAAATGTTTTCATGTGCTGTAGTGATTAACACCTCAAGAACAACTAACTCTAATAAAATATATTGCTCATGTTACATAAAGTTGCCATTACTGCGTGAGATGATGCCTGCTGTTGCGTTTCACATAAAGGAGACGCTTAAATCAGAACATATGTGACTGCATTAGAGGAATGTACATGAAGCTTCCCATTGAGTGCAATGTGTAATAACAATTAATCAGATGACATCATGAGAAAAATGTAATAAATCTGCCTTAATCCTGCAATAGACAAGAGCTGTAAAAAAACCCCCAAAAAACCCAAACCCCTGTTTTATCTTCAAACACGCATTTTTTTCCCTTCTTCCCCTCAAAATGAGCCTATAGTTATGTTAAATAATTGAGCTATTCTAACTATGTATTTGTAAAAGGGGGAAACTGAATAAAAGTATCAGAACTGCTAAGAAAGTGACAGATTTTATGACATGAAATGCAGGAAAGCATGGGGAAAAAAAAATCAGAAACACAAACAGGCGTGCCCTTTTCCTCAACAGGAGCAGCTAAAACAAAGAAGGTCTTTTGAAACATGCCTGAGAATATTCAGAGTGCCTTTATTTAACCCACTAGGTAACACATTGTACCAGTTCCTCTAATGAGAACAAAGTGATGAAGACCGGTTCTGAAAACTTCTCAGTGATACTGTGAAAGGAAGGAAGGGAGACAGAAACTGGCCCTTCTTTATTTACAAGCGGATCTTTAACGGGGAATGGTTCCCCTAGAATTTATTGGGCTGGATCAGCTTGCATATCCAGTAATCCATGAACCAATGTTTAAGAGGAAAGTGGACCCTACCCCTTTCAGCAGGCCCATTAACATGCTTGGTTAGTGATGCCACACTTTTGTAGGAGAGATTCTTTTTCTCACTCTTGCAGTTATCAGCTGACACCCCAAAGCATAAAATAGAAGTATTCTCTTCCTCCCAAGTCTAAACAACAAATATTACTTGGCCTTAAATGCTGTGAATTGTTAAATTCCTTGTGGAAAAGTGTTTCCTTTTATTTGTTTTAAACATACTTCCCCAATAACTTCCTTTACGAAGGGAGTTGTTCTAATTAACCAGTGCTGAACAAATACATTGCTGGAGAAATTCCCTCGGCAGAGATGCATTTTGGCTCTAGACAACACTGTGCTCACAATGTTAGCCCATTCATATAAGGCTGCAAGTAAAATCTTGTGCACTGCACTAAGCAGTTTGTGGTAGTCTTAAAATTGAATCACCTCACCCTGTTTGGTTACATCCAGCAAGTCTCCTCAAATGGAATACATTAATTTATCAGCTGAAGAGATGGAGAGATAAGGACACAGTATATTCAGTGACTTAACTGTATTCTATAAAAAAGGTAAAAGAAATCATGGAAAGCAATGAGACACAATGACGAAAGTTACCAGACAAAACTTTTTTCCATAAAGTGAAGGATATTTCTCGGGAGGGAATTCAAGTGATTCTAAGAGCTGAAGATGTGCTACTAGAGACTGAAGGGAATGAGCTAGCTGGTGAATGCATCAGGGTGATTTTTCTGTATTGCTGGAGCCATTTTTCCAGTGGTAGGCAACTGGTTGTGGAAATGGTGCATTGTGTCTAGGATGGGTCACATACTGGCTGTCAGCGTGTGAACTGGGAAGGTGCAGAGCAATGAAGATATTTTGCTACAAGCTCAGCAGTGTTATTTTCAAGCCTTGCTTTGGCCTCCAGTGAAAGGCTGCTCTCTGTCAGCCCACTGAAAGGATATTTGGTCACCAGGCCAGAGGGCCAAAGGCAGCTAGATAAGAAGTTGGCAATATCTCTCTCGTGTGCTCGTGACAAACATGGGCCTGCCCCAAACACAGGAGCCTGATGAATGATCTAAGCCAGGGGTACGCAACCCCCCAGGACAGGTGCCAGAGTGTGGCATGCAAAAGCATTCTGCTTGGCACGTACCTCGGAACGGAGGGCAGGGAAGGGGCTGGAGATGTGCTGCCACAACAAGGATTGGGCCCCTTGCGGTTCCCCTGCCAACCACCCCTGGCACGCCAACATCTTACAAATTGAGGTTGCGGGTATTTTTGGCACTCTACCCAAAAATATTGCCAACCCCTGGTCTAAACTCAAGATCTAGACATAATGTCTACAGGAGGAAGGGATGAGAAGCACTTTAGAGTTAAAGCAGAACAGTTCTTCTTAAAAGACCACAGATTGCAGGCAGCTGAAGGGTTGGAGAAAGTCACAAATTCAGGAGGTGACCTATCCTGTGAGTGTGTGTGGTGGTGGGGGGGTCCCTCTAAAAGCACACAGGCTGCTAGTGGCTGGAGAGACAAAACAGCTAAGTGAAAAGCTTTCAAGTTATTTTTGTCAAGACAAGGACACAAATTGTCAAGTTTTTCCCTTCCAGCCATTACAGATTCCGTGAAGGAAAGAAAGCAATACATGGGCCAGTCAGAGACAGGAGGAAAAACCATGGGCAACCTGCTGAGCATTGGGAATGCCCTGAAAATACATGCCAAGAGCATGGGGAATAGGAACTAGAGCTCTTAGTATACCACCAGAGCTATGACATAATTGAAATCACAAGCTATGGACAGAAATAACAACTGAAACATTTCAGAGGGTCAGCTGTACAAATGTACAATACAAGCTCTTTGAAATGTTCCAAAAGCAGCTCAAGCACTTCAGAATACATCTTTACATGAGGTGCTATTTCAAAGTGTTTCAGTTCTTATTGCGAATAGGTGGGGATAGGAGAAACCAGGGGAGAGAAAGGAAGTACAGGGTGGACAGTCTGCAGGCTTAGTGACTCCCATTCTTTGGTCCCAGATGCTCTAGTACTCATGGCCAAACACTTCTGCCAATACTTGACTCTCCAGCCTCAGCCCCCTATACCTGCCCCCTCCAGTAAGAGGGGGAGCAGAGAGGTAAATGGGCCGGGGCCAGGAGACAACGGGGCCAGGGAACCACTTCTGCAAGGTAGGTTCTCCAGTCCCATCCCCTCTGCCTCCCCACTCCCGTGGGAGGAAGAGGGAATCAGGGCTAGAAAGAGAGAATGCTGGTGACGGAGAACCAGGGAGCCCCTGCCATAGCCACTTCTACCCCTCCGGGGACATCCTCCATCTCATCTAGTGTCCCATAGCAAGAAAGCTGTGGCTGCAGACAGCTGTGGCAGTTTTGAAACATTTCAGCCAGGGGAGCAACACAGGGGCTGCATAGTAGGCCCCTAAGTTGAATCATTTTCATTTTAAAATGTTTCACTTGAAAACATTTCAAAAGTTACTTCTGTCCACACCCAAAACTCAATGGGATAAATCACAGGGTTGGGATGCTGTTAGAGGAGGGTATGGCTTACCTGGGAAGAACAAGCAGGGAGATCAGGGACAAAGGTGGTGTCTTATATATCAAGAAATATATACTAGCTCTGAAGTTTTTAGGAGAGTTGAGGGGCAGGCCTGCTAAATGTTTCCGGGTGAAGATAACACAGGGGAAAAACCTCAGACGTGATCTCAAAATAAGTGTTAGTACGATGATCTCATCTGGAGGGGAAGTAGCAGATGAGAACCTAAAGGACAGGATCTAGTAGGAATCAGAGACTTCATCTATCTTTTCTGTTGACATCTGGGTAATGTAGCAGGACATGGGACAGTCTTTTGAGTTTTAGGAATGTGTTAGGGCTACTCTTCAAGTCTCAGAAAGATTTTTAAATAAACAATTTTCAGGTACCTAGAAGATAACACAGTGATAAAAACAGCCCATATATATTTGTCAAGAACAGGCTACTTCAAAATACTCTCATCTTCTTTGACAGGATAGCAGATATGGGGGGGAAGTAGCATGTGACATCTGTTTATTTTAGTAAGGCTGGTGACACTGTCCCACAAGATATTCTCAACAGAGGCTTATGCAGCACTGCCCAGATGGGATCACCTACAGATGGGGGCACATTCACTCTTAAAGAGGCAAAATCAAAAGTTTGTTCATCAAACAGTGGGGGACAACACCTCAACTGGGGTCCCCAAACAGGTATGTCCTGGGTTCCAGTCTATTCAATACTGTCACTGAAACAACTGATGACAGAATAGAGAGTAGGCTTTAAAAACTACTGCAAATGGCACCAAACTGTGTGGGAGCAGGGTAACAAGAATACTGGAGGACAGGATCAAAATTCAAAATATTCTTGACAAATCAGAGATGGCCTGAAATCAACAACAGTGAAAATAAAGTGCAAAGTGCTAACAAAGGAGAAATCAAGTACAAAATGGGGAATCTCTGCCAAGACAGACCTCCAGTAGAAAAGGATCCAGCTCATACTAGATCACTAACTGAGTAAGAGTTAACAAAGACACGCTGCTGCTGCACGAAGCAGTTTTCATGCTGGGATGTATTGTAAGAAAGACACTGAAGGCAACTACTCAGCTCTGTCTGACATTCTATGGAGGCCTTGGTTAGAATACTGTGTCCAATTTTGCACCTCACTTTAAGAAAGGTTTCAACAGACTGGAAAGAATGCAGCAGAGAGCAATGAGACAGATAATACGTTTAGACAACATGGCCTATGAGGAAAAGCTAAAGGAATTGGGTTTGCTTGATTTAGAAAAAAGACAACTGATGGAAGAGGTGCTAACAGTCTTTAAATCCCTAAGTGGTTATCAAGAGAACAGAGAGCATGTGTTGATCACAAACACGGAAGGAAGGACAAGAAAACACCAGCTTCATTTGCAGCAAAGAAGTTTAGTTTGGAAATTGGGGGGGGGGGGGGAGGGGGGAAGAAGGAGAGGGAGAGGGAAAACAACATTTTTCTTTTAACTGTAAAGGTCGTAAAACAATGGAGCTGGTTCCCTTATGGAGTTTACTAGGGAATGTCCTTCACTGGAGTTTTCAAGAAAAGGTTAAACAGAAATCTTCGGGGAGATACTCGGCACACTTCTCCCTGGCTCAGCATTGGAAGAATTAAGAAGACCTCTAGTGATGGGTCTTGATGCATCCTTGGCTAGCTCAAGGGCACATGTGCTTGTAGGAAGAATCCATTTTGGGAGACAGATGCAGGGTTACAATCACTGCCTCAACTGTGGGGTAAAGAACAGGGAAATTTGGTTTTAAATGTTGACAGGCGTAAGGAGACGGAAGAATCATTAACAGAATATTATGTCTCTATATCCAAGACAAATATTCCTGAGGTGGCTTCAGGGAAGCCATTGACTATGTATCAGCAGTTCATTACTCTGCATAGTATGAGATCATATGAATGAGTCACTCAAGGCAGCTGAGGTTTCCAAGCTGACTAGGGAATTTATTGCAGCAGGGGCATTCTTAGCTAGGTCTGAACTCTCAGATGAGATATTTATTTTGCTTACATTGGGGGTGTCTCTTCCTTAAAATGTCAGCTCTATATACATTTAAAGGTCAAGACTCAAAATGTCAATGATGTGATCAAGCAGCAGTGAAATGGCATTCTGCAAGTGTGGCAGAGGAAAGGCATGTGAAGGGAGTGGCTCTAGAAGTGCAGGTCTCCTAAGGATACCAACAAGGGACTCTGGAAAAAAAAATACATACTGACAGGTTTGTGAGGACTATTCAGAGGATAATAATAACCTATTTCTATCCAAGCATTAAGGACCTGATTCCCTTCCCACTAAAATCAACAGAAAACTAAACTTTGAGTTCACTGGACATAAACCAGATCCTTGATGCTAACCTTTTCCATGCTGCACATTAGACACTCTAGAGTCTGGGCTCAATTCAGGCTTGATGCAAGCACATATAATTCCACTGAAGACACAACGTGGGTTCCATTTATCTGCAGTGCTGACACATACTACAAACCCTGTTATTGTAGCTCACTACCCACTCATTTCTGAGTTTGTCCATGGAGAACTAGAGTAGGTGCACTGGCTCATTACAGGGAAGAGGATTTTACTCAATAAAAGATAGACAGCACAAAGCAATACCAGATCCAGGAATAGGAAGAGGGAGGTAGGCAAACCCCCTCTACTGCACTTTGGCTGAGATGTGCATGTGCAGTGAGCTCTGAACTCACCACCTGGGCAACACAGGCTCCTACTAGAGCTGTGTGTGAAGAGCAGGGATCCTGGTTTTCCCTCATAAAAAAGTTGCAAATTCTTTGATAAAAACGCCCAAAGTCTGGGATTAAAATGAAAGGCCCTCCACAGCCCTCTGGCCTTAACTGGTACCCCTCACTCCCCCTACCACAGCCCCCTGACCCTGCTCGTGCCCCTCACTTTCCCCCATAGCCCCCAGCCCTGCTGGTGCCCTTCACCCCCCACCCACACCCCTCTGCCCCCCCAGTCCAGCCCTGCCAGAGGGGGCCCCCAGTTGCCAGGGCTATGGGGGTCCACAGCCCCATGCCCCCTGTCCCCAGCAGGAGATGGTGGCTGCTGCAACAGAGAAGAGCCCAGCTCCTCCCCCCACCCCCGCTGTGGGCTTGAGTTGGGGATGGGGCTGGCTCCCTGCCACTGCACACACTCTCCAGAAGACAGAGGAGATGTGTGCCCCCCAGATCTATGCATGGGGTGGGAACATGTGGGCACTACCTGCTACAGGCTAGGGCTTCCACCCTGATGCCATCACCCAGGGTCTCCGCAACCCTGCGGGTATGACCTGGCACTGCAGAGCAGAGTGGGGCCTTGCAGGAAAGCTGCTTGCTGCTGCGAGTTCCATGCTGCTCTGGCAAAGCATCCCCTGAGTGCACGGCAGCAGTGGGGGTGGTGATGCAGGAGTGTGCCCTTCAGTGCACTGGAGCAGTGCAGAGCTTGCAGCAGCAAGCAGATTTTGTGCACAGCCCTGCTGTTCCCATCAGTGTCATCTTGCACCTGCTGGGAGGAGCCCTGGGGGAGGGCAGCAGAGCAGAAGCCTGACCCCGCAGTGGGCGGCCCGCACCCACCCCCACCCCCACCTTGTGCACAGATCCCCCAGCCCACTCAAGAGTGTGCCCAGTGGTGGAAAGCTGGCCCCCACCTGCCCCACTTCCTGAATGAGCTGCATGTAATACTTGGCTGGGTGGCAGCCCCAGACCCAGCTTGTCCTCCCTCCCTGTGATGGGGGCCTCAACCTGCCTGCTCCACCCCCCTCCACTTACCTGTGGGAGCTGCTCTCCAGGCTGCCTGGGGGCATGTGCACATACATGCACATGGTGCCCCCTGCCTGACCATCCTCTTCCTGCTCCCTCCCAGCCCCCTGCAGACTGGAACTCCGCCTGCCTCCAGAGAGCTCTTTGCAAAACTGCAAAATCTGCAGGTTTCTCCACTAAAATAAGAAATCTACAGTTTCGTCTGGTAAAGGGGGAAATCCACGTTTTACTCTGTTTTTCTGTGGGAAATGGAAAACCTATATCCCTGGTAAACAGCGAGCACTGAAATAAACCAGCTGATTGGGGTGAGGCCTGGCTGGGGCCCCTACTTTCTTACTAGGAAGTGAACTGCTGCTGTTCACCCTTCCCATCCTGCCCTCTCCTCACTGAATTCAGGATGAGGATGGAGATGGGTTTTTCTCTGTGGCTGATGGGGACAGAACTAGGACCAATGGCCTAAACCTGCAACAAAAGAAATTTAGGTTGGAGATTGGGAAGAATTTTCTCACTATGAAGGTGGTCAAGCATTGAAACAGGCTTCCTAGAGAAACTGTGGAATCTGCAAGAACAAGTTGGATGGATACTTGGATTAGCAGGAAATGATTCTGCCTTGAGCAGAGAGGTGGACTAAATGACCTCATGAAGAGTTGCAGCAATGCTCACACCCTCTGGGTGCTGGTGCTGTGAGAAAGCAGGAACTCTAAGTAGACCCTGCACTGAGAGCTTACATGCAACACAGCAAAATGTGGGGTGCGACCACACTACTGCACCCCATCTGGATCTGCCCCTAAATAAAAGGGAATGCGTCTTATTCTCGTCCTACATTTCACCTTGCATATCAAAGGACACAAGGTACATATGCTTGGGGACTCCATTTTTCACATCACCCAAGCACTTACAAGCAGTTTCCTGATACTGACTTAGACAGTGGTATTTGTGCCCACATTAGAAATTTGCTAATCTGCTACTTTACTAATCCATTCAGAAACGTTAATGGGTCTTGGTCATCCCAGACAACCACTAACGCAAACCACCAGACCCACGTCAGCAGACAGAGAGGTCTCCATAGAAAACAATCTTCGCATTAACTCACATTTGCTTTTCCAGTGGGATTGTTGGGTCCACTCTTTCCCCCAGGATCCCACAGAATTCTGGGCTGCCATGCTTGATGGGCTTGAAGCCACCTCCTGGTGCTCGCAGCTGTCGACGCCTGTCACTGGAGGGTGAAGGGGAAGATTGCCGTTTCTCATTTCCATTAAACTGGGCTGCAAGAAAGACAACAGTTACTTCTCAAGACAAAAAGGTTAACCCTGAGGAATACAGCTGTGGGATTTGAGTGGCCTTTATGCTTCAGAATGAAGATAATATGATTTCTCTGGTTTTAGATCTAGTGGGCTGACTGAGAAAGATCCTTATAAGGATATTTCCTGACAGTATCCATGACAGTCCGAATGTGTTGGTGGCTCTCCCGAACTTGATAACATAATCCAGGTACTCTGAAAGACCGTCACACAACTATCAACAGCACTTGTTTTAATATTTTAACTTTTAAGTTGTGGGGAAAGACAATTGCTCAGTGTGCCTGCCTTGCTGAGAAAATTTGCTTAATACTGAAGATATACAATTACACTTGTTTTAGGGACATGATTAAAGCATACAATTTGTGTCAGGTAGCTGGAAAAATCCAGCCCCTTTAAAAGAAGCATGAAAATACCTAGACAGTGCTCCGGCGAAGGCATTGAGAGAAAACTGTTCCAAGCACATGTCCAAAGAACTAACCAGAAAGTTATCACTTCAAATGCAGTTGCCCACGCATTACCTAGCATGAGGCTTCCATTCTGAAGTAAATGGAAAAATGCATGACAAAAAAAGGAAATGGTTTTTGCACACCTCTCACTACCACAGGAAAGCATTTTGCAATGCTGTAATTTCACAGAGAATTGCAACATCTGTAACAGAACAAGTGTTGAAGTTAGCATCCTAATGCTAATAAAAACTACACTTATGGGTTACGAGGCAGCACACAGTCATAGTTTTGATCCAGCTCTAAAACTCTACTCAGAAGACCACACAGGAGGCTGTATCCCAAAAGAAGTCACAGAAAGCTTTATATCCTTGTGGCCTGCCCTGTCTCTGGGTCATTTTCCCTAAAACAAACCAGAATATTTGACTCTGGTGTTCCTGAGAGATCTCCCAAATAGCAGCAGCAATAAAAGCATTAAGCTGTTGGGATTAGCTGACAGCTTTACTGCTGCCAACAGATTTCTGAGTGGCAGATGAAAACATTGGCCATTCCTGAAAGGTTCATGCTGCTTCTGGATAACACAATATAATAGCAGCACAGGTACCTAGGGTCACCCAGCCAGTCTTATGATTTAAACACTTCACATTTTTGCTTTTCTCTGCAGAAATACAATCTTAGAGTGCAACTTTTTAAACAAAACTCAAATTCTGCAATATCAATGGCTTCAGGCCCCACGCTTCCCAAAAACAGGTCCCACTATCTACAGGCAAGTAGATTCTCTCTCTGAGCCAAAGATCATAAATGGATACTGATTTTTAATGGTTTCATGGGCACAGTGGCAGTAAAATCGAGTCCTTCTACAGGTTTGGGGTGGGCAAGGATTACAAACTATGGTTCATGGTTACCTGGTTTAAGAATTTCAACAGCAACCTTAATGAAATGGTTTAGCCTTCCTGTAATGTGTGGTCAGTGCCAGACAACTAAACACAGAGCTTTTGCAGTACTCCAGGGCTGCAGTAGCAGTATGGCCTAAAATTCACCGAGTCTAAGACAATGCATTCAGAATGGCCTGGGAATCTCCAAAAGCTTAGGGTCAATGCTACTGACAAAAACTGACCAGCTTGGTCATTATGGAAAAGGGCTCTCCTCCCAAGCCACGAAATGCACAATGCAGCAAGCCAATCTGCCACTGGACACAATACACCTGGAACTCAGCTCACCAGGATGCGCAGCCTGATAGATGTGTGTGTGGTACTAATGGCAATTACACAACCTGATCCAAAACAGGTATATATCACTTGTCCAGGGGCCTAGGTTAGGAGTGAGAACCAGTGTACAATCCTCATAGTTTACATAATGTTGGATTTGGGGTTTTCTTTTCCTAAGTCTTCTGTTAAAAAAATCTGTTTTTATTGGAATGATTTCCAATTGCCCCCTACCTAAGCAGTATCAATAAATAGCAGAAATGGGTCAAACATATTCAAACATATACCATAACCTATATAGCAGAACGATAAGTTCTCTCTCTGCATTGCAAAATTTAACTTGGTTACTGTTCTATGACAACCTCCAAAATAAGGCAAAAATAACATGTTTGTGCCTGTCTGCATGTTTGCCATAGAAATCTAACATATAATCATCCATTATTTCCACTAGAAAAGAAATGTGTTCGGATACTGCATCTTTTCTTCATTGGAACTCTATGAATGTTAATAAACAAATTTTGTGCCTTCAGCCAATGAACAAATCCTTAGATACTGAAAATATTTCATTTCACCCACAAAAAAACCTGTAAGACTTGTCTATATTTAACCACTGTGTTAAAACGTGTCCAAAGACGCATACAATGTGTGTGCGAGTCTCTCTCTCTCTCCTTCTCTCTCTCTATATTCCTTTTTGCAAAGGAATTTACTGTTTAAATTCCAGAGGTTCTTGCATATTTTGTTTCTGCTTGGAGGACTTAAGCATCTACTTCTGGTCTCCTACTCAAATTTCTTTTTGTGAATTTAGTGTTGGAGAGCAGAGCCAAATTGACACTCTGCTGACTGTGACCAAAGTTGCTGCATAAATATATGGTAACTAAATATAAGTAAGTTGTTAAAGAGAAGCAGGCTGATTCTGGGAGGCGTTCAAGCCCAAAAGGTCCCACTGGAATTTAACCGCAGCTGCAGGTGCTCAGCAAAAAAAAGTTTAGGAGCTCAACTGCAGACACCCAGGTTTGAAAACTTTGCCTTGAAGCACTATTTATCCATGCAACTCCTCTAGCACAAGCTTCTCAACGGAGCCCAGATAAGAAAGATGTGTGTTTTGGAGCAAAGGCTTTACTCTTGACTTTAATGGAAATAAGATTGGTTTCTTGGTCCGTTCTGTCCTTGGCTTCCCTGCTGAGTTTATCACCATGGGGGAAAAAATACCGCCCAGTCTCTTACTAATAATGGTTGCTCTTTTTCCTATGTTGGAGAGACCTATGTTTTCAATGAGCATACAGAAAAAATTAATAGACATAGGAGAGGGGGAGGGAATGTGAATGCAAGTACAAGAGAGCAAGACTGAGAGACAGCAAGCATAAGAGAGTGAGAGTGAGCATGTGAGCATGGGTAAGCATGGACATTTGAGTATGAGAGAGAAAGAGAGAGAGAGGTTGGAAGGTTAATTAGTTTTCTCTCTATCCTTCATAAAGCTCTTGATACCAATGTGTTTTTCTTTCCAATGAAGAAGAAAAGGTCCTTGGGGTTTTCTATGTACTTTATAGAACAGCAGTAGAGGACATAAGAATTTCTAAAAGTTATTTGCCAGTCAGAGCTTTGGTTATGGGACTGACTACACCTCTGTGCATCCTCTCCCTGATCTCTCTCAAGGCAACCCAAGGTGTCAGACTTTAGGTCTTGACTTCTTGGGTGCTTCCGATTCTATCACTCTTGGACTGGGCCCTGTATGACAACACTATACATCAGCAAGGCTCACCCAAGAGGTACTCCTGGATTTGGCCCTCCAGGTAGAGTAGCCAAACAGCTCTCTATAAAAGCAAAGGCTCCAGCAGCTCTTTTTGTTCTCCTCAGTTCCTGAGCTATTGGCCCTACTTGTCCAAACAAGTTCACCAGGCTCAGCAGGAGGTTGAGCCAGATTTCCCAAGAACCTGTAACGACCCCGAAGTGTTTACAGCAGGGTGGCTCTTCTTGAGCCATTATTTCCTTCCTGCTTCCTTTTTCCTAAGAGCCTCCTACTACATGAAAACCAACTTGTGCTTAAGGTAAACAACCCTGTAACCCAGCCAACATTCATATTATTACAGAGCAGCTCCACATCCTCCAGTCACCTTTAACACTAAATAACCAAGGATCCTGGTTTCCTCCGATTAAAATCACAAATTCTCCAATAACCCCAAAATCCACGATTAAAATTAAAGGCCCCCCACAGCCCCACTAGTGCCTGTCACCCCCACCCACAACCCCTGCCCCACCAGCCCTGCCGGAGTGGCCCCCAGCTGCCAGAGCTATGGGACCAGGGACCCAGGTCCGCAGTCCCTAGCCTCTGACAGAAGACAGCGGCTACTGCAGCAGAGCAAAGCACATAGCCCAGTTCCCCTCAAACCCCCTGCTTGCCTGCTGTGGGCTCAGGCACAGTGGGGCTGGCTGCCCCCCACAGTGCGCACTCCTGGGGGGCTACAACCCTGAGCCACTGCCGCCCCCCATGTGCACAGGGGACGTGTCACCAGTGCAGCATGGAGCTCGCAGCAGCAAGTAGCTTTCCTCCGCAGCCATGCTCTGCCCTGCAGCGGAGGCCCTGGGGGAGGGCAGCAGGGCGGGAGCCCAAGCCGGCACCCTCCCCCACCCTCACCTTGTGCACAGATCTTGGGGGCACAGGTTCCCCCCCGCCCCCCCCACCCTCAGACAAACTCCCTGCCACCCCACACCACTCCCTGCTGGGGCCCTGCAGCCTATACATTGGAGCCCCAGGCCCCAAGCCCAGCAGGGCAACAACTCCCAGCCCTGCCCAACTCCCTCCCTCCTTATGGGGCCCTCAATTCCCCGCGCCCCCTTAAACCTGCAGGAGCTGCTCTCCAGGCTACCTGGCACCATGTGCATGTGCATGCCCTCCCTCCTCCCTCTCCCTCCCAGCCCCCTTGCAGCCTGGAACTCTGCCAGTCTGCAGGGGGCTCCTTGCAAAACTGCAAAATGAGAAATCCTCGTTTTACTCCAGTAAGGGGGAGGAATCCAAGTTTTACTCTGTTTTTCCATGGGAAATGGAAAACCTGAATCCCTGCTAATAACCCTGAGCATTCAGAGCCAAATACTGCCCAGGCTAGATTCTGCTGGGTGATTTCACAGGTCATGATGAGGACATGCTGCCCCACAGCAAAAGCAGGAGGCTAGCTGTATCTGGTCTTCCACTGCCTCTTCAACATCTGTGCATCTGCAAAGCAGAAAACAGCCCTCTCCATAAGATGCCTGATGTAAAGCTCTACCACGATAGGGAGGTTGAAAATGGAGGAAAGTTCAAGCCCCAAAAAGGTCTCCAGTGAGGCCTTCAATGGCAGTGCCTGAAGGGAAGGCTGGCAAGATCAGGTTCAAAGGTCCACTCCCCCAAAAATTCCAACACTGTATCTGCCTTTCAGAAATTTCTATTTTATCTATTCTTACAGCATGACTACCTTCCCACAGAATCACTGCATACACTGTGACCTTTCAGATGCCCAGTCCTGGGAACAGGACAGAACATCATGTGGACCACTACAACAACGTCAAATGGCAAGTTCCTTTTTTGAACACATCCTTGCAGATATTAATTTTTCAACAAAGTTCAATTAAGTAAAACATGATGCAAATAACCTAGACTGCATCTTAAATCTATGTTCATGCCATTTGCAACAGATAATCATAACCATATATTCGAGAAGTGGCAAGTGGCAGTGGATGACAACTGAAATTACAGAAATCCAATTCACCTAAATAAGTGTTCTAACTTATATCATCATAAAAACAGGAGTAAAGATCCTAACAGAAGCCAGCAAAAGATTCAAATGTATCATAGCATATTTTAATTAAATTTCTATATAGCCCATAATTTTTTTTAAAAACACCAAAAAGAACAGCAAAGTGTTTTTAATTTAGTGCGTCTTCATAAAGATAACTATGAAATCCCTTAAAAGAACTTGCATTTATACAAATGATTAAAACAAACATTAAATAGTAATAGCTAATTAAATTATAGTCCTCATGGAGGCAAATTAAAAATTAATCTTAATCTAAACATACTGCAAAACAAAGGACTAATATAAAACAAAACTGTTTTCTTTTTCTTAAGAAGTTCAGTGTTCAAACAGCAAATGCTGTCATCAGAACCCCCCAAATAGTACATAAAAATGGAGTATGCATATGACACAATCCAGCCCCAAAAGCTGTGTAAAAGGGCCTGGGGGATAAGTGAAAAGGGAGCTGAAACAACTATTTATTACACTGCCTTCCTTAAATATAACCGAGTCATTTTATATGATGTAGAAAGGATATAAAGAACAGTGTCCGGATATAACGAACAGTGTCCGACTTTACATGCACATACGTACAGCTCCCCACCCCCCATAAGATTATTTTTAGAATACCAGCTATTTTGTACTTCTGCACAGTTCATACTTCTATGCGTTTTGTTTTTCAGTGTATACAACTGCCCTCGGATGTGATCTCATTCTAGCATGAAGTACCGTGGTATTGTAGAGTCATACAGTAAATATTTGGTTTGCATTTTCAGTGTTTGCCAAACAATGAAGTTTCTGTTTTAGCATTTCATATACTGCCATAGAAAAAAAAAGTCTATGGGTAGCACACAATCACCACCCTTGTGTGGGAAGCTCACAATAACCAACTCGTATTATTCTTTGTTCTTGGAAAGCTATCAAAACTAATATATGAAGAATGTCAAGAACTTAAAACTCACAATGAAAAGGGCACTCACTACACGCTACAACAGTCTTTTCAGAGAATTACACATGCCCATAGAGAATTCCATCTTTATATGCTAAATATCTCTTCATTATTTAGATGTGTATTATCTCACCCTATTTGATACTTGGGTCATGATTTACACACTGAAATAAGGGATTTTTGCTTTAAAATTTGCTGTAGCCCAAAGATGTCAGAGATCAATCCCAAGTACCAGATCCTACCTGCAGAGCTCTCTCATCTGGCCTGTCAGACTACTTCAAGTTGAGGGCAGGCCAGAAGCTTTCTACAGAATTTGGTGCCCCCAAGCCCTGCTGACATGTCTCCTCAGCAGCAGGGGGACTAGAGAGGACTATGCAGATACAGCCTTCACTAACCCTGCACCTGCCAGACACCTGTCATGGTCTTCTGACCTGTGGATGGGGTGTAGGAGAAACCCTGAAGGCTGTATCTATCCAGGGGGTGGAGATCAGTTTGACAACCCTGCTCCAGCCCAATCACACCACAAATAGTGATGGAGCCTGACCAGCCATGATTCTGGGCTGTATTACAGAGAAGGCTAGGCTGAATGGATCCTATTTCACATCACTATCTACAGTGGTGATACTTAGCCAGGTTGTCACGGCAGCCTTGGGTACCTTGACATCCTTTCAAGGGTGCTGTGGGGTGCCACACAATGTTAGCACTGTTAGGTATGAAAATACTGATCCGCAAGATAAACCCAGACATTTCAAACAGGAAAACATGAGTTGAAGCCATTCTGTCTGGTTGTGGTCTTTGTTCTGAGTTCTTTACAATACAGGAATTGCTTTGTTATTTTTCTCTAGTCAAAAAAATGAGTGAAAATTAGAAGCTGGCATTTTCCACAGGGTGCCTTGAGTCTAAAATGACTGAAAACCACTGAGCTACAGCCTTTTGTCTCTAGTTCCTGCACTGCTGGAGAGAGCGTCATTCAAATGTGTATTAATACATGGAAATACTTCACCTTTGTGATTCCACTTCCCTTCCCCACGCAACCTGGCTCCTCTCTGCACCAGTTCTTAGTCAAATATAACTTAATTGCCAGCACACGGTCCACAGAGAGGGGCTGAAGCACCTCAGAGCACACTGCACCCACGCTCTTTCGGTTCAGCCCTCATCCCAACTCCCATCCTCGTCCCCAGAGGCCTGCAGCAGGTCGGGGGGGGGGGGAAATGTTACAGCACTCATGACAATAATTAAAAGCACCCCATCCACACCCAATCAGGCCCTCCAAGGATGTAGTCAATAGTGCTGTGCCACTGCCCTCCCAGTACACTCAGTCATTGCCGGTGACTGTCAAATAAGAGTCCTCCAAGTGCAGGCCAAGTCCAGCAAACTGAGACATAAACAGAGCAAGCCAGTACTGCTCCCGCTCGCTTCTGTATCTCTGCAGAGCAGCCAGCTCCAAGCAACTGCTCAGACAGATAGCCTGCCATTCACAATCTGCACAAGTCAAGAGGCAGAACAATGGGCCTCTATTCCATCAGGAAGCTGCATCACAACTCACGGGTTTGCTGGCTCTTTCACCTAGTTAATCTTTAATGCCTGTTCTTGAGCCTGTAGCACTTACTCTTTCAATTCTGTGAATCTAGTGACCTGTCTTGCCTTCACAGAATAATAGAAGTCGGGTGGGAAGGGACCTTGTAGTCTTCAAGTCCGACCCCCTGCCTGGGCAGGAGAAAAACTGGGCTCAAATGACTCCAGCCAGGTAGGCATCAAGCATCTTCCTAAAGACCCCCAGGATAGGAACCAGCACCACTTCCCTTGGAAGTTGGTTCCAGATCCTAGCCGCCCTGACTGTGAAGTAGTTCTTACAGATGTCTAATCCAAACCTACTCTCCAGCAACTTGTGACCGTTATTCCTTGTTATGCCAGGGGGTCCTAGGGGAAACAAGGCCTCTCCCAAACCCTTCTGGAACCCCCTGGTGAGTTTACAGACAGTCACCAGGTCCCCCCCAGCCTTCTCTTGTGAAGGCTGAACAGGTTTAGGTCCCGCAGTCTCTCATGGTAGGGTCTGCCCTGTTGTCCCCGGATCATGCGGGTGGCCCTCCTCTGGACCCTCTCAATGCTGTCCACATCCCTCCTGAAGTGGGGCGCACAGAACTGGACGCAGTACTCCAGCTGTGGCCTGACCAGCGTCGCGTAGAGGAGGAGGATCACCTCCTTGAGATGCACCTGTGGATGCACGACAAGGTCCGGTTCTCCCTGCCAACCGTAACCTCGCATTGTCGGCCCATGTTCATCTCAGAGTCAATAATGACTCCAAGATCCTTTTCTGTCTCCGTGCTCCCAAAAACGGAGTTCCCCATCTTGTAAGTGTGCTGCTGGTTGCTACCATCCAAGAGCAGCACCCTGCACTTGTCAGTATTGAAGCGCATCCTGTTTTTGTTAGCCCACCCCTGTAACCTATCCACGTCTTGCTGCAGTCTTTCCTTCCCTACTAGCGTGCTCACCTCACCCCAAATTTTGGTATCATCAGCAAATTTAAATAGGTTGCTTTTCACCCCATCGTCCAAATCGCTGTTAAAGAAATTGAACAGCTCGGGCCCAAGGACCAAGCCCTGGGGGACTCCGCTGCCCACTTCTCCCCAGGTCAGATATGACCCGTCCACCACCACCCTCTGAGTACAACCCTTCAGCCAATCTGCAATGCATCTGACTGTGTAGGCATCAATGCCACAGTCGCCTAGTTTTTTAATGAGGATGGGGTGGGAGATGGTGTCAAAGGCCTTGCTGAAGTCCAGAAAGACTACATCCATGGCGACACCTGCATCCAATGCTTCTGTGACCTGATCATAAAAGGCAATCAGGTTGGTCTGACATGACCTGCCCCTAATGAAACCATGCTGGTTGCCCTTGAGCATCATCCCTGAAGCCAGCCCATCGCAGATGTGCTCCTTGATGATCTTCTCAAAGAGTTTCTCTAGGATTGAGGTAAGACTGACGGGCCTATAGTTGCCTGGGTCCTCCCTCCTCCCTTTTTTTAAAGATGGGGACCACGTTGGCTATCTTCCAATCATCTGGCACCTGGCCCAAGCACCATGAGTGCTTGTAAAGCCGTGCCAAAGGCCCTGCAATTACCCCTGCTAGTTCCCTCAACACCCTGGGGTGGAGAGCATCTGGACTCACTGATTTGAACAGTGGGTATAACAACAAAAATCAATACACCTGCCACTTCATGAAGCACAACACGTATTCTTGATCCTACAGCCAAGCATCCTGCTGCCATCATACAGTCCTATGAGCATTTTACCAGGCAAAAGGAAAACAGTCCTTCTCCTCTGAGCCAGCCACTGCTACTTAAACTAATGTGCAGGTGGCAGCCCGGTATCTAGTTACCACCTGATGCAGAAACCTGTGGGAGCGGGTGCTAGCAGTCTTGATCGTGTTGTAGTAGAGCTCCCTTAAACAAGCATGTTGCATTCATAGTTTTAACCCAAATCTCCAGGCTGCCCACGCTCTCCCACTCTAAGACAAACAGATGTGTGCTGCAAAATAATGGCACAAATTATACTACCTTTTGTTGTGGCCACAAGTTTGTGGTCTGGCACAGGGCATGGATATTTGTTTGCTTTCGCTTTGTACCACCATACATTTTTGATGGTGGCACAAAGGCAATGTCTGTTTGCAACCATACTTAAAAAACAAACAGTCTCGGGTCTTTGGACAGACACCATCAAGGCCATGGTTTGTGGCTGGTACTGTGGAACAGTTAAAGTAGTAGTACCCAGGAAAACCAAAACCAGGCCCTCTACAAAGGCTCACTAAAGTTAGCGAATGAAAGACTTGCTTCAACCTCAGGCCCTAAAGTAAAAAGCTTGCCTTAGCTCAGGACCTTCTTGAAAGCAAAACTGGAGAAGAGTCACAAACATCACAACCCACCCATCTCAGGGGATCCTTTTTCATTTGCTCTCTAAGATTTTCAAAAAGGAGACACAGTCCCTTTCCCAAGCTGAAATGGCTCCCTCCAGCCCCACCTGTCTGGTTTGTGAAATACAAACGTGCTGTATAATAAAGGCAATGATTAGCTTCTTCCTCTTTTATCTCCTCTGTGAAAGATGCTGCAATCAGAATTAATCTGACTTTTCTATTAATAGTGCTCACAGCAGAATTAAATCCAGCTCACTCATGAAGGGAGGCAGATTCTGAACTACTAATTAGAGCAAAAAGGAGTTCTTCCTCTTCCCCCAACGAAAAAAAAAGGGAACGCTGAGCAAAATGTCGTCTTTTTTTTTTTTTAAATACCTGCTTTGTGTTTGCGTGGGTGCAATTAAGACAGAGACAGACAAAAACATGCACACATTTTCTGAGGGTGCACATTATAACGGTTAATTAGGATTGGTAAAAAGAAAAGAAACATATCAAATAGAAAACTAAAATGTACAATGAAGAATAAAAGAAAGAAGGGTGGTGCACACTGACAATGCTTATACGGCTGTATTACACTCTGAATCGGAAGAGTGGTCCTTTTATGGCCCTTTCTACAATTTGTTCCAATTCAAGTGTAAGGTGTAATGAAAAATGCCTAGCTAGAACTCTTTCATTAGAGACGTTTTCCAGGGAAAGTTTCTAGGTTAACAGCCCCTAGCAGCTGAATGCCTACTTAGACACAGCATGGTTTCCCACACTCTTCCCCTACTGCCAAATGCCTCAAAGTCTGGGAAACTGCACGTTCATTTTTTAGGTCAGTTGATTTGGGGACAAGCTAAGGTCAGCAGGTCCAGAGCCCATGAACACCAAGTAGGTGACATCAAGCCCTGTCAACCTGAGAGAGAGGGAGTGAGAGAAGCCGTTAGACTTTTAAAACCTTTATTATACACATATTAAAAACAAATAGTGAAAGTGCAAAATTATGTAGCCCTCCGAGGATCCAAGCTTGAAACTCCTGTCAGCAACAAAAAACATCATGTCGCTGGAAACTGAAACCCCCTCCCTCATGCTTCTCAAGGGGCTACACCTGTAGGACCAACTGTCCATCTTCTACTTTGCAAGGAGCCCACCTCAGTGGTCTAGCACGACACAAACTGGTACACTTTTTCTTGCAAGGTGAAGTGTCCAAATTCAAATGTGTCCAGACTAGGAAGTAAAAGAGTTCGAAGGCATTGTCAGAGCTGGCCTTTATGAGCTGGTTTCTGTGGCTTTTCAGAGTCGACCTGTTGGCTTGGCCCAGCAGGAAACTGGCCAGGCAAATTGCACTCCCCTTGGCCAGTTGGTACAGAATAGAGAATATGCTCATAGTCTTGAGAAGTCCAAGTCATAGAATCATAGAAAATTAGGGTTGGAAAGGACCTCAGGAGATTATCTAGTCCAACCCTCTGCTCAAAGCAGGACCATCCTCAATTAGATCATCCCAGCCAAGGCTTTGTCTAGCTCGGTCCAAGCATGGAGAGTCCACAACCTCTCTGGGTAACCTGTTCCAGTGTTTTACTATCCTCCTAGTGAGACAGTTTTTCCTAATATCTAACCTAACCCTCCCTTCTTGCAACATGAGACCGTTGCTCCTTGTTCTGTCACCTAGCACCACTGAGAACAGTCTAGCTCCAGGTAGTTGAAGGCTGCTATTAAATCCCTCCTCCATCTTCTCTTGTCCAGACTAAATAAGCCTAGTTCCCTCAGCCTCTCCTCGTCAGTCATGTCCCCAAACCCCCTCACCATTTTTGTTGCCCTCCACTGGACTTCTCTCCAATTTTTGCACAACCCTTCTGTACTGGGGGTTCCAAAACTAGCCATAATACTCCAGAAGTGGCATCATCTACACCGGGGTGGGCAAAATGCAGCCCATGGGCCAGATGTGGCCCGCCAGGCCCTTCTATCCAGCCCGTAGGGTCCCTATAAAATTTAGAAAAATTATATTTATCTGCCCCTAGCTACCTGTCATGCGGCCCTCGGTGGCTTGCCAAAACTTGGTAAGTGGCCCTCCATCCAAAATAATTGCCCACCCCTGATCTACACTGAATAGAGGGAAATAATCACTTCCCCATATCTGTTTCCTAAACCAGAGAAGTTCAGAGACCAAGGGTTTGGGAATCAGATCTCAAGCCCACAATGTCAACTGGTATAAGCCAGGCTAACTATAGAGAGGGTGATTTATTTATTCATTCATATGGAATACAGCAACCGAATGACAGAACAAGCTATAAACAACCTATAAACAACAGCACTATAAGGGATAAGGCTAGCTTGACAGTTTTAGATTTGATATTCATTTCAAGGCATCATCAGTAGCCTGGTGCAGGTCTTCAATACAACCATTAAAATGATAAACAGGACATTCCTCCGCGATGCTGTAGCTTGGATTTTGCCACATTCACACTTGGGGTCCTTAATAAAATTCAATTTTTGTAGTAAATAATTACATCTACCTTGTCCAGTACGAACCCCGTCCAACGCTGTCCAGCTTCCGCATTTGTAAAGCAAAGCCAAGAGGTTTAGACAGGGGGGTCTGTGATAAGAAATTTATTAATGATGTAAGTTTTGTTCTGTTGCTGGATCCATTTTTCCTTGATGTTAAGGGCCATTTGGATCTTTTCCTGCACTCCAAAATGGTCTTCTTGACTTAAGCCTTGGCCGAGGGGGGTTAAGTTCATCAAAAACTGAACATAAGCATTTTTTGTAGCCTCTTAAAGTAGCCTGTTTAGAATGGGTGATGAAGCTGCCAACAGTTATGCTAATTCAGGACACAGCCATGTGTTCACTACCAAGGTACACACTCCATTAGCCAAGCCAAGCATGCTCAGTCTGACCTCCTGGAACTCTGCTCAGATGCTACTAGCTCCTCTGTTTACAAGTGCTTTCAGCACTGTCCATGCATACACCAACCTTCCTCTACAGCCACAGAACACTGTATTACACCCCCACCACTGACCACCCTTTTGGAAAGGGTTGGGTCTTCACCATGTGGGGGCAGTTCAGTTTAAACAAGTGCAAACTTTGCAAGGAAACTCTTTACTTAAAGAAAGGAGCAGGGGAGTGTCATTTTAGGTCGCACCCATACGGCATGAAAATAATTCAGTGTGATCAATTTGCATATAGCTGATAGAATTAAATAAGGTGACAGAGTAAAGTGTTCTGAAATGAAGGTACAAAGGTTTGGTTTAGTTTGACAGGGTTTTAATGAAGCGATAAACCAGCCAGGCTTTTTTTGGATGGTCAGCCAGGAGCTATAAGCAATGTCCAGAGGGAATAACATAAAAGATTCATCTCATCTTCACAGTATTGCCACTGATGAATAGCTAATACAATGAGGACAAAATGTGGCATTCTGACTGGGAAAAAACAGCTTTGCACAAAAAGCAAGCACCTGCCTACTGAACGGTTACTGATAAGGCTCCTCAGTCATTGTTCAAACCACCCCCACAGCCAACTAACACGGAACTGAAATGTGTGCATAGCTAGGTGGCAGAATGGCAGAGCACCTCTACCAGCTGAGTTATACTTCACTATAATATTCTGTAGTCCACAGGTGAGCAAAGTAGAGAAAACTTGGGAGGAAGGCAGCCCAAAGAATGCCTCAGCCACTGTACCCAGACTCCCCGTTTCCCACAGGCCTACTCACTATGCCCAGGGAATTTTAAGACAGCAGAGACATGAGCAATAGGCTGAACAAAGGGTTATTACAGCTGGACAGGGACTTGCGGATGGCAATGGCACCCACTTGCTCTGGGTAGTAAAGGCACTCAGGATATACAGAATATATGGATGGATTTTCCAACATCACAGCCACAAGTCACCTTTAACAGGCATTTAACGAACCTTTTAAGGCCTTTTAAGAACTGCTCAATCTTTATGACATTAGGTTACAAATGCATGTGACTTATCATATGCTCATAACAAATTTCTTGTGAATGAATTTTTAAAGTAATAGGCCACAGTGATTCTTTATAGCACAACACAGGAAGCAAGGAGCAATAAAAGCTAGACACAATGATTCATAGCATCAAAATATTTAATGGGACTTTGAAACTAGCAACAAGATTAGATAAAGTGTTTGGCAGGTCAGAGACAGGAAGCATCTCCCTTGCAAGCTGATTAACAAAAGCAGGACTGGTCACAGTAAGGAACAAGAGGGACAACTTGGCAGTTCAAAACCACTGAGAAAGCCCGCACAGCTGATGTGCCCAGTTATTTACAGGTACTTAGTTTAGAAAGTGAAGGAACCATGCCTGAAGATTTAGTTCTGGAAATGGGAAAGAGTAAAGCTATGTGGAATGTACTTGTGGGTGGCTCATCAACCAAGCATGTAAGAGTCCACCATGTCCACAGACAGCTCTATCCGAAGACAACAAAACTAGCCTTGTATACAAAGAACAGTGGAAAGAAAACAAGAGAATGTACAGCTTGCTTGGAGCCACGAAGAAAGACAAGCCTCTTAGGACAGCTAGGCTCCTGAAAAAAAACAGGCAAAGATGCATTGGCATGGGTGCGTATTGGTACTAATGTCTACTTTGCAGATGGCCTCACAAATTATAGACAACTTAAGGGAATAAAGAAGGGCACTGAAGGAAACCATATGACATCCTTCCTATCCCATGAGTGAAAGATGACAAGAGATCCTAGGTGCAAAACACTGACCAGGTAAGAGGTAGAAAGTACCAAGTTTCAATTCTGGTCCACTGATTATGGGAAGAGGCGTATCTAAATTGGATGATCCCCAACTCTGGAGGAAGGGAATCTGTCTGCTTGGGGAAAGGCTATATGGAACAGTTAGGAGAGTGCTTAGCAACAAAAGAGATGGGTTTAGAGGCGAAACAAGTGATTTAGCACAAAATCAAGTTATTGAAAACAGAATTAATTCAGGCATAGGGAGACACAAAGAGAAGTTCTTTAATTGCCTGAACAACAATGCTCATGGCCTGGGTAGTAAACAAGAGACACTAGAATTGCTCTTTTACAGGCATACATTTGACCTAGAGGGAAGACCTGTATGACCGCAACTTTTTTTAAAGCAAAATGATAGTTATAACTTGTGTAAGAAGGATCAAGTAGACAAAATGGGAGGCGAATGGCCAGACCTACTAGTATCCATTTGAGCCATGGATAAGCTTTGAAGCAAACAACTGATTGCAGATAAAGCATAAAATAGGGGCACTTTTTTTTTTTCAAATGTTTTGTATTCCAGGTCAAAATCAGCCAAATCAGTTCCAAATCTTCTCAACTGAGCAACACTCAATTGTTCAAACATTCTATATAGTGCTACAACTGGCAAGTATCCTCCAGCCCAGACTTTTCAGCCTGGGGCTTCAGATACTCTCAAATCCATTGGCAGGTATCCTACGTGCAGACCCACACTTGGACGCTTGGGGTTGGGAAGCCCCCAACTCTTATTTGCCCTTAACCAAAGGCTACAGGAGCAAGCTAGGGAAGAGTCCTCTATGTCCATAAAGCAGGCATGTAGTTGAGGATCCTCCCACTGGAAGCTGGCCAGTGGGAAGCTAATTACAAGACTTTTAGGGTGTCCTGTCCGCAGTGTATTGGACGGGGTGCATCCCTCCACTACAGAATGCCTTTTAAATTCATTTTGGTTTGGGTAACAGATCAGTGTAGCAAAAAAACACACTTGATCTCAGCCCACAAGATGGGGCACAAATTGCTGCCTACTACAGACCATTAACACATTAGGAGCAGTGTTTTTCAATCTGTGGGTCGCGACCCCAAAGTGCATCACAAGAATATACAAAAGCATCATGAACAAACTTTAAAAATGGATTCTCCTTTAAAGGAGAAAAAGTGGGAAACAGTGGGTTTTCCCTTGCAGGCTGCTGGAGTTCCAGTGTGCAAGGGGCTGCTTGGGGCTCCCCAGGCCGCAAACACTTGGGGGCTGGGGCCTGGGGGCAGTGGGTCAGGACTGCCCACTGATGTTTACAAGTGGGTCCTGATACAAAAAAAGTTGAGAACCACTGATCTAGAGAACAGGATAACTACCGGCTCCTTAAAACACCTACCTATCATTATGTGCATTAGATATGGGGAGCTTCAAGATGAGTGAAGAATGCATGATTGTAAGAGGGACCCAGGGGCTCCTGTTACTTTAAAAGAGAGATGGCAACAGAAAGAGCCCCAGGCAGGCAAGTAGCAATTAACTGCAGAAGGGAAGGAAGCAAGGGAATAACTGCAGCCTAGGTAGTAAGCTGACCATTAAGATGAGGGGACACACTTGCTGACCAGAAGAGGAAGAAGCCCAAGGGATATAAACTAGGGTCCCTGAAACAAAGGGGCAGTGGAGCCCTGAAGTCTGCTGAGACAGGAGCTCTTGCCAGTTCAAGCTTGTGGGAAGTGGGAGATGCAAGGCCGTGGCAGATGCTCCCAAGGCAGGAAGAGCCAAAAAGTGGGAAGGTAGCCTGGTAGTGGTATGATGACCTAGAGCGGTGGGACTTTGATTTTGAAGTGATTGCTTGAATTTTTGTTCTAGTTTGTAACAGAGGACTGGCTGTGACTGATAGGGGAGGAAAGGAGACCACAGCGGTGTCTGAGGGGCATGCAAGGTTTTGAGCCATGCCAGGGGCAGAGGCACAAGGCACAGGCAGGTTGAGCCTAAGGGAGCCAGAGCCTGAGCCCAGTGGGGGCCACGGGGGCACCTTGAGGGCAGGAGCCCAAGCCCAGCAGGGGAAACCAGGGTCATCAGGGGCTTTTGAGAGGCTGAGGAACAATAAAATAAAATCGAGCCTATCTGCAGAAGCCCAAAAAGCCTGCCTGCAGGTAAGGAGCATCCTAGCTTCCCCACCCCACAGGCTCTGGGTCTGTCAGCAGAAAGGGAGGAGGAAGCGGGGGGAAGTGAGCTGCCAGCTGGGGATTACCCAGCCTGATCTGGGGCTGGAAGGGGGCCATGAGGTGGGGAAGAGCTTCAATCCACCCCTCCCTGCCTCATCAGTTCAGGCTGGGCAAATCCCAACCAGCAACTTGCTCCCCCTCCCTTCTTGCTGACAGTCCCGATCACATGACAAATTAACCCTAAGGAACACAAGTTCCCTAAGGCACGCTGAAGTGGAGTGCCTTCATCGGAAACCTCATTTAATAAGAGTTAATTTGTTGCATGATAAACAGTCCAGACAACAGGGACCAGAATCCAGCCCTTGCTCCTAGCCTCAGCTGAGTGACCTAATTAGCACTAGCTACAGAGCCAAGCTCCCTTTTGCTTGCTGCTTTCCTGGTGGCCCGATGGAGTCTTGCATTCTTGGCTGCTGGGTGGCCTTGCTTTAAGAAGGAAGGGTGCAGGGAGATCCTTAGCCAGGCTATTCTGGAGCCTGATGGTTGGCAGCACTCACCTGGGGGGTTGCAGATGAGGGTTTGAGTCCTCTTCAGATGCAGGTCTCCTACTCCCTTGGTGAATGTTCTAATACTCGCCCCACAGATTGTACAAGCAAATCAGGCAACTAACCCCTTTTTCCCTACCAGAGGCCAGACCAGCACATCGTAATTTTTTGGTATGAATCTTAGTTTGAGGCACATTCTTGGTTTCCCTAGGCTGCAGTTCCTCAATCTGCAAATGTGGATAACAGCACTTCTACTCCCCCTGCCCCTCTGGCCTTTTTAAAGGATAGAAATATTGGAGGGCAGAGGAGTTCAAATATTTTCGTAAGTACTAAAGGTACATATTTCTACTTGTACATTCAAGGTACCCTATACATATATTTACATACTAATTTCAACATTAACATTCTTCTTCCTGATTACCATATTTACTTGAATCTAAGACGACCCCCCAATAATTAGATTCTATACATGGAAAATTCATGAATTTGTTATAATTTTCCAAGTAGAGAATCTAATTATTGGAGGGCTGTCTTTAATCCATCCCCCTCCACCACTGTAGGGAGGCAGGTGGTATGGGGAGGTCAAGTAGCTTGCAGCTTGCCCCTTGCTTGTGCCTGCCCCCTTTGCACCTTTGCCCCCACCCTTGCAGCTGCAGAGCCCCCATGCTCCACAGCCTCTGCCTTCCCTTCCCCCCCTCCCCCTAGCCTCTGTTCCCCCTTCCCCCTCCCTCTGCTTCTCCCCTCCCCCCCGCCTTTGCTCCCCACTTCCCTCCCCTTACCTTTGCCCTGAACTGGCAGATTCTGTCCCCATTTTAGCTTGTGGCATTGGACTGCATGCTGCTGATACAGGGTTGGGCTGAGCTATGCTGCACTGGGGATGTGCTCAGTGCCCTAGGCTGCAGCATGGATGGAGCTTGCTGGCATGGAGCAAGGGTAAGGCAGGAGAGAGGGAGGAGTAGGCAAGGAAGGAGAGGTTGTATGGGGGAGCCGGGAAGAGGCTACAGTGGGGAGAAGGTGGTGTGATGGAGGGGGCAGGGAAAAGCAGGAAACAGCTGTGGCTATGGCCCGGACCTTCAGTAGGGGCTGAAGCCCAAGCCACAGCTGCTGCCTGCCCCCACACTGCCCTCTTACTCAGTTCTAAGACAAGGCTCTTTAAATGGGGGAAAAACATGTCTTACAATAAAGTAAATACAGCAAGCACTGAGAGTTTAATTGTGTTTACCCTTAGGTGCAGTGTTTTGTTTGATGAACTCAGAGCAAAAAAAATTGATGGATTTAAAGCAAAAAAACCAATCTGTAATCCTCAGAGAAAACAGAGAAGTGTGAAAGATGGGACTGAGATTTTGGAAGACAGGTGCTAGCCTGAAGAACGCAATGATAAGGTCAAACTATAAGTCTGAGGCCTACCGTTCAATATGGGCTTCCAAATAGGAATACTTTCTTACTCTTACAGGTGAAGTTACTAGCTCCAATAACTTTACTTCTATTAAATGCTGGAAATGCAAAATACTGCTAATTTCAGATTGCCAGTGTCACTAGAGAGAGATGAGAAATGGGTGGTGATAGGTATAAACCCAAACAGAGATGATCAGCATCTCTTTAAAATGGGGTAAGCATTCTCTGCTACTTGGGAAGAAACATTTTCTATCCTCCTCACAGGAAAAAAGATGACAAGACTCCTTCAACATTTTGACACTCACTTGTGAAAAAGCAACTGGTTTCCTGATGTAGGAAATGTCAATAGCTCTTTGAAAAAATATCATCTAGTTCTTTCCCACTTCACAGCTGGAGCACTTTCTCTTCCATCACATGTTTAACTACATTCTGCACCTAAGCTGGCTCAGGAATGGCAAGAAATGGTTAGCACCTCTCTGAACCCACCGGGTAACGCAGCCCGGGTGAGTTCTGCCATTTGCAACTACGAGACTTCAACGAGCATTTCACAGTCCAACAGGAACAGATGCTAAAACTGTTGAAGTGCAAGACCCCTGCTGATTGGAGCTAGAAGTGGTCTGTAAGGCTGATTAAACCCACAATATCCTTCTGTTTCTATTGAGATGCTACATGTTTCACTTTACAAGCAGTTCTGTGAAATCAGACCCTCAGGATCTGTTCTCTGTTGCTGGTATTCATCAAAAGCCAACTGTTCCTAATCTTTTATGGCATCATGGGAATTTAAATGGGTTACTATGTACTTGCACAGTCACTCAGTGAATTGCCTTCATGGTCAAGATTCTTCGACTCCTTTCAGCCCCCAACATCATCCCACCAAAGCTCTGAAAATGTACAGCGTTTTAGAAGCAGAGAAGTGGGTCACCAACCCAAAGGCCTACAAATTATTTAGCATCCTTCTGCACACGAAATTAGTGCTGAGAGTGTTTGTGCGCCAAAGATGGTTTACGCAGTGATTTAAATAGCACATTTTTTTTGCGCATGCCAATAATACATTCAGATCCTTAAGCTACCTACTACCAACAATAGTGGAAGTGGAGTTAATGGAACTATACCTCGTAAGAAAGCCCTAACTCCAGGATAGTAACAGAATTTTATTCTTAATCTGGAAAAGTTAAATCAATGCATTTTTTAAAAAGCAATTCACATATTACAGAGATACTGCTCCCCATAAAAAGACTGGTTATTTTTAGTTTTAGTACAGGAGGCTTTTTTAGTAACACATCTGACTAAGAAGGAACTTCCTCCCCAACCCCTGTTGCTAGGAAGTATTGAATCTTTTAAAAAATATAAAACTGTTTGGGCTTCCATGTCTTGGGACTATTTTCAGCTTTGAAACAAATTTGTTCTGGGAAAGTTGGATAATATTTCTCTTGGTCATTTCTGTAGCTTTCAAGAGTGAAGCAGAAGTCAGACATTGTGTTTGCACTCTAATAACAAATGCCTTTTTATTATACATGTTTGTATTTACTCTTATCCTTCAGTTGTATACGAGAGGCTGAACACACAAGCTGCTTGCAGATGTTAAAAAAAGAAACAAATGGTACTTTACTTTAAACTCTGCACACTCCTATGCCAAGCCTAGCGCATGCCCAGAAGAGGCAGTGTCTTGGTTGGATCCGGCTTGCCCAACGTCTGTACAGGTCAGGCACTCCAATGGGGCTTTTTGGGTGCTTTTATCTAATAACTGTTTGACTCAGCTTTAGATAAAAGTGCCAAAAAGCCCTGCTGAAGCACCTGATCTATGCAGACACGGTAGAGCTGAGTCGAAGTAACTCACTGTTTCTTTTCACAAAGCACTTTTTTTGTGTGTCTTTTAATGTCTGCGAGCAGCCAAATTTACTTAAGTACCATCAAAGCAGAAAAGTGTCACCATTTCCCACTAACTTTTCATGAGGGTGAAAAATGGTAAGGTGAGCATAAACATATGAAGTTACATACAATCTAGATTGTATTTAAATAGCTTGCCTGTAATGTATACTATTCAACATCGGGGGGTTTTGTGCTTTGAATAGTAATAACTCTGGTCTATAGCTACAGAACTGGTCTATAGCTCCTAGTAAGGCTGTCTCCATATGACTTGTCCAAGCAAACATCTGAAGTTTTTTAAACTTGTCATGGTTTTAAGCCTCAGAGGAAATTAGTAACTTTGATAGGTTGTAAAAGACTCATCTTACAAAATACTGAAGTTTAGGTATTTACCAAAGACAGCTTTCTGTGTTAGATCAGCAAATATACTGTTTAATTAAGGGAAACCGTTAAGAACAGTTGCTTCTAACCCCTGAAGACAAACTACAAGCAGTACAGTATTTACACACTAACTCCTATGATTCAGGAATTCTGGCTACAAAAGACACATTCACAGATATTATACTTAAATTATATGTCAGAAGTTCTAACTGCCCATTGCTTTATAAAAGGTCAGCTGGGTGAGGAAAAGGTGAGGAATGCTGACGAGGATTTAATGAAAAAATCCCTGTCTAGGAAAAAAGACAACAGATATGTATGCGCACTTACTAGGTCTTGAACTGCTAGCCCAGGAGTTTTTTTATTGATTTTGTGTCATTTTAAAAATACATAACAGCAATAAACATAATACTCAAATGAGATTTGCCTCTTCAACAAGCATCTCTAAATGCCCATTCACTAACGCCTTTCATTGTTCTTCACTTCTACAAGTAGTCAACCCAGAACGTGAAGGATCTCAGGAATGCAAGGAAGCACCAGAACCTCAGGTAGAAGCACACATAATACTTCAACCTAAATGTGGACAGATATACAAGCCTATAAACCAGTTTAAATCTGCCTGGAATATTAAGTACTATTTTGAATCAATTATGCATGGACACTAATTTTTTTCTGTGACATGGGACTAGTTGGTCCTGCAAGCATACCACATTGCACTGCTCCTCAGCCTCCTGGACACTGTTGCAGCTGGCTGCTATGGTACACAGCCAAAACTCCATTGCCCCCTGACACCCCTTTCCCCCTTCCCTTGGCACTTTACCTGTGAGCTCCCCTGTACTTCCTGTTCAGTGCCTAACAACCAGCTGCATCCTCAGTCACCAGTCCATCACAGCTTCTCATCATGCTCCCTGGACCATGGGAACAAAAGCCTGGGACCAGGTGCTCCCCACTCCTTCAAGTTGGGCAAGCACACTGTAGGTTTCCATTATTTGCAAGCTCTTGATGTTTATTTAACTCATGGTTTAGAAAAGAAGGAGAAAAATGATAATGTCCCCAGCCACAAGTTGCCCACCCCTGAGACACCCAAAATATGAGTGCAAGTACTCCCTCTTCCCCTCGATTTGCCCAGTGGAGGCATGCTGGGTGGGGTACTTGCTCCTAATCCTTCCTGTTTGAACTACAGCACTTGATACATTTGTGAGCCAATTTCCAGTCAGTGACATGTTGGAATGGTTAGATTGTTATGTGTTATCTGCACCCAATGGGATTAAAGCATTCTGGTTTCAGGCAGCGTGAGCCTTCCTCCCATAGTGGGAACAGAGAAGCAATCTACCTCTTGGAAGTAGGCTCTGAGCACTAGTACTAAGTAGTCCTCTGCTTAGCGTTTTCCTGAAGGCATGTAAAAATGGTAACTTGGATGTAAAGTTTCATTGACCAGCACATTGAGAGGCAGAATCATTCAGATCAGTGGAGCGCAATCTTTCTGGGCTGTGAACCAGCACATACAGCCATATCTTCTGGTTGTGGGACTTGGAAGTTTAGGAGTGGGGACATGTTAGCCACTACTGCTCCCCTCATCGCCAAATATCTGGACCTGTGGGGAGCTCTGTACAGTAGGTGTCATGGCTCTGAGGGCCAGATCTGGCTTGCAGGCTGAAGGCCAAGTAGCACTAATATAGATTCATTTTCTTGAGCTATTTAAGAACATGCCGCACACATTACAGCAATAGGCCAAATTAAAATGAACACAACTAAAGCTGCCTTAAATGCCTACAGCTGCAAGAAAACATAACATGAAAGGTTTTTTCCCTGCACTTCACCTCAGCATAGGAAGTAGTTCACTTTACAGAATTAGCCAAATAAATCTTAATCTCAGCCCTGCAGCAGGATTAATATGTTATGAAATGTTATGAAAATGATCTATGAAATTAGGTTGGGAGATGAGAATCTGGATAAAATGTGGAATTTGTTTCCAAGATTTCTACTGGCTTTTTTTTTTGAAGTACAATTTCCTTTATTGGTGGACAATCACAACAAAATCTAAACTTTTCTTTAATTTTTGCTTCAAAATGATGCACACACAGGGCGTGTCTACACAAGAAGCTGACTGTGCAGCAGCATGTCACAGCACCGATAGTGCTAATACACTAATGCATAGTATGAACTACTGAGCAGTAGCATCACTTAACAGACATTCGCTGGCACTACTGTGCATGAACTCTGGTACTGTACATTAATCTAGTACTTGATAATACAAATACTAAATAAATGCGCAGTAACTGTGCAGTAGCGTCTTGTGTAGACAAGCCCACATATGTATACCCACCCATGCTCCCCTCCACCCCACGATACATAGCTCTCCTGCTACTGCTGGGCATAAATGTGGTAGGCAGACAGTATCCAGGAATCCTACCTGCCAAGGCTGGGATGGTGACTTTGTTCCACTCCCATGGCTGATCATACTCATCCGCAGGCCTGTCGTCATCCTGTGGCAACTTGCTTTCTCGTAAGCGCTGACTCACCACACTTTCAGAGTCTGATTCCACACCATTGCCTTCTGGTTCATAGGGTGTGTCATATAGCTGAATGCCTTTCTGCTGGGACTTTACACTTTCCTGCCTTTGAAATTCTAGAAGGAAAAAAAAAAAAAAAGAGGAAAAAAATCACTGCATTTGTCTGATGACTTTGCTCATGATTTCAGAGGGAGATTCTACACATTTCACAGCTAGAAGAACTCTAAGTAGCTGATACAGAGAGCAAGCCCTTAGAAAGCTTCTAAATTTACTTTGCATTAGATAAATGACAAGAAACAGAGCATGATTCTCCATCCTCGATAACAATCTGCTTGAGCTGAAAAACAGCCACATGGATGATTTCCCTCATTGTTCAAATGGAGATAAACCAAAATGCTTTAAAAAAGAGACGTGCAGATCAGGTTACAGGAAGCATGCACTACTTTTGGGTGAGGAGTGCTTTAAAGTGTATGTTAGTGACAGCACATTCCTCTGAATTCACCATTATTCTCCCCAAATCATTTTGATGCACAGCAGGATCCCTGAGCAATTGCTCAAGCACAGCAAGTTCTTCATTAAGACTGGACGAAAGAAGCAGCATTTTATAAGCCTTTATCAGATGAATGCCAGTTTCGTTTTTTTTTAATTTGGTGACAAATAAAAAGAGAAACGTGGCAACACTGCACAATCAAATAAAACCCATAGAACAATGAATGCTAATGTAATTAATGCGCATAAATCTCTCATTATTACAGATTCTACCAGGTTATCCCTATGCATATCACAAAATAACTGGGAAGTAACATTACAGTAAAACTGGAGTAACAGTGTAGAATCAAGTCTCCAAGACTATTAGCATTTATTACAAAATCATACACCTGGATCAATGATTCTCAACCTTCTTAGATTCAAAACATCCCTTGGAAAATGACAGTTCTAAGTTTTGACTCATTTTTATAACTATAAATTCACACGTCCATCCTTGCCTGGAACTCTCCAAAAACATACCCAGACCAAACTGTGGCTTTCTCCATCAGGACTACCGTTAGATGAAATGTTTTAGTCAATTTGATTTTGCCAAAGTTGTATGCACCCCATAATTCCCTTTAGTCAAACATAGCAATCTCATGAAAAACAAATGTGAATGTGGAGAATATTTGGGGGCAAAACAGAAATTCGACATCCAGAAAAATCAATTGGACTGGCAATGTAATTTTCCCTGCCTTTGCATACACCCCTCAAAACATTTATGAGATTTGCAGCCTTTTTAGACACCCCTCAGAAGAGACACCAGCTCTTAGTTTTCACACTTTTTCTGACTACAGAAAAATAGTAAAACAAGCTTGCAAAGAACTCAGGAAGACCCCAAGGGGTTAGAACATTTTTGACATTATGGATTCCTATTTGAAATCGCCAAGCTTATCTTGTGAATCATGTTTGCACACCTAACAATGCTAAAATTGAGTGGCAGCCCATGACACCCTTGAGAGGATCTTAAAACACCTCAGGATGCTGTGGCATCCTGGTCAAGAATTACTAGTTCAATGCAAGGGTCTAGGTTGTAGCCATGTTGGTCTAAGGACATAAGCAGACAAGGTTCTTTGGGTGAATCTGATATCTTTTATTAGAAAAACTCAAATAGTTGGAATTTTTTTTTTTTTTAATTTCCGACTATTTGAGTTGGTCTAATAAAAGATATCGGATTCACCCAAAGAACCTTGTCGGCCTAACTCAACGCAAGGAATATCATTAGCTACAATGCCATCCTTATTCTCCCCCAACAATGCCTTCCCACAAGGTTTCTGCACCATCATGGGCTCCTAACAGACAGAGACTGGCTTTGGGAGCCAAATTTAATTTTTACAGCAGTGCATCGACAGAAGCAGTAATACTATAACAAATACCAAGGTACAATAGAGTAGATATTGATAACGGATAAAACCCTTTGCTCTGTAAGCCTCTTCGGCATACATACAAAGAACAAATGCTGGAAAGAGAGTCTGATAAATACATTTTGCTGCACAGCTCTTTTAAAAAGTCTATATTTTCTACAAAGATACAGTGCTGCTATGCTTACTGTAGAGAGAAGCCATTCCCACTTCAACACAAGAATGAGCCTTCTCTGTCTTGCCAAGAGATAAAACAAATCAGATTTCATATCTTAAAACTGAAAGGTATAAAGTTTAACAGCACTTCTGGGTCTTTGTGTCTTCACTGGAGCCAAAAGTAAATAAAAAATGGTCAAATAAACGTTGATGCCCCAAGACAGATGCTTGCACCTTCTGCTGAACCAACTCCTGCACAGCCAAAACTAGGATGCTACATATCCCATGTGCCGATACCGTCCGAAACACAAAGGTGGCAAGCACTTCGCAGAGATCTTGCAACAAATAGAGAAGTCTAGTAGAATTACTCAGTTTGAAAAGGTTCACCATCCCTCTTCCTGGCAGGAAGACACTATCACAAATTTACTCTGGAACCCACAACATCAATATTAGAAAAAGAAATCTGGCAGCAAAGTACAGGTTTGTAAACTACGGGGCTGGCCTACACCCACAAAAGCAAAGTCCGACCTTTCCTCCATAAAAAGAAAAAAAAACAGGTTGAAGAGAAACTGGTTAATGCTGTGAGCAAAGGCAATACTTTAAAATATATAAATCTGAAGAGTTTACTGAAGAACAGCTTTACAGCTGGGGAGGAACATTTCTAATGTTAACTTTTACATTAGACATAAATAAATGTGAAAAAAGCATATCAAAAGCTACCAATACATACAAATAACATTGTTCCAAATAATTCTTAGGTGCGAGTCGCAGACAGCATTCCCATTTTTGTGATGGGAATAAACCCTAGAGAAAGGTTATTGTAAGTATTTGAGGAAAGTGTTGTTGCATGTCATTAGTGCTTTCTCCTACAGAAATAAAGAGAATCTCCACTGCCTACATTTAAAGCGCATCTCTGTAGAAGAATTTTTTCCAAGCAGAATTCTACATTAAAAAAAAGTCTCCTTACCAAAGACCACACAGGCTGCCCCCAGCTATAGGCTATTAACACTCCCTTGACCTCTGCTGGATCAGAACCCCAAGAGTCTAGTCTCCTTTAAACCAGAGGTGCTTTGCTCCATTTCAGTTTACTAAACCTCGCCCTATGTAGGGAAATGTTTTGCAGTCAAAAGAATACAGAAAAGGCAATCCTCTTAAAATAAAAAACCCAGATTCCAGAAGCAACAATGACTAGAATACCTGTCTTTGCACTGCAGATAACCTCTGGTTCACAAAGCCCCAAAACATGAGAGGTGGCAGAAGTCAAGTCACAAATTACTTTTACAAAGTGCCAACAAATACATAAAAAACAACTTTTAATATGAGAGGTGGAAGCCTGCTATTTCATGCCTTATGGTCTGAGAACACAAGCATTGAATGAATAGGGTTTTGACCTGAAATAGAAGCATTTTCCAACTGAAACTAGATACTGGAGCAAGCAAAGAAATATTAAGATTCCTTTAATTTGTTTGAAATTCCATCTTTAATTAACACATTGAAAGAACATTTGCAAAGGAATGTCATTTTTCAGCAAATTAAATCAAACATGCTCTTCTCTTCAGCAGCAGGCAGTAAAATAAAAATCCGTACCACAAGCAGCATTAGGGTGATGTATGCTGACAGTGCAGCTTGGACCTGAATACTTAAGCTTTAGCCATTTGTAGGAGATACTTTTCATGGATTTTCCTGAAAGCCGTGATCACTACAGTTCTAAGCCCTAAAATATTTCTTGGAATAACCAAGGAATCTAAAAATGTGTGAGTTCCACTTTCCTGAAGTCTGGCTTTGGGGAATTAAAAGGGCATGGGTCTTTTCATTCAACCAGAAATGAGAGCAACCACGAGATCCCTGAACAAAAGGCTGCTATAGCTTTATGCAGACCATTTTCTGTTCATTTTGAATATCACAATTGAATCCCTTGAATTTCTGATTTATTTTATCCTTTGATCTCTCACTGCTAATAAAGAAAAATACATTTTTACAGAACAGTGCTTATTAAGCTAATAATTGCAGGAGAGAGAACTGAGATTTCCAAGAAGAAATGGGCTGTCTGTTTTGCTGCTAGCAAGTAGAAAAAGTCACCAAAATGAAAAAAATAAACCCACCTGGTAATTCCTATTCACTGAAGCTAAGGGGTTATAAACACAAGTGTATCCCAGGGCTTCAGTCTCCCAAATGACATTGAGAAGCTGACTAGAAAAGTAAAAAACAAAAACAAAAAACCAATGAGAATCTTTGGGAATGCCACATATGATCCACGGCTGAGATGAAATGGTATTGCCTCCGAAGGCCAAGTTCCTCTTTGACAACAGAATGTGTGTACCAAACAGGTCTGTGTAACTACCAAGGGTAAGTGGATAGCTCTATAGCAACTGCTACATGGACTGCTCCAACTTTTCAATCGTCTCTAATATCCAATCACCATTACCTAATATTTGCAGTATTCTCTAGGTAGGGAGTAATCTAATAAAAAGCTGGGAAGTTTAGTAGGGAATTAAACGGTAAGGGTTTTAAGAGCAGTACTGTGCCTGAAGAGTAGGCATTTTCTCCTCGAAAGGTGACTACAACAGACTTGACATTAAGCTGAGGTCAAAGTGATTTAAAGGGAAATTCCCCTATCTCTCCGCCCTCTGCCCAAGATCCAGCCCTTCCAAAAAAACAAATCACAAAACACACCAGTGCTGCAAGCAGAGACTGCAATACCCAGCAAAGAGAGGCCTACCCACAGACATTGCCAAGTGCATTAGTGACTTGGCCATTATTACTCACTGTATGTGGAAGGCTGTCAGATGCCAGGGTAAGGGTGTGAGATCCTAGTACCTGTGGGTGGTGCTAGGCTGGGAGGGTAACAAGCATTTTGGAAGACAGAATCAATTCAAAATGGGTGCAATAAATTGGGATAGAGGGAAGGTGAGAGAATGGAGAGTGGCCTGAAGTTGAGATGAAACGTTACAAAGACTAACAGAAAGTAAAGACAGGTAGAAGAAGGCAGAGGAACAAACAAAATGACGAATGCCATATTCTCTCTCATATAACCTGAACCCTTTTCACCTAAATCTGCTGGTGAAGCTTGGAATGCATATCATATGTGAGAACAAAAGAATCCCATGGGTCCAGAATTTGGCAGCGGGGGCAATGGCAGCATTAAGTGCTGTGGTTCTGGGAGACCTAGCAATTAACGGTGCCACCATTTCCCTACCGCCAAATTTCCAGACCTGTCAGAAGCCTCGCAGCTGGATAATGTGGCCCCACACTCTGGAGCCAGGCACACCTGGTCGGACTCAGCACGTGGTCCTAAATCTAACAGGCCGGGTTGGTCCACAGACTCCATCCATCCTGCAGGGCTGGCAGCAGGCATGACTCCCCAACTACTGCTACCTGGTTTCTGCAAGGAGCATTTTTTTCTTCATCATGTCTCTTAGAAAAGCACACTATGTATGGAGGCATGGTGAATGCAAGAAAATACAGTAGCTCAGTAGGGGAACAACCTTTCTGATAGGTATGCCACAAATTAGCTCTATATCTGCCCACAATGGCACACTGATTGCCTTCGCGTCTTATCTGCTGCTCTGCCTTCTGCTCCATGCCCTATTTGCCATTGTGCTGCCTGTCCCCTCCACAACTGGCTGCATGACACACACACAAGCTGTCCGTAACACTTGTGGCACCTGTGCCGCAGGTTGACCGCTTCTGCCACAGCTTGCTGGGTAGCAGTACTGCAAGACAAGAATGTGGCGTTAGGGCAGGTTAGAATTGGAGTAGGACAATAAGGTAATGCAAAAAAACGGGACGAATGCCACTTTTAGAAGGATGAATACAGGCATGCCAGCTACCAGATGCAGAAGGAATTTAGTCTCTCCTCAGGATTGGTGAGGTCTCAACTCATGTCCTCCATATGATTTTGGGTGCTACACTTTAGACAGTTGTTTGTTTACATCTTTCTTATGGGGAAAGATTTGGAAGACTGCTCTTTTACTTTCCCTTAGAAAAAAATCACCCCAAGATTGAAGTGGGGGAAGGTCTTAATATTTTTACGATATAACCAAAAAGGATAACATAAAAAGGAGAACAGCAATTGTTCTCTATGCCTACTAAGGAGAGGATAAGTAATAATCAGCTTAACTTAGAGAATACATTGGTGTGGAAGTATTACCTAGAAGGACAGTCCAAGAATGGAAAAGGTTCCCTAGGGGGCTGCTGAATCTCCTTCATTGTACATTTTTAAGAGCAAGACTCAACAAAACTCTATTGCAAATGGTCCACCCACCCACAGCCCCATCCTAGCCGCCCTGCCAACTGCCCCACATGCACGGATCCTGCCCGCAGCAATGTGAACAGGGCAAACACACTAGGATGCCTGGGCAGCAGGCCCAGCAGGTGTGGCATCCAGAAGCCACTGCCATAGGGGATGCCAGGAAATAGAGTCCAGCCGCTGCACCACCTCAGCCCCGCTGCGTCTCTGGAGGCGACAGGACCAGCTGCACTCACCACAACCCAGGATGCCCCCCATGCCTGGGCCAGGAAGCACTGAGGAGCCTGCCACGGGTCATACAAAATCCCTCAGCAGATTGGATTCAACCTGCAGGCTGTATTTTGCCCACCCCTGCCTTCATAGGTAAAAAACATTGAAACCAGGGGAACAAGACTATGGTCCTTCTTATATAGAGAGCTTTGTAACTCTCTGCTGGGGGCTTATAGGCTGAATGGCCCAAACAGGCTCTTACAGAGGCTGAATGACTTCACCATTTTTCCTCCAAGAAGTTCCTTCAGGAGGGTTTGTTTCTTTTTTGTGTTGTTTTTTTTTCTGGGGCGGAGGGGCGGAGGGGGTTGCAGTAGTTTGAAGGCAGAAGTTTATTCCACTTATTTCCCCTTCCAAACATTTTTTTCTATTATTAAATGTATATCAAAAGGTATTAATGCCTTTATAACCTCCATTATTTCTTAAATCCTTTCCGTTTCAGAAATGCACTGATTCAATTCAGAAGGTACCCAAACATGATCCCTGAGAAAGGAGGAAAAGAAGAGCAAGAATCCTCCCTTTGTTTAAAGTGTCAGGTTGCAAAATACTACTAAGTCCTTGGGCCAGCAGCCGAAAACCCAGACTTGGCTGTGATGTCCTGCAGCATTATGCTATGAGCCTCCGTTTGTACCCTAGACCAGTGGTGCTTGACCCTCCAGCCCGCAGACCAGAAGCAACTCATGAAGCTGATATGAACTGCCCATCACTGGCACGTCAGCGCAGGTGAACACTCCAGCTGCTCATGCCCCCCTTTCCCTTGATATTGAATTGAGACACGGAGGAAAGGAGAGTATGAGTGGCAACAGCATTCATCCAAGCTGACATGTCAGTGAGCTCAAAGCTCTCGTGAGGCTCCAGAGCACAGAAACTGAGCATAAGCTGAGCATAGCTGCCATTTGCCACCTCCTCCCACAACTGAATTCAGCAGCAGGGAAAAGGGGCCAAGCAGCATCAACACAGCTCGAAAGGGGGCCACACAAAAGCTGTGGCTCCAAACAAAGCCCTGCTGACATGCTGATGAGCTTGGATGCAGCTCTGGAGCCCAGGAGCTGAGCATCGCTGCTCAGCCCATTTTCCCTGCTGCTGAATTCATTGCAAGTGGGGAGAAGGAGAGGAGGTACCAAAAGGCAGTGATGCTCAGCTCCTGGGCTCCAGAGCCCTGGGAAAACTTTGGCAGCTGGAAGCAGAAAAGCAGTGGAGACCCACCCTTGGCAGCCCCATACACACATGCCCATGGGGCTCTAGCACAGTACAGAGCTGACTAGTGGCTACAGCACCTGTAAACTGTAGAAAGTATTTCAAAGAAAGCCTCACTGCTTTGGGGCAGAGCACAGTCCCGCTCCCACCATGTTCTCAGAGCACATGGCTCTGCCTGCAGGAGACACTGGTTGAGCACTGGAGAAGTGCAGAAAGCTAAACTAAGGTACAGTGCTGCCAGTTGAGCAGTCTCCATCTGTCCTTCCCTGCCACAGGCTGAGACCCTGCAATCTGCCAGTCAAACTAAGAACCTGGAAACCAGCCAGCTCCATACAGGCTAATGATGTAAGTCAGTGGCCCATCAACTTCAGTCCCTGGTGTTGCACAGGGCACTGTTTAATTTTATAAAATTTAAAATACTGCAGAATATGGAACTTTTTTACTTTGCATTAATAAGCCCCAAATTACTAAAAATGTCCGTTTTCCTTTCTAATATTATCTAAAATATAAGGATGGATATGCCAGACTAAAGAACTACAATGCTTTTCTATGCAGTTCTCAGCCCATTGCTGATTTAAAGGTTTGGCCTACTTGTAAAAAAGCTGAACACCATTGCCCTCGACTCTCCTGATCTTTTATTACCCCAGATCATTCCAGACAATCAGCTAATGCCCCACATCAGGGACAGGACTCCACTGTCATCAAGGTAACTATTTCATGCAACAAGTTTTACAATGTCAATGCCAACTTTGGCCTTTACTCCTATGCTTACATTGAAAAGACTAGCCTCCAGTCTCTGCAAAAGTCATTCTTTCCCAGAGCTGGAGGGAAAAAAAAAGACAAGAAACAAAAAACATTATTTTGGATTACAGCTTGTATCTCTCCATTTGCTGTGTGATAGGATTCATTTTTAATTTGCCAAATGCGGTTTCAGATATGCTTGCTAACGTTCCATATACGTTCCCATAACTATTCACTCTGGACCCAAAAGGCTGGAACATCCTTTCAATCTGTGCAGCCTACCGCAGAACAAGCAAAGGCAGTTAAATAAAAATCTGACCCCTTTTGTATTCATTATAAGCACACAGGGTAAATTCTATTTTAAAACCATCAAGAAACATTGAGAAGTGCAGTGCGTGTACAGAAGTGACTCAAACCAAACAAACTGTTTTCCTCTGCAGCAGGAATTAGACAAATTTTGAGAGCTGCACTGCTGTGGATGTATAAAGCAAAAATGGTGCCATATTTTCACATTAGGCCAGCAACAGGGACAACATTAGCAGCTGTGGCTAAGTGGACAGGTATCAAACATAAGTGAGTTGCAGGACTTGCAGACGCTATGGAAGAGATTTTGACAACATAAATGCACCTTTGTCCTCCTTGTAAAAGGGGCATTCTTTTAGTTAATCTTGTTTACTTTTTAGGATCTTGTGCCCATGCTATTTAATTTTCACTCAAAGACTTGGCACTTCACTCAAAGACAGGACAAGCTGCCAATGTGTTCACTTTAAAGAACAAGCCAAAATAATTGTGTATACATGTCTGTTTGTGGATAAAGCCAAGGTGATATTGCAACACACACCAAGCAAGATAAGGGCAATCAGTATTTTATCAGAATCCAAATCAAAATTAAAATAAAAACCAAGCCCTTTTCAGTATAGCCAGTGTTCAAATTCAATTAGAATTACTTAATACATTGGTTTGCAACCTTTTTAGATGCAAGATACCCCTCAGCAAATAACATCCCTTAGTTGTCACCATATTTTTTTTGACTATGTGAAAATAAAACTGCAATTTTTCTATTGATCACAACCAGTGAGAACTTTTTAACACTACAGATTCTACTTTAAAATAGTTGGGCCCATCTTGTGAATCATATTTACACACCCAATAGTACTAACATTGTGTGGCATCCCCAGAGCAGCCTGAAAGGGTCTCAACGCACTCAAGTCTGCTCCCGCACCCCAGTTAAGAATTGCTGACTTAAAAAGAAAAAATTCCACTCTTCCCTCCTGGATTCTTGGGCGCAGAAAATCTGCCATTTCAGCACGACGTGCAGCAGCCAAGGGGCTGCAGACATAAGCAGTCCAGGTAAGTGATGGCTGTTTTAAAACAGCTGCCATTTCAAATTGAGCAGAACTTGATTGTTGGTTGAACAGTTATGTTAATGCCAGGATTCTTTACAGACCACACAAAGGAAGACACCCAGTGAGTGGAGAGATGGTTGCTGCTCAAGAATATCTTTAAGTGGATCTTTCCTCTAAACATCATTTACAAGCTGCACAATCTGCAGCAGCAACCAACTGCAAGTTAACTGTTTAGAAAGTAACAACCAGGGAATGAATGCTTTTGTCATCAACTATAATGAAAACCACATTTATCAAGCATGACCTGCCAGTGGGGTAGTAAGTGAGGTGACCTCTGGCCAATCTTACATCAATCTCCCTACAGGCCTGTTATGTACATTTGCATTCATTAATCACTTTTACAAATCTATTAAAGAAGCTTAGGTATCACACTTATGGAAAGTCAGATCAACCAAAACTATGATTTTGACATTTTAAGACAGTTAACTCCAAAGTATCCAACAAGCTAACTCAATCTAGGAAGTGCAATATTTATTTTTTTTCCTCGTGCAAGAATCTCTTGGACTCTATTTACAATTCTCAATGCAAACAACAGCAACACTGAAATGCTTGCCTATAGTTGGATACTTTGTCTTCTGGTTCAGATACGTCAACTGTCCACAAAAAAAAATTTGAAGTTTTCAAGTTTTCCAATAAAACACCAGGGCCACAAAGTACATGGGACAGACAACAGCACAAATTCAGTCCTATGGGTCTCTTCATTTGCTTTCAGTTTTGTGAGGGACCCTGGAAGGACAAATCCACAGACATTAGTCCCCCTTGTGAGACATTACAGGGACAGAGACCAAGACCACCGAACATGCCAAAATTTCTCTTTGGGTCACACAGTTTATACATTTGGGCCCCTATGGCACACGGAGAAATCAGAGAGAAGAGGAGGAGTAATGTCTGCCATCTCATTTCAAGAGCCAGCAGCCAGAACAAAAGCCAGACATTCAAAACTGGAAATGAGGCACAAATTTTTTCACAGTGCAGGGCACTGAAAAGCTACGTAAGGAAGTGGCAGATCTACTAGCCCTTTGAGGTCTTCAGATTTTCTGAAAAAAAATTCTTCAACCAAACTCAAGTTATTGGGCAAAACAACGTAACTTTGTGTGTACAGTTAGGCTAATTTATCTAGTGGATCTGGTTTAAAAAAAATCTATAAATCTTACAACACTTGGTACCACATGCATCCCAACTCTTGTATTCTGAAGAAGGTCACCTCATTTATGAACCCTTTCTATCTTGTTGCACTTGCTGAGCCACTCCAGCCTGGGAGTTCCTTTGATTCAAATCCAGGCAGATCGTCTGATAGAAAGTCACCTACTTTTGCAAGCAAAATGAAAGCCAAGGTACTAAGTCTTGAGACAAGAGCTCTTGATGGCTCGATACGTAGCATAGTGCATTCTGGATGTGGGTACGGTCAGGGCCAGCACTTCCAGCTTCCTTGCCATCTCTAAGGATTAGTGGGAACAATTTCTTATAAGGGCCCAAGTGAATCAGAATGGCTAGGTTAGAAGGCATTTGCCCTGTATGCAACTAAAGAGTTTCTCTTTTAGATTATCATGCCTAAAGTCCTGCAATCTCCGCTGGGCCTGTGCTATGTTTTCATGAACAAGCATCCCTACAGGGCAGAACATCAATGTTCCGCTGTGCCAGACAAACTGACACAATGGCAGACCTATGATTTTACTGAAGGAAAGGAGTTTTCACCCAGTCCTCTTAGCCTACAGTTTTTTCTGTTAGCTCAGCTGAGAATCCACCTGAATCACCCCAAATCCTAGGAAGCATGGTCTGCAAGAGGGTACCAGTACTACAGAGGTGCAAACTGTAAACATGCAAGTCTTTGTATAAGGATGCACATGCCCCAATGTCAAGCCTGTCTTATTCTAAAAGCCAGTTTCAATTCCAAAGACTCTCAGCTAGTAGCTGAATTCTCTTGGCTTCAGTACAGCAGAATATGGCATATGAAGTCAAGTTAGGAATATACTGGATTATTTATATAAACATCCCACTAACACATTCTAAAAACTCATTTGGCCTACTTCATGCAGGATGGTTTACATTTTTTTTAAAAAGTATTATATTTTTAATATTCAGTGTTTAATGTGACTGCATCAACCAGGCTTCTTTCATCCATCAGACAACAGCCACACTAGGACAAAATCAGACTACAGTTCAGCTCTCCAATGCAGATCAATTCTCCTTCTATATAGCATTCCTGTACCAGGCATATTGCTTGGATACTGTGTATGATTCCAACACCGATATTTCATCTTTTTTGATGTGCCAGTGTCGCACCAAAAAAATTCATTCTGGTTCTGAGCTTGCAGTAGATAGCCTAGTCAGCATTTCCTGATAAACAGTTCAGATTACAGTCTTGTTTTCTAACCTGCTCCTTTTAAAACCACGAGACCAGAGGGTATGCAAACATTTTCACAGCACAAACCACATCTGAGGAGGCAATTGTGAAAGAGGTTGATGTTTGGGTTTTTTTACTTCCTTTCTAGACAGTGTCCAAAAGGGTATTTTGCTACTGAAGATTTTTTAAATCTGTTCTTAACTTGTACCATAAAAATATCAGAGATGTCAAGCTTGTTCTGCCCTGCTGCTGCTGACAGGCTCTTGGAAGCATTCAGGGATACCAACCAAGTGTTCTGACACATTAAGTGAAGGGGGAAATATGCTGCACATTTAACAAGACTATTTTTGCTATAACATGGCAATTAGATGTTAGCAGGTGGTGTTGCAAACAAAAGGAGTTGTAAAACTGCTGCTTAATCTTTCCCATCTCAAGTGTACAACTCGCTTCTTCTCCTCTTGCGGTGTCACCGGTTTGCTATGACGACTAGACTAGTAAAGTCAGACACGGCAGACAAAACCTAAAATACTAATGTAAAAATACAAGCAGAGGGAAATGGGGAAAAGCCACACAAATTCCCAACCCACAGACACACACAGGCAAGTAGGCAGGCAGGCAGCAAAAAAGGGCACTGGGTCTTTTTTTTTTCTTCCTCCCCCACTTTTCCCCCTTAAATAGAGCAAAGGTGAAACAAACCTCTCCCTTTTCACTTTGGACCATGTCACACCTCTTTGGCTGCAGTCTTTTCATATATTACTCTTCCTTAAAAGCAAAGTACTTAATGTTTAGTTGTCTTAATGTGTTCAGTAAATGGCAACAAGGGACCAGCCAAAAATCTACAGCCCATCAACAACTTGTGTGCACCACAGTTTGAGAGCTAATCCCATATACCTGCACTTCTCAAAGTAGGGCATGCAGCAAACTTCTGGAGGGCACAGAAGAGGAACAATAAAGCAGAAGTGAAAGCAAAATGGATGGAAAGGAAGAAAAAGAAAATACGGTAAAAGCCGTGTTAACCGGCACTTCATTAACTGGCATGCCAGTTGATGCGGCAAAAGGGAAACTGGAAGTGGGACTTCCAGTTTTGTCGAATCCCACAGCCTGGGAGAAAGCAGCTTGCACGGGGTAAAGCAGCCTGCATGGAGCCCCCCTCCACCCTTTCCCCTGGCACACTGACACCAGGGGAGGGGCGGGAGGGGTGGCACAGTTAAACTGAAATCTGGACATGTCGGACGCAGCGGGAGGGGCGTCTTTGCCCAACCAGGCAAAGATACTTCTCAGATAACCAGCACATTTGGTTATCTGGCACCCCCCATTTCCCAGGGGTGCCAGATAACAGAGCTTTTACTGTATAAAGAACAGCTTTGAAGTCTCTCAGGTTGTGGGAGAAGCTACAGTAGGGCACTACAAAAAGTTTCATTTTTTAGTTACAAAACAAAATCAGGTAGGTACCATCACAGGAATCAGATCCCATCACACTGTTACTACTTGTCAGTGCAGGGGAGCTCAGGATCATAAACCCAGGCTCCCTCTACACCAGTGAGTTGGAAGGAATGCCCACAGGTCGACACGGGGCCAAAATCAGCTGGTTGTTAGCTTCAGCCCCCAGGACCACACCAAGGACTCAAACTAGCTCTGGCATGGTCTGGGGCCAGAGCCAACAACCAGCTGATTATTGAGCAGGACCTTGGACTGCACAGGAGCCAGGTCAAGCCCTCAGTGTAGTGAGCTGACAATTAGCTGATTATCTGCCCCAACTGGAACAGCCCAAGATCCAGCCTGAGACTGGAGCTGTCTGCGCTGGGCCAACAACAGCCAATTATCAGAAGTCTGCTGGGGACTTTCAACCGCATTGCAAGTCTCTGATCCCCTGCATGCTGGCAGTCCAGACAGACCTTCTGGGCGCAGGGTTTAGATTTCCCAGTGGGACAGCCACCTCCATGTGTTCTGGGCCACATGGTGTGGGGCACGGGCAGCTGAGGAGCTCCAAACTCCCTGCAGCTGGGAAGGAGAGCTCTGGGTTCCCGCTTCCACAGGCTCCCTGGGACCTTAAAAAAATATGGGCATGCAGCTGAGGCTCCCAGCTGCAAGCCCATTTTTAAAGGTCCAGGACACAGTGAGCCTGAGACTGGGGAGACATTCTTTGGTGTCAGGCTCACGGCACCTTCCCACCTCCAATCTGCCTCCAGGGACTGGGCAGGAGCACTAGAACCAGTGCTATCCCCAGCCCAGTCCCAGTGATCAGGTTGGAAGGAGATGTTCCCTGGACCCTACAGCTGAGTGTGGGAGATATATCACAAGTCAACATGCCACAAGTTCAATTTATGGCATGATACAAATGAGCTGCAATCATCTTTGTGATGCAGTTGCTATATTATCACACCATAAACTGGCTTCCACATGTGGCCAGATTACTCTTTATGGAACAATTAACACCTAAAATCATGTCCTAAATGTAACACGCAGGACCCATAGAAAAAAACTAAATTCCTTCTGAGGAAAGCTTTGTTTCGTTTTTGGCCCACTACCTTAATTGCTAACTTGACCTACTGGCAAAACTATAGTTTTGCAAATATAGCTCTATAGCCAAAGAGTACATACAACACGTATTTATTTTTAGTGCATCATAGCTATCTAGAAACAATACCAGGATCTGTTGCATCATTCAAGCAAGCAAGCAAAGCAGCATAATGAAAAATGTTCATAACACACAGCTGGCTCCTCCTCTCCAATTCCAATCTCTTCTGCTCAGGCTGGATTTCCGCAAAGAAAACTGACAAGCATAACACACCACAGCAGCAGTTCTAATGGGGGAGGCTGAAGGGTAAAAAGGAGTCAGGCTTTTTTTTTTTTTTTTTTAAAAACACAGATATGAGGATCTTGGGATGACGACCTGATACTCCAGGGTATTTCCCTCCCACCAATGAGGGATATTTTCTACAAGAGACTGAACAAATCAAGCCTGGCTCTGACCATCATAGCACAATATCTCAAGGCCTCCATTTGCCACTAAACATTTAACAACTACTAAACTCTTATATACTCTTCTCCAAAAAACTCTATTTCAAGCAGGGGGGCTCGCAAGTAAGAGAGACTGCATGAAGACCTTGATTTGATAGCCTCTTTAAAGCAGGTTGTATTCGGATAACAAGGCAATGGATGATGACAGGAAGTTGCCTTAAATTAGGCAGAGGGGATGAACAAATTGTACATCGATCAACAGGCAAAGGCTGACGGGTTACCTATAGTGTGCCACCTGCGCTTCACAGTTACAAGAAGCTGAGGCAAAACAGAACTGCCTTAAACTTACAGATTTGGGGGATTTTTTGTTTTTGTTTTTGTAGGTACACTCTACACCTTTTCTGGTTTTTCCATAGATCCTGAAGCCAAATGAACTGACAGCTCAGCCAGTGTCTCCAGGACAGCTTACCGGTTTAAAAATAAAAATAACAAAAAAAAAACAAAAAACAAAAAACGGGAAGCAGCAGCTGTCAAATTACAGCTGATGTCAAAAAACATGCTGCATTCACTTCAGATTTCACTCACGTCTCACTGCTAGGGGCTTATGGAGTCTGGATGCAAAAACAACAGGCAAAAATTATACACATTCCCCATCAGCTAGACATGCCAAAGATGGCACAACACAACAATGAAAAAGACATCTTTTACCTGAGAGCAGCATTTTTTGGTCTGTTTCATTACGACTAACAAATATTTAGCACCCCTGTTTTCCCTTATCTTTTAAGCTACCACTTGACAGAGTTCACTTCATTACTCTGTACCTTAAACCCTTGACATAAATATTTATTTCTGCTAAATGCTAGTAAGTTCTCCAAATAGCTAGTCATTTAATTCTGGGTCTCTGCATAAAAGGAGGAAGGTACGCACGTGTGTGCGCGCGCGCATGTGTGTGTGTGTGCACGTGTGCAAAAACTTTGCTTTGGTTAGATCAGGGGAAACATGAGACTTCAGTCCCATTTCAAGATACAGAGACATCATTAATTCACTTTTTGGTCCTGTCAGGTAAGCGTCTCTTAAGAATATCTTAAGATTTAAAGTATGTTTCTGCTGTCACTGAGAACAACACTAAAAACAGTGCTCTCAAACATTTTAGGCTTGTGTTTCATGGATTGGGTTTCTAACAGCGTTCTCTTTGCTGAAAGTGTTCCCCCAAAAGTATAAAAAGAGTGAGTGGAAAGAGCACAAATCTGTGATGAGTGAAGAAGAGAGAAAAAACGAGTGACACAGAAGGAGCACCAAGACAAACAACAGGTGCAAGGGGGCAGAGACAGGAGGTGTGGAAGAAAGATTCATAGTAAGGACTTTTGAAGTGTTTAGCACATCTATGTCATTTCATTTTTCCTAGTCATAGTAAATCAGCCTGAGCTGTGAGCTCAGGTCCGATCAGAGCTTATCAGCCAAGCGTCAGCCTTTGGACGCAGAACTGCAAGTTCTTAAGGTCAACAACCATCTCTGTCCCAGGTTTGTACATTGCCCGGCTGAGCAATAGGGCAAGGCCACACTGCAAAACAAAGGCGAAAACATGGCACTCCAAACTCAAGAGTCTGATCCAACTTGCAATCATGTCAGAGGAGCTTCACAATGGTGCAGGCTCAGCTCCCTCAGTAAGCAAGTGGGGAGGCTACCACATTTGCCTCGAAGAGCAAGGCCTGGGGCACTTGGAGCTCACGCAGGACTTTCTGCTGGGGTAGGGTGGGGGGAAGGTTGCACCACAATTCTAACCAGAAACCGAACTGAATCACTATGCTGTGCTTCACATTTCCCATTAAATGTACCACCAGCAGTATTCTTCTCAATGTGCAGGCTGTACTGCCATGCACTGCCAAACAACTGTTGCCCTCAGAGAAGAAACTCATTTCAGAGGGGTGTAAAAATTCAAAGTCAGCATTTTTGCCCTCATTTTCAATATTTTTTTTACTCATATACACATGGCTTCCATTTGGCAGCTGCCTGCCATATTGTATTATTTGTTTAATGAAACAACTTCTTGATGTCGTTTAATTATAATGTAAACAACTGGAAACCTTTGGAGTTTTAAGAACGTGTGGGCAAGAGGCCGGCTTCTTGAATACTGCAGATTGACCTCGTACACTGCATCCTTCACACGCCACTCACCTTCCCACACAGTTGGGATTGATTTCTTGCTGTTTACAGCACTGCTTACTGCACTTACGCAGATGTAAGCACTCAGCGCCCAGATCCCTTCCCTGCACAACGCTTGAGGAACGTGGGAGCCCTCCAGCTGCTCTGGGGGAAATCACACACACCTAATGAGGTTTCAATGTTGATAAATCCCACAGGACTCTAGGTTTCTCTGACTGATAAAACTGCACTTTTTCCCTCTGCATAAGCATATGATGGGAGGGAATATCCAGAACAAAAATACTGTTTTTGCCTGAAGTATTATGGCAATAGTAATAGTCTCTCCTGTACTTTTCAGGGAAGTTGCAAAGTCAAAACCACTATGGTTATCTACGCTACATGAACACTCTTTTGGGTCAATCGGAATCATCTCCAGCCCTGTGGGTATTTGTGGATTATCTCTGGCCTGCCTTCACAGAGATAGTCCCTGGCACAAAAAGTCTCTTATCTACCCTTATTGGGCTTCCTCTGTCAGAGGGGGGAACTCAATGACAGAAAACTGAACTCCAACTCTACTACCAGCTGCTGGCCAGTGACAATAGATCCCCAAAATGCAGCATTGCCAAGGACTGCCCGGGCTTAGGAAAAGTCAAGAAGTAACTGAAGTGCTAGGACAGCATCCTAAGACCGATGCAATCAGTGTCAGTCATGTTCCAACTCTCATTTGCCTCCAGGGTGTCAAATCATGATAACCACCCATTCAGAAGACTGTGCAAGTCAGACAAGGAAGAACTAAAGAGCAAGGCAGGATGTTATCTCCCTCTGAACATACTGACTCCCCCTTGCACTGCCAGTTCCTGCCAACTCAAGTCTTTTTGTTACCTCAATTTATGTTGAAGGAGAGTTGTCGCTCTGGAAAGACAAGCAACTGAACCTCAAGTGGCTGGGGAAAGAAAAGGCATTCAAGCAATTATCAGTGAATAAGAAACACCAAGACTGAGAATGAGCTGGAGTTCTAAAGCGGCCCGCTTTTAATATTTCAAATAAAATACTAAAAACAGCCCTAATATTCTGATCTCACTGTTTATGCTCCTTCAAACAGAAAAGTAGAACAACATCTCCTTCAACCTGTCTTCTGCTGCACTGGCCCACCACTTGTGGGCAAAATCCCTAGAACTCTAGTTCCTAATATGCATGTAGCTGCCTTTCCCATCTTACCCAGAGGTAGGGTCACCAAGTGAATTGGCCTCGCAAGAGCCAGCTCTACAGCTGCTGGCCTACAGGCCTCACACTCCAACCTCCCCAACCTGTTCCTCAACAACTCCTTTCCCAAACCCATCATGAATGTATAGCTAGTTCCTTCATACAAAACAATGCAGGGAAACAAAACAGGAGTTCTGTCCCAATGTCAATCTTTGAGCCGGTTGCAGATGACCTAGTACACACTCCCAAAATTTCAGTTGCCCCGATACTTCAGAAGAAAACAACATAAGCCTTGATTCAGCAAAGCCCTGAGGCACTTGCCTACTATATTTGTCATCATAACAACTCACGCTTCCTTTACAAAGGAGGTCAGCATTTTGCAGATAGCAGATAGCACTAAAGAGCAAGTCCCTTCCAGCCCTAATATCTATGTCTATGAAAAACCAAGGACTACCTAGCATGCCAAGGGTAGTGCTAAGAGCAAAACCTAGGTCTTGAATCTTCAGCCCAAGGCATTAACTATTTGCTCACTGCTCCTCTCTGACATTTCTGGACTGCAGCTCATGGGCTTAATTAAACAGTTGCACAGTTACAACCACATTGTAGGCAAGTCCATTGCAGCTGATGCCCTGTTAACAGTTTCCAATTTACTTCTTGCCTGCAGATATTTTTAGATTCTTGAAACTAGCCTGTACTTTTTAAAAGGCAGATAAAGTGACCTTGGATGGGAGGCATTACATTCTTTAATCCATCAAAATGAAAGCATCAAACAGGAAAATGAGCAGCTATTTCATCTCTACATCTGAAGATTTTCAAGAGTCACAGTAAACAATGTATTACACCTTTCCCACTGCAGAGCTGGTGGATCAAATCTGATTTCCAAGAAGCCTCACAAAGAAACATCAAGGTACCAAGATGCAGTTGGACTGTGATCTCTTATTGCTTGGACTTTTGATACAGTCCTGCTTAAGCTGCCAACAGCCTGGTCCCTGCTATATGAAATGAAGACAAAGAGGGGCTGAATAAAAGGATTATAGAATCTTTGAGAAGCAGCGACATGGAAAATGAAATCCTTTTCTTCATTCCAAATGAAAATCAACCAGTTGTCACAGCCCTGAAAAGATAATGAATCCAAGAAACTGTACTTCTTTTTTTTTTTTTTTTTTTTAAAAGGAACATGAACTAAGAACAGCACTAGGCTTGACAAGCTAACACTCTACTAAGCAGTGCCTGGTACAGGTGGCAGTCCTGTCATAAACAGATTTTCACATTTTTTGTGCTACTAATTTAACTGAAATTGAGTGAGATTTAGTGGTAAAGGTTTTTAGCCTGTTTGACATGAGTCCCCCCGTTTCCAAACACATATTTAAACGCATGCATCTTGAGCTCTACTGCTTAAAAAAACAAACCCTTTATAGCTTTTCCCACACTGATGTATGAATACTGGACCACATTCAGTGAAATTTTACATGGGAGTAACATAGCCTGTGCTAAATGAGTTTCTTGCACATGTATTTACAGGGTCTGTTCCATTAAATTAGGAGAGTCAAACACATCTGGCCCCACAAGCTGGATGACTGACATGCAGTCCATGGGCCCCTGCCACACATCCCCCATGCCAGCTCTGGCACCTGCTCTGGCCACGCTGGGATTCGTAAGGCATGTGGCATTTATCTCAAAGCAGCCAGGATGGGCAAAGCATGGGGCACAGCCCTAGAGCAGCTGCAATGGATGCTGTGCATGGTGAAGACCAGCCTAGGCAGGTGACACAAGTAGTGCAAGTCCCAAGCTGGCTAGAGTGGGTACCATGCTATATGCAGCACCCACCCCTGCTGGCCCAAACCACACTGGCACCTGCTCCAGGATCCGTGCCATACATGGCACCCCTGGAAGTTGGTTCAGGACTGTGCTGCATACAGTGCCTGCTCCAACCAGTCTGGGATCCATGCTGCACACACTGCCTGTGGGCACCACATATGGCATAGGTCTTAGACCAGCTGGAGCACGTATCATGTGTGGCACGCATCCCAGAGCACTGGGGGCAGGAGCCATGTGTTGTTCCCGAAGTCACCAAAACCAGAACCACATAGGCACATGTCCCAGCCCCTGCCCACAGGGCCAGTCAGGATCAATTCAGATCCAGGGCAAGTACTAGGGGCCATACAGCCTGCGTACTCTATGTTTGACAACCCTGCGTTAAATAATTATGTCTCCTCTTCTGGAAGCACAGAGTGGCATTTCCAAGGGCAGTTAAGTAGTTCTGGACACCCTGTTCCCGTTTGGGTTCATGAGAATTAAGCATCCAAACCTTTTAGGCAGCCACAGCAAATTGAGCCATCTGCAAATTGAATAGATATGCTCAATTTACAAGATAGACATGCAAACTGAAGTCAGTATCTCTCTTTAAAATATTCAAGTGAATCTTATGAATCCAGAGGGCATGGATTGGACAGCCATTATATCTGTAGCACTTAAGAAGCTGTAAAAAGTGATAGGACAGATGATAGGCCAGATGATACACAGCATTATGATCCAGGATGAAATAGGGTTAACTCTGAGGAACTTGAGGTTATTTGTCCTCCCCATAAATTTGGCCTGATTATAGAATCTGAGATGAAAAGGTAAGAAAAATAAGAAAGTTCTGAATCAAAATTATACAACATTTACTAAAATAGATTTTGAAGGCCAGGATTTGATACCCAGATGTGGGTTTAAATTAGAACCTTGAAACAAATATAAGTATGACCAATCTTTTCAACACATCTTTTTAAATCTAAATAATGGCCCCAAATCTGCAAAGGACTTCAACATGGTTTTAAAATCACACTGATTTTAAGACTGGGCACATAAGCATTTTACTAAACTGGTATCCAAATGCCTATGATTTATTCAGAGGCAAAACAGATAAGAACCTAGATACATAAATAAAATGGGGGGGGGAGAAAGAGTGTGGGGGAAAAGAGAGGAGGAAGAAAAATTTTATCTAGCCTAAGAAAAAGTGAATATAAACTTTAAAGCCTCTATAGCAAACACACCGATTTTTTTTAAGTTAAGGGAAAAAACAACCCCTTTTATTACATTTTAGTCAGGTGCATGAGTATAGATAATGAAAATAAAAGTGCAAAACTAAATATTTTCTTTAACTCTAGAAGTCTCACCCACTTCCACCCTGAGCAGCAGCAGCATTAATATCTTCAGTGTTATAAAAGCATCATTGAGTGAATGGGAATGTACGGAGGTTGCTTTTAAAAACATTTCAAAAAAGACTCAGAAAACCTGAACATTCACCGTCTAGTGACAACTAGCACAACTAAGCTTCTGTAAATTCCTGTATGACATTTCATTTGTTGACATCAGTATCAAAACCATGCCTACTCCTTGCTTTGGCCTTGTCTTCACTGGAAAAGTGACACATAACTCATTCTTTTGTACAATGATATGCTTCCTGCAAACAAGGACAGCAGCACATACTATGTCGCCAGCTGGCTGTAGTTCTTGCCTAGCATTATTTCGCAGCATATGTAAGACCTGTCACCATGCTTGAAGGGTAAAGGGGAGTGGGGGAGGGAGGTGGTGGTGGGTTGGTCTGAGGCAGCCCTGGAATTATTTCAATCATGTCTTACTTTATGCACACAAGAGGTAAATAAAAAGGGAAGGAACCCTGCTTCATATCCTTCCTGATTTTCCAACAGTCATGGCAAGAGTTTGGTGAAGTTTCTTCCTTTGAAATAGCTTCCAAAAGAAAGCTCAAAACAGATTTGCCAATGGAGTAACAAGAAAAAAAGGGAGCAGGCAGGCAGGCAGGAGGATGATCATCTCTATCTCTTGTTTCAGAGCTGTGACATCCTTAGGCAGACTCAGGGTTTCCAATATTTCCTTGCTTTTATGGATACTGGCACCCACCAGTATCTCCTCATAGTCCTGTTTTCCCTATGAGCTCCCTGAATGCAAACCTCCCTCCTCCCACTTCTTTCCATTTCAGGGGCTCTGCCACCTCTACCTACCCCAACTTGCATCTTGGGGTGCACGGTCCCTGCTGCCCCATCCCAAGGACCCCATGCTGACCATTATACCTTTGATCTGCAGACTACAACATAGATGTCCAAAACTGTGCCCTTACTCGGCAGGCACCAGGATTATGAAACTATGATTCTCTCCATTGGCACCATCTTTCTCAGTTTCTAATCCCCACCCAAGAACATTTCCTGAAGGTCTGGAACACAATGTTCAAAAGTTACCAAGTTATACCCAAACAGGAAAGTGCAATTGAGTTGAGGACCTGGACTTGCAAACACAGGCAACAACTGCGTTAGTATCATGGTCCAAGTCACAAATGTGTCGCATCAGAAGAGATACTTCAGTACTGACTGGTGGTAGGGCAATTCCCCCAAACCTCTAGCCTTTGGCACTGTAAATGGGAACTGGCCCACCATGGTTAACAGCCCATTTGAGCCCCAGGCTCTCTCAGACACCAGAGCAAGACAGCCTTCAAATAACACTTGAAGTACACCTGGATGCCTATCTTGCTGGGATCATTTGACCCCTACTGACTGCCTGCTCTTGGGGTAGCGGGCTTGACCCAATGATCTTGTGAAGTCCCTTCCAGGCCTAATGTCTATGAAATCTATGAAACAGGTACAGCACAAAAGAGACTAGAATCTCTCATGCTTATAGAAATCTGGAGCATTTGGGGAATGGAGGGGGAGAAGGGGAACATGGTTACCCTCTACACATTCATCAACGTAGAAAAATAGTTAAAAAAAAAAAAACAAACCAAAAAAAAACAAAACACCCAACATGGAATGACATAATGAGCAGCTCTGCAGGCATCACTTGGCCAGAGCAACTGATATACTACTTGTCTGCATCAGCTACCAACAGGGCAGTAAATGTGTAACTATCACTAGTAAGTTAGAGCTAACGGGGACGTGGAGTTTCAAATGAGGTGTGCTGACATTTGGATGCAAGGCCACTCTGAGAGTCTGCCCCAAAATGTTCACCACAGCTGACATTTAAAATGGAGACAGAATTTGAAGGGAGAATTAAAAGTTTTTCTGCATCCATCCACAATAAAAGGAGTCAATCCTGTAGTCCCCATTAGGGCAATATTCCTCCAGGATTTAAAGGGGACTTTGCCCCCGTAAGAACCATAGGACTGGGCCACAAATGCTTACAAACTGATGTTTGTTGCCCAAAACTCTGCGGGCAAGACCATTTGTTCGTAAATAAATGCAGTTGTTTCCTAGTCCTGTACTTAGATACAACCTCAAAGCAAAAAAGCAAACCTCAAACCAGTCTGCCTCCAGTTGCATTATGGTGGGTAATCTAAAAGCTAGAGATAGAAATTACACAAACTGGTATAAATGATCGGAAACCAGTTCAAATCCAGAACACCACAGAAGTTCAGTGCACGTAAACTGCTTTCTAAATGTCTAAGATAAACCTGGATGGATATAGTGTCAAACTTAACTGACTTAGGTTAAATAGGTTTATTGAACTTCTGTCCCAGATCCCCTACAGATTCAAGTTAACTCACAGCCCCCCAGCATCCCAGGATGCTTTGCACCTCACCTGCAACCTCCCCACAACCCCTGCAGGGTGGGCAGGCTAGCCTTGGCCCACACTGTTTGCTCCAACCAAGCAGGGAGGCATGCTATAGCACTCCCAGCTTCTGGCCTGGCCCGCTGCAGGCATGTGGTTGCATTTCCAGAATCAAAAGTGAATGTCATTTCACTTGCTTATCAATTCAATCTATGCAACATAGACTTACCTGCAAAGATTGAATTGATTCAGCCTTGGGCTTTTTGACTGTCTGAACTTGGCCAAAGTGTTTGCATATCCCAGGCTTATTTGCTAGGTCCAACATGCTAAATTATCAATGGAATACTTTCATGAAATATACTCTGAACACACCTGTCACCCGTCAAAAATGAGACCAAATATATTTCAAAATAAATACAGTCTATCGTTTCTTCCTTTGCATCACTTTCTGGTGGTAAATCCACTGCTGGATAAAGGATATGCCAATAGGCACGGGTATAAAAGGATTAAGCATTTTGCAAGAACTGACTCATCAGAAGTTCAAATGAATGCCAATAGTTTCTGTGGTGCAAGAAGTTACTTGCTCAAACAGATACAGCCTCTAGAGTTATACGGGTAACTGGCATCCAGGGGTTTGTTTGAAGTAGGTGCAGGTTCATGGGAACTCTGTTTTCCCAGCACTCCCAACACTTTCAAGTTAGCTTGCAGGGAGATGCTGCTAGTACTCCCAGCACTTCTTTCAGGACAGCTGTTCAGACCCTACCTTGTACCTCTGCCTGGGGGTGCACTTGATGCCACACTAAAGGCTGAGTTTACAGCAGACACCAGAAAAGAGAAGGGAAGTGAAAAGAAAGGACTCTTTACTCTGCCCTGCCAGTTGTCTCCAGCAGCAGGGTGTAGGAAATTGACATGATACATGGATGGCTACTGCTTAGATTGCACAGTGCAGATAGTGAAGCTCTGGTCATCTGAATTCCCAGCACCCTGTGGCTCTCCAAAGGGAGTCGTGCCAAGCCACTTGCAATCAGGGGGGTTTTGAAGGAAGCAAAAGTAAGAGACTGAGATTCCCAGGAAAAAAAACAGCAAGATGAAGCTTCACATGCACAGCCCAAAAGGCAAAGAAACAGCACCTGGAACAAGAGGGGGAAATTAGCCCAGGTAAATGGGTGAATAAGAGCATATAAAATGGGAGACAGAAAATAGAAGGATTACAGGAAACTGCTTCATTTTTGTGAGAAAAGGGAGTAATGCCTGGTGTTCCTTTTAGGTCTTTACAGAATTGTTGGCAATACCATAAAAGAGTCAAGAATGGGGAGGAAAGAAATTAATTTAAATTAATATTTATTTGCCTCTTATTCTTGTCAAAAAAGTGACAGGAACCAAGGGCAGTAGACCCAGGGGAAGCCACAGCAGGATCCTGGAAGAGCAGGGCCCGCCTTCCCCCCTCCAGCCAGAGGGACCATGAGGCTGTCCCACCTGTGCCGGAGCGGGAAGCTCAGTCAAGAGGGAATCAGGGGGCACACTGGTCCCCATCTGGCCATGGGACTGGGGCATCCTGGCCATGCTCCGTAGAGCCCAGGCAGCTGCGCCCCGGGCTCCTGCCACCCTGCTCTAGGCCCGACTGGCACTGGCCCCGGGGCACCGCTTGGCTGTCGCTGGCTCCCAACCCCCATGTCCGGCCCTGAGGGCAGCAGTGGGGCCACCTAGGGCTCCTGGGGGTGGCATGACCCGGTGGGGACGTGGCCCAGGGAGGCAGTGTGGCACTTCCATCTGGTGCCTAAGGCTTGGGGCAGCAACAGGCCAGCTGCGCCCCCCACAGGAAGATCCTGTGGGTGCTGCCACCCCGGGGGGAAGGCCCGGGCCTCCCCCCCGCTCCACCAGGACCCAGTGGCAGCTCACTCCCCAGCCCCAGTATGGATGGAGAGGCTGCAACAGGAGCAGGAGCAGGAGCGGAGCCACAGCTGCTTTTCTGCTCCAGAAGCTCCTGCGGCCGCAAGGAGCCCAGGGGCCCATGGGAAGCTCCTGGCCAGCCCCAGGAGCAGCACAGGTCACCTCCCACTGCTGCTGAGTGTGGCACGATCTGGCAGGGTCCTGACCCAGCATACGGGAAGCTTGGGGAGGCCACAGGAGCTTTCATAGGAAAAGAAGCAGTCGTGGCTCTGCTCCGGCTCCTGGCACAGCTTCCCTGCCCATCCTGGGGTTGTGGGGGGCAAGCTGCTGCCAAGCCACTGGGCCCCTACGGGGTGAGGGGTGCAGGGCTCGGCCATCCCCCCAGGGTGGTGGCAACCCCTGGGCTGCCCGTGGGGGGAGGGGGGGCAGCCAGCCAGGCCTTGCTGCCCCAAGCCTCAGGCACACGATGCAAGTTCTACACCACCTCCTTGGGCTTCCCGCACATGGACCACGTCCCCACTGACTCCTGCCACCCCCAGTGGCTCCAGGAGTCCTCCACACTGCCCCCCAAGCCTGACAGGCCCTTCCCCGGCAGCCCCCGGCCTCCTGGCAGCAGCAGAAGTGGCCGGAGTGCAAGCACAGCCTGAGGCTTCAGACAGCTGGCTCTCCCCTTGCAACCCTTCCTGCAATCCCCACAGCCACACCCTCGTCGAGACACAATCACACATCCCACAACCACCACATACACACACATCCACAACTCCCCACAAACCCCACATCCACCCACCCACCCACACCACTGCATACCCCACACACTATAAGAGTAAGACTACATTTTGAGCTATTATACAATCACTTTTACATATAAAGCACAAAAGTATCAAGACAAAAATATATTTTTAATTGAATTAAAATATAATATTATGCGCATTTGATTTTTAGTACATAATTTGTTTTTTTTTCCCAGTTCTAAGATAGCAAACCCTCTTCTCTGAAGGAGTGCTTCCAGGTGCAAGGGGAGGGATTTCTGGGGGCAAAGGTCAGGGGCTAGCGGGTAGGACTTCCAGTCGCAACCAGGGGGCAGGGCACCTGTCAAGGGCTGGGGTTACCCGTGGAGCCCTCGACAGCTTGCCAAAACTCGCTAAGCGGCCCTCCACCCAAAATAATTGCCCATCCCTGTTTTAAGTGCTCAGATTGAACTCAGGCAGCCCTAGCACAATGCTAGGTGGTGACTCAGTACTGACTCAAAGGGAAGCATGCCACCTACTGAATCAGCACCTCTTCCTGCAGGACTGACTTAGCCCAACCCTGTTCAACTATGAGATCTAACAAGATCAAGCCCAGGGTGGGATGACTGCAGGCCCTCTTTATGACTAATCTGTTGGGAGGAAGACATGGACCAACTTCCTACCTATCTGAACTCTGACAACCTACTTTTCATTGTCTTCACAGACATCTTCCAAATCAAGAAATCCCTCATATTGGCAACAACTAAGAGCAGAAGAGACCTATAGTAGATATTTACTATGACTTCTATTCAGAGCTTTTTATAGCAAGACTTCCTTTCTCTATACCACACAATACTGCAAGCCACAGTATGGAAGAATATCCCTTGTGTTCAAAAGTTCTACTTGCAAGGAGTTTTGCACAAGGCTGAAATGAATGAAAGCTAATAAATAAGCTGCCCAGGATACCTATACTGCCTCAGAAGCCAGGCCAGGACTGCTATGGAGACTGTATATACTCAGGCAAAAATTGCTCAGCCCATCATGTCACTAGGCCCATGGGAAGAGAGTGTGTGTGTGTGTGTGTGTGTGTGTGTGTGTGTGTGTGTGTGTGTGTGTGTGTGTGTGTGTGTGTGTGTGTGTGTGTGTGTGTGTGTGTGTGTGTTTCATAGGGCGAGTCCCACAACCTTCCACCATACACATGCACCCACATCTCCCTCACACATCCATACATGTGTAGGGTGCCATACCTATACATACCCCCCCACACAAAGTACCCCACAAACACTTACCTACCCACACCCCACATCTACACACACACACACCCCTGAATGCTCCCACACACACCCCCCCCTAACAGGCACACCCACAGCCCCCACAAACCCATACCCACCTCCAACCCCACAATATAAAAGAGTAAGACTTCATTTTAGGCTATTATATACAATCACCTCTGTGTATACCACACAAACATGTGCTACAAAAATATTTTCTGAAATCAAATGAATGAGTGTTTTAGATGTTTGCTTTTTAGAATATAATTTGGTATTTTTTTAGTTCCAGATGGCAAAACCGACTGCTGAAAGGAGTACATCCGGGGGCAAGGGGAGGGATTTCTGGTGGCAAAGGTCAGGGGCTAAGGGGTGGGAGTTCCAGTCCCAAGACGGCAACTGGGGGTGGAGCACCTGTCAAGGGGTGGAGTTACCATGCAGCCCTGGACAGCTTGCCAAAACTCAGTAAGTAGCCCTTGTCACAGGACACTAAGGTGTGTCTACTCCTTCAAGAGCAGAGGCAGCTTACGTAGGCAGCCCTGAGGGCTAGGCAGGGCTCCACAGCTGCAGGGTGCCTTGGCAGCATGCTAATCAGGGTATCAGTTGGCACCTGCACTCAGTCAGCTGACCAGAAGGAAGCAGGACCCTGGGCACATATAAGCCCCAGGGCTGGGGCTGGCAGGGGGTTAGTTCTCTGTCAGCAGCCAGGGGGAAGGAGTTCTTGCAGAAATGCTATGTTGCCTGTTCTGCTGCTGGTAAGACTAATTGGCTCTAGGAGCTCCTGAAGTATCTGGGGCTAGGAGGCACACATTGTTGAGGAAGAAGCTTGCCTCCTTAAAGGGGCAGAGTGTGACCTCCAATGTTGTTGTCATGCTAGAGCCCAGGGGCTTGCATTTACATTGTTATTTGAAGCCGGTGGACCGGGATGAGGCTGCCTCATTAGGGCTGAAGGGACCCCAGCGCCAGAGGGCTCCGCTACTGGGGGTGAAGGGCCCAGTGATGACAGGAGGCCAAGCTAGACTGCAGACCCATCAAAAGGGACAACATTTAAGTACAACCTGTGAGGCATGGGGCGTGGTAAAGGGACAGTTTTGGAGCCACACGTCTAGCCCATATGGCTTAGGGTGTCTCAAGAGGCACTGAATTTGAATGAAACCCAGCAAGGGATCCAAGATCAGCAGGGTCTAGTGGGGTTCAGCAGGACTGTGACCACACAATCTCATGGGCAGCCTCCCAACTTATTATTTCAACTAACAAGAGAAGGCAGGCAATACCAGAAGGCACCCGCAGGGTAGAGCAGGCACCATCAAAGAGCCCTAGAGTCATCGTAGCCATTTCTGGGGACCCCAAGCCATCTCTGCTTGAAATAATTGCCCACCCCTATTCTAGATAAAGACAGCACATGGTACACAAGCATAGGTACTATTGCCATGCAGCTAATAGTATTGATGTTGCACTCCATGAATAAAAGGGGACAGGGTGGACAGTGCACCTTCAAGAAGTTGTTTTTCCACCACTCTGCATTTCTATCCTGCACAGAGAATTTCTGGAGGACACTGGGAAGTTGAGCAAAGCAAAACTAAAACAGGCTACTGGGAGGCTAGCACAAGCTGAGGGGCACAGCCTGCTGCAGAGTTCAGGGCCTGGTCAACATAGCCATTGAAAGCAGGAGAACAAGCAAGGGCTAACACAGTCCCACTTACCCTACTGCCACCAGACCCCACACCACTGGAACTGCAGCCACACCACCAGACCCCTACCCCTCCTGCAGCTGGAGCTGCTGGCCCTGCAGATCTGTCCCAGGTTCATCAACCCTAGACTAAATAATGGTCAACCACAGCCACTCATGACACTTGCATTCCCCAACCATCATAATATACCTAGGAGACCAATACAGGGGAAGACTTGCACATAAACTGAAGGCAGGACAGAGATATACCTTACAGACTAACCTAATCAAAGTTGCATAAAGCTTCTGTTAGCCTGAGCTCACTTCATCACATGCCATGGAAGTTAGCATGTAAGATGCAGATGCCTTCTGCCTTATGCCCAACTTCTGGATAACACAGCTAACTACCTCACTTGGCATTTGTGAACAGCAGTGCTAAATAGATTTCCTCTGTTTAATAAGTATCCATAGATTTAAAAAGGCAAGGAACCATTGCAACCATCTAGCCTATTCTCCAATATAAACCCAGGCTAGAACACATCATGGGTCTGGGTCTCCATCAAGCCCAAAGTTTCTGGATAATGAAGGAAGATGTTTTAGAGAACGATATCCACCTTTGATGAAAAGGCTCCAATGGGCAGAGAGTTTATCACATCCCTTAGGAAACTGCATCACTTCTTAAATACCCTTTCATTGGGTTGTTTGGTTGGTTTGTTTTTAAAGCACTTCTACTTAGTCTAAACAAGCATAGCAAAGAGAGAATATCAGGGGGGGGGATCTGATCCCCAGGACTTCCAAAATGCTGGTAACTGCATATACCACTGCTGTTAATACTAGCAGGGCTAACAAAATTACTCTGTGTCCACAGTATATCTGAAGGAAAGATTTCTTCTTATGAGGAAAACAAAAACATTATTTTTAATAACTATGTAGTTTTACATTCCCTTAAAGATAAACCATAAATATAACAAAAGATTACCTAGCAGAATGGAAAGATATATGGCTCATCTATAAAGACAAAATACTAGTGCAAAATCTATTCAAAAGCTGATGGAAATCTTTTGAGTGAAGGAACATGTCTGAGCATAGGCTAGCGCTGTGTTTTGCATACTATAACTGAATGGATTCTTATCGTTTTTGTTTTGTTTTTTTAAATACACAGTACTTGAAAAAATGATCCCAATTTGACCTCTGTACAATCCTTGAGATAACAGAAAGACGCACTGTGACCGCAAAAATCGTTCCTTGCCTTCGGAAGTATCATGATAGGGAATGTAGAGCCAGTTCTGTGACAACAAAAAAGTCTTTCTGGTCAACCCACTGTAGTCAGACATTGTACAGTTCATTATGTTCACATTAATTACAGCTGTTCTTATTATAACCCTACATGCACCCGGACAATTTGCTGAACAGTCCCTAGAGTAAAACTGAAACTAACTCAGCCACAAATGATTTATTCACATACTTTCACGACTATATTATTCCAGTTCAATGCCTAAGGGCCTGATCTAGTACATACTGCAGCCAATGGAAGGACACCAATGTCGATGGGCTTTGGATCCCCAACAGAAAAGAAAACATCACTTCATCCTTCCACAGACTGTGAACAAAGGGCCAGACTGACTGCAGTTCAAACAGGGACTGCACGCTCACAGGGGTAAAAGGAGCCTTTGGCAGTTGTTCTGTAGGCATGTCTGGGTACACAGTTCCACCCTGACCTGCCTATAAGAAGTGAGCCGTCACATGCTGTTTATCAAGGGACTCCTCAATTCTCTGCCCTTCGGTCTGTAGCACTCCTTTGTCAGTCATACACATATGGAGGGGGGAGGAGGGGAAAGCAAGGCACCAGGCAAAGCAATCATTTCTCATCTCTAGAAAAGGGGAAAAAAATAACACCACCATTGAATGAACACACTCACTTGAGCTCAGAGGTCAGCAACCCCAGGCATGCATGCCGGAGCATGGCATGTGAAGCCATTTTGATCAGCATGCCATACCTGGCCTGGGCTCTGGGCAGCTGCCACTGGCCACAGAGCCTGGGCTGCTTCCAGCAGGAGACAGAGAAACTGTAAGCCCTACCGGGAGCAGCTTTCCCTCTAAGCTGTGTGGTGTGCGTGGCCGTGTAGGCACACCTGGCAGCATGGCATGAGCGCACCTGCACAGCCATGCACACTGTGCAGCTTAGAGGCAACGTTAGCTGGGAGCAGTCCAGGCTCCTTAGCAAGCAACAGCTGCCCAGAGCCCAGGCCGGATATGGCAGGCACCCATGATCCTGCAAGTGACTACAACAAGGTCTGCAGTCCTGGCCTGGCTTGTGGCCCTGCATGCTTTGGGGACCACCATGGGGAAGGAGCCAGGGCTGCACTTCACTGCTGGTAGCTGCACACCTGCAAAGGCTAGCATCCCCACAGGGGCCAGAGAGGGGCAGAGCAGGGAGGCAAGAGGGGGCATGTCATCATCATCATCCCCATCCCCCCAGACTCAGCTGCAAAGGGCAGGGGAAGCTGCATGAGCACAGAGGCCCCACACAGGAGGGCTCTGTCGCCCCATCTTCATCTCTTCTCCCCAGTTCATCCACACAGTGGCCTTCCAGAGTGTAGCTCCCTTGGAGAGACAGCCCTGGGGATGGGGTGGGGCAGCCTGGCCAAAGGTGCTCGTGAGTGGGGACAGGCTGCCCTGGATGGTCCTGGGAGGCTCCTTCTCCCGCACGCACGCATCACAGGGCTGGGCCAAACCATCCTGCCAGCCCCAGCCCCCACCCCCACACTTGCTCCCACTGTACTAAACCAGGAGCCAGGCCCCGAGCCACTGCCACGAGGTAGCACAGACCTCGGCTACAACCCTTGTCCCTGTTGTGGCCTGGGAGGTCCTGGTGGGGTCTGTGCTGACCCTGCGCATGTGGTAAGTGCCCAGCCTGCAGCAGGGAAGAGCAAGGGGAAGGGGATGCCCTCCTTAACTTCCCCCGCCTTAATGCCCCAGCCCCTTTTCCACCGTGCTCCTGGAGGCACACCTGCAGCCGCCACTGGCAACAAGCAGAGCTGGGTCTCTGGGCCCCCGTGCATCCACTTGCAGGCTCGCCAAAGCCCAGGCTGCTCCAAGCAGTACCTGTGAGCTGCACCGAGGTCCAGAGCCCCAGCCCCACTCATTGCTGGCAGTGGCTGCACGTGTGCCTCAGGGACCATGGTGGGGAAGGAGCCAGGGGTGCATTGCCACAGTAAGGACTGGGCCCCTCATGGCTACCCTGCAAATCACCCCCAGCTCACCAACATCTTCAAAGTCCAGGCACTCAGCCCAAAAAAACTGTTGATCCCTGCTTTGGCTGTATTTGCTGCAAGTTTCCATAAGAAGCACACAGACTGAACAGACTGATGCTCAGCTTGTAACTTGAAAGGACTTGGGTTTAAACCAGGGGTGAGTATATATTTGGACCCATGAACCAAATAGGCTGTTTTGGTGAGCTGCTGCAGGTCAAGTCAGCACCCTCACAACAACCCACCCAATCTCCCTACATGGGATGGGCTATGGGTGGGTGGGCAGGGAGTGGTGTCAGGAGTGGAACGGGTGGGCGAGGCCAGGATCGTGGGGCAATTACAGCGTGGGACTGGGGCCTGGGGCAGAGCAGCCATTCCCTGCCCGCATGTCCATGATGGGCACAGGTTCCCCAGGCAGGGGTGTGCAGGGACAGGATCATGGCTCTGCCCCAACCCTGCATTGTCACTGGCCCCAGGTCCTGGGGTCTCCCTAGCCATGCCCACCTGTCTTGCTCCTGCACCCACCCCCTGCTGGCCCATGGCCCCATCCTGGCTATCTGGCTGAGTGCCCCAATCATGCAGGTCCCAGCCGATCTCCATGGAGACCCCCAGATCGTGGGGTGGTGACAGTGTGGGCCTGGGCCAAGCTGCAATGCACTCCCTGAACATCCCTGCCCACAGAACCCGGCCTCTGTCCTGGCCCCACCATGTCACCAGCATCTCCCTGGCCCTGCTCTTCCATCTCGTTCCCAGATGCTGCCAGCACAGCCCCATTTGAGCCGCTCGGGCGAGCGCCCGGCCCATGTGGATCCCGCCCCTGTTGGTGGGTGAGGGGCACACAGGCTGGGAAGCAGGGCCAGGGCCATGCTGGGAGTGATAGGACTGTCTGCATGTGCCACAGCCCAGGCAGCCCCTCACACCTGAGCTGGACAGGACTGGGGAACTGACTGCAGGCCAGAAAAAAAATCCCTTGGCAGGCTGAATTCAGCCCGCAAACTATTTTGCCCGCCCCTGGTTTAAATAACGGGTTTAAGAGAGAGAAATCCTTCCCAAACAGTTTTTATCTCCATCAGCACATCATCTATTACACAGGCTAAGAAACTTATTCTTCAGAAGTGTTTTCTTAAGGTTCGGTCATCTCTGGCAGGGAGAGCTGACCAGAAATTCAGAGTTAAATGCAAGATGAAAGAAACCACTCTGATCCCCCTTCAGTTTGCTGACTGAAACCACAAAGGGGACAGGCCTCCTCCAGGGGCGCAGACACCAAACCTGCAGGACAGTGCAGTGTGCATACAATAAACATAGCAAGTGCCCTCCCTGCCTCTGCGCGGCCCAGGCCAGCGAAGGAACTGAGGCCTCTGCTTCTGTGCAGGGAAATATTTTTGCTTTTTCGCTACAACTTTCAGAAAGACTTTTGCAGTACAGATCAGCTTGGGACATAACTGACTACATCTCATTTAATCACCATCCAAACTGATCTTTTACTAGTCAATTGTGTGTGGTGTCGGGTCCCTACTAACCAAAATCACAACTTTAAATTAAGAAACTAATTTAATTTGGCACCCAGGAAAAAAAGATACTGGTGTAACAGATAATAGTTGGACATCCATGCTCCAAGACCCCAGGAGTGGATTAGATTAGCCTCATAATGACCATCCACTTACACAAATGAAGAAGCAATATAAGCAGCCCTCTCCATAATACCCTTGTGTGGCAGCATTAATTCAACTGTTTGAGCCATAGTCCAAAGGCTGGACCTCTCTTCTGAAAAGACCTGATATACTCTAAGGCAATGGTTTTCAACCTCTTGGTACTCCTCTGTAACTCTTCCAAATTTAGTGAGACCTTCTATAGATGCAAGAACAGGGAGCCGCTCCTTTTCCCTACACAAGGCAGATGTGTCCCCCTGCCTTTGCCTCAATACAGAAACCCCAGGGATTGCCCCTTGTCTGCGGGAATCAGAGAGACAAGTATGGCATTTACTAGATCCTGTCCACGGCAGTGGCATTGCCCACCTGGGTTCTCGAGTGACCCAGCAGCAGCAGCCTCATGATAGCCCTTCCTGTCCGGCCAGGCCAGGCCAGGCCACAGCTGGGTGTCCCCTCCTGCCACAGCTGCTTTCCAGATCAGCCCTGGACATCTCCCAGAAACAGAGGCATGATGGGGCAGCTCCACTTGGCAGTGTCAGTGGGCAGGTACCCCTAAAAGGAGCTCACAGCATCCTAGGCTGTTGCATCGTCCTGTCTGAGAATCACTGGTCTACAGTTTGGCAGACAAAAGCCATCTACTGATAGAGGACTTTGCTCAATTGTTCAGAAGAGACTCATGCAGTTTGAGGGCTCAGTCAATTCCTCTCATAATGCAGAGCTGTCTGGAGGAGTTGTGGTGCCTCAGAGGAGGCATCAGGAGGCTTCTAAAAAACATCCTTCTTCCTTAGCACTATGGAGAATGATGGGATGCTGCAGCATGGGTCTGATGCATGTTTTAAAAAGGAAGGATGCTCCTCACCAAGCAGGGTGACATCAGCGAGCAATCACCTCCTGCCTAAAAGGGACAGAGTAACAGAAAGTGGTTTCAGCACATATAGCTATAAAAACTAATGCCTGACATGGCACTTCTCTTTCCAGTCCCCTCACAGGCAAGCCTCAGCTCTTGCTCCTGCAGGAGCCTCAACTTTGAATACCTGCAGCTGCCTGGCAGGCATGGATGTAAAGAAAGCCCTCAGGATATGACCCAGGTGATGAAGCGCTGCCTTCCTGATCTGCACACAAGCAGCCCCAGGACTGAGGTTACCTCTCTAGAGCCACTGAGTGAATACAAACACATCCTCTTCACTCCACTGCTTCTTAGCAAAGCTGCAAGAAGTAGGAGGCAGCAAAGAGGAACACTGGGCCTGCGCATGGGTGAGGGGCTCTTGGGCAAAAAAAGGAAGCTAAGAAAAGCAAAAGGGCAGGAATGTCCCACTTACACTGGCCAGGACAGAAGTAAAGCAGAGAGAGGCATTCCGGTCCTGGCCAAGGAGGACACAACCCCTTCCCCTACCAAAAAGATCTCTCAGATGGTGCAGGGGTGAGGGAGGGGGTTTGCCCTTCTATGGGGATTTGAAGGGGAGCTTGACAGTGTACTAGGTACCTCCAAACCACAAGCTGATATGAAGTATGGAGCCACAGAGCAGGATCCACCCAAAAAGAAACTCAGTATCAGCAAGGAAGCAAGCCCTTCACTAGCTTCTCTCCCCCAACTTGCCGCTGGTCTCAGACTAGGCAGCGCTCTACAGACACAGAGCTATACCAGGGCCTCTCCATCACACTGGTACTCTCCAGCTCTGCCCTGGAACAACTGGCACAAGTGGCTTTACCAATTTTTTCCAAGACCTTCTACCAAAAACTAGCATTTTTCTTGGAATTTCTTAGCTACAACCCTGGAAACCCTCATCAGAGGAAGAGTCCCAAAACTCCAGGTCTCTAAAGGACTGAGCCCTCAGATTGCTCCCCACCTCTTCCTGCCTCTGCCTCCGCCTCCCCACCCTCCAGCTTTTCCTTAATTACAATTTGAAGTTTTCTATAATAAATCATGCACCACTGCAGTTGAGTTTGAGATATGCAGCTCCTTATGAAGGAGAAAAAAGGAACCTCCCCCATCAGATGGGCACATCACAGAGAGGCACAACACAATTATAGCCCCATGTCCTCCAGGCACTGTTACAGCTGCTCCCTCTGGGCTTGAGGATACACAGCATACAAACGAGGTGGGGACACGGCAGAGACACAGCCTGCCCCCTCCACACTCGGGTCTATACCTATACTACTCTGAGGAACAGATCTGTGCCTGTTAGAGAACATGCAGTTTGTTATAGCCCAGGAAAGCATAAAGCAGGACAGAGCAGATTTCCTCAGTGGTTCATCCCCACGCTAATTCCAATGCAAGGCTGAATCTTACTATCTAAGGAATTCACCAAGGGCAAGTCACACCTGACAAACCTGATTGCCTTTTATGATTAGGTGACTGACCCTGTGGATGTGGGGAGATAAGTGGATGTGGTGTACCTTGACTTTAGCAAGACTTTCAGTATGGTCTCCTAAAACATTCTTGCAAGCAAGCAAAGGAAGCACAAGTTGGATGAATGGGCTGTAAGGTGGATCACTGGGCTTAGGAGTAGTAGTCAATCGCTCCATGTCTAGTTGGCAGCTGGTAGGAAGTGGAGTGCCCCAGGGGTCGGTCCTGGAGCCGGTTTTGTTCAATATCTTTGTCAATGACCTGGAAGATGGCACAGAGTGCACCTTCAGTAAGTCTGCAGATGACACCAAGCTGGGGAGAGTAGTAGATACGCTGGAGGGTAGGGGTTAGGATTCAGAGTGACCTCAGCAGATTGGAGGATTGGACCAAAAGAAATCTTGTGAGGTTCAATAAAGAAAAGTGCAAAGTCCTGTACAAAGGACAGAATAATCCCATGCACTGGTAGAGGCTGGGGACTGACTGGTTAAACAGCAGCTCTGCATAAAAGGACCTGGGGGTTACAGTGGACAATAAACTGAATACGAGCCAACAGTATGCCCTTGTTGCAAAGAAGGCTAACAACATACTGAGCTGCATTAGTAGGAGTGTTGCCAGCAGGCCAAGGGAAGTGATTGTTCCCCTCTATTTGGCATTGGTGAGACCACATCTAGAGTACCATGTCCCATATTGCCCACACCCACTCCCCCACACACTACAGAAAGGATGTGGACAAATTGGAGAGAGTCCAGTGGAGGGCAACAAAAAAAAAAAATCAGGCTGGGGCACATGGCTTATGAGAAAAGACCAAGGGAACTGGGCTTATTTGGTCTGGACAAGAGAAGACTGAGGGGGGATTTAATAGCAGCCTTCAACTACTTGAAGGGGGGTTCCAAAGAGGATGAAGCTAGACTGTTCTCAGTGGTGGGAGATGACAGAACAAGGAAGAATGGTCTCAAGCTGTAGTGAGGAACGTTTAGGTTGGATATTAGGAAAAACTCTCTCACTAGGTAGGTAGTAAAATACTGGAACAGGATACCCAGAGGTTGTGGACTCTTCAACCCTGGAGGTTTTTAAAACCCAGGTAGACAAAGACCTGGGATGATCTAGTTGGGGATGATCCTGCTTTGAACAGGGAGTTGGACTAGATGATCTTCTGAGGTCCCTTCCAACCCTAATTTTCTGTGATTATATGACTAAGTTGTATCTTTATCTTCTCTTTAGAAGCTGTTCGCTGACACAGATAGGGGTGACCACAGACCAGCAATGCTTCAAAGGACTACTGTTAACAAGGGACATGGTAATTTTACATCTGGACTTTTAGTAAACACTTTGTAATTCTTCCCTTTTATGACTGTGCTAATCCCCCCCAAAGTGTTAGGCACAGATCCCATGGCAGTGTCTGAGCCTGCATCTTATTGTTACAGCCCTAGGAAATGCATTAGGAGTGCCTTCAGAGCACCAAATCCATTAAATCGTGCATCCCTGGGGAACTGGGAGCCAGTCTAGAATAAGTGAATGCATAAATTGAGCAGGAAGAGGATTGCTGAGTATATGTTGAAGGCCTTGCTGCTGAAGGAGATTTTTGTTCAGCCCTAACAAAAAAAAAAATCATCAGACCATAAGACAACCAAAGATTCAGTTAAATTGTTATGTCCTGCTCTTGCTGTTCAATACATTAAATAATCATATCAAGGCAATTGCCTAACAAATTCAGTGTCATAATTAAACAGCAGGCTAGCTAATTCTACAAACATAAATGAAAACATTGTCATTTATTTTCCTCCTTCCCTACATTATTTCCACCCCGTAACCAGGGATAAAAGCAAAACTATGTCGTGGATAAAGTAGCTATCATATTTATTCATTCAAACAGGCAGTGGGCTGCAGCTTTTAATGGAAAGAACATGAATTTCTAGTCAAAACCCCATAGGATCATTGATAAGAATGATTGTTTAAGTCTTAGCTGAAAAACAGGCACATGAAAACATGAGAGAGGTTGATTCACCAAGTAACTAATGGATACAAACAGTTCCACTGGCTAATCTTCACTGCAGCTCAAAACAGTAATTCCAAATAAGACCCATTTGGTTTTTAGAAATGAAAATTGCTTTATGTTTGAAGTGTTATCAGGGAAAGAAATGCAAACATGTATATGTGCACGGAGTCTAAACTGAGTGGAAACCATGGTTCGTTGCCTACACAAACAAGGTAATGTTTCAACGCAGAAATATTTGTAAAGGTTTCTTCTATGGCATTTTTTATATTAAAAAGTCCACAAAATATGGGGGGGGAGGGGGGAATGGAAGAAAAAAGAGAACTGCTTCTTTCTTGGGCAAAGTTTGGACAATGACTTTAATCACCCAAGTGTGCAACAAAGGGATTTTATGTCCGGCTGCAAGTGAAAATTACAGGGCCACCTGATTTGTTGTCACTCGCGTCTCCCATAATTCATTGTTTGCTTTGCAGTAGCTCCCAAAGGCCACAATCAAGATCAAGGCTTTATGCTCCATTATAAAATTACACTTTAGAAAGTAAAGCCTAGTCAAACTGTCAAGGGCAAAGGAATGCAGGTTTTCTAAGTAACTGATATCATTCATGGTCCCATTCCAGGGAGAGAGAGCATGAGTGAAAGAGAGCAAGCACAATAAGACCCATAGCATCCCAGGGGCTAAGTCAGACACTTTGGTAAGTATTCCCTGTAGTCAGCCCATAACCATTTGTGCATTTGATCTAACCAACTGGGACAGATCATTAGCTGCTGCCAGAAGCAAAGGCAACTGTGCTCTAAAATGTGGTGGGTCTTGTTACATCCACCCCGGCACCAGCCCTACAGCCCAGACTGAGAATGGATTTTCTCCTTCAACAAGCCTTCGGAGACCCTTGCAAAAGGTCGTATTCTGGTAGACAGCTAAACTGCAATAACAATAACAAAAAACACCTCACACTTTTTTTTGGAGACTAGTCAATCTGTCAACCAAGTTACTGACTTTGATGTTTCTTGTTTTAACTTAATTGCTGCTACAGTGCAAGTGCTTGCAAGTTGCTCCACATGGACAGCCTGGTGAGCCCATGGAAATGCCCTGATGATTTCAAATCAGGTATTGTGTACATAAGCCATTAGAACAAAATCTTGCTTAACAATAGCTCGGTACAGAGAAATTACAAGCACTCTTTCTGTTGCATGCCTGTCTTTCACAGAAATGGGAAACACACCTAATATTAGAGTTTCATCTGTGAACCTTGTATTTTTGTTTGCATCTTAAACTATTTTTAAATGTTTTATGAATCAAGGAGTTCAATTCTGGTACTTGGCAGAAATTCACAAAGGTGTCTGGAAGAAGTAAAGAAAACAAAAGATTATTTTGCTGCTGTTTGCAGATTTTCCCTGTCTGAAATTAAATGATGCTTGAATATGATGAGAACACTCTCTCTTAAAGAACGTTTACCAGAGCCACTGCAATCATATTGATGCATGTCCACTATAACAGGCTCTTTACTTGTCAGTCAACGTAACTTTACGGAGAAATTCAAAATGCTGAACATGTATGTCAAGAACAAGACTAAGATCTCAGTAAGAATTTGTTATTTAAAATTGCTACTGCAGAGTAGTTACATAATCTAAATTACAGGTTCCTGCCACACTCGCACAGGAATCCAAAACTAAATCTCTAAAGCCTTCCAAATACAAAAAGCCTTTTGGCTTTCATCTCACAATAAGACATCAAGAAACTCTTCACATAGATACTAAGGGACATAATCTGCTCCCAGTCAAGTCAATGGAAAGATGCTCAACTCCCACTGGCTTGTAGGAGAACTAGATTGGCCCATGGGTACCTGGCAACAAGTGAAAGTCCAATCCAGAAAGAGACTGAGCAACTCCCATGGGACATGAGTATCTTCTATTCCCAATAAGTCTAAAGGGAATAGAGAGTAGCACTTAGAACTTCATTGTGCAGGATTAGATTTCACATTTGCAAATGCCTTTAACATGCTGCTTGGACTCCAAAGAACAGCTTTATTCCAACATACACAAACTGGCCCGTCACATTCCAAGCTGTTTTGACCAAGGATACCATAGAAATCTTTCCCACTTGAATCTGACAGCAAATCCCCAGAAGCTCATTAAGATCAGGTTTTGTATGTCTTCTCCCTTCACACAAGTGTTTGTATTTAGAACATGAATACATATTTGTGAAGAAAATCTTAAAGAACCATAGACAAAGGCCAAGCCAGGGATACACTATAACATTTACACTAGAAAAAAAAAAAACACATGCTTTTCTCACTTGTGTAAGAACGCAGAACTCATTCAAACCATCCCAGCTAAAAATCCTCTTAAAAGGAATGAATAGGTTCACAACAATAAAAAACAAAGGCCCAATGACACCTCCCTAGGAGGCTGCTTACAAACAACGCTTTCTGTGGGTCATTTTCTGTGCCTCTCTTCACATATGCTTTATACAAAGAAGGGAGGGAAAAAGGAGGAGGACATCTGCATGAAAATAGAACCACTGCATCCCTGTGGTTTCCACTTCTCCCACTGTGTAATCTCCCTTGAGGTTATAAAAACCCATCTAGGCCTGACCCAATGATATAAGTGGAAATTCCACTGGCTCCTCTATAAACTTTCAAAAATAGTCCTGGCAGGAAACCTTCCTAGGCATCTTAGTTACAATGATGACTAGGGGTACACCAATAGAGATTTTGGGTGCCAATACCGATAGTCGATATTTAAGGAGGCATATCAGCCAATACCAATCCAATTCCAATACAGCTGCATCCAGCTGGTAACTCTGTTGGGGGAGGGGGGGACAGAAAGGGTCATGGAGAGCAGATCAAGGCCCCCCTCACAGTGAGGGAGGGGGCAGGGGCAGGTGCTGCCCAGCCAGAGCAGGGAGAGGGACAAAGCCACGGCTCATGGGGGGTGCGTGGCTCCTGCTGTTTCTTGCACCCCTGGGGGGTGGGGTGCTTGTGGGCTGGGGCCAAGCTGCACTAGGCTCTTCTTGGCGGGGGCTGGGCACAGAGCAAGCAACAACACTGCTGGGAGAGGGCTGCAGCCACCCCAAATTTCATCACAGCCTGGCTCCCAGCACCACTGCTACACGCCCACCCACCACAGTCCCAGCTCTTCCCAGTGCATGGGTGGGGCCGGGGATCAAGCCAGAGCTGTGCCACGCAGGTGCACAGCAGCAGCGTTGGAAACTGGGCTATGACAAAATTTGGGGTGGCTGCAGCCCCTCCCAGTGCTGCTGTCAGCTGTTCCAAGCCCAGCCCCCACCAAGAAGGGCCCCACACAGCCTGGCTCCAGCTCACAGCGGCAGCCCGCGCACCCTACGCAGATCCAATATGCACACGCCCCCCTGGGGTGCAAGCAGCAGCGGAAGCCCCCAGCCATGGCTTTGTCCCATGCCCTGCCCCACAGCACTTACCCCTGCTCCTGCCCCTTCACTGCAGGGTGGGGTGTTGATCTGCCCCTACCACACCCCTTCTCTCTCCCCTTCCTTCCACCACAATGGACTTACCAGCTACGGGCAGCTCTCCAAGCTGCTGGCTCTGCTCCTAGCTGCCTGCACGCTGCGCTGCAGCTGCGTGCAGCACGGGCATTAATCAGCCAGATTATCAGCCCCATTGGGCCGATTTCCGATGCAGCAAATTTTCTTTATATTGGTACCGATCCAATTTTGGACCAATGTATTGGTTCACCTCTATTGATGACCATCTGACTACCTTGAAAAGTGTGGTCCGAGGTACCAAAAGGGCACTGGCATGACCAGGCTGAAGATGTGCATAAAACACTTCATGTCAAATCTCAACTGCATTTATGGCTGCATAGAGCCCCATATTCTTACCAGTCATTATTCTCTGAGCTTCATACGGTTCCATGTAGCCCGTGTTCTCTCCTTTCCCTGCTTTGTTCAGTTCACTCTTGGCATCAAAAGGATCAGAGTAGTCATCCGCTATCAGGACCTGAAATGAGGAAAGTTATACTTTTTGGAGAAACCTTTGAGGTTGGCAAGTTAGAACTCAGGGAATCTAAAGTAGCAGCAAGTAGTGGAAGGCACAACATCTAAACTAAAAAGCACTGGGTGGGGGAAGGAAAGCGAGCGTAAGAGCAAAAGCAAGGGACTATATAGCTAGTCCCTTTTTTTAGCAAAGGAGGCCAAGTCCCTAATTCAGCAAAGCACTTAAAGCACATGCGTTATATTTGTCACATGAATAAGTGCTCTACTTAAACTGAGATATAAATGCATGGATACGCTCAGACAACCACAGACTTTTCCATAGTTATGCTGCCCTCTAAACAGATCACTATAGGGCACATGGCCATATCTGTAATAGTTAAACTCTGGCAAATTACTGGGATTTAAGCAATTAGCATGGTTTACAGCAATATGCCAATTTATTAAAGGCTTGCATTCACGTTGTGCAGGAAGCTTCTATCATTTCGTATATTTTTAACATATGGATTTCTTTTTTGCATACTTTGTTGAATATTGTGTACATCAAGGCTGGGCAAAATACGGCCCATGAGCCGGATCCAATCTGCCAGGTGACTGGATCTGGCCTGCAGCTGCCCCTGTGGCACTCCGCATGGGGCCATGTCCTGCCTGTTCATGCCAAGGCAGCCTGCCTGCACCAGGCTTCCCCAGTCCAGAGTCCCAGCCTGCACACAGCTTCTGGATGGGCTGTTCCCAGTGCAGCTGCAACAGGATGCTGCTCTGTACCCCCCACTTCCAGCGGTGGCTTCTGATCTTGCCCCTGCCACGGCATACCAGGCCACTCTGGGCAGCAGTTTCAGCCAGGCAGCTCCTACCCCAGGGCACAGGGCTCCAGCAGCCAGAATCTGGAGCTGGGGCCTCACACACCTGCTGGAAACAGTGCAACGAGAAGAGGAGCTGCTCTAGGAGGTGAGGGGTGCAGAGCAACACCCAGCCGGCTGCAGCCGCATGGGGAGCAGCCTGCCAGAAGCTGCTCTTGCCCCATGGCACTGAATGGCACCATGTCCTTCCAGGTGAGCAAGCAAGCAACTTCAGCTGGGTAGCTCCTGCCACAGTGCTGGGACTCCAGCTTCAGGTCCTGGCTGCCCTGCCAGTAGCTGAAACCAGAACCCTGTGAACTGGGGCAGGAGCCTTACTGAAGCTGCTGCTTGCCCAGAGCAGTGTGGTGCAGTGCTGCAGGGGCAAAACCAGGAGCAGGAGCCACCACCAGAAGTGGGAGATGCAGAGCACCTCTCAGCTGGGCCACGGGAGTGTGGTGCAGGCTGCTCTAGGGTGAACAGGTGGGACTTGGCCCCATGCAGAGCACCACAGGGGCAGCACAGACTGTGCTGCCCAGGTGAACTATGATGTACGAGCCCCCTGCCCACCTCCCTCTCTTCACCCACAGCAGGCTTCAGGGACCTAGCACCCAGGCAGCCCCCCACTCTAAGACATAAACATGTTCCCCCCCCCACACACCACACTCTAGAGGGCAGGGGCATGTAATCCCAGACTCTCCCACCCCTCCCACTTCTGAAAACTGCTCCCTGCCAGCCCACAGCCCCATAGGGAGTTGGGGTGAGTTGTTGCAGGGGGAGAGGAGGTGGGGGAACTGAACAGCCAGCAACAGCTCATCAAAACTCTTTGTGGCCCTCGGGCCCAAATAATTGCCCCACCCCTGGTGTACATTTGCTTTGCTGTAAGCCAGCTGCTGGCACCATTGCTTTCAAGTCTCTAGTGCAGTAACTCTGCACAAGGCTTTACAGAAATAGAGGAAGAGGAACAAACTCCCCACAAAAATGGCACACCACCCTCTGTACTGGCATGACACTGAAAACAAGGAAGGCTTGAGGGAAGGAATGCCTAGGGGAAAAAAGCAAGAGGTAAGGCAAGCCACATCACATCAGGCCTACACCTTGCATGTCCCAATAGTTTTAACACTGAGAATAAGGTTGGGCAGGGGCAAGTAGTGGAGCAGTGCATGTCAGCAGTGAAGAACAGACTGAGGCAGCCATGGAAGAGGGACTTGAAGACCAGAAAGCAAGACTGGTCTGAAAAGAAGGGATGGGCATGACCTGACAAAAACATGTTAGCACCCAGAAAGCATGGCCCAAGGAGATCTGGAAAGGTCCTTGCAGAGGAAAAGAAGGCAATCACAGCAAATGCCAGCACGAGCACTCCTCTGAAGCATGCAGTGGAGTAGGAACAAGGAGAGGAGAGGAGAGGAGAGGAGGGGAGAGGAGAGGAGAGGAGAAACCTTTATTGAAGCCTTAGAGCAGTGGTCTCCAAACATTTTTGATCGCGCACCCCTATCAGTAAAAATGTTTTGGGCACGCACCCCCAATGTGTGTATATTTATATAAATATACATATAAATAAAAGTTCTAATATTTTCTTCCCGCACCCCAATGGATCATCTTGCATACTCCCTGGGGTGCATGCACCCTACTTTGGAGACCACTGCCTTAGAGGCAGGAAAACAAGCTCCCAGACCAGAGGAAAGTGATAGGGAGGCATCCAGACAGCACCAAGATGGCAAGCAAGGATTCTGGAATAGCCTCCACCTTACCTCCATTCCCCTGGCTACCAAGTACAGATACCCTCCCACCAGACCAGCGCTGGGCAGCAGAGGCAGAGATTATGAATAAACAAGCCCACTCCAAAATCTTTTCTCCCTAAGTGTTATTTTGGCCTAGACACTGTCAGCCCTTGTGGCTCTAGCTTCTCCCATTCCAAAGTGAAATAGAAGCTGGCTTCGGTCTTTTTAAAGGGTGCCAGCATTAGATGGACCCAGAAGTCTGAATTTTACTCCCAGTAAAAAACACTCTATATAAGTAATGAAGGGAACAGAACCCAGGAGGTCAATGGGGGACCACGTGGCAGCATGAGCAAGGGTGGCACACAAGATAGCATCTGCTCAAGGGGGTAGGGATCTAACAATGAGAGAAGTGACACAGCAGGAAAAGGGGCTTTCCAAAAAACAGAGGAGGGAAAATCAGAAGTGAAAGAGCATACTGTGCTAAGATGAACAAGACAGGAGGGAGGAGAAAGGTGAGAAGAAATAGAAGAATACAAAGTAAATACAAAAAAATCCTGTTTAATCTAAGAAGCAGAAGCCCTGCAGGAGTGAACAGGACTCCTCACATCCTATATTGAAAAGTGCCTAGCTGGGTCAGAGTCAGAGCACAGGCATAGTAAGAGCAGCTGGACTCTGTACCATCTACACTGAAGTCCACTGGAAGTCCCCCTTCAACTGGGAGCTAGGGACCAAAAAAGGCTTAGGGGACCTCAGAGAACCATCTCACTGAACATACCAAATAACCTGAAACCTGACTACCATACAGAATATATTTACACTGAGTTAGTGTGAACAGCTTCCAGCTCCAGGTGCCTTGTGGGGGAAGGAAAACAGTGAATTCAGAAAGGAAAAAGGTTTAACTCGAGTATATTAAAAATGCATTTCCCTTCTCTCAGTCCTATGGTCACAAGTTAATTATTTGGAATTTCAATCTATTGATTTGGTAGTTTTAAAGTATAAACCAGTGGTGCCTTTTCTCCACCTATAATTTGGTATGTGAGGGTTTGTTAAACTGGAAACAACTAAGATAGAAAAAATAAAGGGGAGAAAAAGTAATCCTTTGTTTCAGTTAACAACTGAAATGAATGGCTTGTTATTGTGGATATAATAGTTAACTCAATGAAAAATGCTCCCTGTCTTCAGTAATGTATGCAAGAGCTGCAATCAGCAGCACTGTCAGAGCAGTGTCAGCGGCTGTGTGTGCTTAACACAAAGACAACAATGTGCATCATGCAGCAATAATTTCTCCTGGTAACAAGGGCAGGTTTATCTGTAAAAGCCCTGCAGCTGAACTACCATCCATTTACTTTCCTGATGCAGCCTTGTCACGAGCTGATGGATAGTATCTTAGGCTCCCTGCTGTTCCCCTAGTCCAGATGCTGACACAGTAATCGTTGCCTTTTTTAAAAATAACTGCACTGAAATGACACGAAATAGAAAAATAGCCTAATGCAGATAATGTGTTTTATTTGGTATTTCTCTTTCCCCATTTGCCAAAAACATTAGGAGGAAAATTATACATCTAAAATGCTGTCAAACAGGATAAGATCAAATGCTGATTTGTATTAAACACTATGGTAAGGTTGTTCTAGTTGACAAGATACCATGTGTTACCGAAGAGACTAAAATGATGAACTTGCTTTATCACAAGACCACCTTTTCTGAGATACAAATCAAAAGCCATATGAGCAGAGTCCAGGGCTACATAACAGATCTGCATGTACTAACTGCTAAGTTACGTGTGCAGGCCCCTCTGTCCCAAACCGCTGTGGGATTCCTACAGAAGCAGAGATCCACACAAGAGGCATCTGTTTGCAGGATCAGTCACAAGGATTTGTAACAATCCTGGCCCCAGAAAGCAAGGAACGTGCCCCTGGAGGAGACCCTGAGATTCCACCACCCCTTTCCAACACAGAAGAACAATCAGACTGTTGGGGTACTAGGAGGGCCACTGCTATTCACCACTGTCTGAAAATCAATGTCTGAAGCAAGACACAGAGCATGATGTTTGCAAATACAAAGGCTGCTGAAATAAAAAGCTTCTCCAGCACAGGGAATACACCCGTGCAACACGTTTTAGCTGCATTTCATAATTAAAATTAGATCTGCAGTCTGCTGCTGTCAGAGAGCCCCCCTCCAGCTGACTGTATTACTATTTCAGCTTAAATTAGAATTTACAAATTCTCAGCCTCAGTAAAGCAGCTGACCTAAGACGACACATGGTTTCTTTTATACTTGCTGACAGTTGCAAATCCTCTCAGTTTCTAATAAGTTTCACATTTTTCCAGTTAAAGCAGCTTCTTCAAAAAAAATAAAAAAAACCAAAAAAACCAGACACTACGTGAGTCCTTTTTCAAATTAAAACCGAAAAGGGAAATAAAGGGTTTTCCAAAAAAGCTTACTCTTGTATAGTGCACTGCATTAATTTAAAGAAAGTACGCCTATCATTAAATGACCAAACTCATTTCACACACACATCCGTAATGGAAATGATGCCAACATGAGAAATTATGTCAACTGCATTACTGCCAGAGGCCTCAACCAAAGATTGGCGCCCAGTCATGCAGGGCTTTACACAAGCACAGAGGGAGGGGAAAATGCTCTTTGGGGCAAGAACCATAAAAAACTCTCTCCCGCTGCTTACTTACACAAAGCCTCTGAATCTTACCCACCACAAAACCAAGGAGAACCACAGATGGACGTGCCTCCCAGCCTGCTTAGCCAACAGTCAAGAAAATTCTCTATGGCAGTGCTTCCCAACCTTTTCTGTACCAGGACCCATTTGTAAATGTCCATGGCCAGTCCCAAACCAGTGCCCCCTTACTCCCGACCCACTACCCCCACCCACAGGCCCCAGTCCCCCAGTATATGGGGAGAGGGTGGACATGTGGTGTAGGAACGGGAGCATGTGTGGGGCAAGAGGGGCCCAAGCATCCCCTCACAGCCTGGAGCTCTGCCAGCCTGCAAGGGAAAAGCCACCGTTTCCCACATTTTTCTCCTTTAAAGGAGAATCCATTTTTAAAGTTTGTTGATCCATTTTTAAAGTCTGTCCCCAACCCTTTCATGTATTCTTGCAACCCACTTTTGGGCCATGACCCATGGGTTGAGAAGCGCTGATCTATGACACTAATGATGGGGGGGTGCCGATTCAAGAGTTGGGGCCTCTTTCTGCCAGCAGCTCTTTGACATAAAGTTTAGCACCCTCAGTCTCTCCCCACTAGCCAAGCTGATCTCAGCCGCCAGGATGCAGCCAAGAGACGGCAACGTCAGACACAGGAAATGAGACGGAGAAGTCTGGCTCTGCCCTCTGATATGAGCTGGATGCCACTGTAGACTTGAGAGAATCAGTGTCCTGCTCCATGCACAAGCCACAAGAGGCAGCAAGCACTACGCTGAGATTTCTTAGCAATCTTTATGCAGCACAAGAGACAGTGAGCTAGCTGCAGCAACCCACTTCAGAGGCTGCAAAGAATGGGTAACTTCATACAGACCTTCCCATGATAAAGATCACTTTCTCCCAGACAGCCAGTGTCATCTGAATAGGCTCCCACAGATGCTGCAAACTGCAAGCCTTTCACAAAGGACAGGCAGGGCCACGGCCCTCTGGTAAAAGTCTAGCAGTTAACACAGAAAAGAAACTATTGCTTACAGACAAGTGTTCAAGACCAATTATTTGCCATGGACTTTCTAGCCAAATTAGTCGGGGGAGGGGGAAGGGGGCTTAAAAGGAAAAGATCTTTGAATGTATGCAGCCAGCAAGTCAGAGGATCAAGATACCTAGAACATAATTTAAAGACCCAAGTATTTGTGGAGGGATGAAGATATCTCTGTGCAGACAGTGTTTTTCATGAACTTTGGCTCGATCAGGTTCACACGCAGGCTAGGCTTCCCAGAGCCCAAGCCTCAATGAAGCCTGTTTAACCTTTTAACAGTCACTATGCAGCCATAGCGCTCAACAGACAGGACAGATAATGGATCTCTAACAGCAGCAATTTACAATCTAAGCCCCAGTCTACGCTGCGGTTCTACCAGCACAATTCTGAGAGCAGCACACTCTCAAAGCCCCTCCGTGGCGGCACCATCCTTCTTCTCTCAGCTAATGTACTGCATACCTATGCTGAACAGAGAAGGCGTCTGCTGCTGATGTTCAACAGCTGGCAGAAGCCATGTGCTGACACTTCTGCTAGCAGGTTGCACCCTTCAGCAGCTTGCACCTTCCACCCCAGCTTACTCCCCACTTTATATTCCCTCCCACCTTATGTTCTACTGGCAGTCATCGAACAGAGCTACAGAGAGCTGCTAGGAACATGCAGGTCTGAACGGAGGTGATGGCTTCTGCCACCAGAACTTCTGACAGCAGAGTAGGGGAAGTATAGATATGGCCTATATTATTACCCAGGTAAACACATGGAGAAGTGACACGCTCCCTAAGGATTGTGGGGAAGAAGTTGGGAGAGATGACATGACCGACTGCCCTCTGCACATGAACTCACGGTTGAGTGTAGAAACCAGAGAATCCTCTAGTTTATCACTGCTTTTTGAAATCAGGCCTCAGAGTTTATCTTCCAGAGATAGCTTTCCATCCTAGGTTACCCAATAAGAATTTCATTCACTCATTGTACCACAAGCTGGCTGAGGTCAACTGTGGGCTGCCTGTGGTCCAAAGACCACTGGTGGTTCAAGAAATGTTCATTTGTGGTCTGAAGAGATTTGGTCGGTTCCATATTTTGAGCTACTGAAGCCCACAAAAAAGGGACAGCTAAACTCACAATAAATCAGCTTCAAACATAGCAATTGCAGGGGCTGCTACAGAGAATGCAGACTTGCAGATGGGAAGGCAGGTGGGCTGCGTGATGGGGTGGATGCAAAGATAAAGGGATCCATGCCCTTGAATGGTCTAGTGCTCTCATTTCTCTAAGACAATTTGCTGTCTGTCAACTTCCAGTAGTGTTTCAGACAGGGGAAACCCCCTTTCCCAACCAAGCACTGCTGGACTCACCGAGTTCTGATGGCAAACTAAAAGGATTGCGTTTTCTGTGCTTCTAGGAGAGCTACTTGGGGAAAAAATAACCAAAGGCAATGCGCACACAAATATCTTCTGCAAACGGTAGTGTTTCAGTGCAGAAAGGCTGCAATGTTTGCTGCTGCCAAAGAAAAAACAAACAAAGTGGATCATGAAATTCAACTCACCCAAAAAACCACTGCTGCTCAACCAACCGCAGCCATCAGCTGCCATGAGGGGCCACTTAATTATATCCTCCCCCATTTCAGTTTCAAGACAACACTAATTTAAAAGTGGCTTGCAAAAATTAGGCAAGCAATTTCTCACATCCTGAATGCTCATGCTCATCAGGGCACAAGGGACAATGAATGTACCACCTTGTAATAATTCACCTTGTCCTTTGAGGGAAGACCTATATTACTATGAACAAGCTCATGCTCAGCAGGAACCTCAGTGTGAGTGACATAACCACTGTCAGCGAATCTCCCACAGAGCCTGAGCTCCTCTGTAGCGTTCAAATGGGCTGCATTTTCTCCACCCAGATATTTATTTAGGGGGGTGGAGCAGAAAGCCTTGGCCACAGGCAGACATTCTTTTTGGAAGTATTTCAAGTACCTCAGAAGTGATACAAATAGCAAGCGTGCAGACATTCACTCCCAATAAAGGGTTCAAAAACAGTTGAAATCGTTTTTAAAAAAAAAAATCACAATTAAAAAGAAAAGGGGAAAATTTTTTTTAACCACATCCTGAAACATCTGCACCCTCCAGAGGCCCTCTGGCATCCCACAGTCCAAGGGGAAAAGTAAAGGAGAACAGGATAGCGCACCGAGTGCTCTCCTATATGCTCAGCTCCCCATGGGAACCTCCAGAAGCCAGAGGCCAAGCCCCTTGGCGGAAGAGTACTGCCCCCGCCACTGCACGCTTTCACAGTAACTCTGCAGCACTCGGGAAGTGAGGGAAGGGGCTTCCAAAGGCACTCCAAATTCCAGAGGATTTGAGAGCACCTCAAACGGATGTCTGTCCGTACCCCTTGTTAGCATCCTACAAAGTACTGTACTACAAAAGGTGTGCCCAGTGGCTACAGCACTAGCCTAGGCTAAAGGTAAACCTGTTTCAACTTTGCTCTGCCACAAATATCTTGCTGTATCTTGGGCAAGTTATTTAGCTTCTCTGCAGCACAGAAGTGCTGCACATATTACAACAATAATGACAATAACAATGCTTGGATAGGTATCTGCCCAAGACAGAACTAAAATTGCAATTCACTAAAATTACCACTCACAGGAAGTTACCAGCATGCTACAGCCTGCAACCAATACACCCATCAGTGCTGGTCTACAACTGATGCATACATCCCTTAGTGTGGTAAATCAGGCACTGTCCCTAGAGTCAACAACTTAGCCAAGAGGTCAGCAACCTATACCGCACAGACCAGATCTAGCCCAAGGATGTGAAGCTTTGGCAGCTAGGGACAAATGCCATCTATGAGAGCTCTTCCCCTACCACAGGGGAGACAAGAAGTCCTACTGCCCACCCATTCACCTCCAACCTGGGGTGGGTCATTCTGACCTGCTGTTGGAATAGGTTTCATAGATTTCATAGACATCAGGGCTGGAAGGGACCTTGGGAGATCATCGAGTCCAGCCCCCTGCCCGAAGGGCAGGAAGTCAGCTGGGCTCATAGGATCCCAGCAAGATAAGCATCCAATTTACTCTTGAAGGTGTTCAATGTAGGTGCTTGAACCACCTCTGCTGGCAGACTGTTCCAGACCTTGGGGGCTCGGACAGTAAAGAAATTCATCCTTATGTCCAGCCTGAAACGGTCTTGCAGGAGTTTGTGACCGTTCGACCTCATCATCCCTTGGGGCGCTCTGGTGAACAAACGTTCCCCCAGATCCTGGTGGTCACCCCTGATAAACTTATAGGTGGCCATCAGATCACCCCTGAGCCTGCGCTTTTCCAGGCTAAAGAGTCCCATGGCTCTCAGCCTGTCATCGTAAGATCTGTTTTCCTGACCTCCGATCATGCGCGTGGCTCTCCTCTGGACTCTCTCAAGCTTCTCCACATCCTTTTTGAATTGTGGAGCCCAAAACTGGATGCAGTACTCCAGCTGCGGCCTCACCAAGGCCGAGTACAAGGGGAGAATGACGTCCCGGGATTTGCTCGAGAAGCATCTATGGATGCAAGCCAGCGTTTTGGTCGCTTTACTAGCTGCAGCATCGCATTGGAGGCTCATGTTCATCTTGTGGTCAATGATGACCCCCAAGTCTCTTTCTTCTGTAGTGCTATCCAACGTAGCACTGCCGAGCCTATAAGGGTGCTGCAGGTTTTTCCTCCCAAGGTGGAGAACCTTGCATTTTTCGGTGTTAAACACCTTCAGGTTCTCGTCTGCCCATTTGCTGAGCTTGTCCAGGTCAGCCTGGATCACCTGACTATCTTCTGGTGTCGATGCTTTGCCCCAAAGTTTGGTGTCATCGGCGAACTTGGCCAGTCCACTTCTGACTCCAATGTCCACATCATTAATGAAGATGTCGAACAGTATGGGTCCCAGGACAAAGCCTTGAGGGACCCCACTGGTCACAGGGCACCACGATGAGTGACTGCCATCGATTACAACCCGCTGGGTCCGACCACAGAGCCAGTTTCCCAGCCAGCGGATCGTGGTGGAGCCAAGGCCACAACTGGACAGTTTGGCCACGAGGTGATCATGGGATACCAGATCAAAGGCTTTTTTGAAGTCAAGATATATGACATCAATCTCTTCTCCCTTGTCCAGGTGATAGGTCACCTGGTCATAGAAGGAAATGAGATTGGTCAAACAAGACCTACCCGCAACAAACCTGTGCTGGCTATTCCTTAGAATGTTAGCCTGGGCCAGTCCAAGGATGGCCTCCTTAATAACCTTTTCTAAGATCTTCCCCAGGAAAGAAGTCAGGCTAATGGGCCTGTAGTTAGCCGGATCCACTCTCCTCCCTTTCTTGAAGATCGGCACCACATTGGCCTTCTTCCAGTCTTCGGGCACTACACCGGAGTGCCAGGAGTTTTCAAAGATCCGTGCCAGGGGCTGGGCTACGACGCTCGCCAGCTCCTTGAGTACCCTGGGGTGCAGATTGTCAGGGCTGGCTGACTTGAAGGTATCCAGCTTCTCAAGGTGTTCCTTCATGAGGTCAGCATTTATGGAGGGTAGGGGATCCCCATCACCCAGATCTCCCTGTCCCATAGCAGGCATGGGCGTCCCATGGGACTGATGAAAGACTGACACAAAGTACCTATTTAATAGGTTGGCTTTTTCCTGGGCGTCAGTTGTCAGTTGCCCCATCTGGTTTACCAGGGGTCCAACATTGCCCTTGCTTTTCCTCCGGCTCCCCACATATCTGAAAAAGGACTTTTTGTTGTCCTTGATGCTTGAAGCTAGTTGGAGTTCAGTTGCAGCCTTGGCTTTCCTGGTTTGGTCCCTGCAGGACCAGACCAGTGCAGAATAATTCTCCTTGGAGGTGAATCCCGTCCTCCATCCTTTGTAGGCTTTCCTTTTTAGCCGCAGGAGGTCCGCTAGGTCCCTAGAGAGCCAGGAGGACTGCTGTGCCTTCTTGCTGCCTTTCCTCCGTGTTGGAATAGATTTAGCTTGTGCATTGAGGATCACTTACTTGAGAAGCAACCACTCTTCTTGAACTCCCATCTCCCTGGGGTCACGGTCCCTGAGGGCCTGACCGACTAGCCTCTTGAGCTTGTCAAAGTCGGCTTTTCTGAAGTCAAGGACTTCTGTGTTGCTGACTGACTTGCCAGCTTTACGGCGGATGGTGAAGGTGATCAGCTGGTGGTCACTGTCACCCAGCTTCCCATCAATCACTAGGTCGCCGATTAGGTCGTCCCCCGTAGCCCGTACCAGGTCGAGCAGCGCTTTGCCTCTCGTTGGCCCATAGACTTCTTGAGTCAGGCAGAGGTCATCCACGCATGAGAGAAAGCTTTGCGCCCGCTCAGATTTAGCTGAGTGATCTTCCCACGAGATGTCCGGGTAATTGAAGTCACCCATGACAACCAAGGTCCTGGAGCAAGCGGCCTCAGTCAGTTCCCGGGCGAACTCCTGGTCAAGCTCGGGACTTTGAGTGGGAGGTCTGTAGTAGACTCCCACCGTTGTGTCCCCTGTGCCGAATTCCCCACGAATTTTTACCCAGAGGGTCTCTAGCTGTCCATGCCGGTCGCCAACATCAGCTTGCAGGGACATGTAGCTTTTCTTCACATAGAGAGCTACACCCCCACCCCTTTTGTCAACACAATCCCTCCTGTACAGGGTATAGCCCTCTATACCCGTGGTCCAGTCATGGGTGGAGTCCCACCAGGTCTCTGTTATCCCAATGACGTCATAATTCTTTGCACTGAGCAGGACGAGCTCGTCCTGCTTGTTGCCCAGGCTTCTGGCATTAGTGTACAGGCAGCAAGTGTGCCCTTAGGGGCTCTTGCCTTGCCCACAGATTGTGCCAGGGCTGGGGCAGGGGTGGGCTCCCTTAAGTGCCTTGGTCTGCTGGCTTTGCAAGGGTTGCTCAGCGGGCCAGCAGTGGCAGTAGTCCCCCCATCCCCCAGCGGGCTTAGTTTAAAGCCTGGTGGAGCAGGTCAGCCAGCCTGGCTGAGAAGAGCCTCCTCACCAGGAGAGAGAGGTGGAGGCCATCTCTTCCCAGCAGCTCGCTGCCTCTCTCACCAAAGAGCGGGCTGTGGTCATGGAAGCCAAAGCCTTCCCAATGACACCAGCACCGCAGTCTTTGGTTCACTGCGTGGATCCTCCTCTCCCTCCTCAGCCCATAGCCCAAGACTGGGAGGATCGACGAAAACACCACCTGTGCTCCCAGACCCCTAAGCCCCGCTCCCAAATCCCTGTAGTGCCTCATGACCTGGCTGGGGGTGTTCCGAGCCATGTCATTGGTGCCCATGTGAATAAGGAGCATGGGGTAGTGGTCTGTGGTCTGGAGGAGCTGCGGGATCCTCTCCGCAATGTCTCAGATGCGGGCCCCCGGGAAGCAGCAGACTTCCCGGGCTAAGGGGTCGGGGCGGCAGATTGCCCCCTCAGTCCCCCGCAGGATGGAGTCTCCCACAACAAACACCTTTCGCTTTGTCTTGGGGAGAGTGGGGGCAGTAGCTGTGGCTGAGCCTGGGTTGCCTGCGGGAGCTGGCAACTGAGCAGGCTCTGCTGGGGCTGCAAGAGGTGCGAACCTGTTGCTAAGCTCCGGCGGGGCAGGGGCCTTGGTGCAGCGGACCTTCGGGCCCTTGACCACCTTGGTCCATGCCCCTGACTGGGCACAGCGGGAGGTCCCAGAGTCCTCCTTAGTCGCGGAGGGAGACGGAGCTCTCCCCTGCGGCTCCGGGGGAGAAGGGCCTGGCAGTAGGAGTCTATCTCCTGCTCGCAGTCCCTGATGGCACGCAGTCTCTGGACTGTGGCCTGGAGCTCCTCCAGCTGGCGCGCCAGAGACCCCAGTAGGGAGCAGACCCTGCAAGGGGAGGTGGCCATGCTCCCGGGCCCCAGAGCCTGAAAAAGGGACAGGCAGCCCCCGCAGCCAAGAGCCAGGGGCTCCGTCTGGGTGGCCGTCTCTGAGGTGCCCAATGGGGGGGCTGCAGAGCCCAAGGGGACCCTCGGGGTGCGGCGCGTGCCCATCCGTGTCATGCCTCTGGTAGGCTGGCTACCGCTGGGGCTGACTATTCTGGGGGGGGGGGGGGAAATCGCAGGCAGGGTCTTGTGCCCTCCCACGCCCTCCCCTGCGCAAACTCCACACTAACTCGAGCGCCTGTTTACACAGCCTGTTCAAGCGGCTCCAGTCACGTGGCTCCGTGGGGGGCTGGGCCAAGTAGGGGCCTGGGCGGGGGCTTGACCCGCCCGGCTCCAGGCAGCAGCCTCCTCCCAGGGAGCGAGGAGTTAACCCCTTCCCACCACGAGCCCGCTTACCTCCAGCTGTGCTGGGGGTCGGCAGGGGGCTCTGCGGCTGCTGAGGGGGTGTCTGGGGGGCTTCGGGGGAGTGGGGGCGCAGCGGGCTTCACCCGCGCGTCTCTCACCGCTCCGGAGCCTAACTGAGCTTTTTTTTTTTTTTTCCTGTTGTCCACTCCTGACTAGGAAGCACCCCTCTTCTGCCACTGACTTCTAAATGAGTTTGTGAAAACTATGTGCCTTCATTATGCCTTTATTTTGCCATCTGTATACCAGAGGAACCACTTCCCCATGTACCGCTATAAGAACCTAGAATGGAAAAGTGCTGCCAAATGCCGAAAGCTCTAGGCAAATGGGAAAAATATAAGCTCTTGCCCAACTGGTCAGCAACTGCTAGCATGGTAAGAAAAAAAGAGAATTAATGTCAATAAACTCTTACAGAGATTGATGTTTTTCTCCTTCCAACAATCTAAATTTTGTGAATTATATTACATTTCTAGAACAAACACAAATAAGTAAACTTTTAAAAATATCTGAGAAACACAAACGCACAAAAATGCTACATAACAGCTGTTCAACAGCAAATATATTCAGTCAATGTATGTTGTCTTTTTAAAGCAAAGTGTTTACTGTGCCATATATATCTACACTTACCTCTATCTACATCTATAGATCTATAATCTCTAGATATATATATCTCTTTCGATATATCTATATATGTCTGTCTATCTATAGATCTATGTCTATAGATATAGATATACTGTATATAGATCTATATCTACTGAGTTTCAAATAGAAGAAGGTGTTTCTATTCATTCTGGACAATCTGGTTTAAGAGTACCCTGATCTGCCAAAAGTCAAATTACTCCGTGTGTGAAATGTAATCAGTCTGGAAGCCAATTAATAGCACGGACACCTAAAAGCAGAAGAGCAATTATGCTTACATAAAAGAAACAGCAGTTTTCTTTCTTTTTTCATCTGAAAACACTGAGCTGGCAGCAGCACTGTTTGTGGGCCTTTTTTTGGTGAACCACTGGAGTCAATACCAAAATTAAACCCAGCTGTCTCCGGTTTTGTTGCAACTGCTGCTTCTGCTATCACTGAAGTGAATGTGCGCATTTCAGCAGTAGTTTCTCATGAAAAGCCAAGATGTGCTCGGTAAATCCAGACCCAGCAGACAACTGCAACAGCTTATGTATTTACAGATTATGCAACAGCAAAGCAATGAGCAGACATTTGGATAGTCCTTTTTAAACTTCAGAATTCAATAATCTGCAATGCATTAGGACAGAGGATATATCTGTGCTGTCTGGCCCCAAACTTGACAAGATGGATCATCACAACCATCTTCATACCCAAAAAGACTAACAGTTTAACTTTACTGCATGACCACATATACTTTATGCATTACAAAAATCAGCGGGAAAGGCCTAATTATGCGAGTTAAGGAAATTTCTGTGTGCACCTTTTTCTAAAATTTGGTTGCTTCTCTCTCTTTGCATGAGATCTGAGAAAAGGGGAGAGAGCTTGAAATTGGCAGTTGGGTGATTTAGCCAACAGGAAGTTACCAATATTACTGCCATATATTCTGCTTCCCACAGTGACAACAACTAGTAATTGTTTATTCCTGTTTTCCATACAACTTCTTTGATACTGTGTACATTACTCTTCCTAGGGTTCAGAAATTGGTCTATAAAAATGGCTATAACCAGAGCTGATGGAGTAGTGAGCATCATGTTAAAAATCAATTTTTAGAAGCTGTTTCAGATTCAAGAATTATCTAGCTTAGAGGATGACTTTGCATAATATTTTTAACTTGTGCTCCATCTAAAACAGGGCAGCATAACATTTCCAGAAATAATTTTCTGAGCTAGGCTGAAAAATACCTGAAATATGTAGGAAAATCATAGCATAAGACCAGACTTATTTTCATCTGCAAAAATAGCAAATCAATTTCTTAAGTTTCTTTTTAGCTACCTATATTTGGGCTGTTCAGTTGGTTTTTTGGGTAGGGGAGTGAGGAGTTTGATACATTTTGTTCTGCCACAGAGGTCACAAAAGAATCATTATGTCAGGGGGCCTGCACTAAAATGGCTGACAAATACACAAGAGTTCACTGAAGCTATTAGCCACATTATAATCACTCTTCAACTTCCACCAGTGCAGATACAGGCTAATTCAGAAGCTGAGAAATTATTATTTAATTAAAGGAAACTACTCTCTGACTCCAAACTTAGCTCTGCCACTTTCAAATTCTTTGTTGCTTTTTCTTGGCATGTTTTTCTAGTTGTTACTATGATAAATGAAAGGAGAAGGGAGAGTTATCTTGTACCCTCAGCACTGAAGAGAACATAAAAAAAAAAGTTTACACCTGAAAAAGGGACACAGAAACCAAATCTAGCTGCTAAGGAAAGAAAACCCAATACGCAAAACTAGACTCATTCACTCATTTATCATCTTGCGATTAGCAGAGCAAAGGATCCGAATGCGGCAACGTCTGGCCTCATATATACCACTTAATGGAAACAGGATGGATTTCCAAACCACCATAGCGCTTAGAGCGCCAGACAGCAAATGTGTATATCAAACAGAATTCCGATGAATTCAATATAGATAATAGTTAAATGCGAGTCACTTAAATAGGGCTGTCATCTGTCAGAGGTAGTTTTAACAAGCAGCTCCCAGTCTACTGATAAATCAAATTTAATTGAAACTGTCCATACTAATAAACAAGCAATCCCATATCTTCTTTATGCAGTAAAACTAATGCAAGAACTTCTAACTCCTTTTGGCAGCATCTGAAAAGATGAAACATTATTTCTAGATTTTTCTGAACTATTATTTTCTCCAGGTAAAACATTATTTTGGGAAAACAAAATTAAAGTATCTATTCATCTGCTTTTCCTGTAATGAAAGCTGCACAAGCCAGTAACAGAGCAGCATTTTCCTCGGCATTTGCAACCCTACCAAAAGTCTTCAGATAAACTGAAGTTACAGGACTTAACAAGGCAGGAGCTCACATGTGACAGTAACTCTCTACCCATTTGAGGACCCAGAGGTTAATTCTTTGCATTATTATTTATATGGCAGGGTCCTGAACACATGGGGCCTTATGCATGTGCTCCAATTCATCTGAATTAGAACGCTGTAGCATCGCTGCAGCATCACATGTATAAGCCCCTGCCAGTTTAAAAATGGCTGCTGGGGTGTTTTAACTAAAACTCATCCAGTGAGCTTTACTTAAACTGTCCCGTGGACATTTTTAAATACACACACACGTTTCATTGTAATTGTAAAAAAATGCAGATTTGGGGCAGGAGTTAACAGAGAATTTTGGATTTTTTTTAACAGAAAAAACCAGTATTCCTTCTAATTAGCAATGAGGGAATTTACCATTAAAGGTACAGAACACCATCCTAAAGATAAAATGACTGATTCAGAGCTAATCTAGTTACACTGTCTTCATTTCTAAATCCTGGAGTGTAAGTTCTTCCACTGAAGTGCATTGCTGTATTAACAACATGCATCACAAGTAGAACTGTTAAGTTCGCAGAAACAAAATAGTGAAACTGAGCTTTTCTATGGGTTCTCCTGCATTCTTCAGGATTTTCACAGAAACTGTGATTTCGGGAGGGCTCCATGAAAAAGTGCGGGCTCTGCAGTTTTTGCAGGCTCCCTGAGGAAAAAAAAAGAAACTTAACAAAAATAAAATGTTGGCTCCCTCTGGGAGGGAGGGGGGAGGGAAGCTGCCACCCCATCCCACGCCACCCCAATTGGCTGTAAGTGTTGTCTGTCATACTGCCCCTCCCCATCAGCAGTGTGGGGCAGGACTGCATGACAGACAGTCCTCACAGCCAATCAGTGACAAGGGGTGGAACTGTATGGCAGGCAGCTCTTGCAGCAACTCAGTGATGAGGGGCAGGGCCACCAAGGCCCCTTGGTTAATCAGAGGCTTGGAGGCAGGGGTCAATTACACCAATGAAAATGGCTGCTGGCCCTGCGGTCTGTATGCAAAATCAGTCAGCAGCTGCCTTGAGTTTGGTAGACCCCTACCTATTCCGACTTGGGCTCCGTTCCCATGTGGCCTTAAAAGTCTTCTCTCTTAGCAAGCTCTCATCATTAAAAACAGGGTTACTCACTGCTCAACATCAGGGCACTCAGGGATCTGGGTGCTCACTTCCAGCAAGCAGGTTGAAAGACTCACCACAGGAAAATGTTGGATATCAGCATTGAGTGGAATTCTGGTTTGGTCACATGAGTACTAAGACTTGTTACAAATCCTGGACAAGTGTTTCCCTTCTAAATATTAGCAAGCGCATCGCTGTTAGCACAGAAGTCAGTTAGCCTAGCGCTCTAGATGTTCCATCAGGATTAGGCTGGTATAATCCCATCACCATCAATTACTGGATATGAAGTGCATTATAAATCTTTATTACAGAACATGCATCACAATCCAGCTTTGTAGCTGGACTATGCCAAAGAGCAGGTATTTGCTTTCAATCATTCACAGGGAGTAAAGTATTTTTTCCACTAAATATTCTTGCCAAGTAATCCATCTAAATGCATTTATTCACTTGCACTAAGCTCCCTTTTCAGGAGCCTATAAGTAAAAATCAATTAGTCTTGGCTGTAGTAGAATGGCATATGGGAAAAACAACCTCTAGGACAGAACGCTTAGAAAATGAAGGCACCATTAAGTTCATTGACAAATTCTAACTTCTTACCACTTCAGTGCTCTTCAGTAAGACGTGCTCACTGGCATGTTAGATTGTTAAAGTCAGTATTTCCATTGTGAAACAGTTAATCAAACAATGACAAACTTGAAAACATGCAAATATGCATCTGTCTAAGAAAAATTTCTGCAGAATGTGAGCATGTTAACTGTTCAAAAAGACAAATGAATTTGTGCACATGCAAAAGAGAAATCCCAAGCAGGTGAAACATTAAAAATGAACCTCCAAGGAAACAAGTGCTTAGGATGCAGGGCAACTTAACTAATTTAAAACATATGCTGGTAGTTAACAATGGTCCAGATGTTAGATGAGAAAGAAACCAAGATAAAAGTAGTAGATATAAAAGATAAATTTACATCTTGTCACTTGTTTTAGCAGTTAATTGCCACTTAGCTCTACTAAGATGCAATTACTAAGGTGTGAGTTGGAGGTTATTAGCTGTTCTACCTCTACTATATATTAGAGACCTAATTATTGGAGCTATGTGCATTCAAATGATTAATTATCAGTGTAATGGAACATTTGTACGTGCAATTTCTACATGTGTCTGTGCAGTCATGGTAATTTAAATAAAAAAGAATCACATACACAGTTTATGCAGGCATCCAATTTAGAGACAGATTTTCAAATCAATAGGGATCTAAAGTAAAGCCAATTTTTAAAGGAAAATCCTCACCTGGTCTGAAAGAACAGATGCTGGATAACTACCTCTTGGACAAACACTGCAGTACAACAACATCTGACCACTTGATTTTACACCCAGAGGGCAGTAGCTGGCAGATTTAGCTGGGATGCAGTGAACATCATTTTCCTCCAATTAAATAAACCCATTCTGGAGTGAAAGATCTAAGGAGGATTAAGGCAAATTCAGTATTAAATAATAGCAGCCTCCTTTCCTGCCCAATGACTTCCAAGACATTGATCATTTTGGTGCAGACTGTATCCACAACCCCCTCTGCTTTAAGGTGAGACAGATAATGGCCACCCAAGGCAAAGAGAACTCAGGCTCTCCCTGGCTGAATACCTGTAACCCTTCCAACACTCCCCAGTTCAGACTGAAGGTAAAACAATCCCCCCAAAAACACAGAGATGCAGAGGCTAGCTGACAAAAAGACAGCAAGATGTGATCACTAATAAAAGTAAAGGGAGAAAAGGAACAAGTCTCCTTCCATTTTCAGCTGTGATTAAATAGCAAAGGCAAGAAGCACCTGTCCTGCAGTACTGATGAATGGCAAAAAGAAAGGTGAGCAGCACATACTGCCCCACTAGGTGAAGACAGAAAGAGGAGTTTCTTGGAAGAAAATGGACATTAACTGGCTTCATGGAAGCATGTGGGCACACCTGGGTTAAATTACCTCAGATTTTTCCATGGTGTAAAATCCTCACCCTGCACCACTTACAAGGAGGCAGTCACTAGCTACAATATAAATCCTTGTTTGTCAAATGCATGTTTTATGCAACTAGTTTATTGCCTACTTTTTACAATGGTGCAAAAAATGTCAAAAAGTACCAAATTCCCCCTGCAACACCCAAGAGATGCTCCGGTCTCATTTCCTAAACAAACTATCAGGCAAGTGCTTCCCTTAAGAAAAAAGGGGGGGGGGTTTCATGTAAAGCTGTTAACTCGTGTGTGGCAGCTGAAAAGTATGTCTGTGTGATAAAGGTGCTTGCTGACGGCTCTATGAAGATTAGACCAAGTGTTTTTCTGTATTGTTCAGATATTAAGCTATAAATTGTTGCTAAAAGCCTAATTATAGTTTAAGATGTAGTGAGGCCTTGTATAAAGTAAGGCCTAGGAAATTTAGCAAAGCCTAGAAGTAGTAAGGACCTGTGACGCAGTTAAAATTACCTTATCAAAGGAATGCAAGGCTTATACTGCTATTGGTCAGTCTAAGGACAATTGAAGTAAAAGGACTATGAGCGGTCATACATTATCAGTGCCCTTCAGAAGCTATAAATTAGCTGGGAGCCAGGAGCAGCGGGGAAAGGAAGGATCCAGGCACACGTCTCACATGCACATGTGCCCCCTTACCAGACCCGAGGTGGAAGCGGGGGCAGCAGCAGCTGATCCCCTAAGGTAAGTGGGCAGAGGGATTGGACGCAGCTGAGCTGAATCCAGAGGGAAAGCCCACTGGATCCCTCTTAGCTGAGCCAGTAGGGAGCCGCACTTCCAAGCTGCGCTGCGCAAACAGAGCGCGCTGGCATTTGCATCGGCAGGTGAGCAGGAAGGGCCAGGAGGGAGACTCCTACTAGGGCAGGGGAAGGCACTGTACTAAGCTAAAAACAAGCAGCAACTCCTATGATGGTGTTGATGTGGAGTGCTGCCAGGGCCCTTGCCTGGAGGGAGCAGCCTACCTGGGGCTTGTCTGAGGCCTCCATGCAGACAGAGCCCATGGCGGGTCTGGCATCCCCCCACCCCCTGGCCTGCAGGGGTTGCCCAGCAAAGCCCGGGGGGGCAGGGATTGGGGACCCCCACACCTGTCCTGCAGGCACCTGCCTTAGGGCCCTGGAGGCGCAGGTGAGGGAGCTCCAGGAGGAGGTCAGCAGGCTGAGGGGAATCAGGGAGGTGAAGGAAGAAATTGACAGCTATTTCCTTTCCCTGCAGGGCCACACACCCAAGGAAGAAGCACCTCAGGAAGTGCCCTCCACTGCAGAGTGGCAGACAGTCACCTCCAGGACCAAGGCTGCTCGTGACACAGCAGTACCAGTTCCTCCAGTCCGGCTGGAGAACAGGTACAAGGCCCTGGCAACACTGGAGGAGAAGGAGGGAGAGGAGGCAACTCCACGCTGTCCATGCTCCGAACAGGCCGAAGGAGCTAAGCAGTCCTAGAGGAGAAAGCGTCAAGTGATCGTCATAGACGATTCCATCCTGAGAGGTACAGAGGTCCCATCTGTTGCCAGGACCCCTCGACACGCAAGGTCTACTGCCTACCCGGAGCAAAGATTCATGACGTGACGGGGATGATACGGGTGGTGATCCAGCCCGATTACTACCCCATGGTCCTAATCCATGTGGGTACTAATGATGCAGCCAGGAGAAGCCCTGATCACCTGATGGGGGACTACCACACTCTGGGGGGCGTGCTGAAGGAGACAGGTACACAGGTGGTTTTCTCTTCTGTTCTACTAGTGAGTGGACGTGGTAGGCGGCATAAGATGTGCATCACAGACCAACTGGCGGCTTCGGGAATGGTGTCTTGAGGCGGGCTTTGGTTTCCTAGACAGTGACCTGCACATCACAATGAGAGACATGCTCAGGTGGGATGGGCTCCACCTTTCCCCTAAAAGTAAGCACGTGTTCTGTTCTAGGTTGGTGGATCTCCTTCGGCGGGCTTTAAACTAGGTTCGTTGGGGGAAGGGGAATACGAGGGAGGAGGAAGTCTTGGACCGCTAAATCAAGCAGCACCCAAAAGTACAGACCAGCATAGACCGACAAGCAGAACATATACACAGGTATATGTATATACCTGTGTATAGGTATAGGTTAATGCCTCTACACAAAAGCTTGTAGTATGGGAAACAAGCAAGAGGAACTTACCCTCCTGCTAGCTGACACCAACCCAGACATAATGGGGCTCACTGAAACATGGTGGGACCCAACACATGACTGGGCAGGGAATATCATGAGCTATAGGCTGTACAGGACGAATAGGACAGGTAGGAAAGGCGGGGGGTGTGGCGCTCTACATTAAGGAGGAATACACATCCTCATCAAGTAGCACAGAGTCCGAGGAGGGGCACACGGAAGTGCTCTGGGTTAGAATACAAGGCAGTCGAGGGGAAAGAGACTTAACGGGGGGAGGGGGGGTTACTACAGACCTCCCAACCAAGGGGAAGAGCTCGACCAGGAATTCTTAAGTGAGCTCACGGAGGTAGTTAGGTCAAAGGATGTGGTCATCATGGGTGACCTGAACTTTCCAGACATCTGCTGGGAAGAGCAGTCAGCCAGGTCTGACCGCTCACATAGGTTCCTAGCCCAAATGCAGGACCTCCATCTAACCCAGGAGGTACACAGCCCCACCAGGGGAGACACTTTGTTGGATCTCGTGCTGGCCACGGGAGATGACCTGGTGAGGGGGCTGCGGGTACTCGACCACCTGGGCGACAGTGATCATCACCTGCTGGAATTCACCATCCAGTGCAAGGTAGAAAAGGCCTGCAGCAAGGCAGCAGCCCTAGATTTCAGGAGGGCGGACTTCAGTGAGCTAAGGAGAATAGTTGGGGAAGCACTGAGGTCCCAGAAGGGGGGGAGCCAGGTGTCCAAGAAGAGTGGTTGCTCCTTAAGGAGACGATCCTCCAAGCCCAAAGGGAGGTAATCCCAACACGGATCAAAGGGGGCAGGAGGGCACAAAAGCCCCCATGGCTCACCAAAAGCATCCGGGAATGTCTTCTAGCTAAAAAGGAGGCGTACACTCAATGGAAAGAAGGGGCCATCACCAGGGAGGACTATACTGCGGTTGCTTGGGGCTGCAGGGAGGCAGTCAGGAAGGCCAAGGCGGAGATGGAACTGGGACTAGCTTACCGGATCAAGGACAACAAGAAGTCCTTCTTTAAATACATAGGGGGCAAAAAGAAGGTACCGGGTAACATGTGGCCCCTGCAAGACATGCTAGGAAATCCGGTCGTCATATCAGACGACAAAGCTAACATATATTTAACGACGTCTTTGCCTCCATTTCTCTGAGCAGGGACCAGATCAGCCCCCCCACCAAACCCCCCTCAGACCCCTGTGGGGGCACACCTAAGCCATGGGTCAGGGAGGATCTAGTCAGGGAACTTCTGGAGGGACTGGATGTATTCAAATCAGCTGGTCCAGACAATCTCCACCCCAGAGTGCTGAGGAAATTAGCTGAGGTCATTGCAGGACCCCTGGCACAGCTGTACAAGCACTCATGGTACTCTGGTGTGGTGCCAGAGGACTGGAAAAGGGCCAATGTGGTTCCCAACTTCACAAAAGGGAGGAAGGAGGACCCAGGAAACTATAGGCCAGTTAGTCTTACCTCGATCCTGGGCAAGCTTTTTGAGAAAATTATTTTGGCGCATATCCACGAAGGGCCAGCAGGGGAGATTATGCTTAGGGGCAACCAACACGGGTTCATTAGAGGCAGGTCCTGTCAGACCAACCTGGTGGCCTTCTACAACCAGGTCACCAAATCCTTAGATGCAGGGGTAGCAGTGGACATACTCTTCCTGGACTTTCAGAAGGCCTTTGACACTCTCACCCCATTCTCATTAAAAAACTGGGGGACTGTGGTGTCGACACCTACACAGTTAACGGGTTGCCAACTGGCTGAAGGGCCACACCAGAGAGTGGTGGTGGATGAGTCATTTTCGACCTTGAGGGATGTGAGCAGTGGGGTTCCACAGGGCTCGGTCCTCAGGCCAGCACTGTTCAACATCTTCATCAGTGACTTAGACGAGGGGGTAAATAGCACCCTGTTCAAATCTGCTGATGACACTAAGATGTGGGGGGATGTGGGCACACCAGAAGGTAGGAATAGGCTGCAATCAGACCTAGACAGGTTACAGGGGTGAGCGGACGAGAACAGGATGGGATTCAACACTGAAAAGTGCAAGGTGCTGCACCTAGGGAGGAAGAACCAGCACCATACCTACAGGCTGGGGAACTCCCTTCTCGTCAGTGCAGAGGCAGAAAAGGATCTTGGAGTCATCATTGATGCCAAGATGAATATGGGCAGGCAGTGTGCGGATGCAGTCAGGAAGGCCAACCGTACCTTGTCATGCATCCACAGATGCATCTTGAGCAGGTCCAGGGAGGTGATACTCCCCTTCCATGCAGCACTGGTCAGGCTGCAGTTGGAGTACTGCGTCCAGTTCTGGGCGCCACGCTTCAGGAGCGATGTGGACAACATGGAGAGGGTCCAGAGGAAGGCCACTCGCATGATTGGGGGCAGCAGGGCAGGCCCTACAAGGAGAGGCTACGGGACCTGAACCTGTTCAGCCTCCACAAGAGAAGGGTGAGGGGGGGATCTAGTGGCCTGTAACAAACTAGTCAGAGGGGACCAGCAGGCATTGGGGGAGTCCCTGTTTCCCCAAGCACTACCAGGAGTGACTAGAAATAACGGTCACAAGCTGGCAGAGGGTAGATTCAGATTAGACATCAGGAGGCGCTACTTCACAGTCAGGGCGGCTAGGATCTGGAACCAGCTTCCAAGAGAAGTGGTGCTGGCTCCTACCTTGGAGGTGTTTAAGACAAGGCTTGACAATTGCCTTGCTGGGGTCGTTTGCCAGTACTCTTTCCTGGCATGGCAGGGGGTCAGACTTGATGATCTGCTCAGGTCCCTTCCAACCCTACTAACTATGAAACTATATTTGGAAGCCATTCAGAAGGAAGATGCAGCTCTGTGAAAAGGATTAGTTAGCTGTTAACTGGATCAGTGGGCCTGTGGACCTCGAGGAGCCCAAGAACTGCATTCCAGGGTCCTTCCCATTACCCCTCGGACAGCATTGCTTGGGGACGTCTGACCTCGCTAAACTTTGTGGAAAACGAAACTTGCGTGTATCAGGCATCAGAGGGACTGCCGATAAGTTGCCAATGCGAATTGCTTTTGTGTCATTGTTTGTCTTGTTACTACAGGTAGTTGTGCTTTTGTTAAGTCAATATATCTTTCTTACCTTTCTACCCCTGACCACTCTCAATCCTAAACCCTCCGCAGGCAGCTGAGACAGTGTGTCTGTGCAAAAACACATCAGAATGATCTCATCCAAGAACACTTTAAGCAAAGTTCTACTAATTTATGAAAGTTCTGGTGCCCAAGCGTTAAACTCAAAACCCTGGTTTTGCCTATGTCCCATTTCCCCAGGCAGTGGCTATGTTACTAGGGCAGAGAACTCAGGGTATAAAATGCAAAAAAACTGAAGAGCCAATACAGCGCTCTGTGAAGTCAGTGGGAAGATCCCCATTAACATCAGTGGGATTTAGACTCAGCCCTATGTTAGTTGTTTGGTGCAGGACTGTTTGGTGCAAAAGCCTTGATCGTGTGATAGGCAGACCTGCAATGAGACTCCTAAGCTGAGCCCTATATTATTTTCCATGGAGAGGGTGTTCGTGGACTCTGCTCTGTAGACTTTTTGCAGATTGGAAGAAGGGAGGTTTAGTGTGTTTTTGTGAGGGCCACTCCCCAGAGATACCTATTTGAAAAAGAAGCTCCTTGAAGAAACCCAGACCTTAGTCTCTGAGCTTTTTCATGGGGACTTTACAGAGCAGGGGTGCTCCGTGAGCCAAATGCAGCCTGTGGAGCCATTGCATCTGGCCTGGGGGAGCTCCCCATGGGTTGGGAAATTTGGCAGTGAGGAAGCAATGGCCACTGTCCCCCGCTGGCAAATTCCCATGCCCCCTCTACCAACACATCCAAATCTGGGGCAGAACACACACCCATTCCTCCACACTGTCGAGTTGGAGCTGGGCCATGCTCCTTTCCCCTGGCCCAGCTGAATTGGGGCCGGGCCATACCACTTCTCCCAACACAGCTCAGCTGGGGCCCCTTCTCCCTGGAGGGCTGAATCATAGCCAGGCCACTCTCCCTTTCCCCTCCCAGGGCTGCACCAGGCTGGCTCCCCAGTCTCCTCTGCATGGCCAGATGGTGCCCCAACGCATCCAACCCAGGCAGCGGATCACGGCCACAAGCTGTATCTGACTAGCGAATGGACTGGGCATGACTCATCTGGCCTGCCGAGGAAAAAGGTTGAGCACCACTGTTATAATAAGGCATTGAGTTTGGGGTGATTTGTAACAACCAGCTTAAAATTTAAGGAGATTTGGAAGCTACTGCCTACTAGGCACATGTTACTTCTAAAAGACAAAGCGGAGTTTGTCAATGTGAAGCCAAGGCCTAAGTAAGCCTCACAAGTTATACTGCCTTTGCAAGCTAGTTACAATGTAAAGTACTAAAACCTCACACGTTATTAAAATATCCTCCTAATCTTAGCAGTATTTTATCAGAATACTGCTTTGCAGAAAGCTTTCCTGTGCCTCAAGCCTGCCAACAAGCAACTGTATTCTAGGACCACTGGGTGTACAAAAAAAACCCAACAACAAAAAAAAAAAACACCTTTCCAAGTCAGAATCACAGATAATTGTTTGGCAGCAGTCATGGAAACAGCATGTCAACCATGGTACTTCAGAAGGTATCCTTCTTCCCATTCGATCTCCAAAACATATCACCCATGACCACAGTTTGTAGCCTGACCTGCCAACTTTACCCTATTTTCATCACTTGTGCACTGGTTACCAGCAGAATTTTGTTAGCCAAAGACATAGCACCAGTGAGAGACAGGTTGAGAAGTGACCTCAAGAAACCCCCCTAAACCAGTGAGGACCAACCTTTTTGGCAGACAGTCCAACTAGCTCCAAAATCACTGATCTACTTTCTGCTCCCTGCCATGTTCTCTGCCCTATGCACACAACTGCCAAAAAAAACAACAACAGGATTTAAAGTTTGCATAGGTTTGTCTAACATAGTGAGCCCACTGAAAAAAAAGAAAGAGGACAAGTGTCAGCTCACATACTAACTCTGTTTAAGACCCACCAATTATCTTCCAAGGCATTTCAAATTCAGTCACGGCAGACACACAAATCAATACAAGTGCTATTGTTAAGAATTCAAATGATCTGGTAACTGCAAGCTTATTCTTATGAGATGCTGACCACCCTCCACTCCTATAAACTTCAGAGGAAGCTGCAATCTCCCCAGAATCACTGAGCTGTCATTTCCCTTCATTTAGGTATGTGCTTGACTAAGTTGTAAAACCATTAGAGAATGGGCATTTGGAGGAGGTGTTATTGAACAGTGGGCTCCTTTTAATTTGTAATTAACTTTTTTTTCCATTGATATCTAATTCCCAGCTGCCCAGGTCACAGTCACCAAATATTATAAAACAAGTCTGCACTGTATATGAGTCAGTGTGTTAGCCACCTGGGTCACAGCTGCTATAGAAACAATGTGAAATAACTTGAAATTAATGGGTTTTAAACTTTCAGATAAAGGGGGGGGAAAAGAAATGTGAAACTTAAAAAAAAAAACAAAAAAACATAAGCCATGGTACTGAGAGTAGGAAGGAGTTATAAAGGCAAAGGAAGGTGGTTCCCTTCTAGATATAAACCAGCTTAAAGAGAACAAGCAGCTCTTACTACCGCCATCCCCAAACTAGCAGGTCTGACCCCTGATTAGCAATCCATAATTTAGCTAGAGATACCAGTAATGAGTGGCCAGGAATATTATTATAACAGCTGCGTTAATAATAAGTGGCCTTATCCAATTAAATAAGAGTGTTTTTTAATTCAGAAATAGTCATGAACAACTTTTACCCATACAGCAACTTCCCCTACCTGCCCCTCAGAGATATAAAAAAAAAATCTGAGGTCAGACGCTTAAGAGGAAAAATGCTGCTAGAAGTATGAAACATGCCCAGAGGCCTGCCAATGAAACCCACCTACATATAGTCCCAGCAACAAAGGAACTTGTTGGAGAAGTACACCAAAGCTATTAGACTTTTTTATTATCCAAATGAGGACAACAGGCCAACCTGAAGAAGAATGCATTAAAAGTACAGGTTTCATAAAGATGTTGAAGATATTTCTAGTGTATTAAATAAATTAAATAAAATTTAATTTCCCTTTCTTGGCATTCTTCATGGTTATAACAGACCAAATGAGACATATTTCTCTATGTTCATTTGGTAGCCAATCCTATGGATGCACCTACATTTGAATTGATACTAGAACACAACCCCTCTATAAACTGTGGGATTATACACCTGCATAACGCCACAGGTGGACTGAATCAGGTCCTTCATCACCCCACATAAACAGTTAGAGGGACACTTGAGGTCAGCTACAAGAATGACACTGATATTTTAGGAGAGGTAAGCTAGGTACAATATTGCATTTGTGGTATGTACTTTGCACAGTTCCACTCTGAAAACCGACCAAATACAGCATTGCGGGATTTCACATTTCCCTTGATACCAAATGCATGCAGTTCACAAGCAGTGCATCTCTGCACCTACAAACAGCCCAAGAGGTTTAAGCAAGATTTCTTCTAGTTCAATGCTCTCTCCAGGGCCTGACTGGAGCTCTGTGAACAGATCTGTCAAGAACACGTGTAGGAAAACAGAGTACAGCCACACAAACTTCCTGAAAGGGCATAAAGGATAAGTTAACTCTGTTATCAAAACATATGTGGCTCTGAATGCAACCAGTGAGAAGATCCACTGATATAATGAGAAGTGACCAAGCATTGCAGTAGCACCTTAAAAGATTGTAATGCACTATTTTAAGGACAATGTCTTAATCCTATAAACACTTTACATCGAGACAATCAGCAACCTCTAGACTTTATGTCAAGTGCACAATATGCAATTATGTTAAGAAGCTATTAGTCTGCTTTGAAGCACTGCAGAGAAAGATGCTAGTCATACTGAAAACAGGGAGTTACTATACCTTTTAGCAAAACCTATCAAAAACTTCCATGTAATCATCAATTATTGATGAAGTAAAGCCTCAAAATTGACAAAGCAACATTATGCAGCGTAACTGGTACAGTTTAGCAACAGTCTAACACAGGGGTGGGCAAGATGGAGCCTGTAAGGCCATTCTATCTGGCCCACAGGGCTCCTAAAAAATTTAGAAAGTTAATATTCTATTCCTGTCATTTTTGACAGGAACCAAGTGCAGTAGGACTCAGGGGAAGCCCAGCAGGCTCCCACAACAGCAGGGCCCGCCCAGTCCCGCCCCCCCCAGCCAATAGCCCCAGAAGGGGCTTCTGGCTTGGGACCATATGGCTGCCCCACACTGGAACCGCAGCAAAGGGGAGGTGGGGGGAAGGGCAGGGAATGACCTCAGGCAGGGAAGGAGCCTAGGAAAAAGCTGAGTGCGGGGGTGTGGGGGGGGGGGAACCAGTCCCTCTCCTGCCCTGACTGGCACCCTGAGCTGCGGCCACTTGCAGCCCACATGGGGCTGCCTGTGCCTGCTCCAGCCAGCCCCACACAGGCTGCGAGCGCCTGCAGCAGGGAGCACCAGCTACGCAATGGGGGAGGGGCCACTTCCCCTCCCCGCCGCACTCACCTGTCAGGGCTGTGTGTGGTGACAGCAGCTGCAGCTCCCCACCCCCAGGCAGTGTTTGCCACTGCCACCTGTGGGCTGCCCAGCACATGAGCTCCAGGTGCGCAGCAGCAGCCAACACTGCCCAGCGTGACAAGTGGGGAGGCTGCAGCTGCTACCACCATGCACAGCTCCAACGGGCGAGCCCAGAGCTGGCATGGAGCCCAGGCTGGCTGCAGGGGCAGGTTACAAGCTGGTGCTGAGCACAGAAAAAAGCAGCCCCTCGCTCGCCCCGTGGCCAGCGCCCCATGCTGTAGCCACTTTCAGCCCATGTGGGGCTGCCTGTGCCTGCTCAGGACAGCCCCACGTGGGCTGCAACTGAAGCAGGGAACACCAGCCATGGGGCTGGCAAGGGGCCGTTTTTCCCCACACTCAACACCAGCTTCTTCCCTGTCGGCGAGCAGGGGGTTGGGGCTGTGCAGTGCCCCCCATCTGTACTGTGGGGCTGGAGGTTACTGGGAGTGAGTGGGTGGAGAGCCAGTGGGAGCATGGGGCCTGCACCGGTATCCCAGGGCCAGTGCCGGCAGGGTGCAGAGCAGGGCAGCAGGAGCGCAGGGTCCCAGCCGGCAGGGGCTCTATGGAGCTAGGCCAGCTCCCCCCTCTCCCTGCTGGTGTAGCCCAGCCCGGCTCCACAGACCCCTGCCAGCCTGTGCCCCACTTTGGGCCCCACCGGTGCTGGCCCTGGGACATGGGACCAATGTCCCAATGTCTTGGGACCAAAAACTTTGAGACATTGGTCCCATGATGGTAACCAGGGGGTGGGGCACCTGTCACAGGGTGGGTCTACCCATGTGGCCCTTGACAGCCTGCCAAAACTGGGTAAGCAGCCCTCCGCCCAAAATAATTGCCTGCGCCTGGTCTAACAGTATGGACAGAACTAAATTGTATCGCTATCACAGGATACCAGTATAAATTTTTAGGATGCAACTATTAAGTCAATATGATTGTAGTGATACATGCACAGCAAACCCGCTCCAACTTTAAACCTGCTTTTTTTCAAGGATACAGTTGGGGCAATTTAGCCCACTTGCATTGCGACAGAATCAGGCAAATGTAATAGTTAAACTATAATGATGTGCACTCCCACATGGCAACTCCTACCCTTCTGAAAGCAACTAAAACAGGGGCAGGCAATTACTTCAGTCGGAGGGCTGCTTACTCAGTCTTGGCAAGCTGTCAAGAGCTGCATGGGTAGCCCCACCCCTTGACAGGTGCCCTGCCCCCTGGTCATCATCTTGTGACAGGAAGTTCCGCACCCTGCCCCTGACCTTTGCCACCAGAAGTCCCTCTCCTTGCCCCAAGAAGTACTCTATTCAGCAAGGGGTTTTGTCATCTCAGAACCAGAAAAATACCAAATTATATTCTAAAATGTGAACATCTACAATATTCATTAATTTGATTTTAAAATATATTTTTGTCCTGATTTGTGTGTTTGCGTAGTGCATACAAAAGTGGTCATATAATAGCTTAAAATGACGCATCAATGCTTCAGTACTAATGAGTGTGTCCAATAATTATGCATATAAAGGACAATGCTGAGGTATAAGATATGCCTGCTGAAGGTATCTCGGCATTAAAAGCATGGCTGTTACATCCCACATGCTTTGCACAAAGATGTGATCAAGGAGATCAAGACACACGGGGCCAAAACCTCTTTCAAAGGATGGTCAAGACCCACCCTAGTCCTGATCCATGTTCAATCTCCTGAAGGACGCAATTAAGGCGGGTAATGTCTGGGACTGGACAGGCAGTTTCTATAACCATTCTTCCCCATGGTTGCCTATGCAATGAGAACAGATTCTTGCTTCTCTTTCCAGAGTGAAACCTGGACACAACACATATTAACCTGATGCAACATCTAGTAACCTGAGAACTCAGAATATGGGGCCACAGCAAAATACACCAAGGATCTAAGCCACACTTTCTGTTTTCAGACTCCTCCTTAGCATGAAGAACTGGGGACTCCCTGCCACTATCAACCCCACCCATGAGTCAGTGTATGCCCCAGTGCTCTGCCCCAGTTGGGCCAGATAGCTTTAGGACATCTCTCTGTCCACCCCCAGATAAACAGCGGATGTTGGCCTTGAGCAGAGCCTTCCACCTCCTAGTATGGTCTGCTGCGTGGCAACAAGACCCCAAGATGGGAGAGGTCCCTACTAGCAAAATAGCAAAACACTCACTGGGCAGACCCTCCTCACCAAGTCCTGCATGCATGAAGCCCTGCCTGCCTTTTTGTCAAGATGGTAGCAGAAAGTGAAAATGAACAGGACCACTCTCCTACTGCCCCATCATGCTCCCCCCCACCCATACACAAACCTGTATGCATGGCAATGGGGCAAAAATGGTAACACCAAACACATTCCCACTAGAAGCTGTTTCTATTCCCATCTACCTCCAAAATTGCTATAGCAGCAGTTGTAGATAGACTTCCAGCCAACAGCCACACAGCAGCAGTACTAGAGCAACCCTCCTAGCTCCTATAGAACAGCCATGTGCCAATAACACTGCAACCACCAAAGGAAGGCTGACTTCACAAGGAGCTATCATGAATGCCTTGATTTCTCAACAACAGATAACTCTGGCCATGGGCAACTAGGAACAATGGCCACAAATTAATAGAGAGCAGATTTAGGTTGGACATTAGAAAAAATCTTCTTCATGGTAAGGGCTGCCAGAATCTGGAATGGGCTTCCAAGAGAGGTGGTGCTTTCCCCTACCCTGGGGGTCTTCAATAGGAGACCAGACAAGCGCTCTTTCCTGCCCAGGACAGGGAGTCCGACTCCATGAACTACTGAGGTCCCTTGCGACCCTCACATCTATGAATCTATGGAAGTTTTAATTTCAAAGTTAGAGAACAGATTAATGTATACAAACATCAGCAAAAGCGAGATACTAAGCAACACTGAAATGAGTAGATCACATGCAAATTTCCCCCACAAACAGCTCTGACCATGAATTTCAATCCTGACTTGCCAGATCCCTGCTATTCCAGTCTGGGTGGGACCTCTTAAACAGGGATCATAAATCATGCTGATAAGTGAAGCTAAGGAGTCAAACTATACCTACCATATCTTTTCTGGCAACCCAAGAAAGAATTTGTGCAGAAGTCTCTTGAGGTGAGACAACATCTCAATGCCTTCAGCAGTATTATGTTAATGGGGAAACTATATCTTCCTCAGAAACTCTCCTTAGTAAAGAAGTCAAGTTATGGCCTTTCTCTGGGCACCATCTCAAAGCTGAATGATCTGCTTTGGTTTGGCAGACACAGAATCCTGGATTAACCTAAATTTTACCTTTTGCTCCAACCCTTGCTCTTTTCCTTTCCCTTTCAACCACCTCCACCCTATGCATGTGCACAAAATATTTGTGCCAAGTAGGGTTAGACAAGACTGAAATCAGTCACGGTAGGACTTTTGTTCTTAAGCACTTGAGAAAGGGATAGGAGCCACAAGATCGATTCTGACCCAAGTGATCCAGGGCCTCCAGCCCAGAGGGCTGGGACCCAAAGGCAGATTCCCTCCTAGACTTCTGTGCTGGCTAACGTTTCCCTGCACGCACCTACTTCTTAACTATGCTTTGCTTTTCACTTCCCCTTTCTCACCAGACCACCAACATTCTGGGTCCAACATGTAGGGCAAGGGCCCCCTGACTTCTCCCAAGTACTCTCCTGTGTGACAAAGGTAAAGAGTCATCTGATAGTTAAGGCCCCTTGTTTTCTATGGTTCTGCAGCCATAGAAATTTGCTTGCTGAACAGTGTTGAGGAAATGCCTGTCAAATACGTGAATGATATAGCTGCAATTCTGATGTTCATCCAGCCTCAGCAGGAAGTTCACCATTTAATACATTCTTTAAGAAAACAAACCACAAAAACAAAACAAAACTGACAATGCTACTGTGCAGAACACAGTAAATCATTCCTGGTGCAAGTGTTGGAGAGACCTGCTGCAGAACTTGCGGGGGATGGAGAAGCGGATGGCAACTTGGGCAGCGGTGACCACAAGAGATCCTGACAACAGAAAGGAGAGCAGCAGAGTACGGACCCAGGATTTCAGAAAAGCAGACTTTGACTCCCTCAGGGAACTGATGGGCAGGATCAACCGGGAGGCCAGTTTGAGGGGGAAAGGAGTCCAGGAGAGCTGGCTGTATTCTAAAGAAACCTTACTGAGGGCACAGAAACAAACCATCCTGAGGAAGAATAGCAAATATGGCAGGGAACCAGCGTGGCTTAGCAGAGAACTCTCTGATGAGCTCAAAACACAAAAAGGAAGGTTACAACTGGAAGCTTGGACAAACAACTAGGGAGGAATATAAAAATATTACTTGGGCATACAGGGATGAAATCACGAAGGCCAAAGCACAATTGGAGTTGCAACTAGCAACTATACTCCTCCCTAGTTGTTTGCCAAATGCAGGCAGGCCCCCACAAACACGTGCAAGCCCCACTCGTACACACCCCACCTCCCCACACACACAATTCACAAAAGGAAGACTATTTTTAAGCTGTTATGCAATTGCCTCTACAGAGGGGTGCACTGATAAACATTTTCTTGGCTGATACGAATCCGATACCCAATATGCAGCCCGGCAGCTTGGAGAACAGCATCTGGCTGGTAAGTCTGGGGGGGGGAGAGGCATGGGGGGAGGGTATAGAGGGGTGCAGATTGAGGGACGGAAGGAGTGGGGCTGGGGCAAGGGCAGGTGCTGCCCAGCTGGGGCAGGCAGGGCACAAGACAGACCAGGGGCAGCTCATCCAGAAGGTGTGGGGAGCAGCTCCTGCCACTTTGTGCATCCCCCGGGGGAGACATGGGGGCCATGTGCCCCACCCTAGATTTGTGTGGGGTAAGGGTGGGTTTTCCATTGCAGGCTCAGGGACAGGGGCCTTGCTAGCCTCTTCCTGGCAGGGAGGCTGGGCCGGGGCTGCGCTTGGGGTGGGCAGGGTGGCACTGGGAGGGGAGCTACCCCAAAATTTACCATAGCCCCCCTCCCTCCGAGCTCCCCCTCCCACCCCAAGTGCAGCCCTGGCCCAGCCCCCACCACTGGGAAGGGGCCAGCACAGCCCCTGGCCCCAAGCCCATAGCCTGCCCTTGCCCTGCGCACAAGTCCAAGGGGCACTTGCCCCCACCCCATGCCTCCCTTGGGGTGCACACAGAGATGGGAGCTGCCCCCCATTTCCACCCCCCTATGCCCCATGGACAAGCTCTGTCCCACATCCTGCCCCACCCCAGCAGGGCAGCACCTGCCCCTACCCCAGTGCCAGCCCCAGCCCCTCCCTCACCACGGGGCCTCGATCTGATCCCCCCACAACCCTTCCCCCTCCCCACCCCCAAACCAGCTGGACACTGCCTTCCAAGCTGCTGCTCCACATTCCTGGTCACATGCACACTGTGGCTGCACACATGCATACAGCATTTATTGGTGACAGTATCAGCTATACCGACCAAAAAAACCGGCTGATTGCCAACAATGTCAATTACCCTTTTATCAGGGCCAATCTGATATGGATCTATATATTGGTGCATCTCTATCTCTATGTACACTACTAAAAATACCCACAAGTCAGGACAAATTTTGTTTTTAAATAAAATATTATAGCAGATATTTGATTTTAGTATGTAATTTTCTTTTTTATGTATAGTTTCTTTAAATAAGATCTTAAAATGAAAGATTACATGCATGCGACCCTCAACAGCTCACCAAAACTTGTTAAGTGGCCCACCAGCCAACATAATTGGATTCTGGAGGTCCCTTCTAGCCCTACTTCTCTATGATTCTATGACCTGCTCCTAAGCAACCACTCCAGAGTTTTTTGGACTTTGTGTATATTTTAATGGTTTCCTGTAAGGGTTCTGAGCAGAAGGGATTAAAGCGGTCTGAGAGGTTCCATTAACTTATATCCTCTGCTATTACCATGAATTTACTAAACTGCACATTTCTTTGGCCAAATATATATAGCTGCCAGCTACAGCAAATCCCCTTAGAAGAGTTATAGGGTTTAAAATGCTTGCAAAGAGACTATTTCTAACATATTGTCTGCAGGAGATCTTTGGCTCAGCTTCAGCTGGTCTGCCAAGCACCAGCCACAGCCAAACGTATTACCCTATTGTGGACATTGGACAGATCTGGAAAGGAAATAAAGGCACTCCAGGCTGGTGGGAGACTTTCGTTTGTCTTTCCTCCCCACCCCAGCCAACCTAGCCAATTGCAGGCTGCCTTCCTAAACCCTTCAGGCTGTTGGAGAGAGTGGAGTAGCTAGAAAGAGAAGCCATAGCAGAATTGCAGTGGGCTGCCACTATAGAGAAGATTACAGTAGGGCAGACAGACCCACATTTCACTAATACTTGGGGTTTTGTTTTGATTTGTTTTTTTTCCTACTCCTAACAGAGCCCTTTCAGTGAGATCATCTGAAATAAGGGGAGTGGCATTTATCCCCCTCAATATACACTACAAAAGAAATCTCACAGTAGACTGGGGTAAAGCTGCTTTTGGAATTTCTTTCATGTGTTTGCTGAAAGCAGAGACAGGCTAATTAAGTTTAAAAGCTAGGAGTTGTTTGTAAAAAATTCTTTTTTAAAAAATCCGCAAAACAAAGCACACTCTAAACCTCATTGTGCCAGAATCAATTCAGATATGCCGCAGAAGTTACATCTTCATCTTTGCCTGAGCTGTGATCCTGTCAGTGCTAACAAGCCTTCAGAGGTGCGCTCTATTTAGTTTTATATGGGAAACAACCATAGATAATCCATCCTGGCAGCAGGCAGTGGTACTGTAAACACACAAAAAGAACACCTTTCTGGTTAAATTCATCTCAGCACCACAGATATGGCTTTAAGGTGAAGACTCTGTACTGTCAGGTAGTGCCATCTTGCACTGAGAGCTAAAAAACTGAGTTCTTGACCGTGCAAGGTCTTAGAGTACATCATGGCACTTCTTGCAAGAGCAAGGACAGTAAGTACCCATTTTAAATCTGAATAAGGGTCTGCTAATGTGCATTATTTCCTTAACTCCTTTTAGGAATTTGACATGGTGCTGTTACGACACCCTCAGCATTATGTGCTGGAGGAAGTGGAAGTTCATCAGCAACAGCATGAAACCTGTACACAAAGTTTGTGGTGTGCTTTGGAATATTTCACGATTAGGGACACCATAAAAATGTATAAATATATGTTACCCAAGCTACCCTCAAGAAATTTAAGAATGCACATGAATGCAATATAGATACAAAGAACACACAGCACACTATGAGGAGGCAAAAGCAAAAGATTAAGGAGCTGTAAGTAAGTGACTGTTTCTAACCAAAGTTTGTACTTTGTAATGCCTCCATCAGCAAATCAACTGTCTGCTGATTTCATCAGCATGATACAGAGTACAAATATTCTACCAGAAAGAGTTAAAAGCCACTCATTAGTCATTTAAAACTTTTTTTAATTAGCATCTCAATTACTCAACCCACAGTGGCCCCTGCCAGTTTCATTTTAGCATAATAATGGTTTGCTGGGTTTCTAACAAAAATATGAACTGCTATCTAAAATAATATGGCCATATTTTGCTCCCTGTACCAGAGGCTAAGTCACCTCCTAAGTTTAAGTCATTACTGGGTTTCTTTGAGAATTTTTCCAGGCTGTGACCCTACTAGATTTGGAAGAAAAAACAAAACAAAACAGGGCAACAAATCCAAGTGGACTTTACTCCAGACCCGTATTTGAGGTCTTCTTAGTGCATTTAGTTGGTCAGTAGACACAAGTACGGATCTACCAAATCATGGCAGAAGCAGACTGCATGGCAGCTCCTTTAATCTTGCAGTTTACCCTGCACACTTTCCCACCCCTGCCACCACCACTCACCCCTCTCCTGATCAGCAAGGAGGCGAAAACCACAGTTTTAAATATGATGCAGATTTTTCTTCTCAACTAGTCAACAGCAAGCAGTGGGGCTACAGGATCATGGGTGGGGGACAAAAACTGCACCATATTTAAACCTGTGGTTTTCGCCTCCCCGCTGATCAGGAGTGAGGGGCAAGCAATGGGGTTTCTCCACCAGTTGGGGGTGGGGGGGAAGACACATGGGGAAAACTGCAAAATTAAAGGAGCTACTGTGCAGCCCATTTCCGCCACAATTTTGGTAGGTCCCTAGACAAAAGAAACTACTGAAAGCACAGGCATACTGCCCAGAAACAGAGCATATACATTAAGGGGGCACTAACCCATCTTCAGGTGGGCTTGAGCTCTGTAAGGATGATTCTTCTGGGAGGAAGCCTGAATGAATGCAAATGCATGATATCAGCAACAGGCTGGAATGGTGGAAGAATTCGTCCTCTTTTCCCCACAGTGTTCTAGTGCCTTTCAGCCTCAGATACCACAGGAACCCAGGCATTAAAGGTTTCAGCATATATTCTGCAGCTTGAAGAGAATAAGCACTAGCTACCACAAATAAGTGACATCGTAAACAGCAACAAAGGCTGGAGTACACAGATTAAAGTTTCACAAGGCATTAAAAAGCTTTTTGTTCTGGGCAGTTAACCTACCACCACCCAATTAGCCGCTGCCCTGAATTAGCTGACCTGCGCTGCCAAAGGGAAAAATGCTAAGGGAAAGTCTTCCATAGAAGAGACGGTGGGGTGAGGATATTTTAAAAATAAATAAATATAAATGATTGCAAGTAAGAAACATATTTATCTGGGCCAGCAAGCTTGACTCCCTTAATACAAGATACATAGGCAGACCTGGGCCCATCACAGTTCCCGCAGTACCTGCACCTCTGCCCCATTCCCAAGCGCACCTGCCACTGGCTCTCTTGCATCAAATCACACAACTCTCCTGCTTTCAAACTTATGTCCCGGGCTGCTGTCTCCTCTGATCTCTCCTGTTCAGAACCTGACATGCAGGTCCAGGAGTTATGACAGCAGCACCCTGTGACAAAGCAGCCTTCTTTAGAGCAAAGTAACACTTAAATAAAACCAAAGGAATTCAGAGAAGGCAGATCTGAAAACGGTGAACACTCAACAGCCTCTCCCTGGACAGGGAGAAGGTGCAATCCCTTCAGACTCCCTTCCACAACACTCTGGCCCCAGGGACAGCTTTTAACAACTGGGCCCCTCACCGCTGCTGTTTCAATGCCCAGCAGTGGCCCAAAACTTTTGTCACTGAAGGCTGAAGCCTGGAGAAATACCATTATTCTAGAATCACCTCCCTTCAGCACTTGCTGGGAGGTTGCTTATTTGTGTCTCATCTGCAGTTTTCTCCAGTGGTTCTTCCACACAGCCCCCTACAAATATAAATCAATATCATCTCCATAAAGAGTTTTCTACAACCCAATACTCAATAACTCCACTTCACTGCACAGCTCTCAGAGTGGCTGTAAAATTACTACATTACAGTAGGCTTAGATTATTACATAACCTCTACACATCAGTCACAACAGCTAATCCCCACTGTCGTGGGGGCAGGCAGCCGAAGGTATGCACACAGAGCCTTTTTCTGCACAAAACAGAATTATCAAGGATGTTTTAACCCTGTTACTCATTTGCCCTGCCTTGGTTTCATGAAGTCTGGAGGCCAGCCCAACAGACACCATGACCTAGAATTTTGTCTGCCATCGTCCCAAGCATGAGGCTGCAGGGGTAGGACCCCTGGCTGAACAGGACGGTACAGCCACCAAGTGTTGGACATGAACCAGGCACACTTAAGCAGCCACACTGACCACAAAGAAGGGCAGCCCAAGTATACAGCATGGTGCAGTGGTCCAGCCACAGAAGTGGCATGCTGAAGAGATCCTAAGAACTGCCACTGAACCTCACATCAGCCAAGTCAAATCAATAAGATTTGGTCTGTTTAAGACTCCCCCACACATCTTACACAGGGAAGCCAGCTTCTATAGAGGGATTTTGTGCCTCTGCGCCCAATCAACTTCTAGGAAGACATTGTGGTGAAGAAGAAAGGAGGAAGACCCACAGAAGAGCATGCAGTCAGAGCTGCAGCCTGTCACACTTGCCTGGAAAGCATCACCTCTGGCTATCCCTGGCATTCCTAAAGGCTCTGGCCGACTTGCTTCCCAGCCCTGAAATAGGGGAAAATATTACTGCCATACAGGAAGAGCTGTTCAGCACCTTGCCCATGAAAAAAGGATTGTGCCTGTACATAAGGCTGAAAAAGAGCAAGTCTTCCAGCAAACCCAGTCCTGATCCAGAAGAAGTGAAGAGAAAAGATGCAAGAGGTGAACCAAGCTATTCTGTGAATTACACAGAGGAAAGGAAATCAGTGTCACAAGATACCAAATGCCAGTTAGAAATACTTCAGAGCAGATGGCTCTGCAGAAGCATGGTTTTTAACCCTACCAGCTTGAGGAAAGTCCATGCCAATCCTTACATTCTGCCTACTGACATCACCCAAGTTTCAAACAGATGTGTACCTCACTTAAACTCTTGGGATTCCTTAGCAGACAGTTGCTGACTTAAAGTGGAAAGTAAATGGATACCTCCTGTGTGAACACACACTCACCACGTCACCCCCCAGCCTGCTCTCAAAAGTGAAGTACTGCAGCTTAAAGTTTATAAGGTATTCGGAGATCCTCAAATAAGCTATTATGAAGTCCACAAGTATTTTTGTCCTTAAAAATCTAAATGCCTCCAACGTATGCCAGCCTTATAGCTTCCAAGCCCTTTAATGTGCATGAGTGAACTGTATTCACTCAGTATCACTTATACATTTTATCATAACATCCATTAAAAACCATTCTGATTGTTCAAACTGTGTATGCATGATAAGACCAAATAAAACCAATACTTTAATACAAAATAAATCAATCCTGTAAATGCTGTTTTTCAAAAAACACAAATATGCTAAAGGGGAAAATTGATATTAATCTCTAATTAATGTAAGTTTAGAAGTTCTGACACAACAGCCCCAGACTCTACTACAATTGCATGGATACATGCCACTGTCCTGCTCAAAAGGGAAAAAATCCTTGCGAGTGTAATTTTAAGATCAGGTGATTCGCGAGGCTCTCGCATACAGACACACACATACAGACACACAGCCTACCCTGGCCAGACAGCAGTTGCCATCTCTCCCTCATTTTTTGCTCTGTTCCTTCAAATGCAAAGTACTTATTGTCAGGCACACCCACTTCTGATAGCAGATCTTGCACCAGCTCTGTGGCCACTGCCTTCAGAGTCCAAGTAACATCTTAGAGAAGGCAGAGCAGGGTGGTGTTTACTGTGACATGAGAACAATGATGTCAAAGGTATTTTGACTTTTTCACTGGTCATACTCTCTAGAAACATGCTAATTCTACACAAAAAACCTCTCAGATTTCTAAGGCAAAGTAAACTCTTTCAGTGTAGACACTATTTTGAGGGAAAATATTAACAAACTGACATGGATGCATTAGAAAGGCCTTCCTTAAATACGAGAAAACATGGCCTTGCTTTTGTGTACCTTGTGTCTTGGATAACTATGTGCACCAGTGCAAGTGGAAGGCAAGACTACACCAGGACTGCACAAGGGGCCAGGCAGCAAAGAATCAGAACCACTCCGATTCTAAAACAAAGGTTCCACCAAACAAATACACTGGAACTCCTTTTGCAAAGGGAAAAAAAGTGCCTTTTTTGCACATTTCTGCCAAGGGACTCACATCGAAATGCCTGGTAAATTCAGAACCGAGGATCTGCATAGGCTTCTGTATTTCCTAGATACCTAGAAAAGTCAGGGTGCTTTTGAATTGCAGGACGGTTTTCCAGCTTTTGCTACTTTGGGTTGTTCAGGCATTTGAACGGGTAAAGGTCAGAACAAAGATGCACTTGCATATTTCAAAGGATCACCTCAACTGTGTGGTAACAGTTCATTCACACCATATTCCTGCAAGTTGCATTTGCAGCTAAGGGATTTGCTTTTAAGGGAATTACATGGTAGACTTCTTAAGCCTGACCCTGGCTCAGTGCTGAACCTGGTGGAAAACCACACTGAAAAAGAGTACAGGGTAAACGTGAAGAGCACAGACAGAAGAGGAGCTCCCCATTGAAACCCATGGCACTTTGCAGAAAGCACACCGAGTTGCAATGATCCCCTGGACCCAACAGAAGCTCGCTGTCGGGTGTGGGAGTTGGAGATTCCAGCTGCTTGCTGCCAGCCTGCAACTCAGCCTCTGTAGCAATGCTCCCCCGCCCGCCGAAGCCCAGACACTATGTTCAGAATGTGCCCCCCCAACAGGGTCATCCCCGCCACCGCCAGCTTCTGTTCACCAGCCCTGTCCCTGCCACCACCACCAGCATCTGCGGGTGCTCACCAGCTCTGTCCTCACCGCCACCAGTGGCTTCTGTGGGTACCCCCCCCCCCAACCCAAAAGGCACCAGTCGCCCATGAATACAACCACCCCACTCTCCAAGGCCGGCTGAAAAACCACAGCCCCAGCTCCCTTCACTCCCTTTCCCTCTGCCTATTCTGAAAACAGGGACAGGCTGGGAGCTCCACAGAAACAAGTTACAGAACAAGCTCTGTTTTGAACCATATTCATCTGAACCCTTGTGCAATGATGGTTCAGATTTTTGCAGGATTAGGCCCTTTTAAAGCAGTCTACAGCCATGTACTTCTGTTTGGTCACAGGTGTAGACAGCTTTTGGGGCCAGATCAGGCAAAAACTGTAACTACCTGCAGCGAAAGTGCCAAGTGACACAGAGAACTCTGGTTTTCCTTCTGCACAAACATGGCTCACAAAATGAATTTTTGTAGGAAGTAAGAACAGGACATCACCCAACAAACTTTGATGGATTTCTTTAGGACCAAGTTTCTCATGAAGGGATTTCTGCCTTATGTTCAGACATTAAATTTAAAAGCTTTGCTTCACAGAGGTCCACCATCTCTGCCACTGAAGTCTAATAAATTAGAAAGCCTAACTCACAAGAACATTCAGTTGGAAATGTAACTAGAAAACATGAAGTAGTATCCTATTCTGAAGCCATGCCGAGCGCCCATTTGTCTGGTAGTTTAAGAAAAGGGCTGACCCTTTCAGAGGGAGAATCACTTGTACAGGCCAGACAGGATTATTTGCATCAAATACCATATGGAGGCCTCAACCAAGATCAGAGCCCTATTATGACAGGTGCTGTACATATATTTAGGGGTCTGGGCTTCCTCTGCCTGAGACAGTACAATCTAAATATTCCAGTAAGACAAAAGGACAGGAAATGACACTGTGGATCCAATATACTGCCAGCCATTCACTTCACTCAATTACCCCTATAACGAGCCCAAGAGCTTGATATTTGCTACAGGATATCTTCCAAGAATGCAGCTGAACAGATCAGTGAAACAGATTAAGTTCTCCAAGGCTCACTGCTAGGCATTTTCTCCAATCCTCAAATGACTTTCATGGTTCTTTACTGCATGCTGACTAATGCTGCAAAATCCTTTTGAAAACTGTGAGCACCAGAACTGGATGCAGCGGTCCAGGACTGATCTTCAGAACTATGACCATACACTGAGGAAGAAACAATTCCCCACTCCTGCTCACTGCTCCCTGGCTCGTGCAACCAGGGACCGCAGTAAACCTCTCAACTATGGTATTGAACTGGGTGCTTTTGTTCAGTAATCAGCCAACTCTAAGCCTCTACACCAGTTCCAAAATCACTGCTTTCTAGGCCACAGTGCCTCCCCACCACTTCCTCTCTCTAAAAGAGGAAGAAAAGTATTACAGTGGATATTTAGTGAATATTCTCATTTGACTACTTTGTTATATGTCAGTTAACTGTTTTTATGCAATTAAAGTTGTCCTAATATGAGAGCACATAAGTACTTAAAAGAATCACAGAATCCTAGAAAATTAGGGTTGGAAGAGACCTCAGGAGGTCATCTAGCCCAACATGCTGCTCCAAGCAGGACCATCCCCAATGAGATCATTCCAGCCAGGGCTTTGTCAAGCCAGGCCTTAAAAACCTCCAAGGATGGAGATTCCACCACCTCTCTAGGTAACCTGTTTCAGTGCATCACCACCCTGCTAGTGAGAACATTTTTCCAAATATCCAACCTTCCCTGCTGCAACTTGAGACCAGTGATCCTTGTTCTGTCATCTGTCACCACTGAGAACAGTCCAGCTCCATCCTCTTTGGAACCCCCCTTCAGGTAATTAAAGGCTGCTATTAAATCCTCCCTCAGTCTTTCCCTCTGCAGACTAAATAAACCCAGTTCCTTCAACCTGTTCTCATAAGTCATGTGCCCCAGCCCTATTAGCATTTTCACTGCCTTCTGCTGGACTCTCTGACTTGTCCACATCCTTTCTATAGTGGGAGGCCCAAAACTGGACACAGCAGTCCAGATGTGGCCTCACCACTGCAGAATAGAGCAGAATAATTACTTCCCTCAATCTGCTGGCAATGCTCCTACTAATGCAGCCCAGTATGGTTTTAGCCTTCTTGGCAACTAAGGCACACTCCTGACTCATATCAAGATTATTATCCACTTTATGCACTGTAACCCCCAAGTCCTTTTCTGCAGAGCTCTTGCTTAGCCAGTTGGTCCCAAGTCTGTAGAAGTGCATGGGATTCTTCTATCCTAAGTGCAGGACCTTACACCTCTCCTTGTTATGAGATTTCTTCTCACCCAATCCTCCAATTTGTCTAGGTCACTCTGAATCCTAGCCCTACTCTCCAGCATATCTACTACACCCCCCCAGTTTGGTATCTTCTGCAAACTTGCTGAGGGTGCACTCTGCACCATCTTCCAGATCAGTAATGAAGATATTGAACAAAACTGACCCCAGGACCAACCCCTGGGACACTCAACTTGATACTGCCTGCCAGCTAGACACTGAGCCATTGATTACTACCCGTTGAGCCTGACAATCCAGTCAGCTTTCTATCCACCTTACAGTCATTCATCCAACCCATACTTGTTCAGTTGGCTTGCAAGAATTCTGGGGGAGACAGTATCAAAAGCCTTGCTAAAGTCAAGGTATATCAAGTTCACTGCTTTTCCTGCATCCACAGAGTCAGTTATGTCATGATACAAGGCCATCAGATTGATCAGGCATGACTTGACTTGCCCTTGGTGAATCCGTAGTGACTGTTCCTGATCACTTCTCCTCCAAGTGCTTAGAAATGGATTTCTTGAGGATCTGCTCCACGATTTTTCCAGGGACTGAGGTGAGGCTGACTGGTCTGTAGTTACCTGGAATCTTCCTTCTTCCTTTTTTTTTTTTTTTTTTAAAATAAAGATGAGCACTATATTTGCCTTTTTCCAATCATCTGGGACCTCCCCTGATTGTCACAAATTTTCAAAAAGCTAATGGCCAGCAGCTCTGCAGTCACATCAGCCAGCTCCCACAATACCTAGTTTTGGTTTGTAGGGGGCCAGAGAACAAAGCCTTGAGGTAAGTGGGGAAGCAGGACACCTGGAGGAAGCGCAAGAGAAGGCAACAGGGAAGGCCTCCTCATTCTTCCTGAGGAAGTAAGGCCGTTGACTAGTTACCTCAGATGTCTGTACATGAACACAGAGCCTGGGAAACAAGCAGAAAAACTGGAAGTCTTTGCACAGTCAAGGAACATGATTGGACTAACAGAGACTTCTGCTAATACTGTAGCGCTAAAATACCTCATAAAATCCAAGCCTATTACATGCATGCTGCTACCTTCATCAACTACACCTGCAATCTCAACGAGTTAAGTCATGTTTGGCAAAGCATGTGTTCTCTGAAAACACATGAACTGACATCCACTCATATTCCTGTCCATTAATTCTCCATCTAAAGTTCCCTGTACCAGTTTTTCAGTTATTTTGCCAAGGACTGCTTTAAACTACATGGCCTATAGAAACCTGGATCATGACATTGCCTTTTGTAAGTACTGGCTTAATTTGAGCACTAATTCAGTCTTTTCGATTTTCTTTGCTATTCCAAGATTTAATTAAAGTTAACACCAAAAGACTGGAGAGCTCTTCAGCCAACTTATTGATGACTCCTGAGTGCAAGCTGCCCATAACTGCCAGTTTTAAAATGTTGATATATAGTAAACATTGTCCAGCATCACCCTCAGTTATTAACTGACTGGAAATTACTGTGCCATCTTCATATAGTAGAAAAGCACTACATTGTTTCTTCCCAAATACAAAAATAATTATGGGACACTTCTTCCTTTTTTGTATTATTAACAGTTTTACCTTTTTCATTTATTCCTACAATTTTTTCATTCTTAATATACCTTTAAGTTTCTTTTAACTCTCTTAAGTGTACCAGTCATGGACTTTTTTTCCTTGATGCCTTTAGCTTTCCTTACCAATTTTATGCATTTCATAAATCCTAACCCATATTACTTGCTACCTATTTCTCCCTTTTCTACTGCCAGAATTAATTTATTTGACATACATCTATAAATATGCATCTCTAGAGATATATTTATATGCCGTCTCTCCATATATTTATACATAATATATTATGCAATGGTTCTCAATCTTTTTTTATAGTCAAGGCACCACTCCACCATTTTTTAGGAATGGGGCAGCACCCCCAATGTGAACCACTATTATGCTGCCTCAGCCAGGTGCTGCTACCTTCAGGTAAAACTGCCTCCTGTGTTTGCTGCGGTGTCAGACCAGGACAGCCTGATGCACATATGAACTCTCCTGGCTCATTAGGTTTCTGTGATATAGATCTGCATATCTATATCTACATATAACATTTCTAATTGCTGCCTGCACTTGATCACTGGCTAGAGTGAACTCTCAGCCAAAACTGCCTTCATTTTTGATTGTGGAATCATGAGAAATAAGTAATTCCCTCCCTTACCAATTAACAAAACCTGTCCCTTGGACTCAATGCTCAAGTCCTTCCTTTACACTCCAGTGTAACAGTAATCCAGAAAGATCTCTTTTCCACAACTGGAAGGAAATAAATAATGTGAGAGGAAATTTATGTAGTTCCTCTTTGTTCTATAATTGAGAAAGTTAATACTCAGGAAATTAACTCCTCCTATCAAAGTTAGTAGAAATATTAGCAGATGCTACCAAACAGGAAAGCGCTCTTGTTTGGTTCAGGTCTTCAATATATTACTAACTTTTCAAAATTCCAAGAAGTGTAGTAATGACATCAAAATCCATTTATGGGGGATACTCTCTTGGTACCCCATTTACTGATCAAACCTCAGACACATCAACATATTAAAAAAAAAAGAGGGAGACAGACAAATCTGACACTGACACCTTGCACAGATTCTTACCCTCACTGTTTTATTGGTGAGACTACATCCATCCAATCGCTACTACAAAGGCTGCTCAAATCACAACCATTAAACAAGGATGTCTGAGCTCAAAAACTTGCAAATAACTTTTTTCCAACTATTTAGATGGTCTCATAAAAGATATCACATTTACCCAAAGAACCTCGCCTATGTCCTTAGACCAACACAGTTACAGCCAGCAACCCTGCAAGTATTAAACAATACATTTTCAATAGCTCATGTAAAAATATTCATCTTATACACCCATTTCATTCTGTCTGTGTTAGTCAGGAGAGAGTCTAATGACACCACATTAACATTTAGGAGAAACAAAAAACCAGAAAACAAACATAAAAAGACACAGAGGCCTGGCCCAGACTATAACAAAGAGATGATGGTTTTTCTGGCTGTCTACACCGGACTTCTCAAAGGAGCTACCACAGACTTTAATCATCTGTTTAGCATGCAAGGTAAAGCTTGGGGTGCGTCTTCACTGCACTGGAAAGGTAAGTTTTTTGCCTTCCCAATTAACATAACACAAATATCTCTGGCTTGAGCTAAGTGCTGCATTACGGCTTGAGCTACTGTCCTGGCAGGTGATGTGAGTTGAAGTCCAAATGTCAGTGGGAACATAGGCTGCTGCAATACTTTCTCTGCTGGGGTTACAGCTGCTGAGTCAAGTAACATGAACATTATTTTGCACCACTGTTGCTCTGACTCAAGGGTTAGTCTGTGCTATGAAGTTTTGCTCCTTTTTTCAGGACTCTTAAACAGCATCTCTCAGGGAGGTAACAGCTATTTCAGCAAGAAAACTCCTTTTACCTGCACATGCTGCTTTGCCACTAGGACAGTGTGCTCAAATTCCTGTCATGTGGCCCAGGAGTCTCCCCACGGATCAGAAATTTGTTGGCAGAGGGGCAATGACAACATTAATTGTCTGCCCTGAATGTCTGGACCCACAGGGAGCACCCTGCACCAGAAGACATGGCAGAGTATGCTTGATCGCACTGATATATGGTCAGGCCAGCATACTGGATAGCTCTGCGGCCAGATCCAGCGTGCAGGGCAGAGCTGGTGCCCCAGATCACACCTGTGGACAGACTCCTTCCGGGATTCAGTCTGCAGCCTGGCCCTGTGCCACTCATCCAGGCCATGGGGTCAGACAGGTTAAGCACCACTTCACTAGAGGGATTGTTGAAATAGCTGCAGCAGAGGCTCTGTAATGAAGACAAGCCTTAAGTGAAATACGTGAAACCTAGTAGCTCAAACTAATATTTACAATGAAGTAGAGGTGCACCAATATATTGGTGGCCTATTGTATCGGCACTAATAAAAGGGGAAACGAAATTACCGGTTATCAGCTTTTTTTGGCCATTATAGCCAATAAAGTTTACCGATAATTATGCCTTCCAGCCTGGGCCCTGAACACCTGGGTTTCCTCTCCCCCACGAGGCCACAAACCCCAGATGCCTGGGCTCCCTCAGGGAACAGGGGGTTTCCCCTTGCAGGCGGGCAACATTCTAGCCTGCATGGGGTCCTGCTTGGGGCTGCTGGGAGTGAGATGCAGGGGACGCTGCATACATGTGCGCAGCTGTACACGTGCACATGGCTAGGAACACAGCCAGGCAGTATGGAAAGCAGCTCCCTGCAGGCAAGTCTATGGAGGAGTAGGGAAGGAGTGGGGGGAGGGGGCATATTGAGGTCCCCACAGTAAGGCAGGGAGTGGGACCATGCATGGGATCCAGGACTGGGGTGGAGAACAGGAGGCTCATCTAGGGGACAAAGTGGGGAGGCAGCTCCTCACCACTGCGCACATACCCCTAGAAGAGGCACATGGGGGCATATGCTCCCCCAGCTCTATGTACAGGGTGGATGCAGGCTGCTCACTGCAGGCTTGGGGCTCTCTGTTCCGTTGCCTTTCCCTTGGGAGCCCCACACTGGCTGTGCACCCACTGCACACATTGCAGAATTTTGGGCAGCAAGTTTTGCTCTCCATTGCTGGGCAGGCAGGGGGGACACAGCCAGCATGGGGCTCCAACGGCAAAGGCAGCAGAACAGAGTGTCAAGTATACCTCACACCTGCCCTCGCCCCACTCAGCTCTGCTCTATTTAAAAGCATCCCTGTGCTTAAAAATGGTGGTGGCTTGAAATAAAGCACATTCAACACCTGTGATTCCCCGCTGACATTTTTAAGCACTAGAACACCGATGCATGTGATGCAGGAGGCTGCTGAAGTGTGGGCCCCCCCCCCAAAAAAAGTTTATTTATGTCAGTATTTTAAAATACAAGACCCAACAAATCAGTTATCGGATCACCACTGGCCAATATGGTTGGTAACAACAGTCTATCGGTATCGGCCAAGAAAATCTTTATCAGTGCACCCCTACAATGAAGACATAGTGTTAGTAGGAAGCCTAGGTTTTAACTCATGCTACACTAACTTAATGAAGAACTTGCTTACAGAAGACTTTTTGAGCATGTTGGCTAATAATGCAAGTTTCTGAATCTTTCCTTTGGCCGTGGCTATGTTGGTTACTTCTTCAGAGCCAATGCTTTTTTACCAACAGCTCAACAAGAAGCAAGAAAAAACAAGCAAAATTTTTGCAGGCATCCACGCAAAATGCGCCCATAAGTTGACAGAACTTCAGCTGTCTATCAAGTGAGGAATGCCATCTCCTGAGCAACAGAAGCCCTCTGCCACCATATAGAAGCCACCAGATAATCTCTTATGTCTGGTGAATGTACCAGTCTTTACCCAAGTACAACGAAAATGCTCTGGAAAAATTCAGTTGGATGTGAAAACTTTAAGAAAAAGTTTTTGAGCTTCTTCTACCCAGAACTTTATTTGGGAAAAGACAACGGAAGAGGAGGAGGAGAAAGCCCCACAGTCAACTAATTTTGAGTTTATAATTTGGCTACAGAAGCTTACTTCAGGCTAGTATTTGCCACTCTCAGGTTAAGTCCAATTCCAGTTTTGTTTCTTAAAAATTGAATGTCTCCCTCTCTCACATGCACACACTCCTCCTCCCCATATCAGTTATAACAGATTTAGAAAGACTTTATCCTGTAATCAAGTCACATTGAAAATTATCCTGTTTCAAAGATGTGATTTTTTAAACCAAAAATAGAATATAACTTTACACAACTGAAAAGAGCAGCTATTTGAGTTGTTCCAGTCTAGCGGTAATTGATGTATATGTTTTACAACAAGCTGCTATTGTAGCATATGCAGAAGCTGTATTTTTAATTGTCTCAGTAAGATTTAAAATTGAGAAAAAAAATTGCTTGAGACTGTCATGTGACTTGCAATTCATGCCCAATGAACTACAGATTGTGTATGCCCTGCTGGACAACCATTTTCTGAAAAAATATATGTCCCAGAGAAAATACTGCCTCTGGCAAACCACTTTCAAATACAACCTCAAGTCAGGAGGCCTATAGAAAAGTGAAATATGAATTAAGATTAAAACTTTAATCACTCAATTCCTTGAAAAGAATTAAGTGTTTCCAGTCAGTGGCTACATATGAATGACTGACAATGCAATAAATATCTTAGCGTTTTAATCTTATTTCATCATGACAAGTTGAAATATTTGGGATTGCATTTGGACAGGATACAATTTATCAACTCAAGCTGACATGGAAATGTGTCACCACTCTGTTCAACCAAGTCATATGCCTAAACATGCTTGCATAGACTATTCAAAGTGATAACATTTAGCAAATATTTAGAGTTCACAGAGCTACTGTTATATTAAACTCTCTCAAACATCAGCATACGTAACCGGAGATTAGGATAATATTCAAAATCTCATAAAGAAAGGAAAATAAAATTATTAATTATCAGGAATATGCATCCCTTTTAAATGATATGGGATCCTTTTTAAAAAAAAAAATAAATAAATAAAATAAATAAAAAAATAAAAAGGCCATCACCTATGATGTAATATCATTTACAGTGACATTTTCCTACAGATCTAAGACAACATTTGCAGTACTTGGAAAATACCTACAGGGAAATACTGCCAGAAAAAAGCAAACATTAACAACTCGGCCTGAGATTCTGAAGCCTGTCAGTGTTTTGCTCTCTATTGCACAAACCTAGGCTACTAAACTGTAACCTACCGGACTTTAATCCCCCTTAATCTCCACGTTATCTTTGCCACTGAACTTCTTCCCATCCCATTTATTTATGCACATATGCTTTTCACACTCATCACTACAGTATCAGAGTGCTCCTCTACACTCCAAGAAAGCCTCTAAAAGGTCTGTGAAGCCCTCCATATCAGGCAGTGACAGACATAAGGAGTAGGGGTGCACCAATAAAGATCTTCTTTGCCAGTACCGATGGCCGATTATTAACCAACCATATTGGCTGGTACCAATTCAACAGTCAATTTACAGGAATGCAGCCTGGCAGCAGTGTCCAGCTGGTAAGTTGGGGCGGGGGGAAGGAAGGGGGGGAGAAGAGGCAGCAGGGAAGGAAAGGGTGTGGGGGGCAGACTGAGGTCCCATGGCTACGGTGCAGGGACTAGGGCTGAGACAGACGCTGCCCAGCCAGGTACTGAATGTGACTCTGGGACCAGGAGCAAGACAAAGCCACAGGTGACTTGTCAGGGGTGGGGGAATACAACTCCTTGCTGCTGCGTTCACCCACAGGGGAGGCATGGGGAGCATGTGCCCCCCTAGATTTGTGCTTGGGGCAGAGGTAGGCTGCCCACTGCAGGGTTCAGGGCCAGGGGCTGTGCTGGCCTCTTCCCAGCGGGGCAGGGGCTGAGAGAGGTGGCTATGCGGGGGGGGGGGAAGAGGGGAGGCTATGAGGAATTTTGGAGTTGCCATAGCCTTTCAAGCCCCCCTAGCACTGCACCTGCTCAGGGCACTCAACTTTGCTACCCTTCCCTAGGCAGGAGCAAGCAGGGGGCACACAGCCAGCGCAGGGCTCCTAAGGGAAAGGAAACAGAGCCAAGTGGCTTGAGCAGGGGAGGCACTAGGGAGGGCTTGGGATGCTATGGCCACCCCCAGATTCCCCATAACACCCCCATAGCCACCCTCTCAGTGCCAACACCGCTGCCCACCCTTCGCAGCTGAGCCCAGCCCCCCCACCAAGAAGCCAGTGAAGCCCCTGGCCCCAAGCCCGCAGCCTGCCTCTGCCCCACACACAAACTTAGGGGGGGACATGCCCCCCCATGCCTCCCCCAGGGCTGTGCACAGCAGTGGGGAGCTCCCCCCCTCAAATGAGCTGTCCCACTCCTGACCCCCGGGGCTGCATACACTACCCAGGCTGGACAGTGCCTGCCCCAGCCCCTGCCCCACTTCCTCCCTCCCTCCTTCACCATGGATGCCTCAATCTGCCCCCACTTCCGATGCCCCTTCACCCTCACTGTCTTACTGGCCAGATGCTGCTCTCCACACTGCCCAGCTGCATTCCTGGCCTCATGCATGCTAAGATACACACAGCATTTATCAATGACACTAATCAGCTACACTAGCCAAAAAAAGCTGCTGGATGATAATGTTAATTTCCCTTTTATTGGTGCCAATCCAATATGGCACAGATATATCAGTGCACCTCTAATCAGGAGTTAACCTAATAGGTAGAGTAATGTCTAGACCAGTAATTCTCAACAAGAGTGCTGTAACACAAGGGGTCCTCCGAGATTCTTTCAAGGGTGCTATGGTGTGCCATGCAATATTAGCACTGTTGGATGTGCAAATATGATTCACAAGATTTTTCAAACAGGAATTCATAATGTTAAAAACCACTGTGACCTATTGTCACCTTTCTGAGTTCTTTGCAACAGAAAAATGACTTTATTAATTCTCATTTCATCCATTTTTTTTACGACAGAAAAATAAGAGCTGGGATTTTCCAAGGGGTGCCTTGAGTCTGTAAAGGCCAAGAACCACTGAACTAGACCCTTAGAAAATGCCAGGTCTTATTTTTCCTTCATTTTTCTTGACTACAGAAAAAATGACACAGCAATGTTTTTGACACTATGGATTCTTATTTGAAATCCTTGGGTTTATCTTGTGAATCAGGAGTAGGTGTTTACACATTTACTAGGGCTAATATTGCATGGCACCCTGCAGCACCCTTCGAAAGATCTCCTGGCACAGCAGGATGCCACAGCACCCTGCTTGAAAAGCAGTGATCTAAACTGTGTCTGCTTATATTCTAGACTTCCCACCACAAATCAGTCACAGTTCAGTTTTACGGAGGCGTATGGCTGTGTTCTTATCAAATACTTCATGCAATTTTCCAGTAAGCAGTTTCTAAAGCAGTCTTATTACCATGTGCCTCAAAGTCTACCCTTTTGTAATTTACTCAATTCAGCTGTCTGCAAGAGACAAGTACATAAGTAGAAGCAAGCATCGATGGCTACCACTTTCCCCATAAAGCACATCTGTCAAACAAGTTATGGTGTAGGCGTTCAGGATTGAAAATCACAAAATTATTTCCAGTGACCACACACAGAAAGAATGCAAATAACCAAGTCTCAACCGTCTCTCACACATGAGCCAGGCGGTATGTCAGAAAGCAAAATAAGGAACCGGGTGGAAAAACACAGGTTAAAACATAAACTATGGAAAACTTTGCCCATTCTCTATCCTAAACAATGACATGCAAAGTAACAGCACAGACTGTAGTATGCCCTGGTGTTCCCAGAGCCTCGGACATTAGCACCTAAAACACCTGCATGCTAGAACCAAGTTGGAGCAAGAGTGGAATATGTCGCCTATACCTGTTTATTATACTATTTAGTCCCAACAGGCTTTTTCCTACATAGCTTATATCCTGCAGCAGCACTGTACTTGAGAGATTAAATATGTCCCCCACCCCCCGCCAAACCCACTCTTGCTGAACTGGAAGCCTCTCTCTCATCATCGTCCCTTCCTCTTCCCCCTTCTGACACAGGATGGCATCATGCCTTGTTCTTTGATTTGGCCAGAAGAGACCTGGAGAGAGACCTTCTGTGCAGGGGGGGAAATGCTGTGTGCAGAAAGGGTCACAACTCTGGCCACAGATGCTGCAAACGCAACACCCACCTGCTTCCCCCTAAGCAATGTCTGCAACAGATGCCCCCCGCCCGTTGCCTCCCAGCAGCAGGTGGATTCTCCCCCCCACCCCGCCATGTCCAACTGCCCTCAGGGGAACGCAGCAAGGCCAAGAACCAGGGAATCACAGAAAATGAGGATTAGGAGGGACCTCAGGAGGCCACATCTAGTTCAACCTCCCTCTAAACTGTGCACAGCCAGGCATGCTTACACGGCCGCGCAGCTCAGAGGGAACGCTGTCCCCTGCTCAAAGCAGGACCATCCCCAACTAGATCGTTCTAGCCAAAGCTTTTCCTACCCGGGTCTTAAAAACCTCCAAGGACAGAGGCTTGACAACTGCTCTAAGTAACCTGCTACAGCGCTTCACCACCCTCCTAGTGACAAAGTTTTCTCCAACCTAACCCTCCTTTGCCTCAACTCGAGACTGCTGCTGTGCTGCTTGTCCTGTCATCAGTCCACCTCCATCCTCTTTGCAAACCCGCTTCGGGCAGTTGAAGGCTGCTGCTGTCAACCCCCCCCCCGGCAGGCTAAATTACCCCGGTGCCAAGCCCGGAGGGCGGCTGAGGGCGGGGGGCTGGCAGGGCCTCACCTTCTCCTTCTTGGCACAGGGCACGGTGCCCTCGGGCGGCTCCGGGCACTTGTTGAGCTTTTTGGCGGCGGCGGCGGGCGGGCTCCAGGCGCCCTTGCAGGCGGGCGCGGCGTCCCCGGCGCTGTCGATCTTGATGAGCCGGTGCTTGGGCGAGATGTATTTGATGTCGGGCGGCGTGGCCGGGCGCCGCTCGCTGTGGCTGCGGAAGAGCAGCGGCGAGGGCGCGGCGGGCGGCGCGGGGCCGGCGCGGCACGAGGCGGACGAGAAGGCTCGGGCGCCGGGGTCGGGAGCGGGGGCCGGGGCGGGGGCGGCGCCGGCCGGCTCGTCGGGCCGGCACAGGGCGCGCAGCTTGCGCAGGGACGAGCCGGGCCCGCTGTAGGGGTCCTCAAAGTCGCGCTCCCTCTGCGCCTGGTAGGCGCGGAGCAGGTCGCTCGTGTCGTCGCGCGGCCGCCCCCGGCCCGGGGCGCGGGGCGACGTGTGGGGCCGCGGCGGCGGCTGCGGGGCGGGCGCGCCGGCCCCGTTGCGCTTGTCGCGGTAGTCCGGCCGCGGCGGCTGCGGGGGGCTCTTGGTCTTGCTGTTGCCCAGGCTGAAGTACTTGTTCAGCCATTTGGCCATGGTGCGCCCCTAGCGCGCGGCGCCCATGGGGGCGGGCAGCGCGTGCGGGACCGCGGGGCGCGGGCTCAGCGGCGGCGCCGCCCCCGGCCCCGGCCGCGGCCCCGCCAGGGGGGCGGCCAGCGCGCCTCCCGCGCCCGCCCGCTGCAGTCCGCACTCGCTCGCAGCCGGCCGGGCCTGACCTCAGCACGCACCGGGAAGGCGGGGACGCGGCGGCGGCGGCTGGGAGACTCCCCCACCCCCCGCCGCCGGGGAGGGGCCGGGCCAGGTGCTTGCGAGGCGGGGAGGGCCCCGCCTCCTGCCTCGGCTACTGCCTGCCCCGGCCCCCTGCAGGCGGGCGCGGTGCGGCTGCTGCCCCGCCAGGGTGCTGAGGGCGCTCCCGGCCTCCTGCCGCCCCGGGGAGCTCTTGGCCCCGCGCGACAGAAGGGCTCCGTGGTGCTGGCCGGGGCCAAGGTGGACTACAAGCCGAGAGCTGCAAATAAATATCTTTCTTGGTTGCAGATGTCCAGGCGAGGAAGCCTGCCAAGCCCCAGGGAGCCCTCCGCGCCCCCTCCTGCGCCTCTTGCTTTGCTTGTCGCACCTTTCTCTCTTCAGCTGGGCGCCCTCTGTGGCGAAGGTGGCGTTCTTGGTGTCCCCAGTTCTTCACTGTCTCCAGGCGTTTCAGAGGGGCTTCCTCCCATGAGCAGGGCCAGTCCAACCATTAGGTGAACTAGGCGGTCGCCAAAATTTGGGGGCGCCAAAATGATAGGCAGAAGAAAATGACAGGAACTAGGTTCCACCTTGGACCAGCCCTGCCCCCAGCCCTGCTAGTGCCCCTCACCCCTGACCTGCAGCCCATGCCCCCAGGCCAGCGGTGCCCCTCACTCCTGCCCAGCACACCCACCCCGTAGGGCTGGAGCCGGGGCCAGCGCTGGGGCTGCAGGACCAGTATCCAAGCTGCTCTCCCCACCGAGCTATAAAAGTTCATTCTAGACTTCTTATTTTCCTCTGTATTGGAAGTGTTGGGGGCACCGAGGCACACAGTTCACCTAGGGTACCAGTTACCCTTGAACCAGCCCAGCCCATGACACAGATGGAGAAGGAAGGACTCTGCTCGCTCCCCACAGTGTTAAGGACCGTGCTGCCTCTCGCTTACTGTTTCCTGAACTTGGGTGCAATGCTGGGGTGGCCTGAGCAGAAAGACAGCTGTTGGGCCTGCCCGCCACAGTTTACAGTCTCCACTCAAGATCGTTTGGGGACAAAACATTCACTAAGAGTTCAGTCCTGAAGCCAATAATCTGCCCTGCAGAGATCTGGGAGAACAGAGAGTAGATCCAGGGGTGCTGGTTGTAACCGTGTTGGTCTAAGAACATTTTTCCAACTATTTTAGTCAGTCTAATAAAAGATACCAGATCTATCCAAAAAATCTTGTCTGCCTAGGAATAGATCCAGATGCACAGATGAGTATGGGACTGTGTGTGTGACAGAGAAAAACATTTGGGAAGAGGCAGGAGAACATTGTGTTGGTGGAGGAATAGGATGCGAAGGGAAACTGAGGCATAACAGCAGAAAGCACGGCCTAGGACCATGTTTCTCAACCCGTGGGTCGCAACCTAAAAATGGGTTACAAGAATATATGAAAAGGTCATGAACAAACTTTAAAAATGGATTCTCCTTTAAAGGATAAAAATGTGAGGAAACTGTGACTTTTCCATTGCAGGCTGGCAGTGCTCCAGGCTGCAAGGGGCTGCTTGGGACCCCCAGGCCCCACACACTAGGGGGCTGGAGCCTGGGGGCAGAGAGTCGGGAGTGAGGGGCACTGGGTCAGGACTGGCCATTGTTGTTTACAAATGGGTCCTGGTACAAACAGGGTTGAGAACCACTGCCCTAGGAGATAATGGAGCAGTGGGATTGATTAGACTGAAAGTCTCTTGGTGGGAAGGGTTGAAGCTATGTTGCTTGGGTCGTTCATAATGAGACCAGTGAAGGTTCTTGAAACAGCGCAGTAGAGAACAAGGCTTCCCCAGTTGAAGTGGTGGTCAAGTCTCTAACATGCCTAACTCCAGCAATTGTCACAGCCTTCGGACAGGCAGCTTCAGTGCCGCAGCATTCAGCCACTAGGAGGAAGCAGAATGCACGCCTGGTTCTGCCGGGGCTGTAGAGAGCAGAGCCGCTCTGCATTGTTACTTCTAGGCTGCTGGAAAGATGATATTTTTCAGCTGTTTTAAAATAACAGCCTGTCTTTAACATGCATGTTCCTCACTCCCTTTGTCTTTTTAAAGAGCTATCCTCACAAAAGAAGAACTGACGGTGGCATGATGTATTTGTAACACTGTTGGTTGAAAGCAGGATTTGGAAAAGGCAGGCAAGGTTCTTTGGGTAGATGTGATCTCTTTTATCTGGAAAAAGGTCCTTCAAATCTGTAAGGTTGTGGCAGGAGAGGCAACCTCTCATGGGGGCTAGTGCTCCGGAGGGCTTTGCATATGGGAAAGGGAGCTTGGGCCAGAGACCGTACGGGAGGATGCCAGTACTCAACATGGAGGTGATCTGGTCATGACGACCAGTGCTGCTAAGCTAAGACAAAACACAGTATCTATTGATGCTCTTGCAGGGTGTGTGACTTTATTTCAAGATCAGTGCTATGGTCAGTCAAGTGTGGAGGTGATATTAAATCACAGTAAAACAGGACCGGCAGGACCTTCAGGAGCTCATTTAGTCCAATACCCTGCTGACAGTAGGCTTATCCTTATCTAACCCACCCTATCCACATTGATATGAATGTGTCTCACCATTATCAGGTCTATGTCCAGCAGCCATGGCATGCCATCTTTCTGCCTGCTGCAACTGGGAGTGGGTGCTTCCAGTCACTGCTGATATTTTGCACGGCAACAACATTGCAGAAGGACCTCCACTTTCTGCTCAGTCTAGACATAGGCAAGACTTTTATTTTTGCCTGGGGGGCCTAAGACGATGCCTTCCCCCGGGGGGGCAGGGGTGGATGTGAGCTGCCAGCTGTGGGCTCAGGGTTCCCTGCCCTGCTGCCTTTCCCCCAGGAGCCCCATGCTGGCCATGCCACCATGGCGAGATGCCCCCTGCCTGCCCGGGAGCTGTGGGTGGCACAACTTCACACTGCCACCCCTGCTGTTCCCAGGCAGGCAGGGGGTGTTTCACAATGGCAGTGCAGCCAACACAGGGGGAGGGGGAGAGGGAAGGGGCAGCAGGGTAGGAAGCCCTAAGGCTGCAGCAGGCAGCCTGCATCCACTCCCGCACTGCACACAAATCTGAGGGGCATGTGTCCCCCCATGCCTCCCTTCACAGGAGTGTACATAGCTGCAGGGAGCTGCCTGCCCCTCCCCACCCCCAACCCTCTGGACAAGCTGCCTGTGGCTCTGCCCCAACTCTCCAACCCAGCCCCAGACTCCATGCACTGTCCTGGCTGGGCACTGCCCCTCAGCTCCAGCCCCTGCCCCACTCGCTCCCGCACCGTGGGGGCCTCCCATCAATTTGCGCCCCCCCCCCCCATAGACTTACCTGCAGGCAGGTGGGGGAGCCACTCTCCACCACTGCCTGGGGCTGCATTCATGGCCCCGTGCATGGGTGCATGTGCTCATGCATGTGGTGTGCCCTGCGTCTAGCTCCCCACAGCCCCATACAGGTTAGAACTCTGCCACCCTGCAAGGGGAAAGCCACCATTTCCCACGTTTTTGCACAGGAAACAGAAGACCTGGATCCCTTCATGGTACTGGGAATCTGGAACAAATGATGTCCCTGAGTCACGCGGCCCAGGACTGGGACTTGAGGTTTTCGTTTCAGGACTGTCCCATCCAATTAGGGATGAGTGGTCATCCTACGCTCTGCCCAAATGGGGCCAGGGCCCCCGGGCCCCCCACATACTCAGCACCTATGAATCTAGCAATCCAAGAGTGGATTCCCTCCACAGTAAGAGTTGTTTTTAAGGTTGTAAGATCTTTAGGCTTGATTGGGTTCAGTGGTTCTTTAACCCACCACTGGTTTTGACTAAGCAGGTAGGAAGAAATGTGGCTTTGCTGTAAAGGTAGTATGCAGCAGTTATCACCTGCATATTTCTGGCGTCCAACTTGCTTCATAGTTTCATGTGTGCCTGTGTGAGATTATATATGGAACATGTAAAGAGAGGCCTGAGTCTTCCAGGACCACACAGATGAGAGCCTGGAGATGACGCAACACATGCTCACAGTGACTATCTTGGTATGGTCTGAGAGGAAGGAGGTGGCAATTTCATAGTGTTTCCATTCTTCTGAGCCCTGCAGCTTCTTGGAAGCAAGTTTAGATCATTTGGCAATCAGGGCATCAATGCTCTCCATTCAGTTAAGGGTGAGAGAGCTCCCCAGCCACATCTTTGGGCTCTTCAGTGGCACAGCTCTAACCAACCAGGAACAATTATACTGGACCAATAAACGTCTGACCTGCTAAAGTCAATGGCAAAATGTTCACAGACTTCAGCAGTGTCACCCCCGATTTCTGGCATTTCCAATGTTAAAATGACACACTTTAAGAAAAAAAAATCCTTTCAGGCCTTCTTTACATCCTATAAAAAATGCAAAAATGGTAAGAGCCCCTCTTTTTATTTTTCCTCCCTCTTTAGCTCACCTTTTTAAGGGAAAATCCTTAGGTCATTTAAGATCTTAAAAGGAACATTTTAGATCACTGATAGTTATGGTATTGGCTGTTTTAATGTGAATGTCAATGAATGCTAGTAGGTAAAGGACATTTTGAATGGAGATTGTGCTGATACAGCCCTCAGCACCAAACGGTCCCAATTCTGTTTAGGGCTTATGATTCCACAATAGCAGCAGTTCTGAACCTTTTTCAGTCGACATACCCCTTGTCTCAGTGTAAGACTTCACGTACCCCCTTTCAATGGGAAATTAATTTTTTAGGCCCTTCGACCTTTGTTAGATAATGTATGAAATATATCTCACGTACCCCCTGATGAGGCTTCACATACCCCCTGGGGATACATGTACCCCCAGTTCAGAACCACTGCACTATAGCATCAGTAATTCTGAAAAAAATATTGAAAGAGCAACTAATACATAAATACTTGTAAAAGATGACAGGTACTCCCCACTGCATTTATCTGGGATAAAAAAAAGTCATCAATTGCTAACCATTTCTTTGCACTGTGGTTTTTAAACTGTCAATACATAATCCTTTTCCTTTCTCCTGTTTTTTGTATTCAGAAGAGGTGGCCTGATATTTGTTGACACTGTATAGGATCTTCTGTGACCTGTCATTTGTACTTCACTTATAATGCAGAAATAACTGACACCTGACACAGTGCTGAACAGCAGGCCATAGCTGATATGTCTCCTTGTGCCTTTCAGTCTGAAAGTGTCATTTTTCTTTAAAAGTTAAAGACGTGGTCTTTTGTGTTTCAAATTTTCCACTGATTTTATGGATAAACTAGGCATTGCTTTTGGCTATACTTTCTCCATGGAAAGCCATGTGCGGGAAAGGGGTGGAGGGTTCATTTGTTTGGTTCTGGTTGTGCAATTTGCACAAGGCACACCTTTTTTATGCAGCAGTGACCTCATGACAAGAGGGCCCCTCCTTTGTGACCATAGGGTGCAATTATAGTTCCTTTCCAGGATGACTTCCTCCAGTGTTTCTTCATCACTTGTAACCTGTGTAGAAATAAGCAACATGCTTGCTTTACTGGTTTGAGCAACCTTGGCCATGTTATATCTGTCCTGCATTCCTTACACTATTTGCAAAACAAAGAGGAAAGCAGCCCTCGCAGCACGCAAGCCTAACTGTGTGTGTGATGTCCTTAGGAACCTAGGCACTGCCAGGCTGCATCAGACGGGATCTAACCCAGTGTCCCTTCTCTGGCAGAGCTGATTCCAGGTTCTTCAGAGGGAGCTGCAAGACACCATGCAGTAGCGGCTATCAGATAACTGGTCCACAAACAGAGTATTCTACAGACTGAGGTCTGTTTATACCCTGAAACAGGAAAATTTAGATGCTTCCAGAGTGTTGAGGATTTTAGTCATCACTGGTCGAAGCACTCCCCTGCCCTGTTCTACGTGCATGCACACCACCCTGTCCTTTCTCAAAGCTTGCCCTGTTCTCAGCCTTCCCTTCCTAACCAGTGGCTCCCTTACCCTAGAGGAGGGAAGACAGAACATCCGTTTTCTACATGCCTAAAACCTGGTACTACAAGTAGCCAGGATAAAGGACTGCATGTTCTGCCAACAGCCCAGTAGGATGTGTGACAGGTCTGCTGCTTGCATGAGTATCACAGGGAATGCTGAACCTCCCAGCATTTCACAACTGGTAGAAAAGGCATAACAAGCAGCCCTGGTCAGCGGCAACAGAGAGATGGAAGCAGCAACCAGCACTGATCCTGTGCTCCCCTCATGCTCATGTGTCCCTAGATATGCTACTCCCTGGCAGTGTTAGAGGAGTTGTGTTTCACATAGGTGGCAATTTCAAAGGGATAGTACTTTATCTGCAGCTAAAACTTCCAGATAACCTTTTTCCTTTTGCCTTCTGCCAGGCACTGGATGACAAGAACAAGGGCTGGGTTCAAATTTAGGGGTTTAACCCAAAGTTTTTAAATCTGGCTCCAGGCCCCACACAGAAACTGGGAAACCATATTTCAACAGTTCTAATGTGAACAAATGTCCTAGTCCTGAGCAATGTTCATCTAAAACAGGATTTATTACAATGGAAAAGGGAATAAATGCATAGCCTGAAAGAAAACTGTAACTATTGAATGTTAACTGAAACCACAAACAGCTACCAATCTCTGAGATGGGTAACGTGGGGTCTCTGCAGGACATGCTAGGAAATCTGGTCATCACAACAGACAGCAAAGCTAACCTATGTAACAATTTCTTTGCCTCCATTTTTCTAAGCAGGGACCGGGTCATACCTCACACTGGGACCCCTGTAGACCCCAGGGGAGGTGCACTCAGGTTTAGGGTCAGTGAGGACATAGGGAACTTCTGGAGGGACTGGACATATTTAAATTAGCAGGTCCTGATGATCTCCACTCCAGAGTGCTGAGGGAATTAGCAGAGGTCATTGCGGGACCCCTGGCATGGCTTTACAAGCACTCGTGGTGCTCTGGTGTGGTGCCAGAGGACTGGAAGAGGGCCAATGTGGTTCCCATCTTCAAAAAAGGGAGGAAGGAGGACCCGGGAAACTATAGACCTGTTAGTCTTACCTCGGTCCTGGGGAAGTTTTTTGAGAGAATTATCCTGGTGCATGTCCACGAGGGGCCAGATGCGGGGAGAAGTGGGCATGCTAGAAGGGAGGAATAGGCTGCAATCGGACCTGGACAGGTTACAGGGTAGGTGGAAGAGAACAGGAAGGGATTCAACACTGACAAGTGCAAGGTGATGCACCTGGGGAGGAAGAATCAGCACCATACCTCCAGGCTGGGAACTCCCTTCTTGTCAGGGCAGAGACAGAAAAGGATCTTGGAGTCATAATTGATTGCAAGATGAACATGGACCAACAGTGTGGGGATGCAGTCAGGAGGGCTAACTGTACCTTGTCATGCATCCACAGATACATCTCAAGCAGGTCCAAGGAGGTGATCCTCCCCCTCTATGCGACACTGGTCAGGCCGCAGCTGGAGTACTGCATCCAGTTCTGGGCGCCGCACTTCAGGAGCGATGTGGACAACATGGAGAGGGTCCAGAGGAGGCCACCCGCATAGTCAGGGGGCAGCAGGGCAGGCCTTATGAGAGGCTACGGGACCTGAACCTGTTCATCCTCCACAAGAGAAGGCTGAGGGGGGGATCTAGTGGCCTGTTACAAACTAGTCAGGGGGGACCAGCAGGCACTGGGGGAGTCCCTGTTCCCCCAAGCACTGCCAGGAGTGACTAGAAATAATGGTCACAAGCTGGCAGAGGGTAGATTTAGGCTAGATATCAGGAGGCGCTACTTCACTGTCAGGGCGGCTAGGATCTGGAACCAACTTCCAAGCGAAGTGGTGCTGGCTCCTACCCTGGGGGTCTTTAAGATGAACACCTTTCCAGGGTCATTTGACTCCAGCACTCTTTCCTGCCATGGCAGGGGGTCGAACTTGATGATCTGCTCAGGTCCCTTCCAACCCTACAACTATGAAACTATGAATCCAACCCATGAGGGCTACCATCTTGCTGAGACAGTGGGGAAGGGAGGCACACCTAGGTGGTAGGGTAAGGGCCCTTCCACCTACATCAACCAACGTTGGCAGGTTGGCCCAGCCAAAAAGACCCTCCTGCTCCTCATTATCAGGGGTTACCATTCTGCTCTGGGTCATCTACCACCTCCTACACCAGTTAAAATAGCAAACTCTGGGTAGGGGGACCTGCACTAGAGTTGCTGCCACTCTGCTGCTGGAGAGCACTACTCTGGCTGCCACTGCCAGGGGTTGCTCCTCCACAACTGCCAAGGGTTGCCAACTCAATTCTGCAGTACCCGAGCTTATTGCTACTCCTCTGCTGGCATCAGGGAGAACACCAGTCCTCCTCTCCAGGTTCATTATATTACCCAAGCTATTTTAGACCCTGTTCTGTTTCAATAATAGGTTCAAGCAATTTTAAGTTCTTCTAGCTTTAATGAATATCAGACTTGAACCTCTTATAGCGAGCTAGAGAGTGACCCCAATCTGGCTCTCACCTACTCTTTGCACTCATGTCTTGTTTTCCCCCACTAAAATTGAGGGTCACTCACTGCAGATCTTTGCACAGCTCACAGTGAGTGCTGACCTTTTGCTGACCTGGATGTATAATTTTGCATTAGCAATATTTGTACCTCTACAAACCTCACACTTTTGAAACGGAGGGCCAGTGGACACCAAATCTGATCCACCTGCCATTTACAATTGCACACTTAACCCAAAACAGTAAAATCTGGGACCACAAAGAGTAAAAACAAATGAGAATAACCCCCAAACTTCCAAAAATGTGTATTAATGAGGGTATGCAGTAGGGCTGCGCAAAGCTTCAGGTAGTGATTCAATTCGGAGGAGATTTGGTGGCTGAATCTTCAAATCCAAATCGAATCGGGACCAATTTAAGAGTCCAAATCCATTCAAAGCTCTCCAAATCTTCTACCCTAGCTCCCAGCATTTTAAAAAAAAGCTCTGGTGCTCACAGGGTGCTGCCAGGCAGGGGGACAATCCCTGCTGCCCCCCCACTGGCTCGCTGCGTGTGGGGCTCTGCATGAGCCCCCCGACCCCCCCCTTGCTCCCCCAGCCCCCCCATGGGTGCCCCACCCAGGCCAACTCCAGTCCTTTAAGAAAAAAAACCTGCAGAAACCCCAGGACTCACTAGTCCTGCAGCAGCCTTGGGGCTTTGGGGGCTCGAGCAGAGCACCCAACATGACGTGGGGCAGCAAGGGGCAGCGGGGATCACTCTACCCCACCAGCAGGAGTGATAAGTCTGGGGTTTTTCTTGTTGTTTTTTTTCTTAAAGGGCTGAAGCCATGGCGGGCAGGGCAGCCATGGGGGGAAAGGGGGGAACTGGGGCAGCGGGTGGGGCTCAGGGGGCTCATGCAGAACCCCCCATGCAGTGTGGGCCAGTGGTGGTAGTGGAGATTGCCCCCCTGCCTAGCAGCACCCACCGATTCAGGGCTTTTTTTTAGCAAGCGCCAGGAGCTGGGGTAGGCGGGGCAGCCATTGCCCGGGGATGGAGGGGATGGGCCTGGCTGATTCAGAGATTCAGCAGCAGCAAATCAAACCAGAGAATCAAATCAGGACAGCGATTCGAATCACCAAATCGAATCACTGTCCCCTAAATTGGCCAAATCTGAATCCGAAGCGAATTCTAGCTGCTTTGCACAGGCCTCGTCAGCAGATAAAGAATACGCAAAGTTACCATTCTAGAACATAACCATAGGGAGCTGGCAGAACATAAGCTTACAAAAAAAATAAATTTTTGACTGCTGTAACTGCTAAATGGTTGGCGGTCATGGTCCAAATAACAGGAGGGAAAAAATAACACTCTTTAAAAAAAGTTGGAAAATAATTAGTTATCTTCTAAAAGTCAGTCATCCAAAATGCAAGCTTTTTCTGCACCCTGCAACTAGTGCATCCGTCAGCCATATTGCAACAATGTTTGCAAATTCTTAAAATTTACAGTGCAAAGAGATTTTATCAGCACTGAGGAGGGATAAGTATCTGGCAGTTAATATATGTTATTATTGCACTATGTTCCTTATTGGTTTATGCTGACTAAGGGTCTGGCACTAGCAATAATATCACTACATTTAATTAAATAATAAAGTTACATAGCAACTTCTTTGAATTGCAGAACACTGTTTCTTCTCACATTTCTGCTTTCCGTGGTTAATAAGTGGTGCAATAAATTTTAATTGCATTTTTAATTAAAATAATAAACCAGGAAAGGAGCAGATGACATTCCAAGGAGACAGCATTTTGGATTTATAGGTTACTGGGGGTGCTGCTATTTCTAATTCTGGAGTTTGAAGTTTCTGTAGGATTTTTCTATTGAATTTGGAAAACTCAAAGTTATAAACAGTCAAAAATCTCAGCCCTAAATTTATGAGACCTGGATCAGTTCCTAATGTAGAAATATCCACTGAATGGAGATGAGAAGGAAAACCGTGTTAGTTCTTATGGCCTTGAACTGAGCAAAAGATCAGATATATTCTGCACATTAAATGCATTAAAACCTGCCATATTAAAATAGACAAACATCCTGCCTTTTCTAATGCCATGCCCTCAAAGTATCTTGGGATCAGAAAATGATTTCACACACACACACACACACACACAGAGTTTTCTAATGCCATGCCTTCAGAGTAACTCATGCCAGATATTTTAGGAGATGATTAAAGCACCTAATTCACTTAATTTCATCCCATATTGAATTATAGATATTCTATATAATATAGGATGAAATGAAGTAAATATATATATCTTCCTTAGCTAGTGTAATTACGGGTGGCATTGCTAGAAACACCAGTTCCTGGCAGATGCCCTCACTGACCTCCCACAATATCAAGTTCACCCAGTTCACTGAGGCATTGTGTAAATAAATAACAAAAACCTCACTTTCTTTGATCCATTCTGCAGTTAAGTTGTGGCTTTTTAAGTCCAGTAAAAGCCATCCTTTGTTCTTTCAGAACCAGGAAAGGTACACAACTGCTTTTTCTTCCCTGTCTTTTATTTGACTCTCACATGTGCCACTCAACTGCCATCCAGTGCCACTAATTATTCCTGGTCTTAGTGTTGCTGTAGACATTAGGGTTAAGGTTTTCAAAGATCTTTAGACACATAGGTACCCCATGGAATATTCAAAATGTCTTGGCACCTTGTTTCTTTGGATTTCATGAGTGTTAGGTCCCCTTCTGTGCATCCCATGAGAAGTTTATATGTAGCCTTTAAAATGCCTGCAAAAAGCTTAGTCCATGTGAGCAAATAGGGTCCAGACATGGCTTGACCCACGCAAGGTGACAGGTGATGCCCTGCCCTGGGAACTGAGTAGGAGACTGACTCTCAGAGTACATCTGCAATCCTTGAGTATGACAGCAACACAAGTGGATGCACTCCAACTAATTTTGAACATAATTTGCTCAGGTGCTGCTGGGAGTGAAGCCATGGAAACCCAAGATTCAGTGTAGGCTGCAAAATCCTCCCAGATCCTGGAGTTATTCCTCAGGTAGCTGTCTCATGCTGAGCCCATAAGAGTGCATAAACTAAGGCAAACTTCGGGTTTTCTCCACAATCTGCAAGCACGCCTAAACATTGCAACCTAATCCTCCATACTGCCCCCAACCACTGCTGTACAGAAACATTAGGCTCCCCTCACTCCCATTCCATCCCACTCACTCCTGCCACTGACATGAGCGGGGATCACAGCAGACTTTGAATTACCAAAGATAAATTACAAGAAAGAAGCCCCATAGAGTTGTCTCCTTCCTGCCCTACTATTTATGATGTGGCGAGCCAGACTGCAGGGCACTTGCTCACTGCAGTTTACTCTTCTTGCAGTAACTGAGTCTTCTCCCAACTGTTGCATTGGCATGCCATCAAATATCCAGTTAGATCTGCCTATGAAGTATCCCACTGAATGTGATGGGGTGAGCTCTGCATAGATCCACCCATACTAATCCAGCTGCAGGATTGGGACCACACTGTCTAATGGCATTATGAGATCTTGTGTATCATTTATCCTCTTCTTCACTCAGACAAGTGCCTTATTCACCAAACACCTTATTTAGGGTTTGGACTGCCTTCCACATTCAGCAGCTGCCTTCTCTGAGCTGCATATACCAATGCCAAGACCTTTTCCTGAGAAGTTGCTGTTCATTCTAAACCCAGCAGTGTTAAACTAAGTTAAACTGCCTTTCCATTATACTTTGCTTTTTGTGTGTCTGAGTTTCTTTTGTCAGTGTTGCCCACTTACCTAGTTTCCTCAGATCCTCTGGAGAGATTCTCAAACTCTTCCCTAGCTGTAACTAACCTAAATAATTTTATGTCATCAGCATATTTTGCCAGCTCAGTATTCATCCTGTCTTCCTGGTAATGATTACAGAACATCATCAATCCTAGTACTGATCCCACCGGCATCCTATTATTAACCTCCTTCCAAACTGAGAATTGGCCATTTATTTCTTCCCTTTACTTCCAAGATCTAAACCAGTTTTTAATCCCTCACAGGAGTTTAACTCCCACTCCTTAGTTTACTCATTTCCTTAACTGTCTCCTGTGGGAAACGTTATTGAAAGGTTTTTCAAAGTCTAGCTAAAATCTATCCATAGATTATTTCTTATCCATTCTTTAACGCTTTCAAAAAATCACAACCACAGAGAAGCATGATCTTTCCAGCCTGTACTATTCATCTAGGTACTCTGCAGCTGTTTACATTATTACTGGAAATCCTTTGAGCTATAAAGCAACTTTTTAAGATGGTTGTTCAAAGCCAGGCTATCTAATGAAAGAGGCTACCCTGAAACCTGGCTGTGTAGGTTAGTTAGTTTTGGCAGTAAGGGACATCACATCAAAACTAGCTGCACAATGGGATGCCAAGGAAACCAAAAAGAAAATAAGTATATTTAAAATAATGCACCAAGTACTCCTTTTGTATGTGTTACCAACAGTGGCTGATGCAAGAATACGTTAAGGGGGTTGCAGCTGCCTCACTTCAGCTGTGCTGTACAGGCTCAGTGAGCTCTAAGCTCCCTCTCAGCATAAGCAGTGAGCTCTGAGCTCACCAGATGATCAGGGCAGGCTCTAGCTAGAGCCCTTGCTTTTATGTTGTTCTGGAGCCTGGAGGATGAACAGTGCTGCTTTTCGCCCTTCCTGTCCCTCCCCATCTCTGCTGATTTTAGCAGCAGGAGAAGGGAAGGGATGAGTAGTGGTGGCTATGGGCTTTCCCTCTGGGTTCTGCAGTCATGGGATAGCAAAAGCTATGGGTAGACCCTGTGCCAAGATCTCATGTGTGACACAGCTGGGAGGTTGGGGGGAGAGGGGGACCATACTGCTGCACTCACTCTGGATCTGCCTCTGCTTACCAGGAACACTGGGCACAGAACTACAGGGTTAACATTTTTCCATGCTTTTTGAGAGGCCTCTGGTTTCTGTAACATTTTGAGGGAGTTTATGTAGAAAATATTTTCATTTGGCAGACACATTCCCTTAACTCATCATTATTCTTTTGCATTTCTCATACCAGTGCAGTGGAATTTACTCTTTGGGTGGGCTTTCTCTGTGGTATAAAATGCATGTAGCAATACTGTCACAACCCTGCTCCAGGTGTCACTGAGGGCCCCTGTACAACTGTCTCTTCTGGATATCTGATAATGTGTCTCGGTCTCCTTCAAGCTGGGAGGCAAGGGCTAGCTTCAACCAGGCTCTAATACTGGCTGGGCTTCATTGTGTATGCTGGTCTGCAAAGGAAGCGTCTTCAGGGTGGTATGTGGGAGAGTATCCTCCAGGGAATGGCTGGCATTATTAGGATAATAGGCTGACACTGGGATGGATCTGGGGAGTCTGGTGGTGTGGCTGCACCCCCTTTTGACTGTGTAGTACATGCACAGCGAGCTTTCTAGGCCAAGAGCTCTGGTCTCCACAGCTGGTCACAACCCCCACTCCTGTGAGCTCTGTGCATGCCCCACTTTTCAAGATCCTAGATCCCACTCTTGGTCAAAACTCTTGGTAGTGTGCAAAGGAGATTGAGCCTGCTCAGTCTTCCCAGACCAAGGACTCAAGGTATCCCCCTCAACTGACAGATACATAAGCCCTGGTCTGGAAGTTTACCTGGCTGGAGTATGGGCTATTATGCATTGCTCTTTGTCTCCCTGCTGGACTCCAAGCTTATTACTAATCCTCACTGCCCCAGCTCCACATCTGTCCTTCGTGTCACAGCCAGTTCTGAGGCTTCTGCTCCCAGGCTCTCATCTCGCCACAGCAAGGGCCCAGATCGGCCTCCAGCCCAGCACTTCACAAGGGTTTATCTACAGCTCTGTATCCTGTGGGTCATACTTGAACAAGTGCAACTTTTCTCTAGGCAGGATCTGTTCCCTGCCTTTGTTTCCTTGGAGTGCAGTTCTTTATGTGTCCTTTCTTCTCTAGGATTGTATCTGGGCCCACAGCTACTCCCTCTACCAACTAACTCATAGAGCTACTATCTTGGGCACAACCCTGGAAGGTCCACAGCCACCTTCCTCCTCTGGTGCTTCTTCTCACAGGAGCATGGCCCTTCAGAAGAAGAAGCAAGGGCTGTTTGACAATCCCAGGCCACTCCCTTAGTGCTTTCTCCATGGAGACACCAGAGAATGACAGGGAAACTACCCTATCATTCATTGTTATGCTTATTTGCCCCTTCCCCTGGGAAACCCTTGGAGGGGGACCAACAGCATAGTGGAGGAGCCCTCAAAAGAGACATCATCTCAGGCTTTGGTCCTACAAGAACATGGGCAGTACTTATTTTGTTTTTTAAAGCATGCCCCCTCTGATCACCTGCTTGAACCTTAGCCTTTTAGAAAACTTCACCCCAAAGAATACTACTGTGCTTCCTGTCCTCCACCAACTCCTTCCTTTAGCTCCATCCAGCCTTCAGCCTTCCCCAACTGGCTCCCAATCCCCTAGAGGAGGAGGAGGAGGAAGGAAAAAAAGAATGATGAGAGAACCCCACTCCCACCCCCAGCAAGCCTTTCAACATGACCCAAAGATCCAGCAAATTCAGGCCCTTTAACTAGATGTGGGAGGTGAATTCTACAACCAGCTCCCTGCACTGAGAAACTCTGCCCTGACCCACATCTGGGTGAAATAACGTAGGAGGGCGGGGGCAGCATATTGAGGGGGCAGTGTATCCAATGCCAGGGGACTGTATATTTAGAAAGGCAATCCAAGGTAACTGGTAACATAATAATGCAATTTGTCATCATTCACATGGCATAAAATTCATTTGCGGTGACATGTATTACTAATAGAAATAGATTATTTTGTTTCTCTGTAATTTGTATTCATTATGAGTCCCGTCAAACTTCTACTCTGTCAGAATATATATATAATTTTATGAAGCTGGCTAATTTTCATATTCAAGCATACAGTTTAATAAATAACACTGGCCCACAATCTCAGGTTTCTGGTGGTTGGAGCTCACACACCGTGAACACCCAGAGGCAGGTGATATTCCATTCGCCTTTGAAGGAGAGGACAAGGGTATCTGCCTTGCTCCTGTAAAGGAGCAGAGATGCATCCTGTGAACACTGAGAAGGATCCAGTAGAAGAAAAAGGCTAGGGACCTGCTGGATGGTTCCAAAGGAAAGTGATCCAGTTAAAGAAAACAAGATGATATGCAAATCCCCCCCTCCCCCCCCCCCCCGGGTGTCAGGACAAAGCAAAGAACAGGAAGAGAGCTGGGTGGCCTGGAAATATCTGGCAACTCCCACTGATTGCATCTCACAGGGAACGGAGAAGTGCAGCAAAGGGGAAATTCAAAATAATGAATAATGACTTAAGTGACAAGAAAACATGCATTCTTCTCTGGAGCCACATTTAACAGCAATATGAATAACCACCATCCTGACTTTTTTGTGGTGTGTTTCATCCACTGAGCTCAAAATGTAGTACTCTCATTTGAGAGATGGAGAAACTGGGGCAGAGTTAAGCACAGAAATACAGCATAGGTGTGCAATCCACTGCACCATGCTGCTGCTTTCAGCAGAAACTACTACAAATACAGAAGGTTAAAGGAGGTACTCTAGGAGATGTGAGACCCTAAAATGAATGAGTTGTGCAAGATAAAATTAATTCAACAGTTGGCCATGAGACTGAACTCCTTCTTAAAATCTGTCCAAAAGATTTAGAGCTGTTTGCACAACAGGAAAGCAAAGACATTTTGTAGTAAGAGCTGCAGGGGTGACCAAGGGCAGATGAGGAAACATGTGGAAAACTGAGCATAGAAAGACTCACAGCTGGTGTTGGCAGTGTTCCTGCTCCCCTTGACCTTGCTGCCAGGAAAAAAATGAGTATTGCATCAGGCTCCATGCAATTGCTGATGGAGGGAGGTCTCTTCATTGACTTCAGTTGTGTGTTGAAATAGGCCCAGGAAAATCAGTGTGCACTCTAGAGGGAAGCAAGCCAGATGATGATGTCTTTGAAGGATCAAGGCCTGCTATGCTATGTGATAAGGTCCATAACCCTCAGCCAATGCCAGTAAGGGAAGAGTTAACCAGCCAGCCAGCCACTGTCCTGTCAAGGTGCCAACCCCACCATGGCTATGGATAAAGAGGGCCAGTGAGGCAGTCATTAAGCTGGAGGCTGTAAGATCATAGAGGAAATAAAGCTAGTCAGGTAGATGATGTGACAGCCTCAGGGTCAGAAAGAATGTGGAAATGTATGCCCTGGGAAAAAATAAAAGACTAACAGGAAGCCAGTACATTTCCCTTCCTTACGGTACAAGCTGAAGCCAAGGACTTGAAGCTGACACTGGAGAATGAAGGAAAGGGCCGACACAGACATGTGAAGGGACCGAGAAGCAAGACCTTTCCCCACTGTGTGCAACCCGCCAATCCCCACTGGACACAAGAGGAGCAATCTCCTGGGACCAATGTGCTATGTGCAGGGCAAGCTGGGAAGCAGCAATGCTGAGAAAAGCTTGGGGAAGGAGGTGGGCATTGAAGGCAACTTGCTGGATGCATCCTATGGCAGGCTCAATATACATATGTAGAGGTAGCCAATGAGTGAGGCAGAGATGCTGCACTCTAGCCTTCCTGGGGGCAGTCACCTGTGGTGTACTGCAGTCAGTTCTGGAACATGGTGTTGTAATAGATGGAGTGAATCCTAGCTCATTAAAATGAAATATTTAGCTTTGGTGAGGCCAGCATTTCACTCCAATGCCTCTGTTAAGGGCTCACTGTCACATGTAGAAAATACCTGGGGTAGGGAGTAGGTAGGCACCTGGATGGACATTTCTTTTTGAGACTTCTAGATTTTGGAAGAAGTTGAGCTAAAAATCTGGTGGCTTGGCTCCTTAGTTAGCTATACCACATCCCTGTCTTGGAGCAGATGGGCTATATCTATGGTGGTCTGGGAGGGGTATGTAATAGCTAGCAAAATAAGTGGCAAGAAACAGGGCTGAGTAATGGGGTAGCAATCCATGATGCTGAAAATGTGGGGTTTATAGAAGGAGAGTATGCTTATGTTTCACTTATCTTTTGGGGGTTGGGATGGAAAATGTTGGCTCCACTTAGTTATTGTTTGAGTAAAGATTGATCATCCTGGCATTGGGAAGAGGGATGAAGGAACTCTTCCCTCCCAACTCCTCCCTGCAGCTTGAAGCAGGACATGCTGAAACACTGCCCATATCTTCTGTAGCAGGGTGCAGAAGGAGGTAGATGATGCCAGTCTGGAGTGGCACCCAGTAAAACAGGAGATTGCAAATCAGAATTGGACCCAACATCAATTTATACTCCAGAAGAGCCTGCACTACCCTCTGTCTTCACATGGGAATTAAGCTGTCAGATTCGATTAAGTGTGCCAGCATATAAAGCTGGTGCACCCACCCTAAAAGAGGCCTGCTTAGCTCCAACAGCTGCAAGCATTCCCTGCATCAAGGCCTAGACACCCCTTTTAGTGACAGACATTATCATATATTTTTAAAGAAGCAGGAGGCCTCACATTCTCCCTTCTTCTTTCATTGTGCTGCTCCTCTGCCAAGTGTCAAAATGTAAACACAGCACCTCCTGGATCTACAGCTCTGCTGGCTGGGTGGGGGGTGTATTTAGGGCTATCTCTGTGCTGATGTTTGTGTGTGGAAGATAAAAGTTTTACTGTTCTCTCCCTCTGCCGAGCTGAAGGAAAGAGAGAGAGCTGGGCTGTGTTCTTAGTTTGCAAACTGACTGAAGGTGATGGAATTGCATAGGTGTCACTGACAGCATCCTCTGAAGATAGCAGTGTTTTAGCCTGTGCTCTGATGTGTACTGCAGATTTTGAATGACTAGAGATAGCATACAAGAAGGAAGGAATTTAGCTTGACTCAGAGACCAGGAGAGATTTTGCAAGAGTAGCCTTTAGCAAAATTCCCCCTGACTCCAATGGTCAGGATATTGCCTGGTGGGTGTCTACTTGTAAATGGGGGAGAACTGAGAGAGAAATGCTTGAAGGGCAAGCATGGGATTCCACAGCAACATTTCTCAGCCACTTTTTGGAATAGGCTGAGAAAATAGATTTTTTTTTAAAACAGCATTGTACGGAAAACCATTGATTCATACCCTTCTTCCCCAAAGCCAGTTCCTGGTTCATACCTTTATTGGGGTGCTCTGATCATTGAAAGTATTATATTGTCTCCATTTAAAAATGTGGAGTTGGGGAGAGACGTTTGGCTATGAATTGATATTGTGGTTCTTTAAATGCACCTTGGAAAGGAATGAGTAAGGGAGACAGGTCACTCACAGTTTTGGGTTCTTTCATCTGGGTAGGGATCACACTCTTATTTTTTTTAACTAAGAAAGGTTCAGTACATTCACTTTTTCCCCTGTGAGATTTGTTAAAAGTGTTTCTAGGAAACATTAATATCTTTTGCAGCTGCAAATAGAAAGGGACTAATAAATTATCTGAAGACTCTAGAGTTTGAAATGAAACACAGAGCGTACTTGCCATCAATAAAGACCTAGAGCTATTATAGACTTGCCTTTCTTTGAGACAACAATTTGATTTTCTTTGTGGCTTGCATGCAGATTTAGCCCTTGGAATCTTAAAGGCGCACATATGAATAGAAAGATAAAGTGTGAAGTTAGTCATGTGCAAAACAAGATGCTGAATGAGCCATTTTAAAATTATAGCCCCCAAAAAAGAGACTACTTCAGACCCACAGCTCATCAATAAAACATTGGCTCACTATTGTAAGTTGTTTTACAGCTCAGCCTCTCTATAGGAGGAATGCAGTTGTGATGTATTCATCTTTCTGAAAAATGAATATTTAAAAGAATTACGTGCCACAGAAAACATTCTAGAGCACAATACTGCCCTCTACAAAACATTGTGATTAAATCTATGGAAATCAAAACCAAAATGTCTGGTTGCACCAGGGCTGGGGAGGTTCAGCTGAACAGGAATACAGGCAGGCACTCTTAATCAAAGACAAGGGCTCCAATTCTGAGCTCTCTGCAGGCAGACTACCCGCCCCACTGAGAAGCCCCATTGTCTACAGAGCAATTTGTTGGCAGGAGGTTAGACCAGATAGATGGTAATGTGACCAAGTAGAGAGGATGCCAGGTCAGGAGGAGTCAGGAGATCGTGCGTGGCTCTGCCAGTGGTATGCTGGGTGACTCTGGGGAAGTCTCTTCACTTCTCTGTGCTATTGTCACCCCTTCTGTAACAATGCAGATCTCTGTAAAGCGTCATAGAGAAGCAGGGCTGGAAGGGACCTTCAGAGATTATCAAGTCCAACTCCCTGCCTGAGGTAGGATCATCCCCATGCAAACCAACCCATTCTATAATCTAAACTGTACACAAGACTATCCTCAGCCTTGATGCAACGCAGACCTAGCACCCTAACCTGCCACAGGTCAAGCAGGGGAACCATGGAAGTCAATGTCATGATTCTATGAAATACTGCAAAATATGCTCAAGAGACTCTGGGCAGAGGGACATGCCCCTCACTGCAGAGGAAGGCAAAACCCCCCACAAACTGTGCCAGTCTGGCCTTGGGGTAAAATTCATTCCTGACCCCAAATATGGTAATCTGTCTGACTGAGTGGAGTGGCAAGACCCTCTAGTCAAGGACCTCTGGCTTTGGTCCTAGCAGGAATATCGGCACACACCAGAGAAAGTCCCCAGCTTTACTGTAGCTAACACCCAATGCCTTAGGGGGAGACTGAAAAACACCTTGGCTGTTTGCAGACATCAAAAAAACCCCAACAAAACCTGGCGCTTTACTTTAAATTTGGCGTATTGTGGCACCCAGTCCATTGTATGCCCAGAAGAGGCAGTATGTCAGCTAATTGAATCAGCTTTAGATAAAAGTGCCAAAAAGCCCCGCTGAAGCACCTGATCTATGTAGATTCTGTGAAGCCGAGTCAAAGTAGCACACTGCTTCTTCCAGTAAAGCATGTTTTTTTTAATGCCTGCAAGCAGCCCATGACATGTATAGCAGAAAGGAGGGACAGGGGCAATCAGCAAAGCCCAGAAGCATGGGAAATACCCATAGTAGAACACAGGCAGGCCGTAGACCATCCCTGACCAGCAGTTGTCCAACCTCTTCTTGAACACCTCCAGTGATGGAGAGTCCATAACTTCCCTACACAATCTATTCCACTCCCTTACTGTTGTAACAGTGAACAGGTTTTTCTGAATATCTGGTTTAAACTTATTTTTCTGCAACTTCAAACTATTGGTCCATGTCCTCCTCTGCCTCAAGAGAGAAAAGGTGATTTCCTTCTTCTTGTCATGCTGCTACTGCTGCACGTGAGGACCAGATAAAACTTCAGGACTTTTAGCAGGAGATGGGTTTGTGCAAGTCCAGCTTACACTTGGTTGTGATTAACAATTAATAAGGAACAGGTGGGATGATGAGAGAAAATCAGAGAATTTTTAATTACTTACGGCTGCAGCTGCGGGTGACAGAAGATAGAAGCAAGCGAGGTGAATACAATGAGCAGACATGTCCTGGTAAGCAGAAATGGCGTCTGGGCTTGCTAGGCACGGACGGGAGGCGGGAGCTAGATGATCAGTCTAGCACCCCCTTATTTCAATGGAGCGGGTAACGACAACTTCACTCCGGTGCGGCTAGGGGCTCCCTTATATTGCTCCGATGATGCATGTGATGACAAGCTGATGAACGGTAAGTTCTCCCTATCACTAGTTTTAAAAAGCGCGTGCTTTTCTTTCCCCTCCCTGGTCCCGCGGCACGGGGGGCGGGACTCCTGCCATCTTGTTGCCTCGTGGACGTGGTCACATTAGGGAGACACTTCTTTATGGCTGCTTTCTAGTATTTCAAGCCAATAATATGTCCCTTCATAAGTATATTTTCCACAAGCTGAATATGCCTAGCTCCTTCGGTCTCTCCTCATGTGACTTGCTTTCCAAAGCCTTTGTTGCCCACTTCTGGATCCTCTTTAATGTCTCCATGTCCTTTCTTAAAAGGTGAAGCCTAGAACTGCCCATGATATTTTAGATGAGGTCTAATCAGTGCCAAATAGAGGGACTCTCACCTCTTGTGTCTTGAACCTAATGCCTCTATTGATGCATGCCAAAACTGCATTGGCCTTTTGTGCAGCTGCATTACACTGCAGACTAGGGCTGTGAGAAGCTTTGGGTGGTGATTCTATTTGGAGGAAATTTGTCCCAATTTGGTGGCCGATTCTTTGAATCGGAATTGAACCAGGGGACCAATGTAAAGGTCCAAATTGATTCAAAGTTTCTCTGAATCTTCAATGATTTAGGCAGTCCCCGGTGGCTGCAGCAGGGAGCAGCAGCTGGACTCAAAGGTGGTAAGTTCTAGGGGCAGGGAGGGGCAGCTGGGGGAGGGGACCATACGGGGACCCCTGCCAGCCCCTCTCCCTGCCCCCCCAACCCTCCCTTCCCCGAATCTCTGAATCAGATTTGGCCAAATTGAACTGGGACAGTGATTTTAATCACCGAATCGAGAGACTGTCCCCTGAACTGGCCAAATCTGAATCCGAAGCGAATACTAGCCACTTCACACAGGCCTACTGCAGACTCATATTGAGTCTGTGATCTACCAAAACTCCAAGTCCTTTTCTAGAGGGTTGCCATCCAGCCAGGTGTCACCCATTTTATATTTATGTTTTTGATTATTCTTCCCTAGGTATAGCACCTTGGGGCATTTATACATATATATATATACCTTTTCATCCCACGATGCCAGAGATCCAGCAGGTTGGAGCAGGCTCAATTAATCGAATCTGCTCTCCATGCGGGCTCATGTGCACTGCGCTGCAGTTGTATAAACGGCAAAATGCGTATCAGTGCACAGAAAATGGTGGTGGTGTGCTTTTGAACTAAAACACCTTTCAAGTATTTTAGTTCAAAAGCACGTTGCTGCCATGTTCTCAGCACTGATGCTCATTTCACTGCTTATACAACTGCACACGCTATGGTGCAAGCATGTGTACAAATCCCCTTATATTTGTCTGCATTGAACTTTATCCTGTTAGCTCTAGCCCAACTTTCCACTCTGTTGAGATCCTTCTAAATTGCACCCACTTCCTCCAGTGTGTTCACAATCCTTCCTAGTTTCATGTTGTCTGCAAACTTACTCATGAAGATTTCTATGCCAGCACCCAAATTATTAATAAACATGTTGAACAGCACTGGGCCTGAGACAGACCCCTGAGGGATTCCACTTGAAACCTCCCGCCACTCTGATGTGGACCAGTTAATAATTACACTATGCCTGTGGCTATTGAGCCTGTTATATATCCATTTTATAGTAGTTCTATGTAGCCCATATTTCACCAGTTTGTTTGTAAGAAGCTCATAAAGGACCTTGCCAAAAGCCTTGCTATATATCCACAGCATTCCCTTCATCCACCCAAGTAGTTACTTTGACAAAGGAGATCTTCTTTCATATGGTGTCAGGTATCAACTTCCAAAGCTATGAGCCACTGCCTAGTATTATCACTCAATGTGTGGATTCTATCTATCCCCTCTGGGCTTTTGTAAAGATTGCAGCTTTCAGTTAAGTGCTGTGCTGTTTGTTGGACACCACATTCACACAGAGGGCTGTCCAAGATGTTCATCTTGTGAAGTGTTGTTTTGAAGCATTCATATCCAGATCTCAGTCTGTTCAGCTTAACCCACACTCTGTCAAGGTTGTACCCAAAGGGGTACTTGTTTGATGTTGGTATAAAATGCTGTAGAAATAGATTTCCCAATGGTTAGCCCACTCCATTACTGCCCATAGGTTTGGTTCAGTATCCCCAATCTCTTCCAGGAACTTGTGATCTTCATGTACAAACAATTTATGACTTTTGAGCCGCTTAAGCCTCCGTCTGTTAGGGTCTTCAGTTAACAGTTGATGGAGCAGGTGATTGCAATATCTTTTGCTTCTATTGCCAGTAATGATGTTAGGGTCTATCTTCTTTAATCAGTTTACCTAATGCCTGAAAGTATAGGGAGTACATCTGTGTGTATATAGATTGTGTAGCCTGTTATGAGTCCCATAAAGAAGGATCACATTTGTTTGACACTACTTGTTTTTAAATCTATGCTGGTTGCTTGTGATCAGCCTTTCCTCATCCCAATACTTGTAAATTGTCTTCATTAGGATACGCTTCAGTAACTTCCCAGGTATGGAGGTGAACTAACTGGTCTGTAGTTCCCCAGGTCCTCTTTTTTGCTTTTTAAAGAGGGGCATTGGCCCTTTTCTAGTCCTCTGGTACTTGGCCTGTGTCCCACGACTTCATGAAGATCATTGTCAAGGGCTCTGAGATCTCCTCTGCCAGCTCCTTCCGCACTCTGGAATGAAGTTCATCAGGCTTTGCTGATTTGAATTCTTTCAGACCCATGAAAAGCTCTTTGACTGTCTCTTTTGTTATCTCCTCCCTCAGCTTGCCCCCTTCTTTATCCGGATAATCCTCATTGTGTGGCTGCAGCTTAATACTTTTGTGAAGGCTGTGACAAAGTAGCTGCTGAGTAGCCCGTCTTCTTTGCATCTTCTGTTAGGAGTTTCCCCGGCTTATTAACAGAGGACCCACAGCTTCCTTGGCCCTTCTTTTCTGGCCCACATACTTCTAGAACTTTTCTGTCCTTAACCACCTTTGCCAGATGCAATTCATTCTTTCTCCTTTCCTTCCTGATTTTGTCCGTGCAGGTTATTGGTATTTCCTCATATGCTTCCTTGTTGAACTACCCATTCTTTGATTGCCTGTATACTTTCCATTTGCATTTAAGGCATTTTAGAAGCTCCTTGTGCAGCCAAATTGGTCTCTTGCCATTCATCTTGTGTTTCTATTGTTGGCACAGTTTCTTGTTGGGCTTCTAATACTGTGCCCTTTAGAAGCTCCCAGCTCTCCTGGGCACCTTTATCCTCCAATCTTTTCTCCCATGACACCATGCCTGCTAACTTCGCCTTTTTGAAATCTAGCATCCTAATTTTTCAGACCTCATGCTTCCCCTGTCTCAGATTCTGGAATTCTATCATACCGTGATTGTTTCCTCTCAAGTTACCCATCACCTTCGCATTCTTCACCAGTTATTTCCTGTTGGTCAGGACAAGATCCAAGATAGATGATTCCCTAACTGTATCCTTTACTTTCTGGAACAGAAAGTTGTCTTCTATACAAGTTCATAACCAGCCTGACATTTTATGTTTGGCTGCACTGTTCATCCAGCGGATGTCTGGAAAATTGAAGTACCATCAGGGCCATCCCATAGGTTTTGGATAGATTTGTTACCTGCTTGAAGAGTGCCTCTTCTACCTTCTCTTCATGAGTTGGTGGGCTGTAATAAATCCCCACCATTATATTGGTGCTGCACCTTTCACCTTTAATCTTCACCCTGCTTCATTCTGCTTTGCTGTCTTCTTCCTCCTGAACCAGGGAACAAGTGTATGTGTTCTTGACATGCAAAGCAACACCACCACCTTTTCTCCCACCCCTGTCCTTCCAAAATAGAGTATAATCTTCCATGTTGACATTCTAGTCATAAGAGCTGTCCTACCAGGTCTCTGTGCTGCCAATCAGATCATAATTCTTTTCACAGGCTACAGCTTCCTGCACATCATATTTATTCCCTGTACTTCTTACATTTGTATCCTTGCATTGGATGTATTTTACATTTTGACCCATTGGCTTCCCTTCTGCATCACTTATTTCAGTCCAGTAGTTCTCTGGCTCTTTCTCAGATTTAAGCTGCATCTTCAAGTCCTTTCCCCTCTGGACTGCGTGCTCTGTTGCAAAAAGGTTTGGATCACCAACCCCGGTGGAACCTATGTTAAAGCCCTCCTGACTAGATTGGCCAGACAACATGCTCAGATGGATCTCATCTCTTGATAGCAGTCATCCTTAAAAGCAGGGGCAACAAGTAGGGGGTGTACAGGAGTGCACATGCATCCCCTGAGAGTGCCGGCGCACCCCTTGTCAGACTGCACTCCCTGTTCAGCTGGTGAGCAGGGGGGCAGGTGGGAGCACCAGTGCCCCCCCTGCAAGCACCGACGAGAAAGCGGGGCCACCAGCAAAAGCAGCTGCACCACTTCTGGAAGTGGCCATGGGAGTTCCAGAAGCATCATGGCCACTTTTACGATGACTGAGATCAGCTGCGGGAGACCTTCCCTGCCCAGTCAGTGCGACTGGCCACTGGGGGACCCCTGCCCCCAGTTGCAAGAGGCACCAGACACCCATGCTTCCAAAAACATTGATCTGTTGTCAAAGAAGATGAACCCTTCATGTCCAGACCACCATCTCAGCCAGGCATTCCATTCCAGGGTATGGTGGTCTCTGCCTGGACTCTTGCCTTCCCTGGGAAGAATCAATGAGATTACCAGTAGTTGGTGACGCAGGTGAACGTGCACTGCCTGAGCGTGGTGGTGCACCCCCTATGAAAAGGCGTAAGTTGGTTGCTGACCCCTGGTTGGCACTTGCCCCCCTGCACCGCTGACAGCACTGGCGGTGTCTGTGGGCGCTTCCCACTTACCTCTGCTGCGCTCCCGCCGCCACCGCACTCCCACCACTGCTGCCAGCACCACTGTGCTCTCCAGCTGCCAAGGGCATGCATTGTTCATGATACCAGTTGTGCTGCCAGCTCCTTAATCCTCCTGACAGGAGCCTCATAGTCACCTTTGATCTGCTCAGTGTCATTCCTAGCAGCATCGTTGGTGCCCACATAGAGAAGCAGGAAGGGGTAGTGGTCTGAAAGATGAATGGAGTTTGGCAGTCTGTATGTGACTTCCTCAATTTGGGCTCCAGGTAGGCAGGACACCTCCCAGTCCCCCAAATCTGGATGACAAGTTGGTGGTTCTGACCTCTGTAGAAGGGAGTCACTGATCACCACCACTCTTCTAATCCTTCTTGGTGCAGTGGTCCTGGAGCTCCTGTCCTTGGGACCTTGTACTTCCTGCTCTCTAGGCTGCTGCCTCCTCTGCCTCATGCCTGCAGATGTCTCCTCCTCTGTTGTTTCCTCAGCAGTTCTACCACAGAGCACTTGAAAGCTGTTTCGGACTTCAATCCACTGCTTTCCAATTCTGGGGGCCCTCCTTCTTCAAGTAGTCACATGTTGGTATTGGAGGAGCCAAAGGACAATGAGGAGAAGTGTCCTTTGGTCTCTCTAATGCCTTCTTCTCATAACTCTTGTCCAAGTAATCTTCCTGGTCCTGGATGCAATGCAGCATGGATACTCATGCTTCCAGTCTTTGAATCTTCTTCAGGGCAGACACCAGTTTACACTTAATTCAGATGAGGTGGTCCTGAATCTCTGGGAGAAACACAAACATGGCACATCCCATACAGGTCACAACAGCTGATCCAGCCTCCATTTTTTGCCACCTTTGTTCCCTGGAGAAAATCTATGTTGTAAGGAGAGAGAATGAGAGAGAGAGAAAAGATGAGGTTGTGGAGTGGAGAAAAAGACACAGCACAAGAACCTGCACACTCAACACTGCACCAGGTCCTTTGCACACGCTCACACAAATATGCACAGAATCTTTTGCTCCCTGGCTTCCTCCTGGGGCAAGCTCCCTCTAGGCAAACTTGCTCTCTGATTGCTGCCCTCTGCTGCCTTTTCATGAGGCTGCTTATCCTAGTTCCACATCTCAGTTACTTCAACCAGCCCCACGCAGAGCAAGCCCTGTCACTCATTCACTTCCTCCTGACTTCCTGATTGGTGTGGAAGGAAGAACGCCTCCACCAACGGGGCTCGTGCCGTTCAGGCTCAAGCCAACAATCTGGGCTGCCAGTGAGCCTGTTGGCCATCCTGCCACATATAGGATAGTTTATACAGGGATGATCCTGGCTTAGGCAAGAGATTGGAGTAGATGACCTCCTGAGGTCCCTTTTAGCCCTTCTTTTCTCAGAGTGTATGGTTATGTCCCAGAGTGCTGAGAGAAAATGGGTGGAAACCCCTTTGCTGGAGCTAGAACCGTGGCAGGGAGCCCCTATGGTCCCAGGGAAGCACTCAGGGAAACCCCATAATGGGGAAATACTTACCCACCACAGGCATACCGGATGGGAACTGACCCCAGCTGAGAAAACTGCCCACATGGTTCACCAGCTGCCTGTTTCTATCTCTGGAGCCGGCACAAGGCAACGACATCACTGCAAAATGCCAGATGACTCAGATAAAATAGCCAGCAGCAGACAAAATGCCAGGGAGCCACAGATGGGAGGTAGCTGTGTGATTCCTTTGGCACGACCAGAGCTACCTACATGGTGGGATCCGGGGGGGGGGGGTCCTAAAGAGGGTTCTGCACCACAAGCAGCGCAGCAGTTGACACATAGGCTGAGAAGGATGCCAAGGGACTGACCGCCACCACACACATGGGATGCATCAGCAGGGAGTCAATACCGTACCTCCCTGACACTTTGAATTACTCTTTTCTTCTTCATTTTGGTTGCCCCTAAGGCCAGAGAACAGCCACATGTTTCACTCTTGGGGCTGAGGAACCAGGGACCCTTGGAGACTCCAGGCAGGGGCTCAGAAAGCCAAGAAGGCTGCCCAGTGGCCAATAGGCACACAGTCTGATGTTAGGGATGAGAGTGATGGGCATAACCCAGGCCCACATGGACCCGAAAACAAAGGACCCTTGTCCAGTAGGTGGCTTGTAAACCCAGTGCTGCAGTCAGCCCTTCTCATGTGAGGCCCAGATCATGGTCACACCACTAGGTTTGGCATCCGAAGTGCCCAGGCTAACTAACACCTGGCTGAATCCAGCTTTTTGGCACATGGAAGGGGTGTAGGGGAGATGGAGCCCCAGGAGCATCCATTGATGACACCTTCCAGCAAGTCCCACCTTTGAGGGAGCATCCCACTCCTGAATAGAACAACAAGATGTGGTGGGCAAGTACTGGTGGTCTCCCTGGGGAGGTGACATATGAGCAGCAAGAGTGCCTGAGGGAAATCAGAGACGGGATAAGAACAATCGATCCTGATCAGTTTGGGAGTGTTTACACAAAACCCAACAGGTACAGGTTATATGATCGTAATCTAATGGACCAGTCCAGTAGTCTGTTAGCTGGCAATCCTTCATTCTGAGTCTAGATCAGGCAGATCCTGAGAAGAGAAGCTGCTGTCCCAGTGTGGAAGATATCTTCAAAACAGCAGCTTTTGGAAGACTCTGGACAAGGATGGAAATGGTCAAGGCATGGTGGTAGCTCTCTGGGGCCTTGGACTATGGTGATCAAATTAGTCCACTCCACCCTTACAACCTGTTGGGAAACTACGCATATATAGGGGGTATGAGTCTGTTGGTACAGACCAGCTTGTAGAGAAGGGTACTACAGGAAGAGGTCCTATACAGTTGAACTGTTTCTACTGTTGTGAATAGATTTTAAACTTGGATTTAGTTTAGGGTAAATTTTGGATATAAATTCTAGCCCATGTAACATATTTTAATAGTTGCATCACTTTTACAAGTCCTTCCCCTGTCATCTGGAGAGGTTTTAAATGCAGGATTACATTCGTGGATGGTTTATATGTTGTTTAAAGTGTGAAGAGGAAAGGGCTGAGATAAATGTCAAAGAAGTGAGTTTTACAGCATCAGGCCCAGCATTGCAAACTCAAATTAGGTCATGGACTTAAGCAGAAGGGTCAGATCTCTCAAAGTACCAGTAAAAATTTTTTTTGGTGAATCTGGTTTACGTCAGGAAACAGGTTTCAGAGATTTGGGGAGATGAAGTTGGCAAAAGGGAGTACATAGACTGCCTTCCACAGCAAATACCGGGTTTTCAACAGCAAAAAACTTCCCAAAGAACACTTCCAGTTCAGAAATGCTGAACTACATTTTCCATCATGCACTAAGGCACCTCTGGGAGGGAAGCCATGGTGTCTCGTGGGAAATGTCCTTCAGCTTGACCTAATACGGGAAAATGAAGGTCTAAGGTGCAGACAAACTGTACCTTTTAGAGGCTTTTGCAAGAGCAATTTGGAAACTTGCTGGGCTCTGGGGAAGTTCCTGTTACACACTGCTTAGCTGCTAGCACTCACTGACTAAATGAAGGCAACCTACGTGCAACTGCCTGGTGGCCACTGAATACCACACTGTACCAGTAGTAACAGAAGCTAGGAAAATATCCTGAGTGGAAGAATAACTTGCCTAAAAAGCCATTAGAGCTGAAACTCCCCAGAAATGTGGAGGGCAACTGGGAAGGTTTAAAGGACATTTCACTGTGACTGCAAACTGTGGGTGCCATCATACAAAAACTTGGGCAACAGGTAGCCTTGTTTATGGCAACAGCAGGTTCTGAAGACTGTGATGTTTCAATGCTTTTCAGTTAACACAGGCAGGGACAAAAATGTACTACAAAGATTTGAGAAGCACCATCTGCCATGTAAGAGTAAAATGTGAGAGTGATGTGTTTTTAAACAGAAAATACAAAACAAGGTGAAAACACAGAAGCATTTATGAAAGATCTGAAGCTGAACAGCCAATTTGCATGGCTCATCTCCTTGCAAAGAGACCAGATCATAGATTGCAACATGCTACTAAAAACCCTAAGGTTACTGGAAGACCCAAGATTAACTCCTGGCAAAGCAATTAGAATTTATCAAACAACTGAAGTCAGCCAGTCCAGGCTGGAGGGTAGACAGTACTTAGATATTGTGAATATCATGGAGAATCTAGAATACTTTAAGCAAAGAAGCCTGAAGCAGAAAGGCACAAGGAGTTCAAGAGTCATAGTCCATACAAAACTGCCCATGCCTCTGCACATGCTGAGGCCAACAGCACAGGCCAAAGGTGCCAGGACAGCAGCGGATGACATCACTTTTCAAGAGTGTGCAAGGGTCAGCACATTCCATAGCTTGGACAAAGAGGATGACATCAGCACCACTAGTTCAGAAGATTTTTTTCCGGGAACCCTGGTAAAAAAGCTAGCAGAAAATGAATGGACTATCCATCTGGAAACATAGGTGGTGCATAAATCAATGTACTACCAGAATGAGCAACATTAGATGTGGAGAGAAAAAAAAGTTGCAAGCAGTCAATGGTAAATGGGTAAAATACAGGGCTTACCATGACAAGCTTATCCTCACAGTAAGAGGGGGTATGTGTAAATAACAAATCAGAAAAGATATAGTTTGTAATGCTTGTGCTGGGGCAGGGAGGGTAGGAGCCCATTATTAAGTTAAAACAGTGAAGGGCAATTTTTTTGGCCAGCCTACCACAAGCTAAGCCTCATACTCTCCCTGAGTGCCATTCCAATCCTATTCCCCTACCCAATTTCATGGGTTTTTTGCTCCCTGCCTGATCTGCTGCTCTATTTTTTGCTCCCTGTCCTATCTACCATGAATCTTTCTGTTTCTTCCCCAGTCTACCATACGCTACATACAGAGGGTGCCTGTCCCACTCGTGGCATGTTTGCTGTGGCTTGGCATATGTCAGGCCTTTGGTCAAATCAGGATTGACATTGCCCCAGACAGAAGGGCAGAGATTCAGGGCAGAGATTGAAAACAATTGAAGAAGAGTTTGGGGGTCTTTGCTGGGGGGCACAGAGGAGCTCCTAACCGTGCAGATGAAGACAAAGGATTCCAGTTGACATCCCTTGGAAAGTTCCCTCTTACTGAGGTAGAGGCTGAAAGATACTTTGGTTAACTTTGGAAAGGGATTATGCTTGGGAACCAAAGAGAAAGCAGAAGAAACAGACTGAATATATTTGCCATCATTGTAGGGAAGAACAGAGCTATGGGCTTCAGGACTTAAACGCATACACAAAAATAATCTTTTTTCCCCATTTTCTAGGAGACATTTTTGGAGAGATGTTGATGCCAATTTTTTTCTCTTTAAAGCTTAATGCTTTGGCGTTGTTCTGACAGGTGCCCATTAAAAATCAGAGCAGGTGTTTGCGCTCATTCAGCCTCCCCTTTGGAAGACATAGTCACCACAGACTGCCAGTGGTCTGTTTCCTTTCTGGTACTTCTGTTCTGCAACTCAGCTGTTCCAGGAAACTGCAACAAATTTTGGATGGTACAGAGAGGACTAAGCTTTATATAGATGATGTTTCGATTGGAGGTAGAGTGAGGGGGAGAGGGGGCTAAGGGCGGAGTAAGCACAGCTGGATTAACCCATAGGCAAACCAGGCACATGCCTAGGGCCCTGAGCTTCAGGGGAGGGCCCTGGTCCTTACCTCCATGTTGGCAGTGCAAATAGCACTGTCCGCCTCCCTTCCCTTCTGCTGGTCTCACAGCCGCAGCAGGTGCTACTTGGGGTGCCTTTAAGCCCTGCTCCCTGCAGGTGGTAGTGCCCATGTGGGGAGTGGAGGGTCTCAGCTGGCCCAGGGCCCCCAAGTCTGTTTGCCTAGGCCCTGCGAAAGTTTTAATCCAACCCTGGGAGTAAAAGAGCAGGATGAGAGTCTCTAAACAGCTTTGGAAAGATCCCAGAGATGCTAGGCTAGAGCTACACAACTAAGTAAAATATAAACAATATCCTACAGAAATAATATAATTAGGAGAAAAATGAATACAAGATACCCAGGTGTCTACTCCACAGTAAGGTCAAGACCATCCCCAATGTGGATGTTGTGAAATTACAGAACAGTACCAAAGCAGACAGGTTTTTTTCCAGCTGACATTTAACTCAGCTGAAAACTGCAGAAAGGAATGTCTTCTTGTCAGAAGCTGATATCTGAGTGATTGTGTATATAGAGAGACAAGTAAGGCAAAACTAAAGCACCCAGTATGATTTGGGATGCAGAAAGCTGCTACCACTCATGAAAATGGCACTGTGTACATCTACAGTGGGACACGGCGGTCACAAGCAGCAGTCGTGTCACAAAAGCCCTCTGGTCCTGAGGTTGTCAGGCCAGACAGACACAAACTCTAGTAGAATAAGCAACATCTTATCAAAATTCCTGCGGAGAGGGAGGTAAGGGGCACCCAGCTGTCTGTTTTGCCTCACAAGGCTCTGTAAAAACCACAGCAGGTCAAGCTAGCAGAACTGCACAGCATAACACTACCAGACCTCATGGACTGATTGCCATCTTGAAGCTGTGGGGGTGATGTCTCTGGAGAAACCTGTAGTGAAGGGCATATCCTAAACTTAGCTAACAGTGCTAGATAGTATGGGCTAATTGACTGTAGGAATTTTAATTTCTGTACTATGTGAATGTCATTTGGCAATTGTTGTGTTGTTCGGGTGGGGGGGTGAGAAACAGGAACGTGTATCATAGAGAAGCCCTCAGAAGAGCCAGTTGAAACCAGTTGCTAATGCTAGTGCAGAGGCTCCTGTTTGTGCAATGCTGATCAGCGTGAGCTCAGACACAGAGTGAAGCAAACCAAACCAGTATCAGACTCCTTGGCTCTGACTGATTGCTGATAACACACAAAGCATCTGACTGACCGCGCCAACAAGGTACTAGGGGAGCAGTTCTGAACTGGGAGTTTCTGGCTGAAAATTAGGAGGAAGAACAGCCCAGGGGTAAATGTGCTTGCCTGCAACCTGGGAGGGTTTGGTTCAATGCCCTGCCACTAGCAGCCTGTGTGACCTTGAGCAAGCCACTCGGCTTCCCTCTGTGGGACCCATGCATGAAGTGCACATTTCACAGGTTCCACCAAAACTCTTGTACACTGCAGTTCCCCCATCACCAGCCTTACTATGGGCTGGGAAGGAAGTCATGAGATATTTAATTTTCCACTTCCATGGCTAAGTTAATACTTTGCACTTTCTATGGGAAATATGGCTGGAAATGATCATTTTGTTCCTTTTCATTGAAATGTCCTGACCAATGGTAGTGGCCAGACCTTTCAAGGTGAATCTCCAGGGATTTTGGCAAAGACAATGCCTGCATCCTTCAGTACTCCCAAAATACGAACAGCCAAGGAAGCAGGCAACACAACTGCGATGTCGCATGGCTGACTCAAAACCATGCAGTGTCATTCTGTTGTGTTCTGAGCAACCTGCTGGCAACAGAGAGTCCTTGATGAAAAGATGGCTGGGGAAATGTCAAAATTCAAGCCCCAGTGTCTCAAGGGTTAGCCTGAGGAAACCACACAGTATAAACCCAAGTGCTTTCCTACCCCCTGACAACGGACTTTCCTCAGGCTGAGATCCAGTCTGAAATTTTTAGAGACTGTTGAAAATCCCAGAATGTAACACTTGTTTTCATCCTGAATTAGACGAAAAGAGTGGGGAAGGTGTGAGAGGGGAAAGGAGATAAAGGGTAAGGGGGGAGGAATGTCTATTTTTTCATAGACCAGAAAGGTCCAAAATATTTTCCATTTCAGAAATGTGGAAATGGTTTGTGCTGGCTAGCTTTGGCATGGAAGTGAATCCATATGAGCTCCTAGGGTGCATCCTGAGAGTGCAAAATCCTCATGGCTCCATTCTCCTTTGCAGGCCAAGCACCCTGAACTGACTGCATCTTGCATCCCCAGCCAGCATCATGGCATTCCCTGTGTGTGCGGTGGTGGTCCAACCAGAGGAAAGACCATGCTTTATTATTTCCAGTCACATCCACTAAACTCTGTTGTAATTTTCCCAATGGAAGGGAGAAAGTCATAATAGAAACAAGCCTCTCCCCCCATGCTGGCTTTCTGCTGTGCTGTGACTGGGGGTGAAGCTTCTGTTCAGCATCCAGCTGGCAGCAGCATTCTCACATTCCTTCAGGTCCAAGACCAAACTTGTAGGGACCACAGTCCAAGAGGTATAATTTTAAAAGCATTAAAATGAAATCTCTGAAGATTCTGACAACAATAAAGGAATTAAAGAACCTTCCCCTTGTTCTCATCCAATTTCCATTTTTATTTTTTCAGGACAAATATCTCAGTCAATGAGGAAACACCCCTTGTTTCACGGGTATCATTTCGCATTGTTACTGCCCATGGGAGTGCCAGTTCAGAGCTTCACAAAGAACTCCCAGATTTACTGAGGAGCTTGAAAAACTTTTAATATTAACCCACTGAACAATTAGGTTTAGAAGACCTGATTATTCTTTCCATTAGGTGCTGGGAAGAAACAATCCTCAAGATAAGCCATTAGAATGGTCAAATTAATCATTAGGCTGTTTAAGGGGAAAAGCTGTCAAAAGAATTCCTGTGGTCACATTATTAACAAAACACCTTTATTGCAAGAGGGAGGGGAGGGTCTGTAGGTGAGCACATTTTAACTGACTGTTCAACAGAACTAAAGTAGTAATGCTTAATTTTCTGACCCCATGAGCCATATACGTGGCATAAGGCTGGTCCATGGACTAGATCTATACACCCAGATAGGCCCCATGCTGGCTCTGCATGCCAGGATAGAGACCCAGGCCTAATGTTGCTGGGACTGGACCCCATGTTGCTCTATGCAGCCAATCCAGCACACAGAGCTATACTATCCAGTCCATGGGGCTCCCCATAGGTCTAGTAAATTTGTCAGCAGGGGAGCAGTGCCATCATTCCCCCACTGCCAGATATCTGGAGGGAAGTCCCATGGCCTGGATGACCCAGTGCTGGGGGGTCCAACCTAGCCTGAGGGCTGGGGGTTTAACATCCCTAAATGAGAGCGAGCAAAGCAGATTTGTATTTTTTTTTCAAATTAAGCAATATTAATATAGTGTGGCTGATTACTTTCGTAACACCAGTAGAAAACTGACTAAGTTAACACAGACGTCTACAATCCAGGAGACCAGGACATTTGGTTGTATTTATACCTTCTTAGCAAGGTTTATCTTTGAGTTTGTTTTACAAAGCAGCATGGCACTAGGTACAGGTCAAACAGTTTGACTCCAACAATCAATCATCTTAAGGGATTTCTCCAAGACAACCTGTATTCTCATTAGGGAATATGGCAGATGGAATGGAAATTCTCATGCAGTCACAGATAAGATTATTCACCAAATATCCAAGCAGATTGTGCTTTTAGTCCTGCTCAGCTATGAAATGGAATATTTCTAGAATTATGCATACAGTCTGGAAAGAGTTGGAATGGGCAGCAGTTGTGTCTGAACACTGAAGGCTTTGGTGTCATGGCCTGAGCACTGAACTGGCTCCTGTATGTTCACAGATAACCTGCAGCTCCTCAGACCTATATCTTCTCAGCCTCTCAGCTGGACCCTGGTGGCTCCCATACACATTCCTTGTGTCCTAACATAGCCAAGGGGCCATCTCCACTTAAGATCCATCTTAAGGTTGCCTGACTTATTCCCCTTCCCATGAGTCCATGACTGTCCAGTGGTTTCCAGTTAGGTTTTCAGGGGACGACTTTATGCTTCATGCTGGGGGATCTAAAAGAATGATAACAGTTTTGTACAGAATGAAAAAAAACCCATTCATTTAATTTTGTTGTTGTTTGTTTTTTAATCAGAAAACAGAAAAAGGATGTTTGGTCCTCAAAACAGAAACACAAATCTTTTTATTTCCTGCTTTTTCTCTATGATGGGCCACATCCCCCCCACATGAAAAGGGTTAAAGGATGGTCTAGTTGCCATCCTCAACTCAGATTAGGCAGCTAATTAGAGAGATCTGCTCTGAAAGCCTGCAGCCCAGGTAGGGTGGGAGCAGCAGGTAGGGAGAGGCTTCAGAGAAGCTGTGTTAAGAAAGCCTGCCAAGCAGGAAAGTTAGGAAGTATTAAAGCAGTGTGGGAAAGCCATGGAAGGTGTAGGCTGTTTTGCTTTGGCATGCTGGACTAGATTTATGCTGGATTTAGACATTGATGTAAATTATACCAGGATCTGGAGCAGACAATGATCAGTTATCCTAGGGCAGATGCTGCAGTAGTTGCTATTGCAGTGCCTCACTCACTGTTTGTACAAATCCAGACCCAAAATCTTGAGTCAGAAAGCCAAAATATGAGAAATATCTGCCTTTGTCTTCTCCCCTGACCTGCTTTTGTCTCTTCCTTCCAGCCAGGCTGCTTTTTTCCCCTTCCTAATGCCTAGGCACCAGCAGTTTGAGAACTGGAAGAAGCAGAAGAACAGGATTCTTTTTTGATCTTAGTTCTAGTATCTAGCACCAGACCAACTCCCAGCAGCTGGGAAGATCAGAAGTAGAGGAAGTCATATACAGCCTCTGCTAGATCAGAGCTAGAACATAGGGGTTGAAAAAATCATGAATGATGCACGCCCCTGGAGGCTGGTGGGGGCATGGCGACTGCCCGTAGGCGATGGCAGCAGCGACGGTGGCAGCGGCATAGCAGCAGCAAATGGGGAGCTCCTGCAGGCGGTCACAGTGGTGTCGGTGGCGGAAGGAGTGGGGGGTGAACGCCTACCAGCAGTCAGCGACCACCCACAGACACTGCCAGCAGCATTGGCAGTGGCCACTGGTGATTGGTGACCACCCACAGACACTGCCCACGGTGTCAGTGGCAGTGGGGGTGGCAAGTGGTGACTGCCTGTAGGCACTGCCGGCAGCATCGGCGGCACTTCTTCCGGGGGTGCATCGCCAATCCCAAGGGGTGACTATCCTAACAAAAAGCAAGGGGGGCAGGAGTGCCTGAAAGCCCCCCTGGCTCACCAAGGGTGTCCAGGAATGCCTGATGGCCAAAAAGGCGGTGTACACCCAGTGGAAGGGGGGTGCTATCTCCAAAGAGGAGTATACCTCCTCTGCTTGGGCCTGTAGGGGGGCTGTCAGGAAAGCTAAGGCGGACATAGACCTAGGACTTGCGTCCAAAATCAAAGATAACAAAGTAAAAAAATATTTTTCAAATATATAGGGAGGATGAAGAAAGCACCGGGAAATGTGGGACCCCTGCAAGATCCTCTGGGCAATCTGGTGGTTGCACCAGAGGAGAAAGTAGACCTCTTTAACCAATTCTTCACCTCTGTTTTCTTGGGCAGGGACCGGGACTTCCCCACCGTGATGCAAGATGGACTCAAGGGGAACACCTCCAGACCTCAGGCTGGGGAGGACCGGGTTAGAGAACTTCTGGAGGGGCTGGACGTGTTCAAATCAGCGGGTCCAGATGCTCTCCACCCAAGGGTGTTGAGGGAGCTAGTAGGGGTTATTGCAGGGCCCTTGGCACGGCTTTACGGGCGCTTGTGGTGCTCAGGCCAGGTGCTGGATGATTGGAAGGTAGCCAACGTGGTCCCCATCTTTAAAAAAGGGAGGAGGGAGGACCCAGGCAGCTATAGGTCTGTCAGTCTTACCTCAATCCTAGAGAAACTCTTTGAGGAGATCATCATGGAGCATATCTGCGATGGGCCGGCTTCAGGGATGATGCTCAAGGGCAACCAGCATGGTTTCATTAGGGGCAGGTCATGTCAGACCAACTTGATTGCCTTTTATGATCAGGTCACAAAGGCAATGGATGCAGGTGTCACTGTGGACGTAGTCTTTCTAGACTTCAGCAAGGCCTTTGACACCGTCTCCTACCCCATCATCATTAAAAAACTGGGCGACTGTGGCATTGATGCCTACACAGTCAGATGGATTGCAGATTGGCTCAAGGGTTGTACTCAGAGGGTGGTAGTGGACGGGTCATATTCAACCTGGGGGGAAGTGGGCAGCAGAGTCCCCCAGGGCTCGGTTCTTGGGCCCGTGCTGTTCAATCTCTTTATCAGCAATTTGGACGACAGGGTGAAAAGCACCCTGTTTAAATTCGCTGATGATACCAAAATTTGGGGTGAGGTGAGCATACTAGTAGGGAGGGAAAGACTGCAGCAAGACTTGGATAGGTTACAGGGGTGGGCTAGCAAAAACAGGATGCGCTTCAATACTGACAAGTGCAGGGTGCTGCACTTGGGCAGTAGTAACCAGCAGCTCACTTATAAGATGGGAAACTCCCTTCTTGAGACCATGGAGGCAGAAGGGGATCTTGGAGTCATTACTGACTCCAAGATGAACATGGGCCAACAATGTGAGGTCACGGTTGGCAGGGCTGACTGGACCTTGTCGTGCATCCACAGGTGCATCTCAAGCAGGGCCAAGGAGGTGATCCTCCCCGTCTACGCGACACTGGTCAGGCCACAGCTGGAGTACTGCATCCAGTTCTGTGCGCCCGACTTCAGGAGGAATGCGGACAACATGGAGAGGGTCCAGAGGAGGGCCACCCACATGATCCGGGGACTGCAGGGCAGACCCTACATGAGAGACTGCGGGACCTGAACCTGTTCAGCCTTCACAAGAAAAGGCAGAGGGGGGACCTGGTGACAGTCTATAAACTCACTAGGGGGGACCAGAAGGGTTTGGGACAGACCTTGTTTCTCCTAGCGCCCCCTGGCATAACAAGGAATAACGGCCACAAGTTGTTGGAGAGTAGGTTTAGATTAGACATCCGTAAGAACTACGTCACAGTTAGGGCGGCTAGGAGCTGGAACCAACTTCCAAGGGAAGTGGTGCTGGCTCCTACTCTGGGGGTCTTTAAGGGGAGGCTTGATGCCTACCTAACTGGGATCATTTGAGCCCAGTTTTTTCTCCTGCCCAGGCAGGGGGTCGGACTTGAAGATCTATACGGTCCCTTCCGACCCGACTTTTATGATTCTGTGATTCTATGTGCACCCCCTACACTATGCCAGTGGGAGAGATGGTACATTTGCCATTTTTAATCCTAGCTAGTCAAGGGGTGTATCTACACAGACAATTAGCATAGCTGAATAAACTCCAGTGTGCTTTGCATCAGAGTTTATTGCTCCCAGGCTCGGCGTTTACATGTGCACCTGGGACTACAACACGTTGAGTTGAGGCAGCTGAGCCTTGGCTGGCAGGGGACCTGGGGGGGTCAACCTGTCAGCCCAGGGCTGTTCTGCCCTGGCTTAATGTGCTGCAGAGGGGCTGCCTGGGGCACAAGGCAGACCTTGCACTGTAGAAGTCTCATGCACCAGCCAGTGTCTACACATACATTGTGGCACACTAAATAACTCCACCATAGGATAGTACTTGTGTTGAGCAGTACTATCCCATGGTAGAGTGAAGTGGTTTACTCCAGCCTAATAGTGCAGCACATGTAGATGGTGTCACTTTACTGAGGAGCTAATTAGTCAACTCCGCAGTAAAGCACACATGTAGATGCCTCCAGGGTGACCTAGAACCTAGGCCATTTGTACACACGATTGCACTGTAGCACTGGGTACTTTTAAAAGTGCCTGGCACTGCAGCGTATGTATTTGTTTAAATGGCAAAATACGTATCAGCACTGAGAAAATGGCAGTGGCTTACTTTTGAATTAAAACACACCAAAAGTTAATCAAGTCTGCTCCGACGCACCGGATCTTCAGTGCGTCAGAGCAGACAAATATATGTATATAAATGCCCTTGAATACTTGACTGGGCTTGAAAGATGTGTGTGTCCAAGCTCTGCACTGCTGTGCTGGATCACCTTGGGCAACTCACTCCACTACTCCATGCTTCAGTTTCCCCATCTGCACAATGGGAACAATGAGATCACTCTCTCTTTTAAAACACTTGATCTAATAAGCACCTATAAGTTAAGCATCTAATAAGTTAATATTCAAGTGGAGAGGTGGTTGGAGGAGGAGCAGAATGCAGGCTGAAATGATCCAGAGGCTTTCAAAAGGCTGAAAAGCAGGCTATTAACCTCGCTCTGATTCTTCTCAGAATTTCTGAATGAATTCCATGCTTCTGGTGCTCCACAGTTTTGCAGCACATCTCCACGTGTATGCATGAGAGAGATAAGAATGGGATGGAGGCTTCTTGTGCCATGAGGTGCTCCTTGTGGCATCCATGTGTCAATGTAAAGTAAGATTCTTTCTTCAAGATATGGAGGTGGGGGTGCTCCATACTCTGACAGTTGGCTCTAATTTTGCCTCTAGTGGCACCAAATTGCATATTTTCTTCTATGTGCAGCCCTTTTGTTGAGGTTAAAGGGGAGCGGCTGGGAACCAGCCAGTCACAGGAAAAGCCTACAGTGAGAACAAGCCCTCCAAGATCCATCCATGGGTCTTGGTAGATGTGAAACACTGGGACCACTTTGGCTACAGACAAAGCTTATTACTCTACCTTGCAACTCTTCAGAAGTTCTGAGACCTTCCAACCAGTAGACTTTTTCTGCCAACTAGCAAAAGATAATTTAGCATTTCCTCTTTCTCCAGCAAATGGGCTTTTAAGGAAGGAATATGTCTTTTTGTCTTAGATCATAAATGCCTTGATTCAGGAACTACCTTTACTACTGGGTTTCTGGGCGTAAGAGAATGACAGCCTTAGTCCATGGCTGGCACCACAGGGTGCTGCCTCAATACAAATAATAACTACAACCAGTCTGCAGCTCACATGCACATGAACACCCAGAAAATGAAACACCATTAGTCATAAACAGTTAGCATTGCTGTGAAATGGTTAAAGTCCCTCCATGGATCACTTGAATTTAAATTCCTCTGATGGCTTTAACATTTGGATAAATAATAGCTATTCACATTCTTCCAGCTGGCATGTTTTACTTGGTTGCCACCTAACTCCAGCTGGGCTTCACAGGGGCTGGGATGAGCTCAGAACAACAACAGCAGCATAAACAGCAGATGGATGGGTTCCCCCTCTTCATGCCTGCTCGCAGGCTGGTGGGAAAACATCCAGGGAGACCAGGAAGGTGGGAAAACCCACCTGTCTACCATCATCACTGCTGCTGCTGCTGTCCTGGACTGAGCCCAGCCCCTATATGCAGCCCAGCTGGAGTGTGACAGGACCTCATCTTGGTCCCAGGACAGTGGGGACATTGGCAGCAGCAGGCAGGGCAGGGAGGAATGGGAGGAAATGAGATGGGGAGTGGGGAGGGGACATGCTTCTGAGATGGAGGGGAAGGAAGGGTGGGAATTCCTACCTTCCTCAGGGACTTCAAGTTCCCAGCTGCTGCTCCTGCCACGTGGTCAGAGATGGCAGTGAGGGTACATCGCTGCACTTCTTTTGGATCTGCCCCTGGGTCAACCAGACTCACTCAGGCACCAGGATTTTGCTATTGTTTTAGTTCCCTGGATGCTTGCCTTTTTGAAAAAAAATAATTGCCAAGAGAACACAGGTGGTTTGCTTTATCAGCCAGAGCACTATGCTGGGAAAGAGAGGAGCCTGAGTCCTAAATCCAAATAAACTAATGACTCAATGTGACTAGAGGCATGACCACAAGTAAATCACTTGGCTGCTTTCTGCCTCAGATGATCAACCATTGCATTTAAACACAGGCAGATCGTCAATACATGCGGGATGCTGCATTTGATTTGGGCAAATAAACTGAAATCTGGGAAATGAAATGGGCCAAATTCTGTGCAGACACCCAGTACAATTCCATTGATTTCAATGCAGGGAGCATGGCACATGTCTCTTCACAGTTGACAATGAGCTGACAATGAGTTCATTGTAGAAAGAAAATTTGGGCTAAGTAATTCTAGACTCTAGAGCCACTAATTGGTAGCTAAAAAGCAAATCCTTCCTTATCCCTTCCCAGAAAGAGGAGAGGTGTTCCTTGTGGTGGGGATGCTGTAGAACAGTAAGTTCTTCAGAGCATTTCCTTCTAACTACATTTTTCAGTCTTTCTGGGCACAGCTTCAGGTGCTTTCCACCAAGGACTATTCTTAGTCTGGAACCTGTACATGTGCCTGTACATGTGTAGGGAGGCTGTACACATACAGGTAGACTGTACAGGGAAGTAACTGAATTTGTATTTGGCTTTATTTTCGTGAACCACAACATCAGCAAAAAATCTTCTCAATCCTGAGCAAACAAGGGACCAGAATATGGCTGGGTCTAAGTAAGTTGCTAGCATTCTGCTCCTACAAAGAGCCCTCTGGGCATGTCTACATGAGATGCTAACTGTGCAGTAGTCTAATAACACTGCACAGTAGCACGGACAGTGCTAATATGCTACTGCATAGTATTATTAGGCTACTGCACAGTAGCATCACTAAAAAGGAATTTGCTGGTGCTACTGTGCAGTAACTCTGGTTACTGCACATTTATTTAGTACTTGAGTACACAAGTACTAAATTAAATGTGCAGTAACCACTGCACATTAATAAACATGTAGATGTGCCCTCTGTGTAGTACTTATTAGACCAATTCAGTTATCACAAACCCATAGCCCTGCTCTCATGGGCTTCAGTAAATGCAGAATGGAGGCATTTATAGAATTTGAGGCAAGAGAATAGTGTCTACTGAAAAGGGAAGGTGAAGCATGGAATAATCAGTAGCTAGAGGGGAGCGGTACAAGGGATCAGTCTGATCTTATATAGTTTGGCCTCCTGCATGATATAAAACCTAAATCACTGGTTCAATGAGAGTACTTCTTTTAGAGACAGCCTGCCTGGATTGAAAACTTCAGGTGAGGGATCCACCATGGTAAACTGCTCCAAAGCTTACATCCCTTTACTGTGAAGTCATGCACCTTCTAGTCTGAAATGTGTCATAGAAATCAGTGTCTAGACAGTGCATCTTGTTTTGTCTTCTGCTAATGAGCATGCCACTGCTGGAAACATCATCTTCTGGTAGGTACAAATAGTTTACGGTTAGGTACCTTCTTCATTTCCTGGATGAAGAAGCAGGTAGAGTAGTTCCTTGAGGGTCTCACAGTTAGGCAGGTTTCCAGACCTCAGACCAACCTTGAAGCACTTCTCTGAACAATACTAATTTCCCAACAGTATACTGAGTTATGGATGTTAGAACTGAACACCATGTAACCAGTGATGCTGTCTTTGGCACTAACCTGCACAGGCTCCCTCTGATCTCCCTGTGTTAGATGTGAGCTGATTTCTCAGGCAGCCAAAAAGAGCAAAGACAGACAAAAAGAGTGTGTCCTGGACAGACCACTGCACAGGTACAGGGCCCTCCTGCTCTTGGTAGGGAGAAATAAAATGATTTCAGGGTCTTTCTAGTCTGCTAAAGGTGAAAAGCATTCCCCCTACATTTCCCTTCATTCCCTGGAGGCTGATCCAATGGCAGCACGGGTGTGAGAACTGCAGCCAGGGCATTCCTGATATAAGGAATGTAAAGCCAGAGTTTAACCCCCAACCCTCCTTCCTTCCCCCCTCTCCCGTCTACCCCAGGTTTTGTGCTGCCAGTACATATAACAAATTGCTTTGATGATTCTCAAGCAACAGAACAGACCCGGAGTGACTGTTTCAGCGTAGTACCTTGCAGCTACCCTTGGATATGGTAGCCAGGTTGGTTATCAGCAAAAATCCTGTTTTCTCTGATTTTAAAAAATCCCCAATTTTTGGTTAAATTACTGAAAATTGTGGATTTGGGGTTCCTTTTTTTTAACTGAAAATTGGGGTGGGAGGGGGGTTAAATCAGAGAAAGCCAGGATCCATGGTTATCAGTGGTCTGGCTCATAGCCACCTCTTCCTACATCCTGTCTGGATTGCTGTTGCCTGGGCCCAGGAACTTAGCTCAATATGTCAAGCAGTCTAATCTGTGCTGTTGGTGGTTTCACTGCCTATTGATTTGCATCTCAGAAAACAAACACATTCCTGACATGCCTGGTTAAGGACATGCCATTAGACATGGCTCAGATACCATTGGCAGGTTGTACAGCATACCAGTGCCAAACTGGGGGCGGTAGGAAGGGCAACAGTGCAGGTTCTATTCCCATTCTGGGCCATGAAAACAAGTATTTTGAAGGGGGGGGATAAGGAGTGGAGAGAGCAGAGAGAAGGTCTGAGAACTTCAATACAACCAGATTCCTCCTCCTCTTCCAAACCAGAGCTATCAAAATCAACAGGCAGCACAGAAAGCCAGTGCTGTCACTATTATAGACAGGGACTATATGGTAAATGAGAACTGGAAATACCATCAGAAAACAGGCAGGCAGACAGACTTCCCTATTGCATAAGGATACATACAATCCCATACCTCTGAGTGAGGAGTGTTAAGGGCATCAAATTATGAGAAATGGAACGTAGCAGGACTGTGTGCAGTGAAGGCGAAGCACTGCCTAGGGTAGTGGCTCAGCTTCTGTAGATGGAGATGCTCCAGTGAAGCTAATGGAACTAGATGGCCCTTGTAATGCTTACAGCCAGTCTATCCCAGCTGGAGATTTGGCCCCACTGACCATATGGAGCAGTGCAGATTTGCACCCACCAAGAGCTAGCTGTCTTTAGCCTAGGGCAGTTTAAGTGAACCTTAACTAGAAGGGAGCTATATTGAGACATACCGTACTTGGAGATCATTGAAAGTAAAGAATGATTTCAACTACAAGCTGAATGACACAAACATACACTAGCTGAGGCTTTAGACTTATATTCTGGTAGAAGGACAGTGGAGAAGTATGATCTTGGACTAAAGAAAAGCCAGTATGTCTAGGCTGTTTTCAGGTATTCAGGTTGTAGCTGTATTAGTTTAAAGGCAAAAGGAATCAACCCCCCTTAGAAAAGTTGGAAAAGTCTTTTTACCTTAAAGTTGTCTGGTAGTAGATCATTCCATATTTCCACTCTTCTGTGAAATATGAAACATCATAACCAGAAAGAAATATGATTCTACATCCTGCTTACCAACAGAAAACTTCAAGGTAAAAAGACTTTTCCAGCTTTTCTCTGAGCTTCAGCTGCATAAAATGAACTGTTCTAAACAAGAGACTTTACCATACTTTCAGGTCTTCTGTGAAATATAAATTTTCATTTCTACCTAGGAGAACTTTTACAATCTTCTCAATTTCCTATGCCTGATGAAGGGTGCCTGTGTCCGAAAGCTTGCAAATAAAGAATTTTTTATGCAAATATCTAGTTGGTCTAATAAAAAATATCATCTCTGCCATGAGTTTTGATTCCTTTAGGCTGTTTTCATCCACCTGAGTTCACTGGCTTCCTCCTATCTTTGACTCTCGTCATTTATCAGGCAGCTATTTGCAGAATACAAGCTGATTTAACCATATGTGCCAACCCTGCACACCCAGAAACTGGCACAAGAAACATGGGGGAGGTTTCTACTTCTATATAGAAAACTAGCCAATTGCCCATTAAGAATGACAAGGGTGGGGGGAGTGGGCTGGGATTGAGTGCTAACACCCCATGCTGCTGCAGTGCCTCTTGCAGGGAGTGGGGTGGGGGAGCCAAGGACAGCACTGCTGGCCTCGGCTCCCCCTCCCTGTGTCCAGTCCTCAGCGTGGCTTCGAAATCATGGCGGTGCTCCTCCACGCTTGAAGCACACTGATTGGCTGTTTCCATCAGCAAATCAGAGTGCAAATAAAGTGTTATTAACAGACAGGCAGACAGACAGACTTAGGTATAATATTAGAATCACGGGGGTTAGAGTCACAAGCCATTGGCCAAAGGGAGGAAATAGGCAAAAGGCAAAGAAACATCAACACTGTGGTAACATATAGTCAGCACCTTAATTTCCCCCCATATCTCCAGAGGGGGGAAGCCTTTTGTCTATAGAGCACTCAAACAGCACTGTGCAAATGACCCCAGCTTCTTCAGTCCACAGTCCTGGCTGACCAAGAGTGAGATCTCCAGATCTACTGTGAACTCGTCTGTGTAGGACTGATTAGGTTACACATGTATGCTGCTCTCTCTCCTCCTTACTCCAGTCTCGAGCTTCCTTTTCCTTTTCTCCCTTTCCCACCAGTTCCTGGGGATTTTTCAGAGTTGTAGTCCAAACTAACAATCAGCACAGCTCCATTGCTGTTACACATATTCACATTACACCTGGTTGCAGGAGTAAAAGTTTTAGAGGGGGTTAAGAAATTGCCTGCTGGTACAATGGTGGGGCTCATGCATCATGCCACAGAAATTTTCATTGGGAGTTTGCTCATCATTAGTATGACGTTTGTAATGGGTATTTGCATATGGTAGAAGAATAGCATGCATCCAAAGTATAGCAAGAGATGGAACAAGGAGCAATGGTCTCAGGTTGTAACAAGAGAAGTTTAGGTTAGATATCAGGGAAAACTTTCTCACTAGGAGGATAGTAAAGCACTGGAATAGGCTTTACTGTTCTGGATTTGAGACTGCTGTGGGTTGAGATTCCACAGCCTCCCTAGAGAGGTGGTGGAATCTTTATCTTTGGAGGTTTTTAACACCTGGCTAGACAAAGCCTTGGCTGGGGTGATCTAGTTGAGGATGGTCCTGCTTTGAGCAGAGGTTTGGACCAGATGACCTCCTGAGGTCCCTTCCAACCCTAGTTTTCGATGATTTTGGCTACATCTACATGCGATGCTGACTGTGCAGTAGCTCGTTGTGACTGAGCAGTAGTGTTGCATGACATGAAGCATGACGTGACACGACTGTGCAGTCGTAATGAGCTCCTGTGCAGTCAGCATCACCGAAAATCTGTGCAGTGATGCTACTGAGCAGTAACTCCAGTTACTGTGTAGTCATTTAGTACTTGCATATGCAAGTAACAACTGCACAGTTAGTGTCTCATGTAGATGCAGCTGTATGATTTTAAGAGGTTTCATATGCAAGAATGACTGGACTCCCAGCAAGGAAGCCAAAGGCACTGACATTTTGGAATCCAGTGATTCTACTTCCTAGAAAGAGACATACCAGAATATCTATGATCTGGACTGGCCTGGAATTTCTGCCATTCAAAGAGCCAGGAGCCCCATTGTATTTTACAAGTCATCAACCCTGTATTGAAGTTAGTTCTTATCCTTAATTAAGCCATTAATATCTTCTGAGCCAGCAGTGTTCTTCTTATCAGTTGCTTCATTCCAGCAGTGTCAATGAGAGGTTAATTGCTCCCCATTTATCCAGAGTCCACAGCCTCTTAGCAGTCATGTCTTCCCACTACTGCATGTCCAAACCTGGCCAGGTCATGTGACTGGAAGATTTTGCAATGACCTGGCTATTGTCTTTGGCCTAGGGGAGTTTAAGTGAACCTTGACTAGAAAGGAGTTGTGTTGAGACATGCCGTACTTGGGGATCACTGAAAGTGCAGAAAGATTTCAACTGAGTTATGCCATCAAAATTCTGGTTACATGGTCATTATCAAAAATGTTTTCTAAAAATGACCTAACAGGCCTGGGTACCATAGGTCTGACACCAGCAGGTCCTTGCCACCTGTGGACATGTGACCTGAATTGGAGAACTGGCCCCTTCAACTCCATGAAGGCTTAGAACCTGGACCACTGAAGAACCTTCTGCAAAATACAGCAGTGCAAGAGACTTGGTATCACCCTGTAAGAGATGCTTTGCAAATTCAAACAGAAGAGGGCAATGACACTCAGTATATAATGGAACTGTCATGCTCCCCTTGACCAGTCTTGATGGTGCATATTAGCAGGGAAAGATGAAAGCAAGTAAATGTGAGCATGGAGTAGATACTTCAAAGGATCTCATGTACTTTACCCAAGAAAAATGTAAATGTTATCTTGAACAAGTTCACACATAACTTTGTTCTTTAATTCAAGTTATCTTGCATGCTGGATTCCATAACTGAGTGAGGCAACTAAGATGATCTTTGCTAAGTTTCTCAGGAAGAGCATTACGTTTCCTAGTCACTTGCAAAAAAAAGAAATTGCCTAATGAATGATCACTGAAGGTCAAGTTTTGTTTTGGTAATTCTACATCACCTATTGCCTCCCTATCCATATTCCAGACATGTCTACTAATTTAATAAATTTCATAGATTTTCAGGGTCGGAAGGGACCTCAATAGATCATCCAGTCCGACTACCTGCCCTGGGCATTTTGTTCTCTCCTTGCAAAGGACAGGCTCACCAGCAGTTAAGCAAAAACCTAGATAAAGCATACATGAAATAAGACATGCTTTACTTTCAGAACAGATGCCAAGAGGCTGTAAAGGAACTTCAGAAGAAGCTAAGATTTTTCACTGTACGGTGACAAGGAAGATAAACAACCTTGCTGCTGCCCCGCTCTTCACTCTTAATTTTTTGTTCTTAGACTGTCCTTCTAGCTCAGGAACTCCATAATGCTTTGCAAATTGAAACAGGATTTGGCCTTTCAGGGGAAAGATTAGTATGATCCCCCCAAAAAGGAGATCAAGACACCAAGTCCAAAAAGGAGGGATTGAGCTTGTATGTACTGTGACAGTAGTGTGTGGGGCTAGTGTATGGGGCAAGAAGCACACCTTGACTAGTCCCCTGATATGCTTCAGAGCTCTGTTAGGAGGTGTCACTCAGGGAAGAGAAGGGTAATTTGCTTCCTGCTTCTGTCTGAACTTTGTCAGCATCTCTAGATGCTTATAGGTTCATAGGTTCGTAGTAGCTAGGGTCAGGAGGGACCTGAAGAGATCATCTAGCCTGACCCCCTGCCACAGGCAGGAATGAATGCTAGGTTCACAAGACCCCAGACAGGTGATCAACCAACCTCCTCTTGGATTTGGCCAAGGTAGGGATAAGGACCACTTCCCTGGGAAGCTGATTACAGATTTTGGCCACCCTAACTGTAAAATATTGTCTTCTGATCTCTAGCCTAAACCTATTCTCCATCAGCTTATCACCATTGTTCCTCGTCACCCCAGGTGGTGCTGGGGAGAAAAGGGCTCTACCTAGAATCATAGAATCAATGAGTCGGAAAGGACCCAGACAGATCATCGAGTCTGACCCCCCGCCATGGGCAGGAAGGAGCACTGGGGGTGGCAGGGGTCATAAGACCCCAGCCAGGTGCCTATCCAGTCTCCTCTTAAAGATCTCCAGGGAAGGTGAGAGCACCACCTCTCCGGGAAGCCTATTCCAGGCTCCAGTCACCCCTACAGCGAAGCAGTTCTTCCTAATATCCAACCCAAACCCATCCTCCCCCAGCCTGTGGCCACCGCTCCCGGTGACTCCAAGGGGGGCTCTGGTGAACAGATTCTCCCCAAGTCCCTGCTGGTGGCCCCTGATGAGCTTGTAGGCAGCCACCAAATCCCCCCTCAGCCTCCTCCTGCTGAGGCCGAACAGGTTCAGGTCCCTCAGTCCCCCCCTGTAGGGACCGTCCTGCTGCCCTCTCACCAAGCGGGTGGCCATCCTCTGAACCCTCCCCAGGCTGGCCACAACCCTTTCAAAGTGTGGCGCCCAGCACTGGACACAGCACTCCAACTGCGGCCTGACCAGCATCGCACAGGGTGGGATCATCACCTCCCTGGACCGGCCTGAGATACACAACAAGATATGGCCGGCCCTGCTGGCTGTGGTCCGGCATTGGCAGCTCATGTTCATCTTAGAGTCAACAACCACTCCAAGATCCCTTTCCGCCTCTGTGCCCCCAAGAGAGGAACTCCCCAGCCTGCACATATGCTGTGGATTCCTTCTCCCAAGATGCAGCACCCCGCACCTATCTACGTTGAACCCCCCCCCATCCTATTCCCATCTGCCCACCCCTGCAGTCCGTCCAAATCTAGTTGCAGCCTCTCTCTCCCCCCAAGCGTGTCCACCCTGCCCCACATCTCAGCGCCATCAGCAAACCAGGACAGCGTGCCTTCCACCCCCTCGTCCAAGCCGCCGATGCTGTTTTTTTCTAGAAGCCCAATGACTGGCTCAGACCTTAGAGCAGGGGCGGGCAATTATTTTGGGTGGAGGGCCACTTACTGAGTTTTGGCAAGCCATTGAGGGCTACATGACAGGCAGCCCAGGGCAGATTAATATTAATTTTCTAAAATTTTTAGGGGACCCACAGGCAGGATAGAATGGCTTGGTGGGCCACATCCGGCCCATGGGCCGCATTTTGCCCACCCCTTCGTTAGAGAATACCGAATCCCATTTTTGCTCATACTCTCCAGGTTTGGTAGAAACAAGGAAGATCCTGGGATTCCCTCCCTGTCAAAAGGTTGATTCCTGCCCTCACTCTTGAGTACCTGGCCTTAAAACAGAAAAGACACTGATCTCTTCCCTACTTGTTTATTTTCAGGGCTTGGGAAATCTGTTCATTCCTCCTTGCAGTCAGTACTTCAGTCCCTCCTATTGTGCCTCTTCCAAATCTCTTGGGAGCTGAGATCCTTTAATGCTTTTCCATACACAAAACATCCCCCCTGACATGAGGTCTGACAGTTTGATAAGGCAGGTTTCCACAGGCTCTTGAATAGCTGAGTTTTGCCCCAGCAGGCTCTGTTGTTATAATTGATTTTGTTTCCCAGAGATGAAGTGGGTTGCTTCACTTTTCATGTTGTTGTTTTTTTTTAAATTTTGTGCTCGTTCTGACAAAGTAAGGGAGGAAAGGAGGCCTCATATTTAAAAGGCTGTACTCAGGAGATCATGTCCAACTTCTGGCTCTGCCTGAGACTTCCTGTGTGATCTCGGGCATAGCATCTAGGGCCAGATTCTCAAAAGCAGTTAGATACCTAGTGATACATATGGACACCCAGTGGGATTCCCAAAGTGCTTCAGCAGGTTTGGGCTACTTGGGCACTTCTGAAAATCCTACTAGACCTCTACCTATATTTCCTTGAAAAAATATCACCCTTTCACATATTTCCTGGGCCATCACAGCTACAACATTCCTCTGACACTTTGAAAACCTTGCCTTTAGTCTCTCTGTGTCTCAGAGCCCAATCTGTGAAATTTGTCTTTTATATGTACAGCACCTAGCACCTTAGCTCCTACCCTGGTTTTGCCCATCGGCCATATTATAGTATGAAGACTGTTAAAACAACACTTTGCTTCTCTTCCAGATGGAGAATGCTGCACTTACTATCATCCAGTTTATGTAATTGTAAGATTATTACTATAGACCAGGGGGTGGGAATATACAGCCTGTAGGCTGTGTCTGGCCCACAGAGCCACTGGATCTGGCTTGTGGAGCCACAGGTCTTTAGCAGTGTGTCAACAGCAGGGGATTTCAGTGGTGCTCTGGAAATGGGAGGATTCACCCACACCCAGTTCTGGAAACGGGAGGATTCACACACAGGGCTGGGTAGCAAGCAAATGTGCCCAAAATAGGCAGTAGGGAAAGGTTCCCCAGGCCATACAGGTGTAGACTGAAAGCTATGATGGTGCTGGCAGGCCAAGAAGGAGCGATGGTCAGGAGTGGCTCCAGCAGCTCCTGTAAGTGGACAATGGCGCTATTGTGGTGTTGGGAGGTAGGCTGCACTGGGGTCTCATGCCTCCTAGGGTGGACTTGATCTATCCATACCTCACCTGCACAGAACCTGCTTAGACCCAGGCAAAAGGGTGAGAGGTGCCTACTGGAATCATTGTCATCTGCATGCACAGCAGATCCAACCATACTACAGAGGATACAAATAGGATGTTAGGAATTATTAAGAAGAGGATTGAGAACAAAACAGAAAATGTCATTGTGCTGCTTTATAAATACATAGTATGTCCACAGATTGAATTCTGTATGTAATTCGGGTTCCCCACCACCTCCAAAAGGATAGAATAGAGGTAGTAAAGGTAGAGAGAAAGGAAACAAACATGATCAGGTGTCTGGAGAAGCTTCTGTTTAAGGACAGAGTAAACAGACTGAGACTTTACATCTTAGGAAAAAGACAATGGGGGGGAGCTATGAGAAAAATCTTTAAACTTATGAGTGGTGTGGATAATGTAAATAGGGTTTTATTATTTACTTTCCCACAATACTAGAGTCAGGGGGCAGATAATGCCATTGTTAGAAAACTGATTTAAAATGAAAGGAAATTATTTTTTACACAGCATGTGATCAACTTGTGGAACACATTGCTGTAACATGTTGTGGATGCTGATTATTTAATTGGGTTCAAAAGAGGTTTGGCAAATGTAAGCAAGATAGGTCCACCAGTGGGTATTAACATGACAGTTTGAGGTTCAACCAACAAATTAGGACTTCCTGGGCCTCTGAATGTAGGAACCTGAAAGGGAAGAGGGACAGGGGACAGATCAGTCTGGATAGGCCCTGCATAAATACTCTTCCCCTTAGCATCCACTCTCTACCACTGTGAGAGACATGGGTAGTGAGCTAGATGGACCTGTGGTCTGACCTAGTGTGGCAGCTCTTATGTTCTTGGTCCACTTGTGCATCTTTCAACTGATCAAAACTGGCCATGTCTCCCGGATCTTCCAGATAATGACAGGACCACACCTAGCACTATTCATCTGACTCACTTAGCAATAGCACCTGGGGTGGGGTTGTTTGTTTAACTAAGATAGTGCCAGTGGCTGCAGGGGGAAAAGTTGCTGTTCATTGTGGCAATAGACAGTGCTGGAGTATCACAAGGGGAGCAAAGGGCAGGGGCTTAGAGGTGATTCTTTCCCTCAACTGTGTGAGATTATACAGAGAGCAGACCTGTGCTTGTAATTTCTCAAAATGTTCATAATTAATTCCTCAAGCCATCTCAAATCACTTTACAGAGGAGGCTAGTACAGCTAACCCTGTTCTACAGAGGCAGAAGCACAGGGAGGTGAAGTGATTTGGCTGAGGTCACTTGGCAGGCCAGTGGTGAAGCAAGAAAGGGAACCATAGTCTTAGCTCAAAAAGCAATCCTATAGGGATCCTGCAGCATATTGGGAAGGAGCAGGCAGCACAGTGACAGATAGGGCAGGGAGCAAAAAGCAGAGCAGCAGATTGAACCGGGAGCATGGGGCAGGGAGCAGACAACATAGCAGCAGATCAGGCAAGGGTACTTGGGGAAGGTGCGAGGCTTAATTTGTGACACGTCTGCCAAAAAGTTTGGCTGCCCACTGCTACAAGATGTAGGGCTGGACAGCTCCACAGGGGCCAATGTGCAAAAGGTGTCCTGTTTTTTGGCTGCCACTGTCCCTGTTCTTCCATTGCTGGAGAATGGTTTTTATTTTTTGCCTTGCTGTCTGGCGCCTGCTGACAAATTCAGAGCAAATGTTTGGTTTAAATTATATTCACGCTACTTTGTTGAACAAAGTTGCAATACTTTTGGTTTGCTCCAGTTAATGTGTAAATTAAATAGGCATTAAAGACTCATCACTCTGTTCCTTCCAGTAAAAAAATGTCTTGAGTAGCAAATGATGGAGCATTAAAAACCTTGGTTACTTTATTGAAATGTCAGTGTTACAAGTAATCATTTTTTTCTATTACAGAGTCTGATCCAATGCCCAGCAAAGACAGACTGTGGTGGGTCACAGTCCGAATGAGAAGACTATGGGTCCTGCTGGAGAAAGTCTACTGCTATTTTTTGATTGTGAAGTGGGGCCTCATTCTCTTGTGTCAGCTAGCGTTACAGAGTTGGAAGTAATTTGCATATAGGCCCCTACTCTGAGAAAATCAAGGCCCACCTGTTAGCTGAGGCTTTAATTCTGCAGGCTGCTCTGAGCATACAGACCCACTGCCCTCACAACCAGGAGTCAAGAACTGGCTCTGTTGCATTAATGAGGAGCCTTGATTCTTTGCAAGTTGCCTTCACTGAGCCCCAGGGGAGTTTATGGGGCTCTACTCATAATGCATTAGTTTCTGAAATTAACTCTTGTGACCCAATCCTGCCATCCTACCGTCACTGGGATCAGTGGTAGTTTTGCCAGTGTAAGGAATGTGACTCTGAGGTATTTAATGAAGAAAGGAAGGCGTTTAGAAACCTGCTTTATTCCACATTTAACCAGGACTGGAGGTGATCATTTGAGCAATAAATTGTGCTGACACTGGAAACACCGATCCAACACTTTTCACACTATATTTATCAGAGTAAAGTGACTAGGCAATTTGATTTTAAACAGTTTTTCACTATTCTACCCCATGACTACATTCTTATTCATACAAATAGTCCTCACTTATACAAGGGCTCATTCACTTCTCTGGGATTTGAGGGCCTGTTAGCTTAGCCTTTGACCCTGCAGACATTATTAGTAAAACAGATACAGACTTATTTATAACATATGGGAGCAGCTTACATTAGCTCAGGATCTGGCCTTTTTAACTAATCTTTTAGTCTTGGTGAAGGTTTAGAATGTAGCCAGTTTATCAGCACATCAGCTATTTTCTGATAAGTGTATTTTAATGTGGTCTTATAAGGTAGTGCAGTTTTCTTAATCACTAATATGGGAGTGTATATCAAAGGCTTGCTACACAGTTTAACCTTTCATCTCAGACTCCAGAAGCTCATGAAGTTTTTACCACCTGGTCCAGGGAAAATGGCAAAAGCATCACTGGGAAATGCTCCCTGTTCCCCATTTGACTGCCCATGGTTGTTCTCTTCTCAAAGAATCAGGCCCAGTTACAACAGTGCTGATTGTTAGCTACAACCATGCCAGTTGTTAGTTCACAAGAGTGTCACACAGGGTAGAGCTCAGTAGCTGCCAGGCACCTTACCCACCTCCTTTATGGCATCAGGTACTGCACCAACCTCAGTTACAGATTTATTTATTTTTTTAATTCAAGGTAACTGAGGATTTTCCCCCTTCTCTCCTATTTTACATAGCTTTGCTTAGTGTTACCATCAGTGCTAAAGGCTGAGATCCTGTGGGAGGTAGCAGTGCTTACTGCTACAGACATTTATTGAAGTACCTTAGTCTTATTAAAGCCAATGAGACTATTCCATGGCATCAAACAGCACATATAGTTGTACATGCATGCAGGTCTGGTCCCAGATTCATTAATAGTTCTGATAGGGCTCCTTCATCTCTGATTCTCCTTGGGGGCAGGTGAGGAAACAGGGAAATCTTTCAGGGAAATTCATTATATCTGCCCCTGGGTTTTTGGTTGTAGCTGTATTGGTCTAAGGACATAGGCAGGCAAGGTTCTTTGGGTGAATCTGGTATCTTTTATTAGACCTACTGAGCAGTTGGGGAAAAGTTCTTAGCAAGCTTTCAGGGCCAGTCACCCTTTGTCAGGCATGGGAAGTCTCTGCTGGTCTGAGACTCTAAGGAATGACAGAAGCTAAAAGTCTGGAGGGATGCCAGTGAAAATGTAAATAAGTAGAGATAAGCAAGACAAAAGGAAAAACAGGGAGGGGGAAGAGAGCAGGGGAAAAGTCAGAGGGAGACAACAGAGATAAAATCTACTACTTCTGTCTTCCAACTGCTCAGCTGGTCTAATACAAGATATCACATCTACCCAAAAAACCTTGCCTCCTTATATCTGCCCCAATATTTATTCCAAGCTTTCAGAGATACAGAAACTGGCTTCTAGGCTGAGGACTATTGCTCTTCATCTAAACTCTGTCTTGTTCAGTGCGAGAGGCAGGAGCAGAGAGAGGAAAACCTCAGATCCCAGCTCAGTAATGTGAAAGGGAATAGAGGGCCAAGACTTGAGAATCCAGCTCTGCTCCCACTATGGTGTCAATGTCAGCTTTGTTGCTAATTTCAGTGAAAGCAGGATTAGTCCATGTCTCCATAACCAAGGAAGCAAACTGTGCTTCCTGCATGCAGGTGGGAGTGAGGCTAGCTGCGGATGACTGTATAGTAGGCTTCCCTGTCTTAAGCAGCGCAGAAGTAGGTGTGACAATGCCAAGGGAAGGGGTGGGAACAGGTTGATTGGGGACAGGGCATCAGGCTTGCTGCTATACTGCACTTTGGATCCATGGGTCTGCTGAAGTCTTCCAGTCACAGAGTGGCATAAGTGTTGATTGACAGCAGAGGAGAGGGCTTGGGTTCCTGGGTCCTAACAGATGTCTCCAACAAAAAACTCCTTCTTATGTTCACAGCTTGATTCACTGGATTTGGGCTTCATTTCACCTGTAATTCTCCAAACTTGGCTTTGGGGAGTTGTCTGTTTTCTCAAGGATAGTAACTTGCACATTTAGCCTCCTACTATTACCACCTAACTGGACTAGAAAAAATATTGGCATACCTGCTTTCCAGTAATAATAATTCAGGACATCCTTAATATTAAAGCCAACAAGCAAGTTAATTTAGAGCACTTTCATAACTAATACAGTGCCACTTTGCCTGGTCTTAATGTTGGCTGGATAGAAGACCAGGTGTCAGGGTTTAGTATTCATTTGAACTCTGGAGTCTGGGTCCATGGAGTGTTGTCTGAGAATTACAGTTAATTTCCTCTCTAGTATTTTTCTCCCTAGGAAGCATGTTCCATGAACCTACTTGAATCAAAGTATGGAGTTGTCATTATGCTACTTAACTACCATTGATTTTTCATTAATGTTAATCCTGGCTGAATATTTATGCACACACAGGGTACCAACAACAGGAAAAAAAGTCTCTTATAATCTCACACATGTAGACCCCACACTCCTATCTGAAAGGCTGGTGTGAGAAAGAAATGAATTATCTTTATGCATTTTTTAACATGAGTAGAACTGTTGGAAAAATGGCAATGGCCTTTAACAAAAAAATTGACATTTTAAAATTACTTTTTCTTCCATAAGAACAAAGTATGGTAGTGGAAATTTTGGAAATTTCAGCAATTTTGATAGTAACAAAAGGATACAATAAGTTATTTTATTCTTTTATCTGAAATGGTCATTTTGAAATGAAAATTTCCATTTTAAAGTGCCAAGCCAAAACTTATTTTTTCCATTCATAGTCCCTCAATTATTAAAAAAAAAAAGGTTGCCTCTGTCAGCATTGTAACACAGAACATTTCTTGCTCAACTACATTGCATCTTCTAATGGGAAAATGTTTCAGACTAGAAAATTTCTGTCAGCCCTCTGAAAGTAATATCTTTTGTTACACTGATTTTGGTGACACTTGGGTAATGCTGTGTGCTAAGGACTAAAGGTTTTTATTTCCACACAGTTCTGCTTTTTGGTACAACAGAGGACAATAGAAAAACAAGCCCGTGAATCTGGGTAGTTCCTGAGATCCATTCAGTCACATGCCTTGTCTCAGGCACTGACAAGCACCAGCTGCTTCTGGGGAAGATAGAAGAACCTCTGCAACAGGTAACTCCTAGATAATCTGCCCAAAAAGAGTTTAGTCCCTACTCACTAAGAGTGTAGCTTATGCATTAAATCATGGAACTTCTGTTACTCATCTAATTTATAATCTTTGCTGTTACAATCCTGATTATTCTGGTTTATATAAATGCCTGATACTTCTAAGCTCTTGACCTTGATGGTACCACATAGCCATGAGGCTGATTTTGCATTGAGTGGAAAAATCTCTCTGAATTCCATTTTCCCCTTTCCACGGGATCCTTCTTGCACACAGTTTAACAGAAGATGGGGCATTTCTAAGAGCTTCCTTCACCGGAAGTCCATAGCAAGAATGGTAGGAAGGAGTGGAATTCATCCTGGCACATTTTTTAAACATAAGGCACTTGACAGAGGTGATAAAGCCCTCCCTCCCCAACCAGCTGCTATTAAATTGAGTAAGTAAAGCAGCAGGAGAAGATGACAATTCATGAGGCCTTGTCAAAACTAGATAAGATGACCAAGAGGATTGTGTTGACCTAAGACATGAAAGAACCATGACTCACAGGAAGGAAAAGAAATGGTTTTGAGTTTGAACACACCCAGCCCCTCCATTGTCAAAGATAACAGAAGGTTTTATGAATAAAGTGGGTTTGTTAGAGACCAGCTATTAACTAACCTCAGCTTTAATGGGATCTGTGCAAAAGTTGGGTATGAGGATTTCCATTTGACCCTCCCTCTCCCACACTCATTTATTTGTCTTCAATGTTATCTGAAGGACACTCCTCTGAGACATGATGCTAGCCACAATTCCCTCCCTGCCTCGCTGGAGTTATCAACACTGCTCACAACCAGCTGGTGAAAAAAAGATAAAGTCCCATCTTTCTGAATTACAAATAATCTTAGAAGATTAGAAGGAGCCTGAAGGAGGAGACAAATACCACCAAAACCAAAGTGAGGGAGTCTTTGTGCATGGCGCACGCATGGTGCTTCCTCCTCCTGCCATCAGGAACTGGTGCTACCCCCAGACCGGTGGCTGCTCCGTGGCTTGTGAGAGTCATGGGTTATCCAGGGAAACTGGTCACTGATGGGAATACTAGTGCTTCTCTCTAGCTGTGAACTGTCCTTCTCTGCAATATGGTCCCTGATGTCAGCAACACCCCCCAGCCGCCCTCCTCAGGGCTGAAGGGATTGCTAAATAAGGGAATACTCCTGGCAGTCAGGGCAAACTTATGGCACAACCTGTGGTGCTTTGGGGAAGGACAGAGGCCACCTCCTGTCCTGTACATCAAGTCACAGCCCAATGGGGCTGTTTCAAAATTGGAGCAGCAGCCAGAGGATATGTTGGAGTCTGAGTCACCTTTGTAGCAGAAGGCACCAAGGGATATATGGGACAGGGAGGTTCTGGCAGGAAAATTCATAGGAAAAACCAAGGTGGAGGGAAAGTGCTCAGTTGTCAGAGTCACTGGTCAAGTCAGTCCCTGGGAAGATGGAGAGTATACACTTGCTATAGAATGGGCATCATTTGTTAAGAGTAGCTATAAAATGCTGTTAAAGCAAGTTCACTTGCTTCAGTTAAAAAAAGAAAGAAAAAATAGGTCTTTTACTGTTCAGGTGAGCTAGAAATGCAAGGGGTAGATTAATTAGGCTGTGTTTCTTCGTGTTTGCTCATTTGAGCTGCCTTTTAACATTATGCCATCAGCGTGGCTTCTCTTTGTATTAATGCAATTTATATGTCTGGGCATGCAGATGGGATTTCCAGTTGTTAGAGACGGTGGCTTTGAGAACACCACAAGTAATTGGAGAGGTGAGTAATTGGAGTTGCTGTACGGGCAAATCCTCATTGATTGCAACCCGGGGAATTCTTTTAAATGTTAATCTGCACCTGCTGGGGGCAGAGGGAAGAGAGGTGCCGGACATTTGTGCATGTGGAGAACTGATACGCCACTGGGATCACCAGGAAACAGATTCTGATTGCCTGCCTGCAGGGAGCAGTCTGAGTCCCACCATATGCAGTGAAGTGATGCGAGTGAAAAGCAGGCCTCAAATATGTTTCCTATCTAATCCCTCAGGTATTTATTCAATACTCATCACCATGGCATCTAAGCACCCATGCATCATCTGGACTTGTGAATCCTGGAGGAGGAGCTCCTGTTAGATTAGGGCTGATTCTGCTGCCCGCTTGCCTGAGCCGCTGCTCTCCTGAGCCGCTGGAGAATGTCATGCACAATATCAGTGGAAGATTGCCTTTCAGTCTCCCATTTTGGGTGAGGTCCTTTGTCAGAAGAGGCAAGCTCAGATGTGTGTTTGCCCCTCGCCTCTTTCTCTGCTTGGTTATAGTTCTGTGCAAGAGAAGCAAAAGAATGGGCCCTGCCTGGATTACAGCCCCCAATTCAGAACCAAACATAAGCATCTGAGGTTTAGGGACATGTGAGTTAGGAGCCATGGCCCACTACTGAGTGCGTACCTTTCCATCCCATTGCTGGCATCATGGATGAAGCAGAGCACCTAGCTTAGACTGAATTTCTATCAAAAAAGATATTTTTTTTTAATTTGAGGAAGAAGGGTTGCATTCAAGCATCCAGCCACCAGTTGCATACAAGCATACAGCACCCCAGACCATGAGTGTGTGAGAGAGCACTCAGAATGGAAAACATTGAGAAAAGCACTCCTGTACCTTGGTGCCACATGCCTTTGTACTTAGGCAGGCACCAAAGGAGCTGGCCCTCTGGGCTGGCTGCCTTCTGACTTCTGGTGATCTGACATTTTAAGAGGGTTCCCCTTACCCCACCACGACCAGCCAGAGGGGGCAACAGCCACCTTTTGCTGGGGTCTAGGGCCTGGGTGTGTCTCAGTTTGTATGCTTTTTCCCTTAGGGCCAAAAAGGTACCAGTGGTTATGGCTAGGTCAGAGTCTTCTCAATGAGTTATGGCCAAGTGGTTGTGACTGTCTCATTCAGGTGCCTCCTTCTCATGGGTAGTGTGGTAGCTCACTGTAAGTATATGGGACCTGGGCTCTGGGTGGAGTTCAAGGTGCTGCTTGTGACCTATACAGCCACGATGGCATTGTGGCTCTGCTAGCCTTAGAGATGGTTTTCTCTCTGAGCGGTAGGTGGAAGCTGGAATCATCAGGGATATGCTAGGCATATCCTGTATGTGGATCTAGCTAGATCCCGTATGCAGATCTAACTAAGCATGAATAAGGGGGACTGTTGGTTGGAGCCTTGTGGCCTAAAATAATCCAGACTTGTCAGGCTCTCAGCAAAGCTCACGTTTTTCTCCAGACACTTGGACAGGGGGTGAAATGGGAGAACTGGAAAGCTATGGATTCCAGGAAAGTAGGTGGACCTGTTATTCACCATCTGTACAGGCGCATTTCAGGCTGGCAAGAAAGAGAGCAGATGTCAGAGGATATAAAGCAGGAGAGTGAATGGGTATAACTGCAAATTCAGTGTGGATCATGTATATTTGCTTCTGGGTATTATATAATATAATAACTGTGAAGGGTAGGGTCAGGGGAGAAAGGAGGGAAGAATATGTTTATAGAACCAGGTATTTTCCCAGCAGTTCTAAGAGCTTCTACTTTGCAGTCCAGCAGATCTAACTCTGGGGGAAGAGGGTGTCTCAGTGACAGTGCTGATGTATTGTCCAGAGCCAGCGCACAAGTACGCTATAAAAGCAGCCATAGTTTCTACATAGGGACACGCCTCTCCGCTGGGGCTGCATCTGCTGTAGGTCTTAGAGCTAGTGGAAATCTGGGAGGGGAAAGTGTTCGTAAGTCCTCCAGCTCCTACCCCACTGTTGCAGGGTGGCTATTTTCACTACATTTCTAGGTGCTTCTAAGGTGAAAATACTGAGTTGTGAAGCTACCATGTACCAAGGTGCAATGGAGCTGCTTTTCGGGGGGAGGCCCTTCTTTAGTGCTTTTGTATTTTATGATTTACAGCAGAGTAAATCTTGGGCAAGCAAAGCCTTGGCTTCTGTATAAACCTGAAGGAGAATAAATAAATAATCATGCTGGCAGGGGCATGTCCCCTGATACGCAGACTGCATTCTCCCCTCTCGGTCCATCCATCTACTTTTAGTTACATGCCATATATCACACTAAAATGACTTCCCTTTCCCCATACTGGCTGTTAACTCCCTTCAAATATGGTGCAGCAAGCTGTTGTGTGTCTCCTCTTCACACTGGAACCATCCACATTTAGGTAAAATGTATAAAAACCAGCAGCACAAGGGGCTCTTGCAACTACAGACAAGAACAAGCACTGTGCCATACCCACCCCAGCTAGTACTGAAATGATTTAGACTCGGTCATGAACCATGCACATTTCATTGCAATACATCGCGACACATCAAGGATGGATTATGCTCTTGGAGTTACTGGTTTGCTGCTCCACTGCTGGAAGCAATAGCTTTGGAGAGATTTTGGCAAGGGATGTACTTAAAAAACCTGTGTGTGAAGTAGGCCCCTGTCATTGTTATTATTCCATTATATTCACTGCATGGTATATTTGTCTCCTCCTGAATGTTCATCTACTAATTCTTTCAGCTGCGTGAAAGCTGACTGAATAGGGAATTATGATGAGTTTGATGGTCTCCTGGTTTGCTCATTAAGTTTATAATTACATCTGAAGCCTGTGCATATTTAACCCAACAGGAGAAGTGTTATTACATCATCTATAGTGCATCTGGCTAGCTGCTGCTAGACCTGGGCCAAGATGGCCACATGCCATGTTTTGCTAAACACTGATACACAGTATTTCGAGTGGGTTCGACAGCCACATTTTTTTAAAGTGATGTACTATGTCCAAATTACATACAGTCCCATCTGAACCACCATGAATCCCCAAGACTCCTGGGAGCTATTCACACTACATCCATTTTGGTTAACCAATGGTTGGAAGACTATAATGAAAATATTGGCAGAAAGACAAAGACATAGACTGCTCCTACATGAACCAATTAGGCTAAACCATTCAAAGATGATACACAAAGACAATTTAACTAAACAATCACAGAAGGAGGCCAGACACCTCTAGGACACTAAAAGTATAGGTAATTGTTTTGTTTTCAGCATGCTTTCTTTTGTGAGATGGCTCCTGTCTATATGCCATTATTGTATTAACTGCCACTCTCTGAAGAAGACAGCAACACAAAACACTTGAAATTAAACATGGTTACTCATAAACAAAGAGGAGTTTATGTCTTCTTTACAGGTGGGATGAACTGCATTCTTAGCTAAGTCCTTTGGCTTTTCCCAATATCACATTCTTTTTCATCTAAACATTTTTACTGCAGGTTTAAAGAATGAGTGGAGCTGTCGGCTTCCAAACAATCTCACCAGCATCCTTTCCTTTCCCCAAAACTGCACTCACAATGCTTTTCTCAGAAGAAGTGAGTCAGAACTAGCTACTGCTTACTTGTGTTTATAGGTGGGCTTCTGGAGGAGGAGATATGGGAAGTGGCAAATGTGATACAAAGCCAGAGTTAGCAACTCTTATGGTTTAATTACGAATTTGGTGGGTTTTTTAAAGTGTCAGCTCCTGGAGTCCCGTGACTAAGGGTGGAAATAGATGTTGCCTGACATCTCATTTTTGCTGCCATAAAGATTTTTATGGTAGCCTAAATGGTGAGCTAGTAGACATCCCTATCCTTCATCATCCCACATCGAAGGAAAAAGTGGCGTGACAAAAAGTAATAGTAGTCTGTGCCTCTTTATTGTGCCAGACATCTCTTAGCTTTGTGGCAGGAAAGAGTGGGCAGCCTGAGCTACTCACACTCTCCAGCAGGTGCTTTGGGGGGGCTTGAAGACCCTTCAGTCCCCCAGAGCCTGCACCATCAATGCCAGGACAAGGGGCAACTTGTGTTTTGCCCAGTGAATGGGATTTCCAACTTTATTTGAATCTATTCTGGGAGGTTTCATTACATGACATAATGATATTAATGATTTTACATCAGAAAGGCAAATGCACATTACTGTTACATTTTAAAAATCCACTGGACTACTGTATAAATATTTTCAACATTTAATGCTTATTTTAATTAATGCCATATCACTTATCTCCTGGGTGACTTTCAGCAGTCTTCTGGAGATTTATATCTAATTCCTGGAGACTCCGTGGCAATCCTGGAGGGTTGGCAACCCTACCAGTGAAGTGGAACATCTGTGCTGTGACACATAGTGGCACAGCTGATCCACTTTATTTGGTGATGTCTATTTCTAGCCTAAGTGATGGTTGCCCAGAAAAAAATTGAAAACATCTAATTTGGACATAGCACATCACTGAAAAAATGTGACAGTGGAACCCACATAAAATATTGTGCACCATACACTGCAATTCAGGCACATATAAAGGACTTTGAATATATTGTTTTAAGAGATCTTGTGATATTTTTTCTTTAAAAGGCAATCTCACGATTTTTGAAGCTGTACTCAGGGTTTTTGAAGGCTTGTCACTGATGGTACTGCAACACCATTCTCCTCTCTCCCACTGATATCAGTCCACTTCAGGCTGAGTATAGCCAAGCTATATAGAGCTAGTGAAAGTGTTTTGTATAAAGCTTTCATGTTTTTTTCTGAAAAAATATCTTCTTTTTTTTTTTTTTTTGAAAGCAGGGAGAAAGAGGAGGGAGACCAAATTTTGAAGGGTAGGCCTTGACCAACTATCATATGCACTAATATTCCCCACTTCTGTGTGTAAATGGAGACCTGGCACATCATCTGATCCAGGAATTTAAAAAGCAAAAACTGGGATATTATAGGAGTTAATTGAGAATGCATTGACTGTTTTATCAGTCTCTCTGTGCAGGACCCATCTTTCCTGGAGTGGATTAAGACAATAGTAGCTCTCACAGGCTATCCTGCTGAGTCCATTCCCTTAGAATATAGCATCTTGAGTCCAACCTGGTCAGGAGGAAAAGCCCTCCCAAAGCCTTCCAGAATGAAATAAGTAGCTGCTGACAGGATTTAAATGCATAGACATGGCAGAAAGAGGGATTTTGACCTTTCTATGTTGATTTTTCTGTTACAGACTCTGCCCAAATGAGTACTTTGGCCATTCACCAAATGTTGCAAAAATTACATGCATCTGTGTTTAAACACAGACCTCTCCCTAGTCACATGAGAAAACTGTTCAGTGTGCCTGGGTTAAATATCTAGTGCCTTATTTTGGAGATTATCTGCTTTGCTTGCTGTTGGTGCTCATATAAACTTCATTTTTCCACCTATAAACATTTAGGAAAAAACCTGGTAGCAGCAGCAGATTAAGAAAAGAGGCTAATAAGCATATGTGTGTTTGCTACTGTGATTGGCATACCCTTGGGTTACTTACTTGGGTTATTACACGCGGGCAATATTATAAGCATATCTGGTGTTTACATATGGCTGAAAGTTCAAAATTTTAGCATCTGTCCAGTTTATTTCAGGATACCTGTTAATATTCAGTTGACTATACTTGAGACGGTCTTACTAGGGCTGACACTGGTAAAGTTTGAGGGCTCCTATAGACATACAGGGAGCCAGCTCCAACATGCTGGAAATCCAGCGCATTGGAGCAGACTCAATTAACTGAGTCTGCTGAAGCATGGAAATAAACATGCTCCAGCAGGCTCTGGCATCATGTGTATCAGCTTCCCCACTCCGAAAAATGGTGGCGGGGCACTTTGAACTAAAGTTTGTTCAATAAGCTTTAGTTCAAAGCGCCCTACCGCCATTTTTCAGTGCGGGGGACAATAATACACTTGATGCTCGGGCGCTTGGCTCTCTAATTAAAGCACCCCCTCATGCCTTCCGGAGCATGTGTAAAAATGCCCTGAGTGGCCAAGTGGCAAGCATGGCTGTCAGCTGCAGGTTAACATCGGATTTTTAGTCTCAAGAATATACATTTTAGAATGGAATGCAGAGGGAGAGATATAAGACATTTCCAAACAAAGGAGCAGCTCTTTCTCTTTAACAGCAGTCTCCTCTCTTCCATCACCAGGCTTGTTGACAGAGAAGCACATTTTGTTAACATTAGAAATAATCAAAATAATTGCTAATATGAAAATCATTCTGCTGAGTAGCTGCTGCCCATGGTTGCTTCTTGTGCTGTTTAACTCTACCTCCATCAAATGTGGGAGAAGCTGTTGTCTATCACATTTCAAACTATGAAATTCAAAAAGGAACTCCCTTGACAGGAGCTGCTTCAGAACATTCTGCTTCATCTTTCTCTTTGTGTTCTTGCAGATCAGCCCCAACCATCTGCTTTATGAATTTGCATGACTCTATCAATGGTTTCTCAATACATAGACTAAGGAACAGATGATTTTCCATTCAAATATGATGAGATGGCCTGATTTAAACTCCCAAAAACAAAGCAGTCCAAAGCAAGGCTCCAAGGTCATCTTTAAACTGCTCCATTCCATAATGCAGAGTTCATGGCTTTTCATAATTTGCTGCTCACTCTAATCCATTAGGCTTATTATTGTCACACCATGACATTTGGAGGCCTTAGTTGAGCTCCAGGCCACACTGTGCTAGGTGCTGTATAGCAAGAGCAAGTCCTTTTACAGCCACAATAGACAAAAGAGAAACGGAGAAGAAACAACTTATCGATGAGGAAACAAAGCCCAGAGAGATAAAGTGGCTTGCCTATGGACACACAATAAGCATAACAGAGTGGGACCTGAGCTCAGTTCTGATGGAAAATGAGATACAGTAGGGGTTCTCTACCATTGGCAGCCATTCCCAGGGATGTGGTGGATCCTTCAAGTACAGATTTTAAATCAAATTTTGGAGTCTTTCTAACACATATGCTGTCATTCAACCGTCTACACCCAATGTGTGGATATGGGAATCCTGGGTAAGGCTCTCTAGCCTGTAAGATGCAGAAGATCATGGGGAAGATCAGTGTGGTACCTATTCATCATTGGTGCTATGAAATTCTGTAAGATAGGTCTTCTGATAACAGTCTATTCTAATGGATACCCCACATCTGTTGGAAGCTGGACTTTCTTCATTTGTGTGGCACTGATGTCCTGAAAAGTGACCTGAAAAAGTGAATTGCATGATCTATATTAAATATATCTCCTTAATTTCCATAGAAATAAACAGCCTGCAAGGGGCTGCTTGGGGCTGAGGGAAGCACGATGCAGGGGGCATCACATGCATGTGTGTGTACACACCTATGCACATGGCCAGCAACACAGCCAGGCAGCAGAGGAAAGGAGCTCTCCCAGCTACCTGCAGGTAAGTCTATGGGGAGAGAGAGAGAGGGGAAATACTGACACCCCCACAGTGAGGGAGGATTGGTGGCTGGGGCTGGGGGTGCTGCCCAGTCAGGACACTGCCCAGGGTCTGGGGTTGCGGCAGGAACGGGACAGAGAGGGACAGAGCCATGTCTGAAGGGCTGGTGGGGTGGGGAATGGGGAGAGAGTGAGGGGGTCAGCTCCTTGCTGCTGCTTCCACTCCCAGGGGTGGGTTGGGCACCAGAGGCAACATGTCAGAGGGCCTAGGGGGGGCATGTGCCCCCCCAAATTGGTGCACAGGGTGGAGGCAGATATGGACTGCCCGCAATGGGGCTTGGGGCCCCCTGCTGCCACTGGGAGCCCTGTGCCAGCTGTGCTGCCATGGCAAGGTGTCCCAGCCCACCCAGCAGCAATGGGGGGCACAACTCCACAGCAGTGGTAGAGGCTTGGTGCTGCTGCTGCCACCGCTGCTGGGACCTCCGTGCAAGTCATTCCACCATGGCAAGTCTCCCTCTACCTGCCCAGCCCCCTTGCCATGGTGACATGGCTGGTGCAGGGCTTCTGGCTGTGGTGGCAGCACTGACCCTTTGTACTCTTTTTTGTCCTTCCACACCAGGACCTGCCTGCTGGGCCATGGAGGCCCCTGCAGGGAGGGCAGCAGAGTGGGAAGCCCTAAGCCCCACAGCAGGCAGCCCCCATCCTTCCCTGTCCCCACAGACTATTTGGCTCCATTCCGGCCATGCTGCCTGTGGGTGGTGGTAGGAGTAGGTGGGCTCTGCTCCAGCTGCAACAGCTGCTGCCTCCTGCATGCAGCAGCCAGACCTTGGGCACTGCTGGCTGGTTGCGACTGGTGCCCATGAAGCAGGAAGGAGGCAGAATAGTCCCCTAGCAGTTGGGGGACTGCTCTGGCAGGGCTAAGGCACTGCAGGTTTGGGGGGACTGTGGGTCGGGAGTGAGGGGCACTGGCAGGGATGAGTGGCCTGTGGCTTTGGAGTGAGGGGCAATGGCATGAGCAGGGCCAGGGTACTGGCATATCAGGGCTTTTCAGTGCCACAAAGTAGCGGGGGGAAGCGGACAGCTGCAGCTGGACCTGCATTCTGGTGACTGAAAGGGGCACAGGGAGCTCTATTTTCCATGATAAAAAATAAAAGATTAAACACTACAATACATAGGTATTAAGAATTTATTTTACTATAATGATCAAGGCACTGGTTGGCTTCCAAATTGCTGTAAAATTGTAAATATATCAATAAAACATTGTGTTCAACTGATACCTATATAAAGAGTGGTGTTTCATTTTAATTGAGGAAAATTGTGGATTTTCTTTTTTTAAATTAGAGAATTTGGGGGGTTTTGGTTGAGAATTTGGGATTTTTAAACAGAAAACCAGGATCCATGTTTTATAACAGACAAATTATGCTTATGATGACATCCTAACAGCCCTGTTGTCTTCACTGATACCTATTGAACATAGAGGTTATATATGTGATGTCTAATGTGTATAACGTGGCTGTTACTGAAAGCCACTTAATTTGGCATGGGATACTTTGATGACAATTAAAGGTGAGTGAGGTGAGGATGACCAACTCATTCTCAGAGCTGAGGGAAGAACAGCATGCCTCTGCTGTAATTTATTATCCTGTACTGAACCATACCTACCTATAATATTCATGAGTAATATCATGCCCTTATCCTGCAAGTGGGGTGCCTCTGCTGCATACAGCCTCAGGGCGATTGGGATCTCCAGGCAGTCCTCTCACCCAGATCATAAATAAATGATGTGATTTTTGGCAGCCTAGGCAGCAGTCATTTCAGGAACATGGCCCTCAAATTAGATGACTGTGGTATGAGGGAAAGGTCACCTTAAGTTGTGTGTGACCTACAGCCAGAGAAGGTATTTCAGCCCTGCATAGCTTCAAAAACAAATATTTTTTCTATTTTAAATGAATCTATTGATCCCAGCCTCTGGTATATACACAGATAACTCAGTTTTATCACTTAACTGCCAGGGGACAAGTCCTTTCATTAGGGCAGATACACAAAATATATTCTGCTCATAACTCCCAGTGGTACAGTACAGAAAAGCAAAGCATTCTATTGTAGAAGGGGGAGGTACGTTATGACGAGGTTTACAATGTGGAGAAAATATTCATAAACTCAACTACTGCTAAAAGGTGTTACTGCGGGTTTCTATTGGCTGCTTCTTGCTAACTAGCCTCTGCTAAGGAATGCCCATGATTTCAGCCTAGCAACACCATAAAGAAGAAACCCAGCCTCTTTGAAGTCAGTGCCAAAACTCTCACTGACTTCAGAAGGGCCAGGATTTCATCCTTCAGGTCAAAGACACCCTGTGTAGTTGTCACTGTCTTCAGCAGGAGCAAGTTCAGGCTGTCACCCTGTGCTGAATAGCACAGGCACAGTGCATGTAAATGTGCCAGTAGGGTTTCTGCTCCTATAGCCAATATACCCTGATACGGCACTTTTCAGTGCTTTCCCTCTTAGCAGTCACTCCGAATTTGAGTGCTAGAAAGAAGATGACTCCTAAGAGGTCATGTTACCGTGTGTGGAAATTCTTCCCAGTTAATAACAAGTTCTGAAGCTATGGTATTTCATCACTTTTCACCTACCTGCACACAACTAACCCTACATGCTTCCTTGTCCAGGGTATGTGAACCACCTCCCTGAGCCTTATGTTAAACTGTTAAACTCAGGGTCCAATTCAGTGCCCTCTGAAGGCAATGAGTAGCCAGTAAGTGACTTCATAGGAGACTTCATGTATGTAGAGCAGCATCACTACATCTTAGCACCTTGCCAGTGCTAATGTGTGAAGTCATGCAGAACTCCTGTGAAGTGAGGAAGTATCAGGCCCACGTTTCAGAGGATGGGGCAAAGACAGAATCCAGTGCTGTGGGTAAAGCCCTTAATGAGATTTTCAAGGTCATCCAGGGAGGGCATGTGACTTCACGTAACATAAACATACCCAAGTATTCTGCTTAGGTGTCAGTTGCACGGAACCCAGCCTGGGTTGCAAAACCCATCGAAGATGCTACAGAAAGGATGAAGTAGTTAATGACCACAGCATACACATACCAGGAGTTTAAAGCAGAGCCAGGACTTCAAGCTAGATCTCAGCATTTTGACCCTTCCTAGCCTTGGCCACAACACCAGAGCTTTCAGACAGTTTCTGGAGGAAACTCACGTTAAACTTCAGCCCATTAGACAACAATTTTCTTAAACATGGGGTGTTATCCTGAGAAGTAGATGCAACCATGCAAATAACAATCACTGATGCAAATTCAATTCTTCCAGAAACTCATTCCCCATTAGAAAGGATTGCCTTAATTTGCCCTGTATGCGTTGTCTTCATTTCTCTGCCCATTTTTTACATAATACCAGATCCATCCCAAACAGCTCATTGCTGCAGCAAAGCTGTTCAGAGGCTCGTGAAGTACGCATCCCCCACAGCCAACACATGCATGGTAGATGCACTTCCTTCTGCTTGGCTGGTTCTCTGTCTCCCCCACAGCCAACATACAACAAGGCTTCTGTGAATATCTCATTGACATGGTTTATTTGTTAGTGCTAGGTAGCCAGAGAACTTACTTCTCATTGTTCCAAAATTGTCACAGCATGCCAGGGAGCCCTTCACGGCACACCAGTTGAAAAGCACTGCTGTAGATTGTCCCAAGGCAGCCAAGAAATTTGAGCCCACTCAGAAATCTCCTCATAAATGCATACTGTAATATCATCTGCAGGGAAAGATGCCGCCTGCTGAGATGGTACATACAGGCTCACCAGTCCCAGTTTCCCTATATAGGGGGAAAACTGGTATTCAGTCCAGTTTTGAAGCAGGCAAACAGGGGAGAACAGACAAATGAGCATGCACTACAACACAGACTGGGTGCATCTACATGTGCAATTATGGAGACTGAATAAACTGCAGAACTTATTGCCCTGGAGTTAATTGCTCCCAGGCACACTGTTTGAACATGTGTCTGGGAACAATTAACTCCAGAGCAATAAGCTCTGCAGTTTATTCAGGTGCAGCTTATGGAGCCTGGGCAGAACAGGCCTGGCTTGCAGGGGGCACTGGGGGTCAGCCTGGCAGCCTGGGGGGGCTTTATATGCTGTGGAGGGGCTGGCTGGGGCATGAAGAAGCTTCAGCACAGAGGCTAGCTGACAGGAAGCCCCTGCACTGAAGCACCCTCATGCCCCAGCCAGCTGGGCAGCATCTACAAATGCTCTGTTGTGGAATTTTTTACTCTGTACTAGGATAATACTTGTATTTACAAGTACTATCCTGCTGCAAAATAAATTAGTTGACTCTAGCCTAATAGGGGCACATGTGTAGATACTAGGATGTTTGCTGTGCAGCTAGTTAGTCAACTGTGCAGTAAACGTCTTGTGTAGACGCGCTCACTGTGTCTTAATTAAATCCGAAGGGTATATTCTTGCTGTTTTGCAAATTATGACTGGAGAAGAAAATCAGAAAAAAAGAGAGGGCCTTTCCACTCCCAAACTGCAGAATCAGTGCCAAAGCTGCCAACACAATGTTGCAGGGTTCTTTGTGTCCTGACCTTTCAAAGGTGGGGGTGGGATGTGTAGGATTCAGCTCTTGCCATGAGAGGAACAAGTATGGCTGGAAGAGATAAGCAGATAGGCAATAATGTCATGTGTTGTCATTCAATTCATCTTCCTACCAATTATATGAGCTGTACTTCACTGGCTAATGATTGTTAACATGACAGGGGAAAATGTATAAAATAAAAAATGCCAAGTGGAGGACTACCCTTATGATTAGAGTGGGAAGAACTGGGGTCACAACTTGGTTCTATTCCAGATTCCTTGAGCCACATTACTCAGGTTATTTCATTCAGTTTGCCATTTGGAAAACAGAGCTGTCTTCCAGACTGCCTGTTTGGCATCTTCTTAATGCAGGTCTCTGATGGCATAGGCTGTGTACAACATCCAGCACAAAGGGACCAGAATTTTCTCTGGGTGCTACAGCATCCTAAATAGGAAGAAGTCAGTGTCACACAGGAGAATAAATTGACAATGAAGGGGAAAAACTATGGAAGGACTATTAGATCTGCTTCTACTACAGATCCAAATGAGTCTGGGGGAAATGTTTTGATGTCTTATACCTCCTGGGGCCTCTGGTGCTGGCTGCAATGAGTTGCAGGCTTCTGCAGCAGATGGATCTTGGCTCTGCTCTGGTCTAATGATTCCTGTGTTCCTAATTGTTTTAAACAAGACACTTACGCTAACTAGAGGAAATTGTATGGAATTATTTTCCTCCATAGTAACAGACTCATGTTGTGACGCTGTAGTCCTACCTTTGGCAAAACTCCCATTGAAAGTGATAGGAGATTTGCTGGCCTACAGTCTGACTCATAGTTTGTTTTCCAAATGCTCATTCGGCATGTATAAAAGTCTTTACTTTACTGGTGTAGAAGATTAGGAGTTGCCAAAACAAAATGAACTAACAGTGCATTCATTTGCGCATCCTGTCTCTAATGCTGGAACCAAACGCATTAAGAGGAATGTGAAATATCTCAAAAAGTACCTGGACAGTAGCACAATTATATTCCACTGGAGAGTACTTCTTCATCACCTTGGCTAGTAAGGAAATTGTGCCCTGAAGCACAGAATATGACCATCTATCTTTGCTAGCATAAGTGAACTGAAACAAGGCTGCATTGTGTGAAGACAATGGCAAAAAAATTGAAGTCATCAGACATTGCATGATATTGTAAAAATAAGTTTTCTTGCTTAGTATGGCAACATAGAAAAAAGCAACTGATATCATAGTTACTCATTGAAACACTCCAAGATATGATGCTATTTACATATTATTTTATACAAATTAATATCTAATACTAAAAACTATATGTGCAATAAAAACATATAATGTGAGATGAAGGGTAAGACCTACAAGAGCAGGTAATTAGAGCTTTTTCTTAGTGGTGTTATTTCCACTCCTTGAAAAACAGAATGTTGTAAGCTTCTCAGAGCAGTGAGCTTATTTGCCGAGGTGTTTGCCTAGCCCCTGGCAATGCAAAGCCCTGACCATGCCTAGGACTTTAGGCTGCTCCCATACAGCATGTAAGCAATTAATACAAGGGCCTATTTGAAAAACTGTGCTAACCATAACTGCAGAGCTAAGAGTGAAAACTCAGCCTTAAATCTCTTCTCTTTTGTATCTGACCTAAAAAAAATGGTCTCTCTCTGTAGCTTTGTAGACTATTTACCAAGTAACACAATAAGGATCACAAGCAGGACTTCCATAGACTGCCTTGCATATATGGAGTTTTCAATGTAATATATGGGGAGCCGCAGAGTGAAGGGTCCAGCTTGAGATGGCCTCTGGATGCTCCAGCCCTGGCACTTCCCAGCCAGTGCAATACACCTATATCAGGTATCCAGGTTGTAGCTGTATTGGTCTAGAGGACTCTTAGTAGAGATGACATCTTTTATCAGGCCAACAAGATTTTTGTAAAAAAATGTCTTTAATTGCAAGCTTTCGGGCACAGACACCCTTCATCAGGCATTGGAGAAAAGATTGTAAAAGTTCTCCTGGAGAGAAATGAAAGTTCATATGTCATAGGATTTCACAGAGGAGTCAATAGATGGAAAGCTCCTCTGGGCAGTCAGTTCATAGCTGGTATGAAGGTATTTGTTTCAAGGTAATTTGCATCATGACAGATCCTCATGGTCTGAGAGAGGAAATCACTGCTGGAGTTCTGCATGCACGAGGAGCACTCTGAGCTCACCAGTTGTTGGCCAAGGCTCTGGCCATGGGGTTGCGCAGTAGCATTCAGCCCCCGGGATCCAGAGCCACACAGAGGTGATGGGTCCAGCCATGGCCTATGCTGACAGACCAGTGAGCTCAGACAGGGACAAAGCATTAGGTGACAGGGTATTCACATGGGTTTTGCAGGCTGCATCTGATACTCAGGCTGTAGGTTGAACCACAGGCAACACATAGCGGGGGCACAGGGGGGCATGTGCCCCCCCCCCCGAGATTGGCCACCACTGAAACTGCCACTGGCTTCTGCAGGTGGTCACTGCACTTCCCCTTGCTGCTGACACAGCCGCTGCCAGCTAGGGGCAGTCCCCGCTCGCCACTTGCCACCGCCGCCAGCAGCTTCTGCAGGCGGTCGCTGCCCGCTCCCCCCACTTTGCTGCTGACATGGCCACTGGCAGGTAGGGATGGTCCCTGCTTGCCACTCACCACCGCTAACAGCGTAGACGGTGGCTGCAGGCAATCCCAGCTCGCCACCCCCATGGCCACCTGCATGGAGTCCCTGCCCAGCCTGTCCTCGCCACTGATGTCAGTTGTTGTCAGCCATCTTTGGGGGGGTGTTAGTTGTTGCAATAAAGCCCTTTTGAGAGCAAGAAGTCTGCCTGCCTTTTCATAAGCTATGAGAGCACAAAAACTTGAGGAATACCCCTCATACACAAAGGTTAAGGTGCACCAGAAAGGAGTAATTTTTTCTGCCTGTAGCTCCCACAAGACACCCAAAATATGGGTCTATGGTGATCACATGTCTATGCACACCTTTCTTGGGATGCCATTTACCCTTTTCCCCCCTCTTTCCATTCCTATTTCCATTTTTGCCCCATCACGGTAACTCTTTTTAGCTGGGGGAAGCAACACAGAGAAAGGCAAGATTCAGCTCTCTGTGAATCTCTAGTCCAGGTACAGCCCTCTCATGTACTCTAAATATAGTGGACTGGGATGAACGGCATTTTTGGCAGCTCCTGTCAAAACAGAACTTGCCTCTAAGCTGCAGATGAAACCAGCTGGGGATTTTGCATCAGCCCTAAATTCTCCTCCTAAAGGTGAAGTTGCCCCCAGTCAAAGATCACATTAAGCTGAGTCACTCAAGTGTTGGTACAGGCACATATGGGGCAACAGTGCTCTAGAAGCCTTGCATGAGGATGAATTTCACTGACTGAGTTGTAACTGAATCCCACCAGCTCCCTACATGCTCTCTGAGAGGATGCCTGTGTGGCGCAGTATAACACTGTGCCGAGATGTCTCTGCCAGTTGTGAATGATGTGCTTTCTGGATCAGGTGTAGTCAAGGGTATACCCAGCGAGGGTTCAGTGGTGAAGTTACACCCTGTCTTTTGGACCATACCATGTGATTTTTTTAAAGCTGCAGCTGGGGACTTTATTTAAATCCCCAAGGCAGATAAAAATTGCCCCCTGCCCCTCCTTTCCCTCCATGCTCAATGGCATATCCCCTTCCATCCCATTCCCTTCCTCTCCAGCTTGCCACTGCTGCTATCCCCTTGTCCCCAGCTGATGTGGGTTCAGAGGAGCCCCAGAGCCCACTCCAGCCATCCTATGTGGGGAACCAGGCTCAGCTTGGGACAGCGGCAGTGACAAGTGGGTTTCTCCATCTGTCCAATTCCCCCAGGGGTTCCCCACCAACATGGAAGCACACTCAGGGAGGGGAACCTGCCCGTGTCAGATAAGTACAACTCCTGATGCAGCTGCAGCAAGGCACAATTGTTTCTGGAGCTTCCCTTGCCTCTGGGTCAGCCAGGTACAGGGCAGCAGCAGATGCAGAGTAGGGCAGGGGGTGTAATGGGACGGGAGGGAAGTGCTGTTGAACACAGAGGAGAAAGGAAAAGTTGTTGAGCGTTGCGGGGGGGAATTCTTACTTGATTCAGGAACTTAAAAAATGTCCGTGGCTACCGCTCCTGAATAGTCTGCCTGGCCTAGTAGGTGGTTGGCAGAAGCTGGGAGTGGGGATGCAGACACTCCTGCAGCACCAGTTGCTGCTTTCCTACCCCCTTTTACAAACTCCTGGATCCTCCCAAGGGTGCAGTGTTGCATGAATGGATCTATATTGTTTCCAGCTTCAGAGCCATCTTGTTCAGCTAGCTTGGGTGTCTGCACATGGCACTACACTGTGAGGTGCAGACAAACCCCAAGTAGCACTCAGCCTTCACTATTAAATCTCCTAGAGGGGTTGGAGGATGGAGTCCCAGGCTTTAGATGTTTTCTCTTGTTGAACTCAAAATTTTATTGCTGACAATGAATTCTCATCAGTGTAGCAATGCAAAACTCTAAAACTCTTTATTCAGAGATGCTGCCTTTTACACCCCATCAATGTAGCTACCTTCTTGAAGAAATCTTGCTTTAGAGGCCAAAAAGGTTATCTCCCGGTGCTTGTTTGCTGAGGTCATAATAGACTTGGGGCTCCCTCTCAGACAATGATTTTTCACTTTCAAGGATACCTACCATTAGGCTTTTCTCTCTGGCCAGAAGTAGAACTTCCCTCTCAGGTGCCAATCTCTGCAGTTTGCTAGATGTTTTCAGTAAGCACACTACTGGGAAAAGCTGCTTCTGGCCAAAGGGGATGAATTCTTCCCCTTCAAGAGCCACTTCCAACCTGGTGACTTCCAGAGTTTGTTATTAGGTAAGGCCCTTTATGGCTTGCATTGATGGGGTAGTCTTTCCCTTCAGGGCACTAATTATCAGAGCAACCTCCAATCAGCTTCGGCAGATAAAAATTGTGTAAAAGCTGTACTTTGGCATTTATCTCCCATTGTTAACTGATACAGCAGCTTTGTGCACTATCTGCATTTTTTCACTTTGTTCCTGTAAGGTCATATGGAACTGTAGCAGTAGGAATCAGAGCATTTGTTTGCAGGAGATGTATCTTTCTTGGGCTCCTGCTGGGATTCTGCAGGTTGCTAACTTTTTATTACAGACAATATTGCTGGAAGTCTAATTTATGTTCTTGCATAGGTATTATAAGAGAGTGACAGGACAGATCAGGAGTAGCTACCACAAAGCAGAGACTGTGCAGCTTATGAACTGTTGTAGGTTTACATATTGTTATTACAATAAGGCAGAGCAATGATTGCTTTTAATCATTTCATCCCTTTTGGCTCACCTCTCCAGCAGCTAATCCAGTGCAGGTTATGAGTCATTTTATTTTCCTAACTACTTTTATCCTCCTACATATATGAGGACACACACACACACACACCACATGATTCCAGTCAGTAATTATTGCAAAAGCTGCAGAGACAAATATCCAGTAGAAATATATAATGTATATAATATTATAAAATTATATTTATACTGAATATGTATCTCTGCAGCTTTTGTAATGAAGTCCAGGCACTGGCTGGAATCACGTGGACTCTGTGGAGTTCTTTGTCTGTCCATCTTTGTCTAGCAGCAACAGAGACTAAAAAGAGGTAGAGTTTCTTTGCATGAACAGCACTTGAAAAGATGTATAGGCATCATAATATATTACAGTCAACCTTAGGTAGCAAAGCTGTACAAAGGTTGAGGTACAATACAACATCGGGCTGGTGAGGAAGAGGCCGTGGCTGCTGAAAAGAAAGTCTGACAGGTAGTGACTTAAGGTAGCAACATACTCAGAAACAACAAAAAGTAATTCTATCCTCTTGATTGCATGTAAGGCAGCAGGCCATAAGGGGCAGACAGCCTTACACAGGTGCTCAGAGCAGATACAACCACTGTGCTACCGCTGAGAACAAGATTCCCTTCCTCTGCCCTCAGGCCCCCCACCCTGTACTCATCCTTTAGCAGTCTTAATAAAGTTGTCACTCAACACTGAGCATCTTCCCTTCATCACAGGTGGAGCCAAGGTCACTTCTTCATTTAAACAGGCTGCACAACAGACCTGGGTACTGCAGAGGCCAAACAAATCACTTCTTCGCCTTCTATATCAGCAAATACACACCACTGCAGCAGCAGCAGCCGTAGGGATGCCTTATACTTGTGCCATGCTCTTTATATTCTACCTTGGCTCAGGAACCTCTCCACTGCTAGAACACACTCAGAACGGCTGTTACTCCTAAAGGCAGCTACATCAAACAATGCCATTGGACCCTGGGGAAGCCTCCAACTTAACCTGTGGCTATGTATCAGCAAATAAACCATGCATTACAAAACCCTGCAACTGTTAAAGCAATTACACCAGCTCAGCCGTGGATACGAAACCCCTGGGAGAAGGGGACGAGTGCACAGCAATGGGGGCTTTACTCTGCTATAGTAACATGACAGGCAACGCACTATGCTTTTAGCTTTGTCAATATGATCCCTTCTGACACCCTCTCTCATTTCTGGCCTCCTTTCCACAGGGAAAGCAATGGCAGAACACCATGGCACCAATGAAAGTGCATGGTGTGGAGCTTCCACTGCTTCTTTCTGCATTTGTAATTCAAGCCCTCAGCCAAGCACTCAGCCTCCTTTAAAACATATTGGCTCTCAGACTAACACATACCAGCTAATACCTAGCATTTCACGTAGAACACTTAAAGCTTGAAGCAGCCCAGCATTTGTTTCACGCCTCAAGCACAACAGGGTTTCCACAGTATTCTTGCTTTTTGCTCTGCTTTAGTTAGAACTCTGCATCTCTTTTCCCCAGGGATTGCCATGTCCCCATCTCTCTGGCTATGCAGTCTTACTCTACTCTTTCTGTCGTCCTATCAATGGCACTGTTGCCTGTCTGGAAGTGTTGTTCGTTCCCCCAGGCCTGGCATTCTTCAGTGCCTCCTATGAGTTAGAGCTCATGTTATTATAGATATTTCCCTCTGGGAAGCAGGGAAAATAAGACCTGTTTAATATTGCCTCTAGAGGGAGCAGGAGAGTCCCTCTTTTTACCCCTTAGGGCCAGGGCCAGACATTCAAAAAGCCTGAGCCGGAACTGATTCAGTCTCTGCAGGTTAGTCTAACCTGGCTAGGCTAAAACAGTTTGTCTACACACAGAGATCCCCTCTGGACTGAAGAAACGCAGGCAATGCATGCAGTGGCTCAGGTTAGAAGCCAGGGGGCACTAGAGCAGCCCTCCCTTCCCTTTCACAATGCTAAGCTGGGGGAGAGGGGGCATGGCAGGACACTCTGAGTAGGGAGGGGTCCTCCCCCTCCCCCCATAACAGAGCATTTATCAGCTCTGTTATCAGCATTTATCACCCCATCAGAAAACAAAAGCCTCTTATTAGTTCAAGCTCTTCTTAAACAACTTTTTCTAAGGAAGGAACAGAGAGTCACTATCAGCTATCTGTTGATTAGCTCCAAAAAAGCCCTCTCTGCTGGAGCTCCAGCCAGGGAGCAGAGGGGAGGGGCCAGCCCTGCTGTGGAGCAGAGAGCCCAACCCAGAGAACATGCTGGGATGCTGGGGGACTCTAGTTTAACTTAAACCAGAAAGGGTCTGGGACAGACATTGCATAAACCACTTTGATCCAAATCAGTTAAGTCTGATACTACATTCAACCCAGTTTATCTCAAACCAGTTTCAGCCATTTTCAGACTGGTTTATGTGCACTGAACATCTGTTCTGTTACAGGTTTAAACCAGTTTCTGATCACTTAAATCAGTTTATGTGTAATGTCTGTCCCTAGCCAAAATAAGTTCTTTATGGAAACCTGGGCTAAATCTTATCCTACTTTATGTGCCTACATATCTTATATGAAGGCATGTGACTGTAATGCGTGGCACTTACCTACAGGCTGGGATTCTATTTTCCCCTGTGGTGAAATATAGTTGCCTTTTGGGTGCCTTCTGGAAGCAAAATAGAAGAAAAACAGAACCCTCCACTAACCCAGGAGCCTAGTGCTTACGACACTTGTGCAGGGAGCGGGAGACCCAGCTTCTTGGCTGCCCTCACCTAGAGGGAAATGCTGAATCACACATATTGCATACATCAAAAGCTGCAGGCATGTGGCTATGAATATGGGCCATTTAGGATTTAGCCCCTGTTGTCATTTGCACTGTAAGAGGAGTAAGACTGCTCAAAGAATCAAATACCTATACATTTGTAACTACATCCCATAGTGAAGAATGATACAGATATTTACTGACTGAATTATGGCTCAGAGAAACCACAGTAGTAGGATCAGCAGTCAGCTGGGCTCTATATGTATTGAAGTTGGAGACATTCCCAGATGTGTGGGCAAAGCAGGCATATTTCTGATGGCCTGAGTGCCTACAGGAAGCAGTGACTAGAATATCCAGCCTTACTGCAGACTCCATGTCCATGTTTAGGTATCAGAGTGAGCAGCGTGATTTTCATGAATGGGAGCTGCCAGATTATTGCGTGCTCTCAGAATTCAGGGCATTTATTTTTAACTTTCAGAACCTATTTTTGCAGTTTACATATGACATGTTTTTGAAGACAGCTCAGGGGCCACTGCAATCGACAACAAGATAGATATACTGTGTATGGGGGGAGGGAGGGAGGAAGGGATGTCCAGTTTTCAAACCATCTTTCAATATCATCTTTCTTCCTGAAACTGAGATCTGTTGCTATTTTGCTCTAATTAAAGACACTACAGCCAAGTTCCACACCCACATCAGGGACCCCAGTATTTGCACGCAGGCTGCACAAACCAACTTCTCTGGGGCTAGGGACAGACATTACACATAAACCGGTTTAAGTGATCAGAAACTGGTTTAAATCTGTAACTGAACAGACATTCAGTACACATAAACCAGTTTGAAAATGGCTGAAACCAGTCTGAGATAAACCTGGTTGAATATAGTATCAGACTTAACTGATTTGGGTCAAACTGGTTTATGCAGTGTCTGTCCCAGGCCCCTTCCTGGTTTAACTTAAACCAGAGTCCCTCAGTGTTTCAGATGCTTTGCAGCCCTGGGTGGGGCTTTCTGCTACAGAGAGCTGGGCTGGCTCCTCCTCTCTGCTCCCTAGCTGGAGCTCCGGCAGAGATGGCAGGCACAGCAATATCTGCCTGGCGTCCCCATGCCCCACCTTACCACTCCCCTCCCCTCTTCCACAGCATGAACCAGTAGCCAGCATGTGAGAGGAGCTGAGAGGTGTCTGGGTAAGGCAGACAGGACAAAAGCAGACAGGACAGTGTCCGCTTAAGGCTTTTGGATTTAATCAACAGGCCATCTGGTAATGCCCCTCCATTCCTTCCTTGGAAAAAGTTGTTTAAGAGCTTGAACTAATGAGAGAAGGTTTTGTTTTGTTTTGTTTTGTTTTGATGGGCTGATAAATGTTGTTATCAACTCCTGGCTAGACTAGTCAGGAGTAGCGAAGGGGGGGGACGACCCCTCCCTAATCAGAGCATCCTGCAGGAGCCTGGCCATGCCCCCCTCAGCTCAGCATCATGGAAGGGAAGGGAGGGCTGCTCTAGCACCCCCCAGTTTCTAGCCTGAGCCCCTGCAGGCACATGGCCATATTTTTTCAGTCCAGAGGGGAAGTCTGTACGGTTACAAACCAGTTCAGCCTAGCCAGGTTAGACTAACCTGCAAAGATTGAATCCATTCAGGCTCAGGCTTTTTGAATGTCTGTCCCTAGCCATGGTGCGAGTCTCAGAACCACTGATAGGGCCACTGACACTGACTCACCCTGGCCTTGCACACCTGAAACATACCCTGTTTTCTCTATTATCAACATACAAGATGAGAACCCCAGAAAACAACACAGAGCACAAGAGGAAAGGCAGAACAAGATCAGAATGGCAGGGAGTAACAAACTAAAGGCTGAGGGCTATATGTGATTCTGCATGCATCTACTTGCTGATGGATATTTAATGCTGCCCACGATTGGAATTCTCTAGCTTGCTCACATTTGATAGTGTAAGGGAATAATGGTCCTGGAGTAGGGACCCAATCCTGCATGCACTAGTCTTGTGGTGTCAGTGAAACCTGAGGGATAAAACTGTAGAAAAAAACTAAACACAGTACAGGTAGAGAGTTAAAAAATACCTCCAGCATACACTACAAAACTGCTCAGTTTCATTTCAGGGGAGCAATTTCACATGGGCAGGTCAGAGAGAGCAGAGAGAGAAATGAATTAATCTCTCTCCTGGCCCAGATTGTTCCTTGAACACTGTGATTCAGGCAGAAGAAATTCTGTTTTTATGATAAGAAAGAACCCAAGGAAAGCCACAGAAAATGAATGCCTCTGAACTCCTCCACACCTCTTTCATTTAGGAGTTTACTTATTCATATGGGTGCTGTAGCTACACTAGAATTTTCCCCTCTCTAATCCCAAATCCTATCTTTCCTATTAATTCTTAATCTTCTGATCTGCCAGTCAGAGGAGGGCTCCACAAGCTACATCCATGCTCTTAAACTTCAGTGCCATGCTCTGACTGCAGGCAGACCGTTAAACAAGGGCATTGTTGCAGGAGGGGGCGGGGAGCAGCAGCAGCTAGACCAAGATGGGCCGGCTTGCACTGCTAAAGCACTCCTCTCCTACATTATTTTAAATGGGTTTTAATAATCCAATAAGTAAACAACCCTAGTGAAATGTAAGCAGATTTATTTTCTATCCTCTTAGCTGCTGGCAGAGGTAAGAAGTGTAATAGACCAGAAAGAAATCAATAAACTTTAAAAAATGGCAAAGGTTGGAAGTGTTTAATTATGTGGATGGCAGCTGACTAGTGTGCACAGCATCAACCCACCTTTGCCGTGCTATGGGCAGGGTGCAATACTGTGTGTGCCAGTGAGACAGCTCTGTGCAGCACCACCAGGGATGGGACCCAGGGGTGTGCTCTCTGAAATCAGTGGAGCCACTGCCAGAGGAAAAGCCCAGTACAAGTCAAGCTAGCAGGGGACTGACTGGATTTTAGGCTGGTTCATATGTGTGAGAGGCCTCAACATTCCCAAGCCACCCATTCTGCAGTTCATCTGGTATTAGTTCAGTCAGCTGAGCCACTGATTCCAGTAGGGGTTTATGGCAGTTGTTGAGCTAAACTATGCTTATGCCAAGCTATGCTCTTGCAGGGAGCTTGGTCACCAAGGTCTGTTTAGTTATTTGAAATGCAGAGCCCCTTTATTTAGTGAGACTCTAGTCTCATGAGCAGGAAAAATGGACAACCCAGAAACCAGTAAAGGCAAAGGAAAGGATCCCATTCACTTTAATGAGCACTGGATTAGGTCCTAACCAACCATGTGGCTTGAAGGTAAAATCTCAGTGCATTTTAGTGCATGGTACAGGCTGCTGGAGTTATACTGCTGAAGGCCTGGGGATATTTTTAAATCAGGGCTTAATTAACCATTTTATTTTCACTGTATTAACCGATAACTATAAGATGAGGGCTGGCAGAAAACTAGGAAAAAAGTTGGCTAAATTCTGTTGACTTTTCCTTCTTGCATTGGGAAAAACTGTACAGTATACTTTTAAAAAAATCTGTAGCAGGAAGTCAGGGAACAGGTTGGGCAAGGTCTAAAGAGAATCTCTGCTGCAAAGCAAAGCAAGAGAGAATCATTGTAGGTTCAGTGCCTTTTTCCTCACTCAGAGCTCCTTATTAGAGGTTCGAGGAGTATTCTTTATGAGATATCTAACTAATTCTGTCGTGTGTTGTTGTCATCTGCAGGTAATACCTAAGAATTTTACTTAAAGCAAATTCACTCTAAATACAAATGATAAAACTCAGTTTCAGTTCCCCAGCCCTGACTCATGTGGCTAATCCATGAGGCTGTCCAGAAATGAACATAGTCTGAAATTGGAGAGCACTGCCATGATGCTCATCTGCTCTTACCTCCTACAGACATAGGCCCAAGATCTTCACCCAGGGCCATCTTAAAGCAGGCCTTTTTAGAAAGAGACTCCCAGTCTTGATTGAAGCCCTCTGCATGATGGTGAATCCATTATGTCCCCAGATGAATTGTTCTACAGAGTCATTCCTTTCACTGCTCAAATGTAGTTTTTTGCTCCTAGTTTGAATTTGTCTGGCATCAGCTCCCTTTTTCTAAATACCCTCTCCTGTCACAAACCTCCTTAGGCACCTCTTGGATCAACTAAACACTGAGCTGTAGCCCCTGTCTGTCAGGCCTTCCTTCAGGTTTCCCAGGCCTTGAATCTGTCTTGTTTCTCTTCAAACTGTTTTCAGTTTGTTAATGCCCTTTTAGTATCTGACACCAGAACTAAAGCCAGTCTCCTGGAACTGCTTCACCGATGCTAGGTGCAAGGATAACATCCCCTCTCTGCTTCCACTTACTTTCCCACATTTTTAGGCCCCAGGGTCATCTTGGCTCACTGCACTGCCTGGCACATTTATGTTTGCTGGGTATTCACCTTTTCCTGCAAGCTGCCCAGAAGCCTGACTTCTGGGCTCCATCTCTCTCCTTGTCTCCCCAGTGCTGTGATAAAGATGACTGAATATGACCACTTCATCCTGGAAGCCTGCTCCTCCTTTGCAGTGTGGATAACCCGAGAAGACTGGATAAAGCCAGATGGCTTTGCTAAGTCCATTGGCAGTGAGAACAGTGATAAATAGAAGTAACTGTGTGGCATTAAGCCCTTGATGAGGGCTAATAGCAGTATTGGCCCACAGGCAGCTTGGAGAGAGCCAGTGCTCCACAGAGGCATAATCTGTCCCTCAGCAGTGCAGGGTTTGTTAGCCTGGCACAGCCTACTTTCTTCTCCATGCCTTCCTGTTCCAGGAACCAGGCCACCTCTCACAGCTCTCATTCCAGCATGCCCACCCTGGGATGCAGGCAGGCAGCATTCAGTTAATTCCTGGTCCCCACTGACAGTGTGATGGGCCTTTCCTTTAATGAGAGTGTAAGTTCTGCAGAAAACAAAGAAAATGCCACAAAGTTCCCCTCCATGTAACAGGGTGTCCCTCCTGTGTGGACATGTAAGAGCCCCAAAACAAGTAGAAGTAGGGGCAGCAGGTCAGGCTTGAAGGATGCCTGAACTGCTGTGAGATGGCAGGGGTGGGGAGATGAAGCTCGGGGTGGAGCAACTTGGGAAAGAAAATTAGGAGAGGTATTGTATCATAGAGGCATGTGGGGATCTCATGGCTGAAACAGCAGTAAGGGACAAAGGTCCAAGTCAAGGGCCTAGGGGGGAGCTGCCATACATGCATGTGCAAGCCCAGAACCGAGATACCAGTGGTGGGACTGTGAGCCAGGATGTGGGGCTCCAGCAGAGTCTGGAACAGCGTGATGGGGCTGTGGGTCAGGATTGACTTGACTTGGCAGAACAGACGACCAGCAGAGTAAGACTAGAGGAGTAATGCTCAGAGAGATGGCCTGCTTCTGGACTTACACAATGGCGGCATAAACTATAGGGGTCCCTTCATTGCACTAACACCACTTTAAAGCCAACTGGTGACCAGAATGAGGCCCTCAGCAACAGGTTTAGCCTCCTGAAGAAAGAGAGCCAAGCTATTACCTCAGGCAAAGCTGAGAGCCAGAGGATTTTGGCAGATCTGGGGTTTATTTTCTTATCAGATTGCTCCATGAGAGGTAAGTTTTGTCCCCATCCCACCCCAACTTCTCCATTCACTGCATACCAGAGACAGCTGCTCCAAGGTACCAGCGCACCTTATTACCATGCTGCCCCAATTGCACCTAATCATCTGTTTCTTCTTATGTGAAAATGTAGCTGAAACCTGGATTTCATGATCGCTTGCATCAGGCCAGCTCTGGACTCAAGGGCTACACGAACTGTGGAAGCACATGGGTGCAGCACACACCGACTCATGGTTATTTGCTCACCGTAGCTCTGCCGTTCCACTGAAATATTTTGCAGCAGCTGGCTTCAGGAATACTTTGCCTGGCTGCTCAAAAGGGAAGGGCGTTTCTTTCATGGATTCCTACTGAAGGGGGCTATTCGACCCATCCAGTCTGATTCCAACGTAGCACGGGCTGGACAGCAGGTTCCTGCAGAACACCATATACGTGCCAACTGGCATTAGCAACTGTGTGGTCTGGAACCTGGGTGTTGCTGGAAAGAAGACTCAACTCAGAGCACAAGCATGGGGTTGCCACTACCCACTTCTGATCCCAGGACACTGGCTTTTTAAGTCCTGTGTTCTGAAGCCTGAAGGGGCAGGTATCTAGTGTTTTAGCTAGTGAATTGGAAAAGACATGGTCCCAAACCACCTGAGTACCCGAGATGTGGATGGGGCTACGGCTGAGGAATCCCTCTGCCAACACCTGTTGGTCAGCCAGGGAAATGAGCTGTGCAGCCCAGGCATCATTAGCATGCCAGTTATGAGACAGATATTGGGGCAAGGGGGCTAAGATTCAGCAAGTATTGAACTTTGTGGTTAATAAAAAGCTGTTTTCTCTTTTGGGTAATGAAAGGACAGAGGTCCACAGCAAATATGCCTGGGGAGATGTCTCACCAAATATGCCTGGGGAGATGTCTCACCCTGAGTTCAACTGAAGTGTGGAGTATGGGAAATGGAGCATGGAAAAGTATTAACAAGGAAACAGTGTGTAGGGGAGAGAGAGGAGGCGGTGTGACCTGGTACATGGCTCCTCCGGTAGCCCAGACTCTGAGGCCTCATCTGCATGAGTTGGCTGTGCTGGCAGGAACTCTGCTGGCAGGCAGCAGCTGTCACAGAGTTGCTGCCAGGGCACGTTCACATCTATACACCTTCTGGCAGCTGCATGTGGCTCCTCTAGAGCGGCTGTACTGGCAGGGTTGAGAGTGCTAGCTGCTGAAAGGGACAATAGCAGCAGGTAGATGGCTTGGGCATGTCCACACACACCTACTGCCAGCTGTTTGTTGGTGGGAAGATTCCTTCATTCCCTGCTCTGCTGGCAGAAAGGAGACTGCTGTCACCACCAAGCGGCTCTGCGTGGAGATGCTCCCCAAGTTCTACTGGCAAAATTGTGCCTCTAGGTAGCTTAGACTAGTCAAAAAGTAGGGAGGGCATGGGGGCAGGTTTGAGGCAATGAGTGGCGCAGAAAAAGTATACAGCTTCCAGAGGAAGTGGTCAAAGGAGGTGATCCTCTCCCTCTATGCGGCACTGGTCAGGCCGCAGCTGGAGTACTGCGTCCAGTTCTGGGCGCCACACTTCAAGAGGGATGTGGACAGCATGGAGAGGGTCCAGAGGAGGGCTACTCACATGATCAGGGGGCAGCAGGGCAGGCCCTACGAGGAGAGGCTACGGGACCTGAACCTGTTCAGTCTCCAAAAGAGAAGGCTGAGGGGGGATCTAGTGGCCTGTTACAAACTAGTCAGGGGGGATCAGCAGGCACTGGGGGAGTCCCTGTTCCCCCGAGCACTGCCAGGAGTGACAAGAAATAACTGTCACAAGCTGGCAGAGGGTAGATTCAAGCTAGATATCAAGACGCGCTGCTTCACGATCAGGGCAGCTAGGATCTAGATCCAACTTCCAAGAGAAGTGGTGCTGGCTCCTACCCTGGGGGTCTTTAAGAGGAGGCTAGATGTACACCTTGCCAGGGTCATTTGACCCCAGTACTCTTTCCTGCCATGGCAGGGGGGCAGACTAGATGATATGCTCAGGTCCCTTCTGACCCTACAACTATGAAACTATGAACTGCAGCAGCTAGCCCTTAATAAGATCAGGTCATGGGTCAGATACGCTCAATAGAAAAAGGTTTAATTTAGCCAGTTTAGTTTCCACTTATCATGGGGTAAGAGCATAGGCATACATGTACCACAAGGCAGCTGTTGCACCCTGTTAACCTGCAGTAAAGAGTTCATCTGTCCACATCCTAAACTAGACAAGGGGCAGAGAGACGGAAGGCAGAACGGTAGCACCTTATAGACCAACTCATTCAGAGAGATGTGAGCTTTTATAGGCTACAGCCTACTTCATCACATGCTATGGATGGACTTGCAGAGAGCAGGGGTACTAAATAGAAAGGAATAAAGTCGTTTAAATACAAAGGAGAGGGAAGGGGAGAGAAAAAGAGGGGACACTGCTGAGAGAGGCAAAGTTGGGCAGAAGAGGTCAAAAGGGATACAGTTGGGCTGAAGCCATGGACTTGCCTAGACTTTTGAGTGTAAATGTTGGATAACATGCTGTGAGAGGGGTGCTGTGGAGGAGGTGGAGGGAAGTGACTAATGCTTAAAAGCATTGCCTCATTAGCTATGCACAGCCCTGAGCGGAGGGGTGAGGTCAGAGCTATTGCTAAAGCGTGCTGTGGGCAGGCCAGGGGAGGCATACCTATTCAGTACTGCTGATTTATTAAATGTTGGCTTTCTTTCCCAAGTTTATTCCACATTTCCCTTTCCTTTCCCCACAAAGTTATCTTTGCTTGAAACCCTTGAACTCCTTGCTCATGAGTAGGGAAGTTCTGATTATCAAGAGCATCCACAGGGCTCTGAGTAGGTGCTGGTGCCATTGTCACAAAGAACCCTTAGAGAATTGCACCCACCCCATTTTGTTGCCACCAGCCCCTCCCAGAAGTTGCACTGTGTTCCCCTAAGGCAAGGCAGAGGAAACCTTTTTGGGAGGCACGTCACACACTAGCCCTATGCCCTCTCTGAGTGTCACTCTGACCGCCTTCTTCTGCTGCTCTGCTTTCTGCTCCTAGGATGGTGCTCCCTACCTGATCTGCTGCTCTGTTTTCTGCTCCTGCCCCAAACTGCTGTGCTGCTTGAGGCACCTGTGCTGCAGGCTGGCCACCCCTGCCTTAAGGCAAAAGGCTGCTCTTGAAGCCAGCAGGAGGACTTCCAGCACTTTTGAAGGAGGCTGGACCCATGTTATACTCACACCGCTCCCTTTCCCACAAAGGCTGAGTGTAAGGTCTGTAGTCTGTCCTACACACTTCATACCTACCCCTGAGACTTGATAGCCTCTCTTAATGGGACTAGGGCCATTACTTTGAATGACAATTCACCTGTTTCTCCACCCATACTAAGCTCACTGCTAAGCCAGTGAAGAGACCATAGAAAACAAATATAGATGCTTTGCCATCTTGATACAGTGAAGAGTGAGTAGTGCAGAGATGATCATTTCACTCCTAGTCCATGAAGTAAATAAGCACAATTAATGTACCTTTAATCAGTGTCCTTACATCTGGAATTCTTTGGCCCATGGAGCAGACAGGGATTAGGTGAACCCTTTTGAATACCATGCCCATAGTTTAGCTTTCCAACCATGTCACAAAGTGAATTCTACTACCCAGCAATTTTGCCACACGTTGAAAACAGCATTATCCACTCCTTGCCCTCTTTGTAGCCTTGAACACAGCTCTGTTAGCGCTGGGAGAATTGAGCAAAACCTAGTTAGCAACTATTGCTTCTATATGTGCTTTCTAAGGGTGCATGGCTGGTTGGTTAGGATGGGTTTAATTAACCCCCAGAGTGACCCAGTAGTCTTGGCATGGATTTTATATATCTATATGAATTTGGACTGATGCTTGCAATAAGTGAAAGACCAGTGAAGCTAGCTAGAGGCACAATGCAGGCTAGTGGTATGTCAGCTTCCCTTGCACAGACCTTCTGACGCTCCCTGTGGGTGACTGCCACAGCCCTCTAAAAAATAAATAGGTGGTACAAAGAGGCACCTTTGGATCCAACCCAAAGATGCTCAGTCCATTTCCCGAAGCCCTAGCTGTGCTCAGATGTGTAGTAACGTAAGCCTGTAAGGACAGCCTCTTTCATTTGCCTTCTCCATGGTCTGGATGTGGATCTCTAGCACTGGATCATTACGCAAGACAGCAACCTGGGGTCAGTCAGGCTGTAGAGCTGGTCAGAATCTTTCAACCAAATATTCCTTTCCTTGCTCATTTTTGCATGAATCTTCATCACAAGGGGTAACTTGGGCCCACAATGGATTTTGGGGACTGAAGGGAAGAGCCCCCCCGCCAGGATAGCCAATGGCCTAATAGTAAGGGTACGCATAGGGATTGTGGGGGACTAAAGTCAAATCCCATGCTGTGCCTGACTCAGATCAGGGAGTCTGAAGCCCTGTCAAGAAGATGGAGCAACTGTAAGGCCTCTCACAGCTTCAGACCCCCTCCCTTCCCCTCCCATTCCTGAAGGACGGTCCTTTTGACAGGAGAGTACAGCATTCCCTGGTTTGCTATTTTACACTCATTCACCATCATTTGCTGACACAGCCCCAGTGTAGGCTTCCAGTGTAGCATGGGTACAGGTTCATTGTTAGTTCAGAGTTCATAATCTGTGTTCGGGACCAGAGAATAGGTGAAGGAAAGAGGTCCCCCAGAATAGTGGATGAAAATATTTCCATTGACTTTGGAGGGACCAGGATGTGCCCCTTTCTGTCTGGGCAGCACACTCCAAAATGCAGGCCTAAAATGAAAACTGCTACATCCTCAGATGGTCATTGCTCATACATACCATTGCAGTGAAACACAAAAGTCTGGAAGCCAGTCCTTGAACAACAAACTACACAGTATCAGTCCTAGAGACATACAGAGAAGTTTGTTCTCCAGCTTTAATATATCTCACGCTAATTAAAAAACAGCAACTGGGAACATGAAATGTCAGAGCCATCTATTTTAGATACATGAGGAGAATATTCAGAGAAACACCCTACCCACATCCACCTTTCTAAGGCTACAATAAAACAAAGCTAGGGCTAAAAACAATTTTAGCAGGGGAAATGCTCTACTTAGGAACTTAATCTATTACCAAACAGTTACTGCTAGAAGGATCAAAGCTCATAACAGACAGACAGAACTTCACACTTTCAATCAAGAGACACTCCTCTCAGCAATTAAATTGGTTGGAAAATTAAATTGGGGTTACCTCCCTCCCACAGCCTAGGAAGCTGTTTGTAGACAACATCTCCAGTCAAGGAGATGCTATTTGATTAAGCTTAGAAAGGGTGTTCTGTGCTGTATAAGGCACACAACAGCTATTGTTTTTTGCAGTCCAAGTGAAAAAAGAACAAGCATTGTTTCTTCAGTGCAGCCTGGACTCTCTGCAACCTTAATTTCATTATTCTGATTTGCAGGTCTTATGCAAATTATTTGCAAGGCTAAAACAAATGCTTGATTTAACACAGGAAGAGCACAGACCATCTGTAGATGCTTCCTCAGCCTGACAAAGGATGTTTGTGCCCAAAAGCTTGCTAAAAAGAATTTTTCCAACTACTGTATTTGAGTTGGTCTAATAGAAGAAATCAAATTTACCCAAAGAACCTTGTCTGCCTATGATTCAACACAGGCGTGGAGTGCATCTCTTCCAGCCAGAGAGAGTTAAGTCTGTTCCTACCAGTTTTCAATAAGCTGCATGCAACGTCATACCTAATAATATTCGCTCCTCTGTATCTGTAATATCGGTTTCATTTCCCTAGACTGTAATTAAAATATGCTGCCTTTCCAAATCAGTCAATTTCTTGGCACCAGAGTAAAATAATTTCTTCTTGAAGAAAATGGAAATGCACCAATGAATACTTTTAGTAGGAACTTAGAAGGAACTTTAGAAAACTTTCTGGCCTTATGATTTATGCATGGTAGATAAGCTTTCTCTTTCTAACTACTGCATCTTTACTTGTGTCAAGAGCATCCTGCCAATTTACACCAGTTGTATTTCTGGCTCCCTGTACCCATTTTTCTGAAATGCTGATGGCAGTATGGTGTGCTGGTTCAGGTACCTACAAGCTCCTTCTGAAACTCTCCAATGCTGATTTTCACCTCCACCCAGAAACTTGAGAAACTTAATCATGATTTTTTGGTTCCCTGGATAAACAGTGTTTCCCCATTCTCAAGCAAGGACCCAAAGGGTTAAAACAAAGAGAACATTATTGGGAGTGGGGAGGTAGGAGAGATTTAACTTGGGAATGACAGCAGTTCATAAACCAGCAGTCCCTGTGAGATAGGACTGTGGCAGGCCCATGGCCACAGGGCAGCAGCTATGACTCCCCATGGTGGCCTTGCAGCTCCTGCCTGGCTTGAACTCTAATGTCATATAGAATCATAGAATAGAAGGACCGGGAGGGACCTGTAAGATCATTGTCTAGTCTCCTGCCATGGGCAGGAAGTAATTGGGTTCAAACAAACTCCATGAGGTGCTTGTTCAGCCTCCTCTCGAGCACCTCCAGGAATGGCAACTGCACTCTGCTGGGAGCTTGTTCCAGATTCTAGTTACCCGTATGGAAAAGAAGTTTTTCCTTATGTCTAACCTAATTTTTTCCCCAACTAGCTTATGCCCACTGGGCCTCATCTTCCCGAGGGGAGCCTTTCTGAAGAGTTGCTCCCTTAGATCTTGGTGTTTACTCCTGACATTACTTGTAGGCAGCTATCGTGTCACCTCTCAATCTTCTCTTACTCAGACAGAAAAGGCCCAGTTCCTGGAGTCTCTCCTCATACAGCCTATCCCCCACGCCCCTGATCACGTGCGTGGCCCTTCTTTGTACTCTTTTGAGCTTTCCACATCCTTCTTGAAGTGCAGTGCCCAAGACTGAACACAGTACTCCAGCTATGGCCTCACCAATGCCAAAGAGAGAGAGAGGAGTACCTCTCTGGATCTGTTGGCAACACATTGGCTGATGCAGGTCAGAGTCTGTTTGCCCTGCTGGTGACTTCTTTGCACTATTGGCTCATATTCATCCTCTGGTCAATTGTCACCTCCAGGTCCCTTTCAGATGCAGTGCCAGCCAGTGGCCCACCATCCATTGTATAGTTATAGTGAAGGTTCTTCCTACCCAGATGAAGGACCTGGCACTTATCCCTACTGAACCTCATCTAACCGTATTCTGCACATAGGACCAGCCTGTCAAGGTCATCCTGGGTACTTGCCCTGCTCTTAGATGTGTCTGTATTTCCCCACAGCGTGGTGTTATCCGCAAACTTAATCATTGCGCTTCCCACTCTCTCATCCAGGTCATTGATAAAGACATTAAAGAGTATAGGCGCAAGCACTGACCCCTGGGGGACACCACTAGAGACGACCCTCCAGGATGAGGCCACCCCGTGAATTACCACTCGCTGGGATAGCCACTGAGCCAGCTGCCAACCTATGTCACCATCGCCTGGTCTAGGCCCATACTCTCCAGCTTAATTGAGAGAATTTTATGGGAAATGTATCAACAGCCTTGCTGAAGTCTAGGTAGATGATGTCCACCTCATGCCCCATGTCCAGCTGATTAGTTACTTGGTCATAAAAGTACACCAGGTTTGATAGGCATGACCTCCCCTCAATAAAACCATGCTGGTTGTTTCTCAGTACCCCACCAGTTAGGAGCTTGTGGTTGATGGCTTCCTTGACAATTTTTTCAAAGATTTTTCCCAGGATTAAAGTCAGACTGACCAGCCTATAGTTTGCAGGGTCATCCCTCTACCCTTTCTTAAAGATGGGGACCATGTTAGCTTTTTTCCAGTCATTGGGGACCACTCTTGAATTCCATGACTCTTCCAACAGCCTCGCCAGAGGGACTGCTGTGAGTTCAGCCAATTCTTTCAGGACTCTCGGGTGCAGGTCATCTGACCCAGCCAACTTGAAAACATCCAAATGCGCTGAAAGTACCTTCAGTGACATGGATGACAGGTGAACTGAGTAGGTGACCCCACAAGCAGGGTGGGGATGAAAGTAAGGTGTTGCCTGGTCTGAGAGATCAGAGTTTGTTTGTGTGTGTAGCACACAAAGTGGATATTGTAACAGGTCTGGGTGGCCAGTAGACCTTTGTACAGGTTCATGGGCTGCGCGGGTGAAGTTTTTGTAATGTGTTAGGTTTTCTTTGCGGAGTGATACTCAGAGTGTAGATATATATAATCTCGTATATAGAGAGACATATATTTTTACAAAAAAAAAAAAAATATCTTCTTGAGCAAGCTTGTCAGAGACCCTGATTTCTAGGTACCCCACACTCTGGTTTAGGCCAGACTCCGGGCACATTTGGTATTGCATCTTTGTCTTTCCCTCCTGCAGCAGGGCCAATGGAGTATTATTAGTCCCAAATTGAAATTACCCATGTTTAAAAAAAATAATGGCCTGGATTGTCTAAAGACTGATGTGCAGGTGATGTCTATCCCTATGGAGCTTTTGTCTCTCTTCACCAATGGATGGTAGCTGTTACCTGTCAGCTCCATGTTCTTGGGGAACCCTGACACAGGACACAGACTGTCTGACTCACAAAGAATCGCCCCCCCCTTCCGCTGCCTAAACAGAAACTGATTAAGATGCAGTGAGAGACACACCTAAACCCCTCCAGATAAGGGTGACAAAAGTGAAACAACTGCCCTAGGTCTCATTTGCATCTGAGATGGGAACAGATGACCATTCATTTACATGAGAGATGGAGAACAGAAAGCCCAGAGCAGAGACCACAGTGAATTCTGGGATCAGCGAAGCAGGGAAGTACTGCATGATGGGGAATCTGTGCTCCAAATGCTAATCAACCCACACCCCCAGCTCAGCATTTATCAGACCAGTTCTAATCTGGATTTGCAAAGGACTTTTCCTCTCCCCCCCCCACACACACCTCTAAGCCAGAGTAAGTTTACTAGGCATCTCAGGCCGTACATTCCCTGGTCCCACTATGCGAGGCCTACGTAAACTTAATTGGCTAAAACTCCGTTGCTGGGTTAGGGAATGCTGAGGCAATAGACCGAGTTCAAGGGGGTATGGATAACATTTGAACAATGGTACAGGGTTCATCACAGCGTCCAGCCCATGGGAGCCCTGACCACAAGTGTTGTCATACTTTTCCCGGGACGACTGGTGGAAGTCCTCTCCACAACAGGTTATGAACACTCCAATAATTGCCTTAAGTCTGTTAAAAGACTATAGTAAGATCTGGAAAATTCATGCTAAGCTGAGGCTTGTTCACAGCAAGTAAAAATCCAAAACCCTGATGCTGCAATCTATTGTTTCTGAAGACATCAAGAGATATCCCATCAAGTATGTCTGCTGTCCATAGGAATGTCAAGCTGGCTCCTGAGTGTGTGTTTCCTGAGTATCAAGTTCCTGAGATGTTCCAACCAGATAACCCCTTGTCATTAGAGAGGACAATTTGATTTACACTATTGAGAATGCTTGAAAGAAGCTAAACTGAGGGTATAAAAATCTGTAAAAGAAGCAGCAGTGTGTGTGCTGACACCACCCGCTTTCTTCTGAGAGGCTGAAGGAGGCAGATCATTTCCCTTCAAGGATCGTGCTGAGAACTTTGACCTGTCAGCTTTGCAACCCAAGTGCCTTGGACTGGTGAGATCCCAGCTCTCTCTAAGCATAGATTTCTGAACCTGAACTGTATTAGCTAAGCTTGAGCTAAGTTTCCCCAAATACTTAAATTGTTTTTCCTTTGCATGTCTATTACTACTAGTGTCATTATCTATTTCATCTACTTAGCAATAAATAACTTTTATAGTCAAACTGGTGGTAATTGGGTATATTTTGCCTTCTTTACTTCTCTTTCCCCACTTGCTCTGCAGCAACGCTCCTTTTACCTAAGCTAAAGATCCCTGTGTAGCCCAAAAATACTGTGGGGTCTGCTCATCAAGAAGCTAAAGCTGAGTTTGAAACACATAAGGGGATCAGCTTGTACAGGCTGATTGACCCAGTTTGGCTCAGACGTGCCCTAATAAACTGAATGCTGGCCCATGAGGGTGTCAGCTGGACACCCGGCCAGATTCAGAGGTATTCTGTTTAACTGCGTGCTTGTGTCTGACTGTAGTTTATTGTTGCTCTGACGAACTGATTCTTGGCATATGAGGGTGTCAGCCTGTCCATGCTGATCAACCCGGCCAGGTCAGGCATGTCATGTTAATCTGTGTGTGTTTGTGTGTATGACTGATTTGGGGCCTGGAGGAACCCAGCCCCACTGAACTGAGTCCTCCAAGATAGCTCCACTGGGGGTGAGGGCTTGTAGGGGGAGAGATACAGCTCCATATAGAAACACCAGTAACACAAGCAGCACATTGATAGAATTACCAAGACTTTAGCCCTAATAAGTGAGCACACCCCAAAGTAGTGGGCAAATCTGGTAACAAAGCAGAGGACTCCCTCCCCACAGGGACCCCCATCCCCCTCCAATCTCAGGCAACTCTCCCTGTTCTCCAACAGGGACCAAGGGTGAACTCCCCACTCTTTTAAGATCTCAGACCCCAGTCCTTTCACCCATATCCTTGTCTCATGGTTAGATATCCCCCTAGATTTTGGTTACCAGCAGAACTTGTAAAACAGTCTATTTGAGCAGGGCTCAGGGGTACTCAGTGTGGGTTAGGCTGGAGTGCTTAACATACAGGAAGCTTAGAAAAGCCAGCTGCATGCCTCAAGCTGCCTGTACTGTTTCAGCTCCCATCAAGGTCTCTCTATGGTCAGAAGCCATCTTTGGAGAAGTAAATCTCTCATAGCAAACTTGCAGGGGTTGGTTTTCTCCCAGCCCCTGCCTGAGTGCCACAGCCCTGGCTCCATTTGGAATATGGCGTCTGTGCTGCTGAGTGAGTAAGGAAGTTGTAGGCAACCTATTACCACTGTTTGACCCAGTTCCTTTAGAAATGTAATCCAGCTCCATATGAATGAATGGATTGTGCAGGTTTGTCTTTAGTGCCCTCAAAGACCCCAGTAATTGCTCACAGAAATTGACATCAGGGCCAGTGGGCTACAATTTTTCATGGTTCCCATAAAATTGAAGCATAGTACCAGTGGCTTCCCCAGAAAGTGAGAGCACCATACATACATACACAGAGCTGCTAGACTTTCTGCTGGTTGGGTCCATAGCCCTTGGTGCTGCTCAACCCAAGAATGAAGGTCAAAAACACAGGAACAGAGTCTTATAGGAGCCCTCAAGCTATCCCCTTCCCAGGGAAGGTAAAACCAGGGAAGCAATGAGACGTGCATTATGGGCCACAAGAGCAGGAATCAGTCATTATTGCAGTCTGCTAATCTCCACTTCCCTCACTGCTCAGGCTCTCTAAGGAAGTTTCATCAGCTGCATACAGTGGGAGAGCTGGAAAAGTCACTAGCGAGTCATCTATGCCCCATTCATCACTGCCACTCAGCTGCACTATTTGCTTTCAGCACCTTTGAGCTCTATCCACTCAAGGCAAGTGAATCAGGTTTTTCTTTTTAGCACACAACTAAACTTTGCACTGCAGTCAAGACCAGGGTGCTGAGATTCAAGTGAGATTTTGCTAATGACAGATTTTGGAGAGGCTAATACACAAACCATATGCTTTGCTTGGTGTCTGAAGAGCCAGTGCTAGGCTGCATAACAAGATTCATGTTTTAGAGGAGGCGAGGTAATTCATTTAGGCAGAAGTCAAAGGCTACATCAACTCTGCTGTGTTCAGCCTGCTTGGTATGTGAGTGCTGTCTACAATGGAGTGAGCAATGTGCTAAATGAGATGATATCAGGCCTGGGGACATCAGAGAAACCTACAGCGCATCGTCCCCCGATTAGTGTCTGCCATTGGCTCATTATCAACCTTCGCCTTTTGAACAAGCACATTTCTTGGCACCCAGGGCATCTTCCTTGGTATGCGAGTGCTATACTGCAAAGATCTTGCTCTTCACATGCTTCCTTTTCCCCTCTTGAAGGTCCTCCTGAAAGTCCCTAAATATTGCTTCCTTACATATTCATTTCTATTTGTGTTACAGCATGCTGCCCTGGGGAAGAGCCCCATGGTATGAGTTGGTTAATGTAAGCACAGACAATGAGCCAGAAGAATATGCAATTTAAGTAGACAAGACAGACAAAAGAGACTAAGGGCCAAATCCACAAAGGTATTTGGGCAATTAATTCTTGTTAGGAATTAGACACTTAAAATCCTTTGTGGACCTCAACAGAAGGCACTCTGCTTAGCAACAATCTGGCAGAGCTGGGTCCTGGATGCAGAGCTCTTAAGTCTCAGTCCAGAATCATAGACTTATAGAGAAGTAGGGCTGGAAGGGACCTCCAGAGGTCATCTAGTGCAACCCCGTCTGAGGCAGAATCATCCCTATCCGACCCATCCCATACAAATTCATAATGTAAATTCTCTGTAAAACTACCTGATACAACACAGGATATAACACCCTAACTTGCCACAGCTAAAGCTGTGGGGGACCATGACAGCCAACATCTTGCTTCTACAAAAGGTTGTTAATATACCGTCAAGAGATTTCAGAAGAGGGCCATGCCCCTGCTACAGCGGAAGACAACACTACCCCCCCTCCCCCCATCAGTACCAATCTGACCGGGACTAAAATTCCTTCCTGATCCCAAATATGGTGATTGGTCTGACCTTGAGCAAAGGGGCAAAACCGTCTAGCTAGGAACCTCCAGCTTTAAGTCCCAGCAGTAGCACTGGCACTACCCAATCAAAGTCCCCAGCCTTGGCTGTAGCCCCAGGGCCTCTGAGTAAGGCTTAAATGCATCCTGACACATGTAGCAAAAAGAAGGCAGGGGGTAACCAGCAACTTTAAACAAAAGATTACTTTATGTTGTGCTACCAAGCACAATGCTACTTTATGCTTACCTGTTTTCTGGCTTGGTTTCCAATATGCCTTGGCTGACAGAAGGCAGTGAGGATATAATTGCCTTCAAGCTCCTTGAGGCTCTTGAAAAGCTGCTGTTGAGTGATGTAGGGGAGTCCCACACCCCTTCTAACATGGTGCTGGGAACACCAAGCCACCTGAGTCTCCCCAAACCACTACAGTATGCTTGAGCAGGAAGGTTTCCTAGTCCATTGCTGTTTTAACATGCATGTTGCTTTCAATCCCTTGCAGCTGGGAGAAGGTGATGGGACAGCGAAGAATGCATCTTCAAGGCCCTGTGAATATCCCCTGCTGGGCTAAGAACTAGCCAAGAAGTTACACTTAAACCAGTTTAAGTAATCAGAAACCAGTTTAAACCTGTAACTGGACAGAAGTTCAGTGCACATAAACCACTTTCAAAATGTCTGAAACTGATTTTAGATAAACCTGGTTGAATGTAGTATCAGACTTAACTGATTTAGGTCAAACTGGTTTATGAAACTTCTGTCCCAGACTCCTTCCTGGTTTAAGTTAACTCACAGTCCTTCAGCAACCCAGGATGCTTTGCAGCCCTGGGCTGGGCTGGGCTGTCTGCTCCAGCAGAGCAGGGGTGGTTCCACCCCTCTCCTCCCTAGCTGGAGCACTGTCACTGCTCCAGCAGGCTTAGAAAGGGGTGGGGGTGAGAGACCATGCTCCAAACCGCAGCCAGGGTGTGCCTGGCAGGGATGCAGCAGCCCTTGTCAGGCTTCCCCACCTGCCTTGCTGCTCAAGTGGCTGGAGTTGGCTGCATAGCCAGATGCCAGTAGCCTGAGAGGATGGAGGGAGAGGGGTTTAATTCCCTCTCCCACCAGCACAGGACCCCAGCCAGGCAGACCCTGGCTAGGGTCCTGTGCTGGTGGGAGAGGGAATTAAACCCCTCCCTCACCTAAGGCTACTGTTGTTTGGCCATTCCCACCATTCCTGTTGCCCAAGTGGTGAGGTCAGTGGGTGGCCCTGAGTGAACTTTTAGTATTGAGCCCCGCTTTGTCAGAGATAATGATAATAGTAATTGGACAACAACAACAAAAATTACCATTTTCAGGCCTGCTTTCTGTCTGGGCCTGGGTGTCTGTCCATTTTGCCCATGCCTGTGTCTGGCCCTGGGAAGCAAGGAAGCCTGGCAGGGGTTGCTGCACTCCTGCTAGGTAGACCCCAGCAGGGGGTGGTGGGAGAAAGGAGTGACTGAGGGAGGACTAACTTCCCCTTTGCCTCAGCATGCTAGCAAGGAGCTGGGGTCTGGCCATGCTCTCCACTACTTGAGCAGCAAGCAGAGAAGGCCTGGCAGGGGCTGCTTCCCCCATCTCCTTCCAAGTACACCCCAGCTGGGGCCCTGCATGCCAGGGTGGGGGTTTAACCCCCTTAAATTATACTCAGTGGCCTGCCAGGGCCTGGCTATGCCCCCCCAACCTCAACTACCCTCCAGCCTTTCAGTGTCTGCCAAAGGGAAGGGAGGGCTCACTCTAGTACCCCTCAGCTTCTGGCCTAAGCAACTGCAGGCATGTGGCTGCTTTTCCAGAATCAAAAATGAATGTCTATTCACTTGCCCCTTGCTTCAGTCTGCACAGATTAGACTAATCTCACTGAAGCCATTCAGGCTCAGGGTTTTTGAATGTCTGTACTTAGCCCTGGTACTTTCCACAGAACTGATGCAACTCCCCTGCTTAGAGGGATTTGAAGCACTTTGGTGGGCTGAGGCCATTTCCAGCACATTTCAGGCTCTTTATTAGCTGCTTACCTAGAGAAACCCAGGGGAGCTGAGAGCTTTTGGAAGTAACTTGGAAAGATCTTGTTCATCAGAGCTAAATTCCTTGGCAGATGACTCACTGCAGGTCTAATTACAACACTTCAGCTGTTATTACTTGTTTCATCTATCTGGATTGGCTGCCTGTAGATTCGTATCCCCCCTTGGAGCAGGATCCTTTAGCCCATAGATTAGGACATAAAAAATGACTCTTCTTCCTTTCTGTGCTTAGTTGCCTCCTCAGCTGTCTCTTTTATCAGGCTGGAATGAGTTAGTTTCTACCACAGCCAGGAGACAAGGAGCTGTTTAGGGGGCAAGATTGGGAAAGTGCCTGTCTGCGGCTGCAGGTGTCTCCTGAGCCTGTAACCGCGTGGCAACATTTGACCCCATCCATGACTCAGAGTCTGAGCCGAGCTCTACAGAAAGATGCTTTGCTCATGCACTGAACCCCACTGTGGACAGTGTATTTCAAATCTGCATTACTATGATGGCTAGTGTAGAGCAGTCTAAACCAACATGCCTCTGCCATGATACCTGTAGCTGAGGAATGATGGTATAACAGGTAGATTGTGGTAGTGAAACTATTTTTCTAAGCCCCAGGTACAGTAAGATCTTGGTTTCTGGGCCAGAGTGCTATAGCTATTAAGCCCAATGCTCACTACAGGAGAGGCAGGTCAGCTTCTGTGTCCAGTCCACAGAGGTAGAGATCTCAGCCCCTGGTGCAATACAGCCCTATCTAACAAGCATTAACTGAAGTGGGATTTGCCCTGGTAGTGTCCCAATCTCTCACTGGGATGGTGGTCAGAAGGGCAGTGATCCAAATCGCTTCCCCTCCTTCCATCTCTTCAGTGTGTTACATTCTGATTCTGGTACAAGATGCGGAAGGGCTTTGACAGCAGCATGAAAAGCAATTGCTCCACATCTAAAAGATATAGACTGCCTCGTGGGTTTCATGCAATCCAAATACTTAAGATCAAACTGGGATTTTTTTCAGGTGCTTTGAAGAGGCCAGATAAACTTTCATGTATGAAAACCTTCCAAGGTGCTCGGTTAGTTCTGATCATTCCTTGCTGGAGGGAGATTTGCCCTGAGAACACCCTGCCTAAAATTGCTGCAATCTGTGAAGCGTGGTACACACTTATTGACTAGATTTCATGGCAGGCATTTCACAGGCAGTGAAAAATGATCGTTATTTGCCTCTTCATAAATTAGCCTTTATCAAGGGTGTCAGGAGCTAAGTGAATTACTGGATTCCTTTCAGTGAATTACATGATGTTCCTTCTTATCTTGAATTGCCCTGATAATGGCATCAGCTTTGTTGTTTCTCTTAACCTAAATTGATACAAGCCCTGGTAAAGCACCCAGGATATTCAATTAAAAGCAGAACAATAGATTGCATTATGTAAAGGATATAAGTCTTTGTTTGCCAAAAAGGATACATGAACTCTGGCCACCTTTGAATTAAGGAGGTCATTGTGCTATTCATCCCCTGCTGAAAACAATTCCTAGCCCCAGCAGCAGTCCTCACAGTTGTAATGCTTCTCAGGGATGAAAAAGTCACTGACCTTTGCAAGAAGTTTTCATGAGCTCTTGGAAAAGTGAAATTCAATTTGCATTGAACCATCAACAATTGCCACTGGGCTTAAACAAATAGAAGCTAAGCCTTTCTTGATGTTTGCTGCCTGCATCTGAAGACAGTTATCTCCCAGTGCATTGTTATCTTTAATCCATCATCCCAACCTTTCATTTTTAGCATGATTTTACAGTGACTCTTTTGGTTTTAAAACATTTATGACGGTCAAAAACTGAACATAGTGGGGTGTGGAGGAGACAGGAAAAGTTGTTCACCTTCTGTGTTGCTTTTAAAAAGTGAATCATAATTTACAGGTTGTGACACAACCTGGGGAGTGATGGAAATGTAAGTCCTGTTTCAGGAAGAATGGTGGGGTGGGAGGGGGGATGCTATCTGTGTTTAGGAGAAGGCCTTTATAGTCAGCCCAGCTGGCATCTGTTCCTTTTACAAAGTGGTCTGATTTGGGGTGAGTTCCCTGAGATCTCTTCCCTTCAGTGTGATATTATGAGTCCTGATATACTCCTTCCTTAAAGGCTATTGTGTTTGGTAGACCTGCAAACATTTGTATCTTGTCTGCAAAAGATGAATAACATTATCTACCTTCAGGGGCTCATGGCATTTCAGGCAGTGTGGCCTAGCAAATGAAGCACCGAACTAGGACAGTAGAAACCTCACTTCTGCCACTGGCCTGCTGGAAGACCTTGAGCTTTCACTTTTACTACCCCATGCCTCAGCTTTCCCATCTGTAAAGTGTGGATAATGACACTAGAAGGCACTATTATGAAGAGCGCTATGTTAGAGTTAGGTATTCCAGGGACTGTTAGGTATTCAGCATCTGGATGCTTTGACTGGACACACAGGCTTTGTGGTTTCCTGATTAAATGATTCTGGCTCTTGAGATCAATGGTACTATACATACACCTGGACTTGCAAAATTAAGATTTGTTTTCAGTGAGTCTTATTCAACATCCACAGAAGCAGAGCTCTTTATGACTTGTCTTCACTTGCTATGGAACATGAATCACAGGCAGCAAGTTACTCTCCAGAGCTCTGCTCAGACATAAAAGCCATGCCCCATGCTTGTAGCAGTCAGTGGCAGTCACAGAAGCTGGCTGTGAGCCAAGGGTACAGAGCAGAGCTGCTGGAAACAGTCCTTTGACGGGTTGTGAGATAATCTGCCAGGAATGGCACTGCCCTTGGTGCAACCTGGTCCCAGCACTGCTCTGGGAAGAGTATTAACTCAGCTAGCCTTTGGGTGTGGGGCAGTTGCACTGCCTACAGTGACAAAGACCACTAATCTAAGGTCACAAACCCATTCTCTGTTTCCTTCTGTACAAGAAGGAGTTAACTGCAGTGCACAGCCTGTTTCCCCTTGGCAGCACATTGGAAAGTGGGTGCTTTGCATGTCTTTACAGGTGCATTAGGTAGGCATCAGATTTGGACTTTCCTGCCTGCATTTTAATCTACTGGTAGCCCTGTGGGAAGTATGTGAGCCCAGCTGACACAGGAAAAGCTATGTTGGGTAGCTCATGCTGTATTCACTTGGATCTGGTCTTTGGTTCTCTAAGGCAGAAGTGGGCAAAATGCAGCCCACAGGCTGGATGCGGCCTGCGAAGCCATTCTATCTGGCCTGCAGGACCCCTAAAAATGTGTAATATTAATATGTATCTGCCCTTGGCTGCCTGACATGCAGCTCTTGATGGCTTGCCAAAACTCAGTAAGCGGCCCTTCGCCTGAAATAACTGTCTGTCCCTGGTCTAAGGGCTAGTTACTACATGACAAGCAAACACTGCACAAAAGTGTAATTCTACCCTACAGAAACACCTTGGATCCCGTGTACAATGGCTTTTTTCCTATCAAACCCAGGGAAATTGACCCTGAGCCCCAACAGCTTTCATATCCACCTCCAAGGTGCATATGGTTACTCTGGCCTTTCCTTAATCTACTCTGGACTGTGAAGCTCTCTGAGATATCTATGCCAGGAAAGGGGCCTGCAAACTTTCTGGAGACCTAGTGAGTAATGCCCTTGCCAGTGACCCTCAATTTCAGCAGGATGTTCATGCCCATAGCTGAAGGAGTTCAGCTTTCTAAGGTCACATCCTCACTTTAGGAGAGATTGAATTATGGAAGGAAAGGTTAGTAAGAGTCCAGTGACTCCTCTGGCCCCTTTCTGTCAAGTGTACTGGGTTTTTTGAAGTGGGTTATTCAACAAAGCATGTGGATTGCACTGTGTTGGATCAGGATAGTGACTTGGTGTCCGATTTGTGTGTTTTCTCTCCCACGGTACAGCTGACGCCAGGACAGACAGGCACCATGAGTCATGCTGCATTGAGAATTCAAGGCAATGAAAGCAGATCCAGGTGTATGATTAACTGCAGAAAGCAAATGTTTTGCCTTTGCCTATTACTTCTAGATGCAAGTATTGAGTAATCAAGAATTTCATTTCTATTTTCTTTAACCCCAGTTGACACAGCTTTTCCCTGCCCATTCACTTACATCCATCTTACGTAAGCCCATTCACCATTTGGCATTCTTCCAGCAAAGCTCCTTCATTCCCTATTTGGTGACATCTCTTCTTCCTCCACAGTCATTTCAGACCTCTACCAACAGTGCCTGGAAATGATGACCCCTCTTGCTCTCTCACAAGTAGCAACTACCTTCAGCTGAGAGTATGAGTTGCTCCAGCTTGAGCTAGAGAGCCAGGCTGCATGCCTAGGGCCTATAACTACTCACATCCCAGTACAGAGAAGGATGCAGAACATACGTCTTCAGACATCTCATTGTGGGCACTTATGTATGATATTAGGCATGTACCTCAATGTCTTGCTGACTTAGGGTCTTTAAGGGGAACAAGGAAGTGAGAAGGAAGGAGGCTTTTTTTTAAGCTGGAAAGAGACCAGTCATAAATAGGAGTCTACTTAATTCACAGTTTTCTGTGAAATCAACCTACCCCCCCAGCATATTATTCATATAATATGCTGTTTTAGAATGCCCCAATGCTTACCGCAATACAAAGACAATATGACAATCACTGCAGCTAAACATCATGTGACTGAGTTACTATCTGCTGCTGATGTAGACTAAGTGAAGGTGGCAGTCAGTGAAGTGAAAATGTTTCCATTAAGGACAGCATTAATTAGTATTGCCAAACTTTTGGTAGAATAATAATAATAAATGATGATGATGTAAATTACAATTCCTATTGTATATGCATTTATATTTATAAGATATTTAAATTTAGATCAAATTTAATATTTAGATTTATAATAATCGGATGCATCATGTGATACAATTCACTTCCCATGAAATTTGCTATGAATTTAGATGGAGTATGCCTCTCCACCAGTTAGGCATGAGGGGTGGGGCTGCTGGGAAATGCTTGTGAAATTGGCTTTTTGTGCCATGACCAAGCTGTAAAAATTGCTTTGTCTCGCTATGAGTTATGTAGTCATAAAGGTAGTGGAGATCTCAGAGTCTGCTGACTAGCAGCCCACTTGCATAGCAGCATATGCAGATCATCTTCTCAGCTTGTAATGGACTTAAGTGTAGTTAAACGGTGAAAGCCTGTCCCTTGTACTGCAGGTAGGCTGGCTCCTGCGAAAGTCTACAAATGCCACCAAATATGAGGATTTCAGCTATACCACTTATGGCAATGGGGGATTGTTTTTGGGCTTTCCCCATATCTTGCTCCTTTGGGATTTTGGCTAGGGACAAGTGAGACTAGGGGGCATCTGAACCCCAAGGGCTTGGGGCTTGTACACCTGCCATGGATCTGGGAGTATCTGAAGCCCGAAACTGATGAGGCTGGGAGGTAAGATACTTGCCAGTGGTAGCACCACACAGACTCTTGAACAACTGAGCTTTGCTCAGTTGAAATATGGAACTGATTTGGCCCTGAAAACAAAATGTTATTAAAAAATATCGTATTGTTAGCTGTACTCACAGAACAGCCCACCTCCCTGGTGGACACAGCCAGGTCTTCAGTTCCCACTGGGCATTTTTGAGAGTGTCAGAGCCATAGGTAATCTGCCCTTTGGTGTATTGGTGAGTGAAATGTCATTGCCATGACAGCAGTGGAGCCCTGACAGAGAAGCAGCATTGATTTTGCCTCCACGCCTACTGTAGGTCTTTTTAATTAAAGCCACCAATCATATTCTCAGACTTACAGTCTGGGGGGGAGCTGGTCCTTCAGAGGCTGATGGGAAATCAGGGCCAGCATCAGAGTCCTTTGCACAGCAACAGACAGCAGCATTGATCTTATGGCTATGAATGTTGGGGGCTTCTCCTCTTTCCCCAGTTCTTCCACTCTCCTTTTCTCTCTCTTGCCTTCTATTTTTTGCATTCCTTCTTTCCCTCAGTCCTCTCTTTTTTCTCTGCATTTCTTCTCACTGAAGGTGAATCTCCACCTCCATCTCTCCATGAGGAGGGTCATCCCAAGGGAGGGGGTTGCTGCTGGAGTCCTCTTCCTGTCCTCAGCACAGCAGTGACAGCAGGGCACAGTATGGCAGGTGTCTCCCTGTGCTGCTGCCTTAGCTTGCTAGGTGCACACTTACTCCTGGGTCTGGCCAATCCCCCCAGGCTTTGACTGAGATTCTCAGCAGAGATGCCAGTCAGAGCCTATGTAAACACTTGTCTACCAGGACTTGGACTAAGACTGCCTGTGTTTTCCTATAAAAAACTGAGGCTTCCTCAATGGCAAGTCCCAGGTGCAGTTGGATTTGCACAGTGCTAGAAGACAGATTGCAGTGGTAACCTCAAGAGGTAACACTCAGCACTCCTCTCCACCACCCAGATCCTCAGTAACCGGTTGCTAATAGGGCTGGATAGATCTACCACCTTCCACTTCCCTGCTGACATGCCTCCAGCTGCTGGAAAACCCTAAGCAGGCTCCTTTCAAATGGATTGCAGGGATAGCTAGCTCCCCAAGTCAGACTGGACGTATCAGAAAGTTATTTCTTCCTGAAGTCCTGCCCCAGCATTATGGTTCATTTCCTGTGTGTACAGCCATCCCAGCTGGACTTACACCAGCGATTTCCAGGAGACAGCTTTTATATGGGTTGCCACTGTGCAGCTGGGATATTTCAACACTGGCAGGAAGATTAGGAACAGGGAATTAAGTCCATGTTTTTAAAGCCGTTTAGGCAAATAACAATGCAGATGGGAACCTTGGGTCCTTCTGCACTTTTTAAAATCCTACAATCCTACCTTGCTAGAGCTTTAGGCATCTAAACTACTTTAATCAACCTTTAATGACTAGTTAGTGTGTAGCGAACCTGTGTTGGGGCCTCCTTGTGACTCGGAGCAGATGGAACGTTCCTACACTGATGGCACAAGGTAAAAAGTTACTGTTCTCTGAGGTTTCCCAATTCTTATTACAAGCTCTCCCTGTATAATGGTATATGAACCCAACAAAACCGTGGTACATGCTTACACCCCCCTAGCCTTTCCCCCCTCCACTGATTCAGTAATGTTTCCATAGAAAACAAATGTGTTGAATTATGCTTCTTTCTTGTTACGACTTTTCATATTGCACAGGAGAACTGGTGATGGAAAGGTTTTCCTAGGGAAGAAATTTCTCTTGTGCTGAGGTTGCTCTGCAAGTACACAAATTTGGTTCAAGACAAAAGGTTGGAGGAGGGGTGTTAGCTTCTATGTCTCAAGGTGTTGAATTTTGCTTCCTTCTTGTAAAATTATAAAGTTTTCATTTCAAAATGGCTAAGTACAAAATCTATGTTTCAGGGGAAAATTTTACAGTCTGCATTTTCCTATGCCTGAAGAAGAGCACATGTGCTTGACACTGTGCAAATAAAGATTTTTTTTTGCAGCTGTTTAGTTGGTCTAATAAAAGGTATCACCTCTAGCACACTGACTGCCCACCAGATGAGGTAGTTTGTCACCAAAAAGTCATCCTTTTCTCCCCAGGATCCAGGGTGTGTGTATCCTGCCATGGGCTATTTATTTCTCAAATAACTAACTGACAGTAGCTAGTTCCTTTGCATGTTTTCATTCTTGCTTCCTGTTTGGAGATAATTAACTTGGAAGAAATAAACATGTGGAAGTGGTGTACTTCTCATCCTCCCTGCTCAGAGCTGTGCTACAGTACACCTCAAAGATGCTAGTAAATCCTGACTTGTGCCACACCACAGATGCAAGTACTGAAGGCCCTACAGTCTCTCAACCCATTGGATGCTAATCTTGGAGGGGCCCTGGTAACTACTCAGGTATGTGGATACCCTATGAGGATAGTTCCTTGTGCTGGTGAGTATAGGGAAGATTGCAAACACTCAGGATTCGGTGGCTTGCAGATCATAGAATCATGAAACCAGAAGGCAGCTCGCAAGAACATTTAATTCAATACTTGGTGCTACAGTGGGAGCAAGAATGGCAGGAGTCTCATCAGGAGACATCTGTTTAACGTCTTCTGAGAAACCTCCAGTGAAAGAGTGTCCAGGGTATCCTGCATGCAGTTCCTCCTGACTCCCAGCTTGCCATGCTGTTAGTACTGCCTCCCTTTCTGTCAAGTCACCCCATACAAGGGCAGGGTCTCTTCATGGAAAGCCCAAAAACCTCCCAAGCCAGGGCAGTGTTCTGCTTAGCCCATATGGTGTATTTCCTCCTCTGATTTTGTAAGAGAGCTATATATTGGTGGTATGAGTCACATAGGAACAGTTGTTCGTGGCCTTAGCTACCCTTGGACATCTGTAGGCTTGGCCCATTTCGGTAGTGAAAAGGGAGAAGTTTCCAACTTAAGTAGGACTAACTAGATCTCCTGGGCATCGCTGGTAGAAAAAAATGAAGGCTAATTCCTAATAGTCCATACAGCTGGAATACAGATCCACAGGCTGATGCAGTCTGGCCTGACTTCAGCAGAGGTACTTGGATCCACGGGTAGATTTAGGTTTTAGAAAGCAGAGGTGCAGATGGCGAAGTGCATCATCATGTATAACACTACACACATTTTTCTACAGTTGAAAATAAACTAGAAGCTTTACAAGTAAGCTAGGAGCCTAGGGCTATTTTATTCAGTTTAAGATAAAAGCAAAAACAAATATTACTTTATTGAAATGTGCATTAATTCACTAGATCCTACATTATGTATTAAAAAACGAAAAAATAAGGAAAAATAATCAAAGGATGTCATTTCTTTAATGCTGTAGTACTTAGAATTAAAGCTATATCTCTTTCAGATTCATAAAACAAAATCACGCTTCTCGGTGCATTTTGACAGTGCATTCAATGCTTCACTGAAAGTTTATTTCCGCATTTGAGTGAAATGTCTCCACACCTGGGTTCATGTTTTCAGGTAGAGTTAAAAACAGTGAAACAGGAGCTACATTAAGATGAGCTGCTAACAGACAGCAGAATTGCAGAAGAAAGAGTAGCTTGATTAGTGGAACATTAAGACCCTTAAAAAAGAGAGAGTGTCGTTGACACCTGTGGAATGAAGAGTTTAGAAGGAATCAGGTAAATTATAATAAGCCATGAAGTCAAGTCCGCAGCCTAACTAGGAGTGCAATTTATTTTAAAGTTTGCGTGGAGCAGAAATCAAAGTGGGGGGGGATGCAACTGCACCTTCCTCTTTCTCCTGCCCCCCCCAGTTCGGCCCCTTCATGGATTTCTGCTTCCATGTGCATAGCAAAAAAAAAAAAATCTTTCAAGCATTACTGACATTTTCAATGCATTCAAGTAACCTGCCAATACATCGAGACACACAACAGCCAAATGCATGCAGACTGGCTCAAAGGGCAGAAGGTAGCACAGAACTATTAGGGCAGAGAAAAGAATACTGCGAGAGCATGACTACATAAACACCTAGACTGGCAACAGATCTGGCACAGTCAAAGAGCTTTGCTCAGGGAAAATAATGTTCACTGCCCCTAGCCACTGTCAGTCTTCCAAAGAGATGGGGCAAAGGGCACTTAGAAACATGTCACAGCTCTTCAAAGGACATGAATAAACCGAGCAACAGTGGAAAATGTTCAACAGCGCTCTAGCTCATGCCACCTTTGCCACAGAAGACTCCTGAGCTGAAGCCTTTGGGCTTACACACAATGCTGTAGGCAGGTTTCTTTCCAGGACACTGACTCCTTACCCTGTACAGGATTTTTCATGAGTCAAGCCTGATATTCTGGTATATCTTATGTAAAACTTGTGAATTCTAGCTTGATTTTAGCAGCTGTCTGCATCTGTATGTCTATGCCTGTCTTTTATCATGCTCTGCCTTATGCTCCCTGTGCTAAGGAAACAGAAGTGTGGCGCTGGCACCCTTGAATAGATCAGTTATTAAAGATCATTATCACCTTTTGTGCCATGGGAGATTGGTGCCTCCTGAGTCTGGGGGGGCACCCGCAGAACCCACCAGGGGCATCAGGGGCGGGGATGGAGCTGGGAAGCACCCGCAGAAGCTGGTGGAGGTGGCAGGGGCGGGCCTGTCAGGGAGGGCACATGCCCCCCATGCTCCCACCTATCAGTCGCCTATGTTTTGAGGGAAAAAAGTATGTCACGAACTGACTCCTACCTACCTTGGGGTGACCCTTGACCACTCCGTAACCTACCATCATCACCTCCAGAAGACTGCCATGAAAACAAAGGCCTGAGTGAACATCATCTGAAAGCTTGCCAGCACAAGCTGAGGTGCAAAAGCCACTGTCCTCTGCCCTTCTGCCATAGCCCTGGTTTTCTCAATAGCTGAGTACTGTGCACCCATCTGGGCCTCAAGTCGACATACTGAACTCATCAAGACACAGCTCTACTCAATAATAAGGACTATCTCTGTAAGTCTGCTATCAACTCCAGTGCAGTGCCTACAGGTACTTTCAAGCATTACTCTCCCTCTATTTAATGGGATGCAGCAACATACAGAGAAATAATGCGTATCAATAGAAATCCAGACCTTCCCATCCACAGAGACCTTCAAGATCTCCCAACTTGTTGCATGATTTCATGAAAACCTTTTCGACATGAACTGAGCACCTCCTATACCACGACACTGAAGAATCTTAGAGGAAAGCTTGGGCAGAAAGCACTTTCCCAAATAAATACCTGGTCTCCAACCCAACAATATAACAACCAGGCTTTAACCTTCCATAGAGCATGCGGACAACCCTTAATAAGATATGCAGTGGACATGGCTGGTGCAGCCACCTGATGTACAAGTGGCACCTAAAAACCTTGCCTGGCTGCGACTATGGAAACCCTGACCAAACCTCGGTTCTCTGAATAGGGCTGACTGACCTCCCAGACCTCTCTGTTACACAGAGAACTCACTGATCAGGTATTAGCACTGGGTCTTGAATTCAGTGAACCTGAGAGACAAAGAAGGGACTCGGAGAAAACAAAGGGGCAAAGAGGTCCCTTTTAGGTGAGGAATCAGTTGAAGCAGAAAGTGGCATCGGCAAGAGTTAGAGAGAAAATCCCTGATTCACAGAAGTGAGATCCTGAACTCTTTGGAGGGTTCTGCCATAGGTCCAGACGATGCTTGAGAGTGGAGAGGAAAATGGGGCAGAAAAAGCATGTCTTTGCATGGAGCAGGCATTACGGCTTCTGGCCTTAAAATCTTTTGACTAAAATCTGATCCTAAATATAGCTGCTCTGTCCTGCCAGTTCACATTTGACAACTGGGGCTGGCTTCTTGCCCTGAAAGCTCTGGTCTGGGACCTGCACCCGGTCCTGTGACTTGGCTCCCAGAGGGCCTTTTCTGAAAGCTCTGGGCACTGCTGCAGCACCACTGCCCATCCATCTTTGACATCTGCTCACTTTCTCCTTCCAGAGAGGTTCACTGGCTGCCACTATTTAGCTTGCTGAGCAAGGGCCTGTTCATACTTGCCTGCCACTGATTGATCGCTTTCCTGTGCTTTTCCTCAGTGCTCACTGCCATAGCCAGCAATGGATCGTGTGCGGAAGTGGTGAGCAGCAGGTCCCGACAAGCCCCTCTGTACCACTGAGCTCTGCCTCTGTTCTGACATCCATTGCTCCCTGGCAAATGACTGGTACAGGTTGTGGGCCAGACAACTTCACACAAGCCACATTGCTTGATGGCTCTGGGCCATGCCATGAAGAGCTGGCCCTTTGCTTTCCCAGACGGTGCTTTTAAAGCAGGGCCTGTACTATTGTGTTATGATTTTGGTATGCTGTGGTCACTCTCTGGTCAGTCAGATACTCATGGCAATAAAAGGACTAGACCTTGAACTTTCCCCCGCTGGAAAAGCCTAGGTCTCTCTTATTCGAGCGAAGGGACCAGAGGAACAGCAGTTACCATAGGAGAAGCTGTGACCCCTGCCTAAGGAGATCTGGCTCCATTCAAGGCTTGCTGCCCCTGAAGACTCCTTCCAGCTAATTACACAATCTGTTTGAGTGCCTGAATCTGAACATGATGGTGTAGTAACCACAAGAGTCTGTGTTGAATTAACTGCTTATGGTGGGGGTAGGGAGCCAGCTTTCTGTCAGCTGATAGATTCACACACAGAGGACAGCCAGGCAGAGCCAGTATTAAAAAGGATTGCCCGAAAACAATGCACCTGTGACTTGTGCCTTGGGCAGCTGTTGCCATTCTGGGTGCTTAGGGGGGAGAGAGAGCACAAGAGGTATGCAGGAGGAGGGGAAAGGAGTAAAGGGAGCACAGTCCACACATCAAGAGACCGCCACCTGCTGAGTCCCAACCAAGGGGAGGTCCACCTTGCTAGAGGAATAGGGGATGGCCTGCCCACCCGGACCTTAGGAGAGTTGTTTGGGAAGGACGTGTGTGACTGGCAACAGTATGGAGCCTTTGGGGAAATGATACAGGGAGGACATGTCAGCAGTCTCTGACAGCCTCGAGGTGCTGTGCAGAGTGCAGTTACTCTCCCGTCTCACTGGCCCATGGGAGCTTGTTCACCTCAGTATGCACATCTGGCTTTTGAGCCACTCAACAACGAAATACAGGGGGACTTGAGCCCCTGATTGGGCTTGCTGGGATCTCCAAAGCCTCATAAAGCAATCTTCTGCAGAGTTTAGATTATGGATGCTTTGGACAGGGCTGATCCTGGCTCAGGCAGGGTGTTGGACTACATAACCTCTTCCAGACCTACTTCTCTAGGACTCTATGATATAGCCTCCAGAGGAACATACGGCAGGCAAAAGACCCCCAAAACCCATCAAAGTGGGAGATGAAGCCAAGCCCTCTCAGGGGAGAGTGGGCCTACTGGGCAGTGGACCACCTCTATCTTGTTGCTCATATACTGTCCATGTCCTTCTCTCCTGCCCCACTGCCTCCCACTCTGCGCTTCTGCCCCTTTCTCCCCCCAGGAAAGCCTTAGCACATCATGAAAAGAGGCCTCCAGGAGCGGGACTCTGAGACTAATGTGGGAGAGCAACATGGCAAGACTGAGTTCACTGTATTTTCTGAGTAGCAGAATCCAACATGCTGGTTGTCTTCCACTTTCCATTTTCAAGCCTGAATGACACCTGTTACCAATCACCCAGCAGTTAGTACAGGCATGACCAAGGCAGCAGGGTAGTCTGGTCATGACCCATTTTCACTGGCTGCTTTCCTTTTTCCTACCACTCAGAGCTGGCATGCCAGCTGTAAGCCATTGTTTCATCTCCCCAACTGGGACAATCCTTCTCATGGCCATTGACACTACCTCTAGGGGCTCTTTGTTCTCCTGCAGCAGAGAAGCTGCAGATGTTGGGCAGAGCCTCAGATCCTGAGAGGGCACATGGCGATTATCTGCAACTGACTCTAAACTAGCAGTTCCTTGCAATCAGAAACTGCTAAGTTACTGTCACCAAACCTCTATTAGGATCGGCAGAAGGAGTTCATATAAACCCACTTAGTCCATTTCCTAAGGCAAGGATCTTCCTCAGCAAGCCTGATCCAGTGCCTAATTCAGTGTGATCATTGCACAGCACTGCCAAAGCTGATGCATGTGAGGCCAGAAGCCTAGTATGTCAAACAGCTCCCGGGAATAGAGTTTCTGGGTGTTAAATGAAAGCAGAAGCACTTTGTTTCTGTAACTTCAGACTTCATCATCTCTCCAGCTGACAACAACTTTGCAAAGTGGCAGCAACAACTTTAATAAATAATATTTCAAGCCCAGCTACTAGCATCTTCAAATGAAGAAGGGCTGTCTCCCAAGTGACTAAAATTTGGCTGAAAAGTCTGTCTTGGCTATAAAAGCCTTAATGGCTTGTTTCTGAGTGAACAGAATTATTTTTTGAAGTACTGGAGATAAAGTAGTTCCACCAGAAGAAAAATCACATTGTAAGTGCTTTATGTCACCATTTGATATTAACCCACAAGAGTAGAGATGAGAGAATAATATTTTTAAAAGTGCCATTGCTTAGAGACAGGTAACATTTTTTTGGCCTACAGTACATTTGCTATTGTTTCAGGGGGACCAAAACTACTCCTAAATATGGGTTGAATTTAGCAAATCATTTCGGCCAAAAAACAGAGAGGTGGAATTTTAAGCAACGCTAAAAGGTTTCCTTTCACAAATGTTGAAACGTTTTGTACTGGACATTTTCAAAATAAAATGTTTTGACTTTTCATTTCATTCAAAACAGGGTTTTTTTTGTTTTATATCAAAATTTATCTACATTTTGAAAAAAGAGCTAAATATCTGAAAATTAAACGTGTTTCATTTCAGGTTGAATAAAACATCTTGGAAAAACTCAAAGTGAACTTTTTCACCAAAGTTTGGCTTTGGAACTTTCAAAAACTCCATTTGGGGCATGGTACAGCAATTTGTTTTGTAAGTAGAATACAGTTTAGATATGTGCACATATTTAACAGGTGTGCCTGAGTGACACCAAATTTGCTAAATTTAAGATGACTTCATGTGGTAATACAGTGCAGTGTGTCTGTAATTCTCATAGGGTAGAAACAGACATTACACATAAACTGGTTTAAGTGATCAGAAACTGGTTTAAACGTGTAACAGAACAGACATTCAGTGTACATAAACCCATTTCAAAATGGCTGAAACTGGTTTGAGATAAGCCTGGCTGATTGTAGTATCAGACTTAACTGATTGAGCTTAAACCGGTTTATGCAATGTCTGTCGCAGACTGCTTCCTGCTTTAAGTTAAACCAGAGTCTTCCAGCATCCCAACATGCTCTCTGGGCTGGGCTGGGCTGTGCTTTCTGCTCCAGAGCAGGGCTGGTCCCACCCCTCTGCTCTCTATCCCAAGCAGGAATGGGGCATAGCAAGACAGCTGGCATGGCCTCATTAAGGCAAAGAGGGCAGGGAAGGGGTTAATTCTTCCCTCCTTCCCCTGGTCCCCCACTGCCTGTCTGCCAGGTAGTGGCGGTGGCCCCTAGGGCTGGCAGGCCCTGGCTGCAGGGCAGAAGTGATGGAGGGAGGAATTAACCCTTCTCCCTGCCACCTTCACCTTAACAGGGCCATGCTGGGTCTCTGTTCTGTGCTGGGGAGGGGGCTCTTCTCCCTCCTCCTCCCCCGCATGGTGCGGGGGGGGGAGCTCTGTGCCACACTGGAGGGAGACTCCAAGTGACTCTTTCCCCTCTTCCCCCCTCCCCCTGCCACAGCTTCCCAGTAGAAGGGAAGGGTTGCTCTAGCACCCCAGGCTTCTAGCCTGAGCCATTGCAGGCATATGCCTGCATTTTCCAGAATGAAAAGGGAACGTCTGTTCACTTGCAAACCACTTCAATCTCTGCAGGTTAGACTAACATGCAAAGATTGAATCAGTTCAGTCTTGGGCTTTCTGAATGTCTGCCCCTAGCTCTGGTCACTCTGTGAGCAGTAGGATGTTGTGGGAAGTAGGAATCTGTCTGATGATGATGTGAGAATCTTTAGTTGGGCATGATTGTGAGGGGGTCGTGGACCCTCTGATTGGCTGCCTGCTGTACGGTTCCACCTCCATGGGAAAGGCAGCCAGTCAGAGATGCCGAAGGAAAGCAGGGCGCTCACTCTCCTCCTCTTGCTCTCTCATGAGCTCTTCCCCCTTCCCTTGCTGCAACACACTTCCTAGAAAAAGGAGGAGAAAGTGAATTGAACTAAACTAACAGAACCCTGCTGGTTAGTAGGCAACCTACAGGACACTGAAAATCCATATTATGTTTACCTTGATTGTTCATTATTATGATTTGCTGGGTAAGGAAAATGTGAGGACTCGGGCTTTTCAGACCCTTTTGCAAGAGCCAGTCGGAAACAGCTGTAGTGTTGCGCAGAAGATCATGTTACAAAATGCCGATCAGTTGGACCTCAGCAATGGAAACAGGCCTCTGCCAAACTTTCGAGTTTTCAGTGATCCCTAGATAACACATTTTGGTGGGACACCTGGGTACATGCAGACAAGTGTGGATGTCTGATTTAATGGGGACAAGTACCATGTGCTGCTGCTACTTGTCCCCAGGGAACTCCCGTTCCATGCATACTCTGGTGCATGGCAGGTTACCCCAAGTGGAGTAGGGGAGGCTGCGGCTAGCAACTGTGCTGGCTCCAGGAGCGTTACCTGGGGTCCTGGGGGCCTCCCAGGACTGAAACTGCAGCAGGAAGCCTGGCCGGCATCTTCAGTGTGGATCTGGCCAGGCAGGCTCCAGTTTTGGATGGTGTGCGCTGCCGCCGCATGTGCCATCCCAATTTTTTTTACGTGGGTTTTTTGACCCTGGGATCTCCTGAGGTCAACCCCCCCGCCCTGCACTGCAAGGTAGCATTGCGGGGAATGCCTTCATGTGCAGTGTATGGCACCACACATGGGTCTGCAGCACCAAGTACCACATGTACATAGAATCATAGAATCACAGAAGTCGGGAAGGGACCTTGTAGATCTTCAAGTCCGACCCCCAACCTGGGCGAGAGAAAAACTGGACTCAAATGACTCCAGCCAGGTAGGCATCAAGCCTCTTCTTAAAGACCCCCAGGGTAGGAGCCAGCACCACTTCCCTTGGAAGTTGGTTCCAGATCCTAGCCGCCCTGACTGTGAAGTAGTTCTTACAGATGTCTAATCTAAACCTACTCTCCGACAACTTGTGGCCATTATTCCTTGTTATGCCAGGGGGTGCTAGGGGAAACAAGGTCTCTCCCAAACCCTTCTGGTCCCCCCACAGTGAATTTATAGACAGTCACCAGATTCCCCCCTCAGCCTTCTCTTGTGAAGGCTGAACAGGTTTAGGTCCCGCAGTCTTTCAATGTAGGGTCTGCCCTGTTGTCCCCGGATCATGCGGGTGGCCCTCCTCTGGCCCCTTTCAATGTTGTCCACATCCCTCCTGAAGTGGGGCGCACAGAACTGGACGTAGTACTCCAGCTGTGGCCTGACCAGCGTCGTGTAGAGGGGGAGGATCACTTTCCTGGCTCTACTTGAGATGCACCTGTGGATGCACGACCAGGTGCGGTTAGCCCTGCCAACCGTGACCTCGCATTGTCGGCCCATGTTCATCTTGGAGTCAATAATGACTCCAAGATCCCTTTCTGCCTCTGTGCTCTCAAGAAGGGAGTTTCCCATTTTATAAGTATGCTGCTGGTTTCTACTCCCCAAGTGCAGGACCCTGCTCTTGTCAGTATTGAAACGCATCCTGTTTATGTCAGCCCACTCCTGTAACCTATCCAGATCTTGCTGCAATTTTTCCCTCCCTACTAGCATGCCCACCTCACCCCAAATTTTGGTATCATCAGCGAATTTTAACAGGTTGCTTTTCACCCCACCATCCAAATCGCTGATGAAGAAATTGAACAGCGCAGGCCCAAGGACCGAGCCCTGGGGGACTCCGTTGCCCACTTCCCCCCAGGCTGAATATGACCCGTCCACCAGCACCCTCTGAGCATGACCCTTCAGCCAATCTGCAATCCATCTGACTGTGTAGGCATCAATGCCACAGTCGCTTCGTTTTTTAATGAGGATAGGGTGGGAGACGGTGTCAAAGGCCTTGCTGAAGTCCAGAAAGAATACGTCGACGGGGACACCTGCATCCATTGCCTTTGTGACCAGGCCTGGGCAAGGATTTCTGGCTGAGTCCCCCCACCTGCCTCACCATGGTCACCCATGGTCCCTACCATGCCCTCAGCGGTCTCCTGCCACTGTGGGTGGTCTGCAGCTGAGGCCTGGGTGGGTCAGCCCCTGGGGCATGGGCACAGCTGGCCCCTGTGCCCAGCTGCATGGCAGCCCAGCTGGCCCTGGTGCCTGCCTGGAACCAGGACAGGCCCTGAGTGCCAGGCAGGCTTCAGAGCAGGCTGCTGGGAGACCTATTCCACTCTTATTTGCTTTAGCGTGCCTGACAGCATGCTGGAGCAGCAGGGGGACACAGCAGCCATAGAGATGCTCTGTTCAGTTGCTCTGGTACGTGCTCTGCCACATGTGCCATGCCACTTTTTTTTTTATGTGGCTTTTTTGACACCTCCTGGTGTCAAATTTTGCCACACTGCATATTAGCAGCACTGCAAACAGGTTGCACATACACTGTGAGGCAGGTGGGGGGACTCAGCCAGAAATCCCTGCCCAGGCTTGGTATTGGGGACCCAGCTGGAAGCCTGATGAGGTGGCTGACCTCCTGGCCATTTGGGGCCAGGAGGTCACACAGTGGGGCCAGCACAATGAGTACATGTACTGGGAGATAGCTGCCCAGACTGTGGAGTGGGGGCACTGTAAGACCTTGCAGCAGTTGCAGACAAAGGCAAAACACTGAGATGGCAGCTTCATGCCTTCCATGATGCCAAGCGGTGCTCAGGGCAAGGCAATTTGCATGCAGTTTGTGGCACCTCAAACAGCTTTCAGGCATTGCAAATCAGACGTGCGTACTTGTTTGAATCCACCCCTAGAGCCTTACTGGCACCCATGTATAAGTGCTGCTAACTCAACATGGTAACTCAGCGTGACTGCACTGTGGGCAGAGCTGACTGGCTGCTGGGTGCTAATAGCGTCAGAGAAGACATGCCCAAGACTTTTGCCTTGAGATCCCGATGACTTATGCAGTGCAGATGCTCACAGAAATAGACAGGCAGATAGTGCAAGTCCATAACATCTTAAGGCCCAAGAAAACCCTTTATTTATGTGAGTAATCTTTATTACACACACAGTGCCATTAATGATGGGAGACTTGCCTGAAAGTGAGTACTGCTTGTGTGGGTAGAAGGTTGTAGAATCAAGCCTGAAGTTTGATTTTGGAGGGCCAGTGATTAAAGGCCTGAAGACCTTGGACTGTCTTCAGGTCGGCCACAAGACCCATGTGCAGCTTGGGGCAATCTCGCCATGCCTCAATTATACATCTGTAAAAGAGAGATGATAATCCCACTTTATGGGAATGTTATGAGGATAAATTGACTGCTTATGAGGGGCTTTCATACTATCATGATGTGGGCCATATATATATTCCTAGATAGACAAATGCTATTGGTATTAATATTTCAGTGTATGTCTGAGAAGCAGTTTATTTCACATAAACCCCCTCAACACATTTCCTAAGATCTATTCCAGAAAGTTTCAAAATAATGCATGGCTCTGTGTACACAAAGGAACTCTGATTCCAAATAAAGCAAAATTAGCAAATGCCATCACAACTGTTGCTATTACTTTGTTATGGCACTTAGCTTTCCTGTTCTCTGAATCAATGAGGAACTAGGCTTTTAGAGAGGCTTGCTAATTTTCATATTAAGACCCTGAGTTTTATTGGCCAAAATCTCATCAGAAGAGTTTAATATATGATGTTACTTGCCACATGCATGTATCACTGTGATGGCAGAGACATACAATTACCTTTGAAGTTAAAAGAAAGACAGGTTTGATTTGCTTTGGAATTTCCCCTCATTGCCTCACTTAAGAAATGGAAATTGAATTCTCTTAAGCACACTACTATACATGTAGAGCACTCTGTGCCTGGGGCATTTATTAACACCGATTTACTTGCACAGTTAATTATGCTACCATCTGAAACTGCTATGTTCAAAGGACCATAATATTCAAAGATAAGGGATGATCTACAAAGCCCATTTAAACAGACACTGCTGAGAGTAGAAGTCACATGTTTTTTGCATCTCCCCTGAGGTTACAAATTTTCCAGCTGAAAACCGAAATGGTCAACTAAATTGGCTTTGGAGCCTGTGTTCTCTCTGCTACAAAATCATGAATCAGACCTAACACTGTTCTGAGCTGAGTGGCACACTGTACTCCAGAGGCCTCCTTGGAAGGGTGTTTTGGAGGTAATGTGACCAGACTCACATAGTACAAGCTGTAGAAAGTATCACAAAAGAAATCTCTTCTAACTTTCCTCTGTGATTTGCTTTTTGAGCCTTCTGTGTTTCACCTCCTAGGGGCCTCAAATAGCACTTGCCAATGCTTCACCCTCTGAATGCTGGACCTAGGTTCCCAGCATTGCTGGGTCACCTTCACCCTGGGAAAGAAAACCAAATGGACTGAAATTAGAAGGGAAACCAAGGGGTGTGAATAATGAACTACAGAAAATGCTTTATTATTTTTTTAAGGAAAAAAAGTAAACTTCTTGGCCGTTTCCTGTCAACTGAAAACATCTAGATTAAGTTAACATTTCCTAGATAGGCAGTGTTTACTCTAGGCAGTATTAAACTATGATCAAAATTTCAACTCTACAAGGACTTTCTCAAAATGAATCTGTCTTGGGAAGAGGCTTTTTATGTCCTAATGACTGACAGTGATGTGACGTTCCCTTGGATAAAAGAAAATAAGTAAATATTTAATCAGTCTGGATGACTTAATTTAGCTTAGTTATGAAGACTGCTCTTGTCTCAGAGATTTTCTTAACGTGATCTGAGCAGAGCTGGGGAGTTGCTGTCAGACACAGCAACACCCAATTTATTCCTATTAGTTTTTATTTATGCGGAAATTGGGTCTGTTTTTGAGTCCAGAGATCATTTATTCCTATCCCAAGACAGCCCAGCTCAATTGTTATCTGGCAGAAAAAAATATATAACAAAAACCAGTGGCTGGGAACAGACACCAGGCAATTTCAGACTAGAAGGAAGATGTAAGTTCTTAGCCATGGAGGTAATTAACCACTGGAATGATTAAGGGTTGTGGTACGTTCCCCATCATTGGCAATTTTTGGAAATGAAGATCATTTTTTTCTTTTTTATATAAATTCTCTGTTAAAACAGAAAATAATGCAGACCTGTCTGCACTGCTACTGAAATCTTAGCCCCATCCATCCTTTCCCACTCTATGTGTTTCAGATCTAAAACAGAGGTAGTAAGGATGCCCCGCTGCCACTCTCAAGTTCACCTGGATCTTGAGTGCAGTGACAGGGGATGTCCCCAGATGGTTCTCTCTTCTTCTTGTCTATGTTTAGGGAAGGCAAAGTGAGAATGGGGGCAGGTTTTAGTTTTCAGCAGTTGTCTCAAAACTGCTGTGGAAGCAGTGTAGACATGAACCAGGAATCTGTTGCAGAGGCTGTCCTATCCTAGATGAATGTCATACAAAAAGTTGAGTGTTTTGAGGTTCTTAAATAGAGATTTCATTTTGCTTTCTGTAGCCCGGGTTATGTTCTGCATATTTGATTACAGGTCTCTTTTATAATGACACCTTTGTGTGTTTCTTATTTGCATACCCTCATGACTATGCAGGTTTGAGGGGCTGCTTGCACCTGTTTCCACTCTTTGAGGGCATGGGTTATGCTGTTTGAGGAAAAGTGTGCAGTTGCAGAGGGCAGGTGGATCAGATCTTGTATCTGATACTCTGCCCCTGCACCCTTAAAATTGTGAAGTTTATGGACACATAAATGTTGTCCAAGCCGTGTTATTCAAAGGTCACTAAAAGATCAAACCTCATGTAGGCTGTGCAGAACTTTGCAGCAGGGTGGCTCTCTGTTTTAGGAGAGCATACATGTATATGTATTGGAAGAGTGGAGAGATTCCAGACAGGAGTTCCTCTTTGGATATGTTCAATCACTCAGCTAAAAGCATTTATGTATATGCAACTTTATAGTGTGTCTTGGTGATTTACTTTAGCAGACAAAGGTGAAAAAATTGCTGAATCTACTACTAATATAGAGCAGTGGAGACTCCTGATGGTAAAGAGAAGGGGTGGAGACCTGCAGAAGAGTGGCGGGGAACCATAGAGGTGGTGGCCAGTGCAGTGTTCCCTAGCATTGGACCCTAGCAGCACTCCCAGCAACAGAGCAGCAGCAACTGCAGTGCAGACCTTCCTACCTAGCACTTGCTACTTTGGCTGGTGTAGGTGGTAGAGCCACCAAAGCAAAGGCAAGACCCTAGCAGCAAGGAGCAACAGGGTATGGGTCATGCTACCCAGCACTTGGCATTTTGGCTGGGGTAGTTGGCAGAGCAACTGGACAGCAGCCCTGGGTGAGACTCCCTTCTCAGCTAGGTGGTTGTGCCCTGAGCTGGTTTGCTGCTGACTGGGACAGTGAACTGGTTTAAGCTATATGTAAGGGTTAATAGTTAAGTTTTCTCTGAGGCATATGCCTGCTCCCCTTTCCACCCTTAATTAACTCTGTTTTAGTTTAACATTTGCTTGTGAGTGGGGAAGTTTACCCACATTAGAACACCAGTTAACATTTGTTTCCAAGTGGGGACTTGAACTAAATTTGAAAAGCCATGTAAAACACCTGAAGCTGAACCTGGCCCTTGTTACTGTCATCTGGGGCCTGAGAGAAGTCTCAAGAGTGCTGTGGTGCTCCAAGAATCTCTGTTGCAGGGACTGTCCTGTCCTAGAGGAGTGGCGTATGAGAATTTGGGTCTTTTGAGGTTCTTAAATGGAGAGTCCATCTTGCTTTCAGAATACACCGGACAGAAATCCCAATAGTTTTCCATCTTCTGTAATCCAGTGACACCTCTGAGGCTGTGCATTCTGGGCTGTGTGTACAGATAAGAGCATGTACATGATGCCCTCTCATGCCACGGGGCAGGTAGACTGAGGAAGCATGGACAAGGACGTCATACCGTCTCTCCCTAAGATGTCGTATCTTTGGCTTGCACACAATGTCCTGACTGCTGCCTGAGGAGGCCAGCTAGTAAACGACTCCCAGGAGCAATAGGGTTGTGGGCCCAGTCTTGTCATGGTAACCTCAATGAATACACCTGCTGAGAATTAGCAGGACAGCTTGTATAAGGGTATACTTCATAACAGGCACCTCCACGAATTTGGCCTGTGATGCAGAAGGTCATGAGGAGCATGGAGCTTGCCACACCCCGCCTTCCTTAGTCTGACGATGTACTCCAGACTTGGGACTTCACCAGTGAGGCCACTCAAAGAGTCTGAGAGTGTTTTTAGTGGACTCAGGTGAACAAGGCATGCTCAGCCCTGATCTCCTTGGGACCCAGCGCTGATGCAGTGGACGCGAGGCTGAGCAGGAAATAGAAAGAGCATCCAGTTCTTCCTCAGTACATGGGAATTGCTTCACTGACCTCAACAGGAGCTAGACCTGGCTCATCCTACCTTTCTCAGGCTTCTGGGAACAGTGTGCAATGATGGAATGACATCATTTTGCCTCCCACAGAATATTTTCCTTCTCTGAGCTTGGCAGAAATGACTAAAGCCCTTACAACACTATGTTGAATTCCAGCACACAACTGCTAGGTTACATTGCACTTCCTATATTATTATTCAGTAGGGCCATTATTGTTGCATAACAGGAAGAAACTCCCACTTAAATGAATTATTTTTTTAGACCACAATATCTACATCATTTCTTCAGTTCCAAAGAGACAATTCTTGCCATTACAAAGAGAAGTGAAAGCAACATCCACACCAGTAAGCTCACCTTCTGAAGTTAGTTTTTTTCAGCACTGATTTGTTTTTTGTACTTTTTTGGAAAGTCCCAGTTATAAGATTCCAAACAACGGTGAATGTTTAAGTTTTGGTTTCAGTTTTTTGAGGGTTTGCTTAAAATCCCCTGCAGAAACAATGTAACAATTCTAAAACATTCTCTTCCTCCTTGCCATGCTACGACCCATGAATTCATTGACTAAGGAGGGCGTAAGTGGAAGAGAGTCTGCTGCCCTACATGGTCTTACTATATCAGTGAGTGGTTTTGTGTTCATTGATTACACTGGGATTTTATTAAAATGGTCTAATGATTTCAGAACCTCGGTTCCAGCCATCCTAAAGGGGCCTGGATTGCCAAAAGCACTTAGCATCCACCCTCTGAGAATTGGTTTCCTTCAAGGGGGATACAAATAGGGTGGCCATCATAGAGGACATTCTAGTTTTCTGCTACTCTGTTTTCTGTTCATATGAAATCCAATGCCTTTATGTCCTCTGTTTTTTTCTAGAAGAGAAAAGGCGTTGGGTTTCATATCAGTCCGGACTCTCCTCTATGATGGCCACCTTAGATATAGCAGCAGTCACAGCAGTGGGAATGGATATAGTTAAAGGTACAAGCCTCAGGTGGGCAAAATGAGGCTTCGAGCTTCATGGTGTAAATTCAAAGGAACTCCTCAATGTCAAGTGTTCTACTGCCTCAGGAGGATGCTGGGAGGAAACACATAGGCTGATTCATTTTTCTGCTGTTTACATAGAAGGAAGGTTAGTGATGCTTTCCAAACTGGCTTCCTGCACCAGCTGCCACATGCCCTGCGTGTAGGAAGTGTGGAAGTCCAGCTAACTTCAAGCCAGGCATGTTAACGCTTTCTGAAGACCAACCTGCCAATTCCCATTTTCCAGTCAGGGATTCTACAAAATTTCACAGCCACATTTTATTTTTTCCTAGTATTGGCTCTGCAGGTGCCAACTGAAATAAAATTTGTAATCCCAGGGGTGAAAGGCCTTCAGCCTTCTTTCTGGCACCCTTCTATCATGAAGCATTTGATACGTAAAACCAGGTGACATTTTCCAAAGTGCCCAAGTGCCTAAAGTCACTTTTGAAAATTGAACTTATGCTTCTAAGTCACATAGGCACTTTTCGAAAGTTTTATTCTATCTTTGTGAAGCCTCTTTTGAAGACTGAAACGAGCAGCTGGTTTTATAATTGCTCCCTGCAAAGGTGTGAATTTCACCCAGACAGGATGACTCAAAATGCAAAGCCACGTTATTGCTTTGGTATAAATGCTCTGCTCTCAGGTTTCCTGCTGTGTGCAAACCATTAACAGTTGTACCCCCACCCTCTGGTTTGGAGCCCATGCACCTAGCAACACTTTCTTGATTTCATGTATTTGTAATGATATAATGGCTCCTTAGAGCTCTGTGTTAGATCTTCCCTGCACAAAATCAGTTTCCTGCTCCTGGTAAGGATGAAACTTTAGCTGCAGAAACGGAGTAAGGAAATATGAGGTACCTTAGTGTACTACTCTGGTATTTGGCCTGTGGCAGGAGCCATTATTTGATGTGTTTGAGGTATGTGAAAGCCACCCGGCATGCATCTGACCAATTGTGCAATGCTGAATGAGGTTGGGCAGAATTCCTCCTTTGAACCAGCGGTCAATCATATCATGTCCTGAAGCATGTGTTTGGGTTCCTCTTATCATCATTTATACATTCCCTTCCCCATGTGGTTATCATAAAGTGATCCAGCCCTGTGTTAGACCTGTAGGGAAGAGAGAGGGCAGGAAGGGGTGAGTGTAGCGCTGGATTCTCTTCTGCAGAGTTTGGCAGACTCACTGCAGGCATCCAGAGGGGGAGCCAGCCTCCACTCAGGGCTACACCTTTGAGCCAGGATCTGCCTGTGTGAAGCAGAACTCCCCCTTCTTCTAAACTCATGGCACCAGGCACCTTTCTTTCATCAGTGTCGTCCTCTGCCCATCTGCAGGGGCAAGGTGAAAAGGCAGGTTCCTGTCCATTCTTCATCAACCTTACTACTGAATTCAGGGTAGTCTACATAGGTTTTGGTTGTCTCGATTCCTCAGTCTTTTTCCGTCAGTCCGACCTGTACCTGGAGAAGATCAGTATAGCTGCCCTGAAGCCAGTGCATCTAAGCTGATTTTTCCCAGCTGGCCCTGTCCCTCTGGCAGCTGCACTGTCTCTTTTCACACAAAATGGCCACAAATCCACCTCTAGTTTCACATTTAATGGCTCACATGGTTGCCAAGGAGTGGGACCAGCTATCTCCTGGAAACCAGCACAGGTTGCAGAAGTTTCCTGGGCAGTTTGATGTGGCATATTCTGGAATTCAAGGCTGTTTGCCAACCACCTGGCCCATAGCATCCAGTATTCGCACGATGTCTGTCCCACAGCTTTTGTGAGTCTTAGGCTTGGGGCAAGAGGCTCTGGGGCCCCATTTTCATGCAGGCTGCTGCTCCCCTGATTCTGACCAAGCTGCCATTGCTCAGCCAAGCAGAAGTCACTTCCACAAGCAATGAGGCGCAGACCTGCTGAGAGCTGGTGATGTATAGATGAGCCTGACTTCTCTCTTTAGTTTAGTCACAGCCACTGTGTTGATTTGGGAAGGTGAGGAGGGCAATGGGAGATGTCTGTAAAGGGCTTGGAGGTGAATGGAGGAGGGAGAGGGCCTAAGTGAAGCAGAAAGTAGTGACCTATTGGGTGAGGAACATGCAGGTGGAAGGTGGGAGTAACCTGGGCAAGACTGACTATGCTAGGATACAGGAAAGAGCCAAAAGGATTAAACCAAACTGAGTTCACACCAGAAAAGCCAGAAAAGGAGGGAACCTGGTGAGAGAGAAGGCATAGAGGAGGAGGTAGGGCTAAGATGATTACAAATCTGCTGCAGGCCTGTAGAGACAAAGCACACGATATAGTGCTGGGTCTGGAAGAAAGGAGCTGTGGTGTGAAGGGAAAAATCCTGCTGCTTTCCCCTGACTCCTTCTTCCTTTTGAGTCTGCCTGGACATTGAGGGGTGCAGAGAGTTGTGCCTGGAAGCTATTGCTGGGTGTGTTTAGCAAGAGGAAGGTGGGAGGGAAATGATGGTATGAGTAAGCAGCCATTGCAAAACCTGAGCTTTACACTGGAAAATAAATGTTTATCCCTGCTGCAAGAAGCACATTTTTGGAAAATTATGCTTCAACTAACTCCCTTTGAGGCAAAACCAACAGCTGATCACATTCCCTCACAGGCGCTCCTATTCCGCTACCACAGATTGAAACACTGTTCACTTCACAGTGAGAGTCTCCAAGGAACTGAGATCTGGCCTCCAGCTGAGCCAATGAACCGGTGCCCTGGGGTATTCTGAGAAACTGCTAATGATTCCAGCTTGTGTAATGTTCTGGTGAGCTGGACTTCATTGCGTTGGTCTTTTTTCACATTTAGACATGAGGCCCCAGACAAAACCCGGCTCTCAGTGGCTCTGAACACAGGAAAACTGGATCTAAACTATGAGTTCCAGCAGCCCCTGCTACTCAGAGGAGCTGAGCAGCATACAAACAGACCAGAAAAGGACGGGAACCAACCTCAACACAACTTTTGCCCCATGAGCCATCTCTGTAACTCACTCTCACCAGACACGGAGCTGGTATCTTCTGCTGTTGGCCCCTGATCTGGGTGTGAGGCTAAGGATTAGATGGGTGTAACACCCAGGCTGTGCTCAGCTCTTTGTAAACATGTATGGATGTGTTTGTACCAAACTAAACTATATAGGGCAAAGCTGTGAACTTGCAGACAATGCCATAACTAGTTAGAATATTAAACCTCCAATGAGCTGGAAAATACACTGCAGCAGGAGCATGAATCCTCCATTAAGGAAAGACTTGTAAAACACCCACGCCCATGCAGTGCACAGCTTTGCATTCATTATCTGTATCACATAATACATTACTCTAGTGGTAGTCCTCTGCCAGTCAGTTTGACTAAACGTCAGAGGCCAGATCTGGTTACCCTTATTAGGCATCCAAGTGGACTTAGGCACCTAAATGTGATTCTATTCCACCCAGCTTGAGTCCTGAGAATCTATTAATTTGTAACATACTGGGGGTGCCTACATGTGCAATTAATGCAACTGAATTTTCTGCATGGAAATTCAGTCTCATTAAAGCATTTCCAGGCATGTATCTGAACGTGTATCCATCAGGAGCAAATTTGCCCCTGATGGGAGCAGTTTAGTCCAGGGTGGTACCTGCCATGCTCTGCAACCCTGCAACAGCCAGGGGAGCTCCTAGCTCCCCTGGGTGCCAGCCCTAGGCTCGCAGAGATGAGGTGGGGAGGACTGTCCTGATCTCTGCTGGGGGAGAGCTATCCTAGTTGCATGGCAGCTACCTTCCAGCCACAGGAGACTAGGGTGGGTCCTGATCTCCACATGGCTGGGAGGCCACTGCCCTGCAGCCAGGACATCTGTCCCCTACCCTGTGGAGATTGGTGCTTAGCCAGGCAGCAGTGACTTCCTGCTGCCTGGGGTGACTGGGAGCACATTCTTCCTGGTCAGGGTCTACATGCATGTTCCACAGCATTAGTTAATTCCACCAGTATTCTAGTACCTGTATGTATTGGTACTAGCAAACTGCATTACACTAATTTAATATGCAGTACTTGATATGCACATGCAGACGGTGATGCTTTCTTGTACATTAGATTAGTCTAATACGCAGTAAAGCATCTTGTGTAGACTCACCCACTATCATCTGATTTAAGATTGAGTCACAACCAAGCACTGGAGGAGCTCCTACCTTTTGCATTAACTGTTTTTCAGGGACCTGAAGGTAAAATAGAATTGTATTTATGTGCCTAAATTTACTTATGTGCCTAATAAGTGGACTAGAGTCCAGCCTGAAGTTATGTGTAGTGCTCCTGACCGTAGTGGATGTATTATCAGGCCCACATTCAGCAAATTATGTGAGCCCCATACACACACACACACACACACACACACACACACACACACATGCAGAAGGAGCCTACTCTCTCATGTATGATATGGGTGTTTGAAGAATGTGACATCAGATCCAAAACCAAGTTCAGGGTTTATCAAGTAGTTGTGACCCCCACCTTACTGTATGGAGCTGAGACATGGACAATGTACAAGAGACAGCTCAAGTCGCTGGAGAAGTACAACTAACACTGCCTGAGGAAGAACCTTTGAATCCAATGGGCACCAACATTAGCGTCCTCTTGCAGGCAAACACCATGAGCACTGAGGTGATGATCATCCGACAACTTTGCTAGGCTATCCATGTTATCTGGATGTCCAACTCCAGACTCCCAAAGCAGGTTTTAATCTCCTAGCTCAGTCAAGGCATATGCTCAAGAGGAAGGCAGAGAAATGCTTTCAAGCACATCCTCAAGGCCAACATGCAGCATTGACATGAACTTGTGGGAGACTATCACCCAGGACTGCCCCAAATGGAATGAGTCTGCTGCAAGGATCTCCATACTTTGAAATTATACGAGGACAACAGGAGATGGAAAAACGAGAGTGGCAAAAACAGTGTGTTGCAGATTGAACCAAGGAGAGTACCTTTTACAAAAGGAGACTAAATAACTTAGCTTGTTCAGCCTACCAGTACGGAGGCTGAGAGGGGATAGGCTTTTGTTTATAAATTTAGTAGCTTTTATATTCATCACAGTTGATAGGCTCCAGGAGGTGGTAAACACCAGGCAAGAAAAGAGAGAAAGAACATCAACTCAAGAGCAAATGGGTGCAAACAACCATGAATGCATTTAGGTTCTGCATTATAAAGTTTCTAACTAAAGTTCCATCCAGCCATGAAAGCACTTAGGTTCTGATTAACTTTATGGATGAGTTTATATGATTTACAATAGCAGGGAGCTGGACACAACCACCCAGGAGGTCCCTTCCAGTCCTATGCTGTTCAGTTAGGGCCAGGATTTAGAAGTGAAGGGCTCAGGGAAGAGCATTACATAGTGTAAAGGGATGAAAAACATCCCTCAAATGCTGAGGCCACCTCAGGCCCTGCAACGGAGTTCTTGCAATGGAACTCTTCATTTAGTAGTGAGACCTTTGAGATGGGAAAGCCATTTCAGCGGTGTGAGGGCTCATTTGCAATCAAATAACTGTGAACTGGAACTGTCTGAATACCTGATAACCAAGGATGTCCCCTGAGGAGTTGTAGGGTAGGAGGAGGAGAGTTGGTCTGCAGGGGCCCCACTGACCCCCACAGGATGCTTCAGCTAACAGAGCTTCAGAAGTGACAAGTGCTCTCTGAGCTTCTCTAGGGCTGGGGCTTTTAGAGGAATGATTAATACGTGTATTCCTAGAGTGGGTTCAGTCTGGAGAGCACCCTGGTTTGTAGCAATATATTTTAGCCACCTATCTGCTAACTCAGGGCTATCCGGAAAATAAATTAGATGAGTAATTTCTTCAACCTTGCTCCATATTGCCAGGATTTACAAGTAGTTAATCAACTCTTCATTACTTCCAGTGGGGAACAAAGAGGATGCAAGCACCAACAATGGTGACAAATTACAGATAATTGCAGGATCCATCATTGGCATTTTAATAACTGCATCGTGGAGAGTGCCTTTGAAGGAATAAATGGTTTGCATGTTGCTGACAAATGCAAAGGAGATGGTGTCTCCAGGGTCAGAAACTCTTTCTTTATTGTCTCTGTCAAGAGCCCGTTCCCTCCCAAGACATTATTGACAGCTTCTTTGGAATTATGAACAGAAACAGGTGAGGATCTGATTGCTTTGTGTAGGTGGTACATGAAATATCTGTCTCAAGTCTGGGTGACTTGTCAGGCTTACATGGTGCAGGTAGAGCAGTGTAGCCAATGGCACAAAAGGGACTGGTGTGACCAGCTTATGACATACCAGCCCAAACAACTATCTACAACTAGGGGTGACTTTTCATGCAAGTCTGGAACACAACTTGGATTTACAACTCCAGGCCTATGCCTAGTCACCTTATGTGCTCTACCTCCATGCCCTCTGAGGAGATGTATATTGCTGCTTTAAATCTGTAGCAGGAAGCCAGTGAGAAGTAGCCTTGGGAAAGATTCTGGGCAGACCCTCTACAGTGCAGCAGAGCCCCAGAGCCACTTGGCAGAAGACTCTGTTACCTGCCTTCTGCTTAAGGGAGCCTTCTTTGCCATTGTGATATGACACCACTTGTTCACATTAGCTGGCACCTGGCAGGCAACACATGCTCTTGTGCAGCCAGATTTGCCCTGCCCCAGATACGTGGCCTGCAAGGGGAAAAGCCCCCATTGGACAGGGGAAGTAAAAGCTCCGGTGGTGTGAAGTAGTCAAGGCATCCCCTCTAGGTAGGAGATGTAGCAAGCCACTGTCACCCAGGGACTGGGAAAGAAGCTGCCTGGAGCGTGGATTATGGTACTGTTACAAACTGAGACACTGGCCCTGGAGTACTGCGTCCAGTTCTGGGCTCCACAATTCAAAAAGGATGAGGAGAAGCTTGAGAGAGTCCAGAGGAGAGCCACGCGCATGATCAGAGGTCAGGAAAACAGATCTTACGATGACAGGCTGAGAGCCATGGGACTCTTTAGCCTGGAAAAGCGCAGGCTCAGGGGTGATCTGATGGCCACCTATAAGCTTATCGGGGTGACCACCAGGATCTGGGGGAACGTCTGTTCACCAGAGCGCCCCAAGGGATGACGAGGTCGAACGGTCACAAACTCCTGCAAGACCATTTCAGGCTGGACATAAGGAAGAATTTCTTTACTGTCTGAGCCCCCAAGGTCTGGAACAGTCTGCCATCGGAGGTGGTTCAAGCACCTACATTGAACACCTTCAAGAGTAAATTGGATGCTTATCTTGCTGGGATCCTATGAGCCCAGCTGACTTCCTGCCTTTTGGGCAGGGGGCTGGACTTGATGATCCCCCAAGGTCTCTTCCAGCCCTGATGTCTATGAAATCTATGAAAATCTATGAAATATCTCAAACTCTGTGTTCTCCAATGTCAGGAGTCCAGCCGCCAAAAAGCAAGGGGTTGGCTTAAAAATCAAGTTTGTTGTTGTTGTTGATTTTAATTAAATTAGTAAATGATGATCTTTTTGTCCTTTTAATCCTTCTGAATTTAGACCTGGTAGCGATGGCTTTCACTTCACATTGTGTGTGCTCTGCTTCCTTCCTGCCTTGGAATGAAAACTTAGATTTTTCTTCGGTATTAGGATTCTCGCAGCTGGGGCTTTATGGAGAAGATCAAATCCCATCAGACTTGATAATGCTTCTCACAATATTTAGTGCTTTTACTAAAAGCTCAGCTCTAGGTGTCAAGTGGTTGTGTTCAAATCTCAGTTTCATTTTTTAAAATAAAAGCTAGTTTTTGGGCCTTGTAGGTACAAGAGAAAGGCTTAAAATTGCAGTGCCTCAAGGCCAGAAGGGACCGTTAGGCCAGCTTGCTTGACTGCTTGTCTGTCAAAGGTATTTACATCTAATCTATTTAATGTGTATTGAGCTCAGCCAGTTGTGTTTTGTTAAACTCTTCTAGAAAGGTAGATAACCTTAAAGACCTTTATTGTTAAAAATTTGGGCCCTGTTTCCAATCTGAATTTGTCTGTGTTCAGCTTCTAGCCATTGATTCTTCTTACACCTTTCTCTGCTAGGTTAAAGAGCTCCTTTCTACTTGGTATTTTCTTTCCACAAAAGCACTTGTACAGTGTAATCAAGTTACCTCTCTCTGTCTTCTCCCTGATAAGCTAAACAAATGAAGCCCTTTGAACCTGCCATTGAAAGGCTTGTTCTTGCCCTCAGACTTGTGACCCTTAATGAGTCAAAACCCAGAAGGAAAAAGAAGACCTCTGAAATCCTGCTGAAATTTTTATCTTTATTGTTTCTCTATAGTTGCAAAATGTCCAGCTCAAAACCTGTGTTGCAGAAGCAACTTTGAAATCTCAGAGTATTTGGCATAACTTTAGTTGCATTGTCTTCTGCATGGCAAAAACCATGTTTAGAGCTACTTACGTCACTAAGCAATTTTAAATCCCAAGTCTCTGAATAATTTTTTCTTCATTCAAGTGAAACAATAAACAGCACATTTTTAAATTCATGCTCGATAAGAAACTTGTTGGATTCATTTCTTACTGAGCTCCTTGTCTAAGTACTGGCTGAAGATTTTGCTAGAAGTTTAGTGTGTCAGACATAGCAGTTTACCTTGCTTAATGTGCAGGGCTCTTACCATCTGAATATTGAAACTGCTTTGAACAGTCCTTAGTAATAGGACTGTCTTCTCATGTTAATGTCTGTGTGCCCAGTCCAAATGGTCTCACTCTGTGGCTTCTTTACCCCTGAATGAAGTTTTTAATTGCTGTCTTTAATCATAGATTCATAGATATTAGGGTTGGAAGGGACCTCAGCAGATCATCCAGTTCGGCCCCTTGCCCCAGGCAGGAAAGAGTGCTGGGCTCAGACGACCCCAGCCAGGTGCATATGTAGCCTCCTCTTAAAGACCCCCAGGGTAGGGGAGAGCACCACCTCTCTTGGGAGCCCATTCCAGATTGTGGCAACCCTCACTGTAAAGAAGTTTTTCCTGATGTCTAATCTGAATCTGCTCTCTGACAGTTTGTGGCCATTATTGCTAGGTAAACAGAGCATCTCCTATTCTTTGCTGTGTCCCCCGAGGAATCTGTAGACAGCCACAAGATCCCCTCTCAGCCTTCTCTTGCGGAGGCTGAAGAGATCCAGGTCTCTCAATCTCTCCTCATAGGGCCTTACCTGCAGGCCCCTAACCATATGAGTAGCCCTCCTCTGGACCCTCTCAAGGTTATCCACAATACATCCCTCTTGAAGTGTGGTGCCAAAACTGGACACCGTACTCCAGCTGTGGCCTCACCAGTGCTGCCTAGAGCGGAAGTATCACCTCACTTGACCTGTTTATGATGCACTTGCTAATGCATGATAAAGTGTGGTTAGCTTTACTGATCACTTCATCACATTGATGACTCATGTTCATCTTGGAGTTAACTATGACTCTGAGATCCCTTTCCACTGCTGTGCTGCTGAGAGGGTCCTCCCCCAGTCTGCGTGTTGGTGATTCCTTCTCCCCAGGTGCAGCACTTTGCATTTGTCCTTGTTGAATTGCATCCTGTTCTGTTCTGCCTACTTCTCCAGCCTGTCCAAATCCACCTGGATTCACTCCCTGCCCATTAGTATGTTTACTTTACCCCATAATTTGGTGTCATCTGTGAATTTTGACAGCGTGCTCTCCATACCGTCATCCAAATCAGTAATGAACACATTGAACAGCACTGGTCTGAGGACCGAACCTTGGGGAACTTCACTGCCCACATCTTTCCAGGTCGATAACAACCCAGCCGCCACCACTCTTCGGGTGTGTCCCATTAACCAATTTGCCACCCACCTGACTGTGTAATCATCTATGCCACAGCTGCTCAGAAACCACTTTAATCACTTAAATTTATCCACAATGTTTTTAGAATGAGTGGAGTTTACATATAAAATCTATTTTTCAGTGTATTTTAACTAGAAGCACAACTTCCATGTGGCTTGAAATACTGCATTTCTCTTAAAATAGAATACCGACATTTATAATGCACACAATAATGACAATATTTGGCACTTACATTCAAAATAGTTTGGCAGTATTATGGACCAGATCCTATGTATCCTAGTCTATTCCACCCTTCCTGAGTGGAGGGAGCACTCTTCACATGCACGGGAACACTGGGACTCCCCAAAAAACAGTTAATGCCCCTCCTCATTGCTGCTTTTTGTGATTCAGTTTCAAGGTTCAGATAACATTTATTCAGGGACTCAAGGAGGGTGGAACACAATCACACTTAGGCACCTAGGTCCATTTAGGAACCTAATAGCAAGAACAAGATTTGGACCTACCTGTCAACAGAGTGACCTTATACTTAAAGGAAGCAGGTGGGGGCTCAGAAACTTTGAAACTGTATCGTGGCTTTACCTGAGCTCGCTGCCTGACTCTGGGGAAGGCTTTTAAACTCTGTACTTCTGTGTTTTCACATTTTCCCACCTCTGAAGATGCACAAAGGGTTTCACTGGTCTTTTAATGGGAGCACTTTCATGCCAGAGTAGGTAATAGAATCATTCCTACACTGTAGTTGAATAACTGAAGGAGAATAGAATAGGTAATAGAATCATTCTTGAAGGAGACGATCCTCCAAGCTCAAAGGGTGACAATCCCAACATGGATCAAAGAGGACAAGAGTGCTCAAAAGCCCCCATGGCTCACCAAAAGCATCCAGGAACGTCTCAGAGCTAAAAAGGAGGCCATCACCAGGAAGGACTATATCTCCGTTGCTTGGGATTGTAGGGGGACTGTTAGGAAGGCCAACACAGAGATGGAACTGGAACTAGCGACCCAGATCAAAGATAACAAGAAATCCTTTTCTAAATACATGGCAGGCAAAAAGAAGGTTCCGGGTAACATGTGGCCTCTGCAGGACATGCTAGGAAATCTGGTGGTCTCATCAGATGACAAAGCTAATTTATTTAACAATTTCTTTGCCTCCATTTTTCTGAGCAGGGACCAGGTCATCACCCCTACCGGGATTCCCGATGGTCCCAGGGGAGGTGCGGCCAGGCCCAGGGTCAGAGAGGACCTAGTCAGGGAACTTCTGGTGGGACTGAACATGTTCAAATGAGCAGGTCCCATGATCTTCACCCCCGAGTGCTGAGTGAATTAGCAGAGGTCATTGCGGGACCCCTGGCATGACTTTACAAGCACTCATGGTGCTCTGGTAAGGTGCCAGAGGACTGGAAAAGGGCCAACGTGGTTCCCATTTTCAAAAAAGGGAGGAAGGAGGACTCAGGAAATTATAGCCTGTTAGTCTTACCTCGGTCCTGGGGAAGCTCTTTGAGAAAATTATCCAGGTGCACATCTGCAAGGGGCAAGCAAGGGAGATTATGCTTAGGGGCAACCAACACGGATTCATTAGAGGCAGGTCCTGTCAGACCAACCTGGTGGTCTTCTATGACCAGGTCACAAAATCCTTGGACACAGGTGTCACGGTGGACGTCGTCTTCCTGGACTTTAGGAAGGCCTTCAACACTGTCTCTCACCCCACTCTCATTAAAAAATTAGGAGATTGTGGTGTCGATGCCTACACAGTCAGATGGGTCACCAATTGGCTGGAGGGCTGCACCCAGAGAGTGGTGGTGGATGGGTCATTTTCAACCTGGAGGGATGTGGGCAGTGGGGTCTCCCAGGGCTCGGTCCTCGGACGCACATTGTTCAACAGCTTCATCAGCAACTTGGACGAGGGGGTGAAAAGCACCTTGTTCAAATTTGCAGATGACACTAAGATGTGGAGAGAAGTGGGCATGCTAGAAAGGAGGGACAGGCTGCAATTGGATCTGGACAGGTTACAGGGGTGGGCAGATGAGAATAAGATGGGATGCAATACTGACAAGTGCAGGGTACTGCATGTAGGGAGAAAGAAGCAGCAGCAGACCTACAGGCTGGGGAACTCCCTTCTGGTCAGCACAGGGGCAGAAAAGGATCTTGGAGTCATTACAGACTCCAAAATGAACATGGGCCAACAATGTGGGGACGCAGTCAGGAAGGCTAACTGCACTTTGTCGTGCATCCACAGATGCATCATGAGCAGCTCCAAGGAGGTGATTCTCCCCCTTTATATGACATTGGTTAAGCCACAGTTGGAGTACTGCATCCAGTTCTGGGCATTGCACTTCAGGAGGGATGAGGCCAGCATCGAGAGGGTCCAGAGGAGGACCACTTGCATGATCAGGGGGCAGCAAGGCAGGCCCTACGAGCGGAGGCTACAGGACCTTAACCTGTTTAGCCTCCACAAGAGGCTGAGAGGGGACCTGGTGGCCATCTACAAACTGGCCAAGGGGGACCAGCAGGCAATGGGAGAGTCCCTGTTCCTCCTAGCACTACTGGGAGTAACAAGGAATAATGGCCATAAGTTGACTGAGAGTAGATTCAGGTTAGACATCAGGAGGCGCTACTTCACAGTCAGGGTGGCTAGGATCTGGAACCAGCTTCCAAGGAAAGTGGTGTTGGCTCCTACCCTGGGGGTCTTCAAAAGGAGGCTAGATAATCACCTAGCCAGGGTCTTTTGACCCCAGCACCCTTTCCTGCCCATGGCAGGGGGTCAGACTTGCTCAGGTCCCTTCCGATCCTACCAACTATGAAACTACTGAGCATTAAATTTAGTACTTCTAATGTGAGGTACTAACTAAATGGCAGGGGGTCAGACTTGATGATCTACTCAGGTCCTTTCCAACCCTACAACTATGAAACTGTGAAACTCAGTCGGTTGTACACTACACTTTGGTTGGTTGGTTAAAAGGAGAAATAGGATTCTGCCATAAAGGCAAATCTCATGACTGCTTAGCCAATATCAGATTTTTTTGCCCAAGCTGACAATTTTGGATGGTTGCCAATGCTGAATGGGTAGAGGGAAACAACTTCCAATTTACTATGTGTCTGGTTGGGTCTGAACCAGTCCCATGGCACGCACAGGATTCTCAGGAGCCAGGTTCTCTAACAATGCACCTTGATTGTGTTACTTTACCGTGTTACTGTGTTCAGTAGTGTAAAACAAGCACGTTTGCAAGGCTGGTGGTTAGTAAGATCATGGTGAACCAACACTGACCACTCTTTCACGTGCTGAGGGGTACCTTCCTCTATGCAGAAGGTCCAATATCAATTTCTCTTCTTGCAGGGTAGTGCACTGCCCACTCGAAGCACGTATTGCAGAACATAGACATTTAGTAGCAAACTAAGCATATTTCTCTGCAGAATCACTTTGAATGATTATTATATACTGGAACATTGCAGTAGCATCAAGGGACCAGGGGGCTGTGCCAACATATCAGACAGTCCCTGTGGAATATCCCCGAGGCCCTAGGTGACTGGTGAATTGCCCCATAAACAAAGTTACTGTCCTTTATGTGTTTTGTGATAGCACTTAGGACCCCCAGCCTGGAGCACTCCATTGCTCTAGATGCTGTACAGACATAGAAAGACAGTCCCGGTCTCAAGGAGCTTACTGTTTTCCTCACAAAGCTTTTATGAATTAAATTTCTGGTTACATTTTAAGTGTCTCTTGCCGTTTGTATGTCTTAGTACCTTCCATGCTTGTTTTCCCAAGCTAAAGAGGCCTAAAACTTACAACAGCCGAGTGTGCTTTGTTATGGGACATCTGGGAGGAATTGCAAACAGTCACTGTGACTGAAATGTGTGTGTCAGCTGGGTCAGCATTCAGCATGTACCAACTTACAAACTCTTTGCCCAAAGGCTGCAGACGCTTGCTTAGATTAGGAACTGAGTGGGAGCAACTGCAAGTACCTGGGAAATTATCCCAGACACCTAAGACACTAAAACTAGCAACTGTTGGGAGACCTTTAATGAGATGTGGCACCTGGTTCCCGGTGATGAGTCTGATGACTTCCACATCTGAAGTGCTTAATTTCACATCCTACCATTAAAGGCACTGCTTCCCATTTACTGCATCTAGTTTATGGTCAAGATTTGCATTAGAAAAGGGGCCCTCAGCAGTGAAATCTCTAACTCTTTGGGAGCTTTGCTGTTGGCTTTTCAAATGCAAACAGCAGTTTGGTGACTGACTGCTGCTGATTGTTGGCTGCAGCCCCTCCACGACCCAGGCAGTAAAAGAAAGAAGTATGAATTCAAAAAGGTGTTCTGTGAGCACCTGTGCTAGTAATGCCTATGTGAAGGTTGCATGTTAAGATGAACACTAAACTGGAAAAATGGTAGACCTCGTCTGGTGGAGAGGGACCTGGCATAGACTTTTTCAGGAGTAGACCTTCCGAAGAGGGTAGTGGGGGGGGGTATGGGTATTAAGATGGGTGCACGGACACATGGTTGCACAGTGCAAACTGTGTAACAGGTTTTAGTGTGCTTTGAGCTGCCAAGTGAACCACAGGGGCCACTTGGCACAGTGTTGGAGGTCAAGTTATAGATATATATTTATTTGTATATATAAATATTTTTGCACAAAAAAAGAGCTCTGTACTGGTACTACAGGAAGACAGAAAAGGATGACAGGAAAGCAATGGCAGACCTGATCTGCTGGAAAGGGATCTGGCACAGACTTTTTCAGGGGAGAACCCTCTGAGGAGGGCAGTGGGTGGGGGTACAGGTAGGGAGACAGATGCGTGGGCATATGGTGCGAACTGTGTAATGGGTTTTTAGCACGCTTTGATCTTCCAAGTGAACCACAAAGGCTGCCTGGCAGAGTGTTGGAGGTAAAGGTAATGATATAGATATATATATTTATTTTTATATATAGAATTTTTTTTTTTGACAAAAAAATTTGAGCTCTGTTCCCCTAGGGACTTCCCACCCATTCACTCATTTTTATTAGGGCTCTTTACTCCTAAGACCACTGTCTTCCAAGGATTAGAGCAGGAAGCTACATCTCGCCTGGTTTCCGTTCCAGATTTTCCTATCGTGTGAGTTGGTTGCTCCTGAAGTAACTCAGTTTAGCAGCGTGATGCGAGTATGAGGAAGTGGAGGAGGGGTTGGTGAAAGTTGACCCCCTCTGTGAAACACTGGGTTGTCTAGCTCAGGGCTTCTCAACCTCTTTTGTACCAGAACCCATTTGTATACATCAATGACCAGCCCTGACCCAGTGCTCCTCATATCCACCCCACTGCCCCGTACCCCAGGACACAGCCCCCCAAGTGAGTAGGAGGGGAGCGGGGTATGTGTGGGGCATGGTAGGCATGTGTAAGGCATAGGGCCCTCCAAGCAGCTCTGCCAGCCTGCAAGGGAAAACCCACCGTGTCTTACATTTTTTTCCTTTTAAGGAGAATCCAATTTTAAAGCTCATTCATGATCCTTTCATATGTTCTTGTGACCCACTTTTGGGTCATGACCCACAGGTTGAGAAACGCTGGTCTAGCTGATAAGACCTAGGTAATACAGGGGGTAGTGAGGGGGCATCCTGATGTCCTTTAAGGTAGGTATTCTCTGCAAGGTTAGCTTAAGCTAGAACTGGAGTTTTGCCCTTTACCCAAGTCCTGTCCAAGAGGCCTTCACTCAAGGGGGCTGCTGGTTTATCTTGGGCTGTGGTTCAAGTAGGCACAGCCTGCCAGCCATTAACACAATCCCTGGTGAGTGTGAATGAAGGCAACCTCCATCTGGGTGCTGCAAGTCCTCCAGGAACTTCCAAGTGAACTCAGTGGCAGTTTTGAGTGCTCAGCACATAAGAAAATGACCAAATAGATTCAGGCACCAGAATCTGTGGCCATGGTGGTACTTTTATTTTCATCTTTGTGTGTCATGGTCACCTTCTATACAAATTGAACACAGTCTAGACTTGCTAACCTCACAGGAGATTCTGAGGATAAATACATCAGGATTGATCTCATTTCATGCCATCCGACTAATACCAGTGTAGAAACCAACAGAGGTAAGTCTTTACAACTCCTCTAGTATAAATGCAGCTTTAATCTTTGAGTGCCTAACCTGAGTCCCTTTTAGGAAGTCTTGAGCTCTAAAAATCAGATGTCTTTAAGATGTCTCAAGTCAGACACCCAAGCTTGTTCTTTTGAAAATCTTGGCCTATAGTTCTGAATGCATTTCCATTAATTAAATGGATGCTTGTGGGCATCTCTAAGTGAAGGACACAAGCCGCATAAATCATACATCTTTGTGATGAGGAAGATGGTTGGGTAGGTCTGTCACAGGGAATTACCTTACTGTCTACAGTAATGTTAGGAATTACTTTCAGCAAAGCTCAGCTCATACCTTGAGTCTTCCCCAACTGAGGTAATGAGCTGAAATGTCTTGGAAGTAATCAGTAGCAGCACTGATGAGATAAGAGTATAACTTCACCTGACAAGGCTAATCTGGGTGAGCTACTACATTTGTTAATCTTTACTCAGACAGAAGTCCAGGAGAAGCTTGTGTTCCAGGGTGAGGAAGGATTCTTCTCTGTCCTCTTTGCTGTTCTGCAGTAACCATGCACCCCAGGATAATATTTCCCCTGAATTTTGTATGGAGAGTAATTTTGTTGGAGTGATTTGTGTAAGGATTCTTGTCCAGTGCGAGCTTTTTTTCCAGCTGGATAGAAATAAGACATATATATGATCAGTTGCATCAAGGGAACGACATCAAGGAATGGGCCAGATCCTCAGCCAGTACAAATTATTGCAAGGCCCCCTCAGCAAGGCCACCTGGCCCCTGAGCAGAAACCAGCTGCAAGCACTGAGCTGATCATCTACAGAGCTGTCTGGGCTGAGTCTATAAAAAGGCCTGATAGAGATGCACTTCAGGTCAGAAGGTAGGGTGGAGATGCATCTTTACCAACTAAGTAAGATATATAGAGAGGAAGAGCATAGGCTTCCTGAGGCTGAAGCTTACTTCATCAGATGCTGTGAAAGGAAGTGCAGAAAGCACGGTATGAGGAGGAGAGAGAAGTTAGAATAAAGAAAAACAAGGGCTGGAAGAGAGAGGCAAGGGGGAAGAGTAGCTGTGCTAGGAGACAAGCCAACAAACAGTAAATTCACAGGGCTCTGGGGGATAGTTAGCAGAGGTGTGCTTTAATTAGAGTGGCTCTGAGAGCCACTCTAATTAAAGTACATGGGGCATCTTGTGTATCAGCATCCCCATGCTTCAAAATGGTTGTCGAACATGCTTTAGTTAAAGTGCCCCCACCACCTTTTTAAAAGCACAAAGGACACTGAAATGAGACACAGAGGCTAGCTGGAGCGCAATAATTACCACACTCCAGCAGACTCAATTAATCAAGTCTGCTCAGACACGCTGTAGTTACAGTGCATTGAAGCAGCTTCCTGGCTCTTGTATAGGCATGCATAGGAACAAAGGATCACAGAAGCCAATCCTGGTAATGAGATAAGAATCTGTAGTCCCTGTTTAAGCCATGCTTAACACAGTTCAGTTTGTGGATGATTTCATGTTCCACAGTTTCCCTTTCAAATTGGTTTTTAAAATGTTTCTGCCCAAGAACAGCAATCCTGAGTGATGGACTGTCCAGGGAGATTGAAATGATCTGCCACGGGCTTTTGTGTCCTTCTGTAGTCGATGTCAGATCAGTATTCCTTCATTCTTACATGTAGGCTAGAGACAGACATTTTAAAAGCTCGAGCCTGAATTGTCTAACCTGCAAAGCTTGAACCGATTTGGAGGTGGATAGGCTTCCCTTTTCATTCCAAAACTGCAGGCACATGTCTGCTGTGGCTCAGGCTAAGAGCTGGGGGGTGCTAGAGCAGCCCTCCTTTCCCTTCCAGAGAGCTGAGCTGAGTGGGGTATGGCCAGGCCCTGGCAGGACTAGGATTAGGGAGGGGTTCCTGGGCAGCCCAGCAAGGAATGTTTATCATCCCTGACTCAAGTGTTTAGAAGCCCATTAAGAAAACAACAGAGGGGAATTACCAGTTATCTGTTGATTCTGCCTTTGTGCCACATCTCAGAGGTAGCCAGCATGTGGTCTGCTAGCTAATGCTGAGAGCTGTCTGTGAGGGACAGGGGAATGCCTGCTTAGCAGAGAGTGGGGTGGGGAAGGGGGAGCAGAAGCCAGGCAGACACCTGCAGAGACTGCCTGAGCTGCAGCCAGGGAGCAGAGGGAAGGGGCCAGCCCTGCTGTGGAGCAGAGAGCATGCCAGGATGCTGGAGGAATCTGGTTTATCTTAAACCAGCAAGGGGTCTGAGACAGACATTTCATAAACCAGTTTGACCCAATTCAGATAAGTCAGATACTACATTCCACCAGGTTCATCTCAAACCAGTTTCAGCCATCTTCAAATCGGTTTATGTGCACTGAACATCTGTTCTGTTACAGTTTAAGTGAGTTTCTGATTGCTTAAACCAGTTTATATGTAATGTCTACCCCTAGCCATAGAAAATCAACCTGTCCATTTGGTGTAGACTGCAGATAAGCATTGTAAGCCTACTGTTGGTAGAGCTGCAGGTGAATGAAGCTTGGATAGTTTACCCTGCCATGGATTTGGGAGTATCTGAAGCCCCAGGCTGAAGAGTCTGGGAGGAGGCAGTGACACACAGACTTGAACAATTGAGCTCTGCTCAGTTAACAGAATTCAGAACGGATTTGACCAGAGCCACAAAAAAACCCACCAAAACAAAAGAATTATTAGGTCCACTGATGAACTATTCTGGATTGATGTGGAGATACTGCAGCATTTGGAGTCTATTGCAAAGCCTGGTGCCTTGGTCAGGATGGGAGTTTGTTAGTTTGCTGTTTGAGAAATGCTATTTGAGGTTATAAAATTGACTGTAAGCCAGTACAAGTTTGTCCCTACAGGATACCCTGAGATGGTAATCCTTTTCCAGAAGCAGTTTGAGGTCATTCATGATGTGTCCTAGGTGTTCAGTCTCTCAGTCAGAAAGATTATGTTGTCCTTGTCCTGGGGTTAGTTTTGTAGCAGTGTAACAGGTCACCCTCCCCAGCGCCATCTTCCCTGTTATCTGTGCCTTACATGGAGCGCCCTGGGAGCCCCTTTAAGGTTCTTGTGTCCTGCTCTCTACTCTCCTGCCATGTCTTGATGGAAATTATTATGCCGATGTTCTTGTAAGCAGGAGAATGCCTATTGTCTTTTGTATGTTGGCGTCTTCCACCTCCATGGGCCTTGACCCCTGTCTTTCTCGAGCTAGGCCTCCCCATCTAAACCCATCAAACAGGGTTTGACTCCAAGCCTCTAGCCTTTTCTTTTTTTGTAGGCTTGTGGCCCTCTTTTCTGCTCCTATCTGGAGCCCTGGCCCAGTGGCCCAGCCCCTGTCCCCATAGTCAAGGGGTCACAAGTTCAAGGCTGGGGAGTGGCCCCCAACCCACACTGTCCTAGTCCAAAGAAAAACCTAAGTTGCACCTGACCACCCTGGCCTTTCAGGATCATGCCCTCAGGCATAGGGGTCTGTATACCCTAAAATCATGCCCCCACTGGGGTGTATGTATCCCACATACTGCACCTTCTCCAGCATTGGGGTCAGTGCTCCCTAAAATCCTGGGCCCATACTGGCATTGGGTCTCTGTCCTGCAGTGGGGTCCTGATGAGGCCTCTTCCTTCCCCCAATAGCCTTGTCCAAACCACTGGTGTTATTCAATGACAAAAAAAAATATCAACAGTCCTGTCCATGGGCAATAACTGCCACCAAGGGAAATGTGATAGAAGAAGGCCGTGTGATAGCTTACATTTACAAAGGGTTCATGCTTCAGCGCCCCACCATTGGTTACTGTCCTTCCTCTGGGGTTGCTACCATCTCTCTGGGGTCCTCTGTAGTTCCCCTCCTCCAGCTTTTGGACTGCTCACCAAGCCTTTCCACAGAGCTCTGGGACACACTCCTTCCCCTTTGGCCACTGGCCCCTACTGCTGCTCAGTCCAGGGATTTCATAGTCCTGGCCTGGCCCTTCCAGTCAGCTGACTAGCTGGCCAGGCTCAACTTTTAACCCCCACCTTATCAGCACTTGTGCTCAGAAAGTTCTGGCCTTACAGGGGCCGACCCGTCTTCTGGTGACAGGGCTGGGGTTCCCTGTTACAAGCAGGTTGGAGTGAGGTCTGTATATGGCTTTTTTTATTTGAGTGGCTATAGTTTGGAGTTGCATTGTATTGGGGGTGTATATATAAGCCCAGGCCCTTCATTTGGGCTCTGGCAGCTCAATGTCTCAGAGCCTCTAGCAGCTCAGGCTCAGCTTTTGTTCCTCTCTTCCCTAAGCCTTGTTCCAGCCTTGAACCCCAGTACCTCACCCCTGCTTATTCTGTTGTGCATTTGGACTTCTTGGTTCCTGGCCTTTGGTCTGACTTGGATATCATTTTGGATTAGAAATGTGACTGACTAGCTGGTTTTGAACCCTTTGGCACAGCCTCAACTGCTGATCTGGATTCTCAGGCTCCAGTACTTGGTTAACCCCACATTCTGCAAAACTGCTTATGTCCCCATCCTTACATAAGCGAGCAGAGGTCCATGAAATGGAGGTCAATGAAGTGATACGCATTTAAACAAGCTGTGGCACTGATCTAATGCTGGTCAAAGTTGAAGAGCTTGCTGGAAAAGTTAAAAAAGGTACAATAGAACAAAAAAGTATGTGGGTGGTCCCATGTAATTCAATTAAAATATCAGATGGATAAGAACAGCTAGCTCCACTGGCAAGGGAAAAAAGTCAAATTTGCATATCAGAATGCAGGCAAAACCAAAACTCTCTTAAGATTAAGGGAAGCATAAAGATGAAATATGAACTGTGCACATCAAGTTAATGAAATTATCTAGGAGCTGCTTTCCATAACGAAATTACCAACCCCTTTGTCATTAATCAAAGGTCATTGCCAAACACCTAAATGGCAAGGAAGCACCTGGATCTCGATAAAAACGCCACTGATGATGGAACACAAAGCAACCCTTGAAATATACTGGGAATGCAAACTCAGCCCAGCATAGGCAAACAAAAGAAGCCATCAGTCAGACTGCTTCAGGAATGGGGCATTGATGCAGGGTTTTTTAATGAGAGTAATCCTTCAGATAAAAACTGTAATTATTACAAATATGCAGCTGGTAATTACACATGCGTGTGAAGAGCATAGTTTAGTTCATAAGCTATCTATTGAGAAGGATGTTTCCTTGTAAATAAAAAAGTGCTCAATGTAACATTAAAAGCCTTTGGAAATCCTACTTCTTAAAGGCGACCTTTAAAGGACAAAAACATTGAATTTTGGTTAAAAAAAAAGTTTTCTTCTTTGTGTTGCAGCAATAAAATAAAAAAAAAGGAGAACTTTTATTCTGCAAAGGCAAAATATTTTTTTCTTCTATGTTGATATTAGGACTTGTATTTTGATTTGGTCTTGTCTACTGTGATTTAATAACTAATCACATAGCACTACTGGTGATAGAGGCCTAACTTCCCTTTATGAAGTCACCATCAGGGTCCCTCCTGTGTCCTTTGGGAGGAATGTCATGTTCTGTCCCTCTCCTGAAATGTTAGAAACTTAATATTGAAGGGAGGTGAACTATGATTTTTCCAGCTACCAAGTGGGTGACTTGCTAAAAACTCCAGTGTTGCCCCTAATTCAAGTTCTATCTTCATGCATAAAGTCTTTTATTCAAGTGTACCATTGGGAAAACAAGGATGGTGCAGCAGCAACCTCAGTTCAAGTCCCTGGTATGTCACAGAGTCTCCCCATGACATTGGACAAACTGCTTAGACCCAGATCTTCAAAAATATTTAAGTGCTTAGTGACTTGTCTCTGTATACCTTGTTTACTCGCTCCTGCTCCAGGCATGCCACATCCTGGAAACGAAGCAATGTAGCTGCCTTAGAACAGTGCTGAGCATAGGCCAGTAAGCTGACCTGAAGCAGCCCCAGGGCAGTGCTGGGTGCATGCTCAGTGCTGCCCTGAGGTGGCTCCAGTGACACATTTATGGGCATTGGCATGTAATGCTTGATGACAGTGTCCCTGCTGTGGCATTGAAGCGGTGTAGGTGTGCCCTAGGTGACCTTGTCTCACTTTCTAGTCTGTCCCTGACAGGCTGTGAGATGCGCGGATTGTGCAATAACAGGAGAAAATAGATGTTAATAGATGTTAAAATAAAAGGCCAGTAGTTTGTGAACAACCACTGTCTTTAAATAAGCCAACTGAATTTGACCTAGAATCCTTACCATGGGTACAGTCCCGAGGAGGGGAGAAACTCCAACACTGAATGCTGTAGGGGCTTGCTCCATAGGGAGGGGCTGTGGGGGACTGGCCATTACGTTAAGGAGAAAGAAAGGACTGGAATAAACTAGTGGGTGGCAGTCTTCAGGAGCTGGAAGGTAGGTCAGTGCAGGATGGAGACAGCATGAGCTTGAATTATTTTCTCCCAGCTTATTTAACAGGGTCAGAATTCAGAGTGCCATCAGAACTCAGTAAAGCTGGGAATGTGGGCATCACTGGTATTCCCAACGGATCTCTGGTTGAAGGTTTTCAGTGCCTGAGGAACTGGGCATGTAAGCATGGCTGTCAAGGTGTAAGTATTCACCTCCCAAGCACCCCTGGGAGGTCACTGTTCTTATAACCTTCTTTGGTTGTTGAAGCAAGGCATGGAGAGGGTATCTTGCTTGCCCAAGATCACGGAGGATGTTGCTGACAGAGTCAGGGCCAGAGGTGCCAGGGACTCTGATCAGGCAGACGAGCCTGAGCCAAGTACCTCAGCAGTCATACCTGCAGTAAGCCTCAGCTAAGCAACTCTGTCTGTTCCAGTTTAGGAGTGTCGTGACTGACTGCTGGGAGTGCTGCCTATTCATTTAACACCAGCCAGAACCCTGGGTTTGACCCCCAAATCTTGACCCTTGACTGTGTTGTGTTCTCCGCTTCTGGATTTCCCTCTGGCTTTGGTATATGGCTTCTGCCTTTTGACACAGCCCCAGGCCCTTCTTTCCCTTGGTGGATTAACCATTAGGTCACACTGCCTACACCCAGGTTCCTTACAAGGGGTATCTTTGTACTGCTGTGACTTTACTGTTGTGTACACATACCCAAGCGGGCTTAAAACTTTTAGGTAAGGCAGCATTGAACTTTGCAGGCTTATGTACTCTGTTTCTGACGTAGATTTAGCATCCTGTGCTGAGATCCATGCCACGGTAGCTGCACTATGCCTAGTGCCTTAGCTAGGTGGTTTAAAGCTAGCTAGGATATATGTGCACCACACTGAAGTTACAGCAGTGGTGGAGGCACAGACATCTTGGGATTCTCCTGGGCACCTCCACCCTGACTGAAGGGCATCACAGCTACTATAGGCAGTGTTCACATTTCATGGTGACAATGGCAGCAGAAGCACCGAGGGAGATTAGAAGAGAATTCACTCTCCCAGGCTGGCTTGACACTCACATTTTTCTCTTTTCTATTGTACAGTCTCCTCTCCTGTTCTCTGAGCTGGCTCTCCTGGCCAACACCTCTCTCTGGCCTTGTCTATACTTACCTGGTTCTGCAGTGAGTCATTCTGCGGCTCACAACAGCTGCTGCCAGAGTGCATGTATACATCCACATGCCCCTGGTGGCTTCACACAAGGTGCAACTAGGGAAGGCACTGTGTACTGAAGGAACTGTGGGGAATGGCAAAAGGCATGGGCATGTCTACAAAGTTTGTGTGTTGCAGGGGTTTGTTTATCCCAGTAAGATTGGACAGGGAGCAACAAGGGCAGCCAGCTTTACTGTACAGGACAAAATGCTTAACTTAACATTCTTCAAGCAAAATAGCATGGGACAAATTCAATATGGAATAGCCCCATCTACTGTCAAAACACACACATGCATACACGCACACAACTAGGTATATAACATGCCCTCCCCCATCCCAGAGAATATAGGTGTTTAAGTACTTAGGTGGGATGGTGTCTCTCCTCTGATGACATGATTCAAGGGTTGGAGCTCATTGGAGATGGCAGCAGGCTATTCTGGCCCTTCTTGAGTCGCTTTTACAGCTGGAGGATTTAACAGGTCTATAATGACAGCTAGTGGACATGTAAGAACCAGGCCGGCTGGCAGTACAGTGGTTTCTGGATTTGTAGATGAGATATCTGGAACTCAGCCTTGCATCTGGTCAACTTACCTGCAAAGTGTCTTGCCATCCAGGGTCCTGGACAATTATGAGGCAGAGGACCCCTCAGTCCTTTCCATCACGGATATTTTACATACCATTCTCCCTTCAGGTCAACTGTTTGCCTTTTGTAGTCAACAAGTCTTGCTTTCCATGGGACAAATTAGGCAAATGTTTTCAAGGCCACACCAATTCATATATCTTCTGAAATTAAGGCGAACTGGGATCAATGTATATCCTCTTTTTCTGGTGGTTCCACACTTCTGACAAACCCAGTAGTGCAGACATCTGTGAGCATTTCATAGGCTGATATTCCATTTGGGTCAGCAACAGTATTTGTGAAAGGCAGAGGCATATCTGATGTCTGATTTCTTTCCAGATGGCATGCACGTTTGGGGACACATATGTTCAGTGTGACTCTTGCTTTTGCAATGATGGCATTCAGGTTCATAGAAATGGCATGGCTTGTCTGTGGCTCCCACCATAGCTTTAGTGGCCTCTCTGAGATGAAGAACATAATATCCTGTGCAGTGGTGGTGACTTCTTTGATGAATTCTCTTTGAGTTGTACTTGGTGAGTCTTGATTAGTGTCATTTTGGATCATCTTTGGAGAGATGCAGCCTCATGAGCAAATGCTTCCTTTTGAGTAATGGTGAATATTAAGTTTTCCTTCATGAGCTGCTTGCATTGTAGGGCTTCATCTTGAATCCCACATATGAGTTGGTTTCTCAGTAGAGATTCAAAACTGGTACCAGAACTGCAGCACTTGGACAAACTGTGTAACTCAGTTGCGCGTGCTACAATCCCATCATCTGGCAGCTGATTATGCTGCTTGAAATTGAACTATCTTGCTGTTTCAGACCTGGTGTAAAGTGATTTTTTGGTAGTGTGACAATTTCATGGTAAGATTTGCCGTGAGGTCTGGCTGGGGACACCCGTAGAAGCCTCTGAATTGGTAATGGTTAGTACCATGACCTGATTCTGATTTCCATCAGGAATCTGATTGGCTTCCAGGTAGAAGATGAGCCAGTCAGTGTAGGAGTATCAGGCAGATGGCCTGGCCACATATAATTCCTCAGTGCAGTCCTAGGATGTCATTGTGGAGAGCAGCCAAACAGAACCCTCTTGGGCAAGACAAAATCCCCTAGCTTGGGCTTCCCAAGCTGCCCACGGTCCCCTTTTCCCTTGCAGCACTTGTCACTTAAAGTTCAGGACAAGGCATTGGCAATATCCTGCTCACTAGGATCCTGTCCTTGTCACCCATGGGTAGATCCAGGATCCCAGTGACGGGGTTATAGCCCCACACCTCCTTCGGCTGTGTGGCCTCAACTCCTCACTGTGATCCTAGATGCCAGTGAGCTCTCAGAGATCACTGTCTTGTCAGTGGAGCTCCTGGTGGGAGCTTCATACATGCTGTGACTTTTATGAGCTTACTGTTCTTTGTCACAGTCTGCTCAGAGTCCCTGCTTTTAGACAGCTCTGGAGCCTGCTGCTCTTCATCCTTCTCCCTGCTCCCCCTTCAGCAGCAGGGGAAAGGAGGAGAGAGGATGAACGCCAGTAGTATTGGCGGTGGCCAGAGGTGATCATGGTCCACTCACAGACTGGCAAGGCAGGGGGAGGGTAGCAAGTGGCAACCTCCCGCAGGCACTGCCAGCAGTGCTGGCAGTGCCTTTTCGCAGGGGGTGCGCTGCCACCCGCATGCACCCCCTACACATTGCCAATGGGGAAGGGTGAACAGAAGCAGGTTCTGGAGCTGCTCGAAAGCAGGGACTCTGGGCAGACTCTGTGCTGACCTGTAGTGAGTGCTCAGGCACAGCTCTGCTGGCTTGTGGATGACCATTGAGAGTTCACCGCACAGGTGGTGGACAGCCAAACGGAGGTTGGGGGTGCAGCCATGTCACTGTATCCCCTCTGCATCCACCCGTCATGACTAGTTTAGTGTGTTGCAGGGGGTTTTTGTCCCAGTGAGATTAGAGAGGGAGCATCACAAGCAGGTATCTTTATTCAGCAGAACTAAAGGCTTAACTGAAGGATCTTCAGGCAAAAGGGTGGGCAGCAACAGGAAGCAAACACAATATGGAATAACCCCGTTTACTGAAAGTAGTGCATGTATGCACACATAACACTCAGCACCTAACAACATGTTTTCTTCCAGGTGCTGGATGGCAGGAGAAGCCTCCTGCTCAGTAGAGGTGTGTAACTCTGTTGGCAGAAAGGAGAGCTCTGCCACTGTTCATGAATGCATTGTAAGTGTGGATGGCAGGGTTCGAGTCTGTAGTGTAGGCAAGGTCTCAGTTACCCCTGTAGCCATTGTTGAGCTCTGTTTTATTACTTCTTAGACCTACTACTTGAAGTCTGGTGTAAGATGAAGTCTTCTTTTCCCTACTCAAACTAAAGAAGAAGCCCATGATTATGGGTGGGCCAGACTAATAGCTAGAGCAATGTAAAAGGATGCCTGTTTGCAGAATAGCACAGTGTGAGCTGGAACCAGACAGTGGCCAAGAAGCAGGAACCAGCCTGTGAGGAAATTCCTGTTTGCAGTGTGCCAGGCACAACCAGGGATAAAATTCAGGGCATGGCTGTGGTTTTGGCACCTGCCATTGCTGCATTTGCAAACCTAAGTTTATATGAGCTTATACAGCCAAAAGGGCTCTCCCAGGCTTGCCCCATAGCCCAGAGGTTTCTTGCAGATAAAGTTAAAAGAGTGTTAATAATTGATTTGCTCATTAAGGTACTTGCAAAGCATGTTCCTGGGTCTGCACTGCTGGCTTTTTTTTCCTCATCTGGCTGCACCTGTTTAAGCAGAGAATCAAGATAGCAGCATCTACTCTTAAATCCTGCCGTCCTCATCGCACTGGTGGGTGTGCCTTTGGAGATGCTGCCTTGCTAGGGCGTAGGTACATGTTACACTTAGAACATACTAAAGGCATCTAAAATATGAGTGTCCACACATTAAAGCTTATTAATTCATGCTAAATGCCTACCGAGTGTCTTAAAGTTATGCCACTTCAGGTGAAGGTTAACTGCATGCGGTGCAACCTCATGTTAGGTTAACCTTAACCTGCTCCATACAGATAAAACTATTTACAGTCCTCCAGCATCCCAGGGTGCACCACTTCCAGCTTCCTCCCTTCCTACCAAGAGGAGAAATAGACTCCAGGTGTCCAAGAAATATTATTAATCCTTAATGTGTGATTGCTCACAGCATGTTTTAATTTTAACACCACTTAACATTCCACAGATTTTGTATGGTCCAAGTGTAATGTGTAGCTTCTTCCCTACAGAGTTAACTAATAATTAGGAACTCAGGTGGGCTGAGCTCAGGTGCAAGTGGTCATACTGCAAAACCATACCTGTGTCACTGGGTCCTCATTGTTTACGCACCCACCAAGGTGCATCATGAGGTACAGCCCATAGCTTTCAGACCTTCAGTGAGCTGGGGCAGTCTAGGAATTTTTTTGCAGTGAGCTGTGGAAGAACTTGTTTGTCCTTCTGAGGACGTGTGGGAACTTGTGGGAAAGCACTGGAAAAGCAGCAACGCTTGAGTGATTTAACCTGAGTTGATGCTGCAAACCGTGCAGGTTACCAGCCAGAGTGCAAGCTTAACTCAGGGATCAGCCCAGAGCCCCAAACCAATCGGCTCACTTGAACTGAAGGCTCCAGGGAACACTCCTGAAAGGGTTTTCTGTGTGGACACCAGATAGGGGGAGGGCAGCAGAGTAAAAGCCTAGGGCTAACTCTGCAAGGAAGACATACCTTGCATGTACCCAAACTGGCTCTTGCTCTGCTCACAAGGGCTAAGTACAGACAGTCAAAAAGCCTGAGGCCGAATCAAGTCAATCTTCACATGTTAGTCTAAGCCATATAGATTGAACCAATAAACAAGTGAACAGATGTTCACTTTTGATTCCAGAAATGTAGCCACCTGCCTTTAGTGGCTCCAGCCAGAAGCTAGAGCAGGGGCAGGCAATTGTTTTGGCTGGAGGGCTGCTTCCTGAGTTTTGGTGAGCTGTTGAGGGCCACAAGAGTAGCCCCACCCCTTAACAGGTGCTCTGCCCCCTGGTTGCCATCTTGGTATTGGAAGTACTGCTCCCTAACTTTGTCACCAGAAGTCCCTGCCCTTGCCCTGGAAGTACCCCTTTTGGGAAGGGTGTTTGCCATCTTAGAACCAGCAAAAAACCAAACAAATTATATGCTAAAAATCTAACACCCACAATAATATATTTAATTTTATTTTTAACAGATTTTTTTGTCTTGATTTGTGTGTGTTTGTGTCATGTATATAAAGGTGATTGCATAATAGCTCAAAATGAAGTCCTACTCTTGTATATTGGGGGGAGGTGTGTGGGGGGGTAGGTGGGTGTAGGGTTTGTGGGGGGACTGAGGGTGTATGTGGGGGTATATGTAGATGTCGGTGGGTATGGGGGCTTGTGGGGGGTGTTTTTGGGGATGTCTGGATGGGTATGGGGTTTGTGGGATGTTTGGAGAGGGAGGGTGACTGGGAGTATGTGGGGGACTGCTTGTGCATGGTGGGGTATATGTGGGTAGTAGTGAGCAGGGCTCCCTCCAGAGACCTGTGGGTGAGTGTGGGAAGGGGTCTGGGGATGTGTGGTGTTTTGGGGGTGTGTTATTATGTGTGGGGGAGAGTGTGGTTGTAGAGTTTGTGGGGGGAGGATTTGTGGGTGTGGTGAATTGTGCATGGGAGCCAGTCAGCACCCACCCCTGCTCTGCAACAGCCCAAAGCCACTTGACCTGCAATGCCTACCTGCCACTGCCAGCAGTGCACAGCCCTAGCGCACCCCGTGCCCACTCTGGACTAACCCCAGCAGGAGCAGATCAGCCAGTCGTGTACACAGCCCTGTCCCAGCCCCTGCACCTGTACCACACTGCCCACCTGTGGCTGTCCTGCTGCCCCCAGGCACACAGCAGGGCTGGGGCAGCTCCATGCTGGATTGCCTTTCTAAGTAGCTGCTGGCCCCAGCCCCGCAATACTGGCAAGGACCCGTATGCAGCTCCACCCCACCCCATGCCTGCTGCAGACTCGCTTGCGGTGAACAGCTGCAGCAACAGCAGTGCCAGCAGGGCAGAAATGTGCTTGGCATGGGGGAAAAGCAGCCCCTCCCCCACAGCGCTGCCTGGTACTTCCTGCCTATTGCCTACTGCTTTCAGTAGAAATTGGGTTGCTAAGTACCTTTGAGCCCAATACGCTAATGTCAGCTGCCTACTTTCTTGTCATCATTTCTGGCCCAAAGGCTGGTGGTGGCCCTCAGTCAACAGGGACTAAAAAGCTAATGATGACCTTGTCCATCTTACCCTCATTTAAGCTAAGGACAGAAGTTACACATAAACTGGTTGAAGTAATCAGAAACTGGTTTAAACCTGTAACAGAGGAGAAGCTCAGTGCATGTAAACCAGTTTCAAAATGGCTGAAACTAGTTTAAGATAAACCTGGTTGAATGTCATTTCAGACTTAATTCATTCGGGTCAAACCAGTTTATGAAACTTCTGTCCCAGACCCCTTCTTGGTTCAAGTTAAATCACAGCCCCCAGCTTCCAAGCATGCTTCCTAGCCCTGGGCTGGGCTCTGTTGTCTGTTCCAGCAGAAAAGGGTTGGCGGGAGGGGGGAGGCAGGGACTTCCCTTCTCCCCTGGCAAACCCCAGCTAGGGTCTGGGGCCAGGGAGGACCTTCCCCTGCATACAGAGCTGCCTTGCTGATAAACTTACTTAGTTGGTTGAGCGTAGAGGAGCAAGATACTGCATGGCAGAATGTTGTACACAACCTTGCAGCCCAGGTGGGCTTTGGAGCAGGCCCAGGAACCATGGGGGAGATTCATTAATCAGTTAAAATTGACTAGCTAGCTCCACTCTGCTGCTTTCACTGGGATGAGGATTGGGCCCCTTCTGCATCAGACTAGGAGAGCAGAGGGCACTTGAAGGCATGCCAGTTCTGTCACATCAGGGGCACATGCCACTCCCAGAAGGGAACAAGCTGGTACTATGAAAGCGGGGGACTGAGGGGATATCCTCATTTGCTCCAGTTCCAGGTTCTATATGTAAAGTGGATCCAGCTCCTCAAAATGCAGCAGACACCCCTGGGCCTTTGCAGTTACTTTCCCCCTCCCAGCCCCCTGCAGTGTTCACATACTCATCCCCAGCATCCCTGGCTGGGCAGGCCTCCCTCATACCACCCTGAGCTTCATCTGTCAAATTGCTGCATCCCCTCAGTGCACTGGACAGACGCGCTGACATCTTGCTGACCCCCAGGCTGACATGCTGCTTATCCATTTACACGCCAGGGGATTGCAGGACAGCTGCCAGAAGGGGAAGGGGAGCGGTCTGGTTAGGCACTGAGCCCAGAGTCTGCAGGATCCCAGCTTTCCTGCTGCCTTTAGGCTCAGAGTCTCCTTGCTTCATAAAACAGCAGCACTAGCCAATGGATCCCTAGTGCCTTGCAAATCTCTGGGCTTCAGGATCACTCTGTCTCCCAGCTGGGAACTGGACTGTGGAGCATGTCTAAGAGTCACACAGAAGGCAGGGAACAGCTGTCAAAGCCTCACCCTCTCTTGGTAGATTGTGGCTTCACTATGGCTATGGCTATGTGTGGCACAACTCCTTCAGTGTTCCTTGGGAAGGTCCATGCCAACCCCAAACTGCTTGCCAGCTCAGTCATGCTATCTGGTTCCTTTTGGTAGGAGAGCTGGGATCCCACTAATCTCCCTTCCCCCCCAGGAGACTGAACACTGAGACCCACATTCAGGGTCACCATGGCCAACAGCTTAACCTGCCTGTGCCTCACATAAGGGCTCATAGGGCTTGGGACAGTACAGTGTTACTGATACACCCATCCACCAGCCATCCACACCTCTTCCAAACTACCCTTCCCATGGCCGGAAAAGATCCACATGTTTCATAACCCAAGGAACAGGCAGATGAACGCTGAAGATGGGGGTTTGAACATTGCAGCCCTCTGTAGCAATGCACTTTCAGATGCCCCCCTAGTGCCACACTGTGGGCAATCAACCCAGCACCCACAAAGGTTTTGAAAGATCATTCTCCTTCCTGCATATTGGAAGAGAAACCAAAGGCAAGGGGGGAACCTTATCTTTGCCTCCCCCAGGAGCTTCTCCTCTGTGATATTGGAGCCAATGAGTCACTTACTCCAAGCAATAAGAGGGTTAGTAAAGCAAAATGCTAGGGGGCCAAAGGAGACACAGCGTTTTCCCATCTCTTGTGTATGGTGTATCAGATATGTCCTACTGTGTGCCCAGTTTTTCAGTACAAATCCAAATCCTTCCCCCCAGAAATAAATATATGGGATGTCAAGGTTTGCCTACTAGCAACTGAGGGCCACCTGAGCGTGATTGACATTGCTCTCAGCGCATTTGATGGAAAATGGCACTAGCCACAATAGAAAATGTTCCAACACAGTCTATGCATGAGTCACAGGAGAACAATAATGTTTATTATGGACAGCCACTGATACAACCAGCAAAATCTGGCTGCCTGATGGAGATGGTTTGCTAATGAAGGTAGGACAGGATTGCCCAAGGCCTGTTTTGGGTGGTTTCTATGGGGCAATTTCATAAGACAGGCGATGACTTAGCAAGGGGCTGTCTTTGTGTAGGTTTCATGCACTGTATGTTATAGTCCCACAGACTAGGTCAGAGTGCAGCTGGTAGATCCCCATGAACTGGGAATTAGAACAACCAGCTCCTAGGTACTGATGGAGGGAATCGATCCAAGATCTCTCCTTTCCTAAGTGAGTGCTCAAATCACTAGGTGAAGATTTCTGCTCATTTTTCTGTGCTGTCTCACTCCAGCCAAATTACTATTTAATTAGTCCATGCAAAGTGGAACTGCTTCAGCTGGAGGGGGTGAGAGTGTTGCCCTGATATATCCTGTAGCCTGTGGGTTTACGCAGAGAGAGATAACTACATCTGAAAGCTGAGAGCTGCAGGCAGAGGGAGGTTGAACCTAGGTGTCCTACACCTCAGGGGGTGCTCTAACTACTGAAATCCTGGACAAAAGTGTAAAAAGTGCTACCACTTCCTCCAGCTGGATTTCAGGGGAGGGTACTCTGTATAGATCAAGCCCTAGAGACAAGACAAATAGAGGCATGTTTTTAGCTTATGCATCTCATCTGGGTTTAAGTATCAGCCAGGAGCCTCTCTGCTCAGCACCACCAAGACCCAGGAGTATATGTCCAGGAGCATACCTTTGGGCACCGACACATGCAGAGAGGCTGCTCCAATGCACTGTAATTACAGTGTGCCAGAGCAGACTCGATTAATTGAGTCTGCTGTAAGCAGAGGGGGATGTTGAACCTACGTGTCAATTAATTGAGTCTGCTGGAGCATGGGAATTCCCATGCTCCAGCAGACTCCAGCATCATGTGTTTCAGCATCCTTATGCTGAAAAAATGGAAGCAAGGGCACTTTTACTGAAGCTCTTTCAACAAGCTTTAGTTAAAGAGCCCCTGCCACCATTTTTCAGTGTGGGGATGCTGATACAGGTAGTGCTCTGGGCACTTTAATTAGAGCGCCCCCTCTCCTCTCCCCGCCTCCCGGAGCACATCTATAAACACCCACAGGTTCTTTTACTGGCAGAAGCATAGGCACTCGTGGATTATAGGAGTGAACTGAGCACAGCTGTGGAAGACCTAAATTTTTTATTTATTCACCTAAAAGAGGAATCAGGTAGAAATTAACTGTGGGTGCCACCCTTCTGGTTAATGCCAGCCTAAATAGGTTAGGAGACATAATCCTTCAGGAAACTGGAATAAAATGGTAGGAAAGATGAGAAGGAAAGCAAAAGAGGGGAAGAAATTGAGATGCAGGGGTGCTTCCCATGCTTCTCAGTGCTAGATGCAGCAGGTGAAGTCAAAAGTTTGGACCTCCATCTTCTTCTCATTCCAACAAGTTCCCTGGTTTCCCTAAAGGAACTGTGCAATGCATTGCATGGAGTGAAAAATCTCATATATGCAAGAAGGATGAAGATACTGCAGTAACAGATTGTTCCAGATATTCTGGGAACAATGGACATTTATCACCTTGTGTAAACCCCTTCACTAAATGGTCATACATCTTCAAGTGCACTGTCCTGGATGTATTGCTGCTGTAGGGAAAGGAGACAGGGAAATGATGGCACCTTCAAAAGAATGAAAGCCTGGAAGCTCTCAGGCATAACATTTGAAATTAGGGACAAGGGCCATGTTTCTCATTAGATTGAAAATAAACATATTATCCCCTCAGACTTGGTCTCACATTTCAGTTGTTTTATTGCATTTTATAAAATCATAGACAAGTATGATATATTAGCTTGGAGAAAGATCAAATACCTCCAGTTACTGCAGCTAGAGGAATTATTAAGGAGCCTGAGAAAAGTTAAAACAAATGGTCCCAGAATAATAACAGACCCTGGTGCTGTTCTGTTGAACGACAAGACTTCCATTGACTTCAAAGGCAAGAAGATCAGGTCTGATGTGATTCATGAACAAACCATATCCAATTTTCCATCACTTGAGGGCTTTTCATCTCTGTTTTCAAAAAAGTGCCAGTTGAATAGGAGGCAGGACATACAGAGCTCTAGCTTGGCTTTGTGCCTGACCATGCAACCAGCCTGTTGGCTGACCTCACCAAGGCACTTTCCCTTCCAGTGCCTCCAGTTTCCTCAGTTATAAAGAGGGAACCTTGATCCCAGCCTCCTTTGCAATGCACTTTGAGATCTACTGATGGAAAGACCTATCTGGACAGATAAAGATGATACCAGAGTCTGCTGTCAGGTAATGTGGAGGAAACTCAGAATTTAATCATTCCACTGAACTCAGTAGAATCACTTTACAGATTTTAGTGGTACAAAGAAGACAATGTTTGGTTCAGGTGAGTGTGTTGTGCTCTGTAATCAACCCTCTCCAGTAGAATAGTGCTGCATAAGTTTTCCCATTGCTTACTTCTGGCACAGCTGGCTTCTGATTTCTTATAACTGATGTTGTAAAGAAATCACATTACTGCATATAAAAATAGAATGACACTGTCACTGCATAGTGTCCCATTGCCTATCTAATGTAATAAACAGGAGCCATACAGTTTTAAGATGCTGCTTGATCATTTTATATAGGAAATGATAAAGCATGGTGCCTATAATAGCAGGGGACTGGAGTTAAGGACCCCTGAGGTCCCTTCCAGTCTTGTGTCCTTATATCCAAAAAATGTGAGACAGCATCACAACACAGAACTACTGACAGAATAGCCTGTTACTGTGTTTACCTGAATAGATGACCCCCAATAATTAGATTTTATATATGAAAAATGTATAAATGGATTATAATTTTCTACATATAGAAATGAATACCGGAGGTTAGCCTTGAATTTGTCCCCCTCCCACTGCTGCAACAGGGAAAATAAATCTGGGGGGTCAGGTTGCTCTTTGTTCTCTGCTACTTTTTTCCCTGACAGCCCCTTTCCCCTCTCCTTATTGTTAGACCCTGCTCTCTCTGAGCACACAGAAGTGATGAGTAAATTTGAAAACAATTACCTCAGGTGTCTGCACACGAATGCAGGGAGCCTGGGAAACAAGCAGAAGAACTGCAAGTCCCCGCACAGTCAAGGAACTATGATGTGATTGCAATAACAGAGACCTGGTGGGATAGCTCACTTGGTGGGAGCTCTGTCATGGATGGGTATAAACTGTTCTGGAAGGACAGGCAGGGGGCAAGAGCAGGCGGAGTTGTTCTGTTGTTCTGTGTGTAAAAGAGCTGTATGACTGCTCAGAGCTCCGGTATGAAACTGGAGATAGGCCTGTTGAAAGTCTCTGGGTTAGGGTTAGAGCAGAAACCAACAAGGGTGATGTCATGGTGGCTGTGTGCTATAGACCACCAGACCAGGAGGTAGATGAGGCTTTCTTCAGACAACTAGAGGAAGTTTCCAGGCCCTGGTTCTCACGGGGGACTTCAATCACTCTGACATGCTGGGAAGGCAATACAGCAATGCAGAGGCAATCCAGGAAGTTTTGGGAGAGTTGTTGGAAACAATGTCCTGGTGAAAGTGTTGGAGAGACCAACTAGGGGCTGTTTTCTTCTTGACCTGCTGCTCACCAACAGGGAAGAGTTGGTGGGGGATGGACAAGTGGATGGCAACTGGGAAGCAGTGACCACAAGATGATCGAATTCAGGATCCTGACAATAGAAAGAAAGGAGAGCAGCAGAGTATGGACCCTGGACTTCAGAAAATCAGACTTTGACTCCCTCAGGGGACTGATGGGCAAGATCCCCTGGGAGGCCAGTCTGATGGGGGAAGGAGTCCAGGAGAGCTGGTTATATTTTTAAAAAACCTTACTGAGGACACAGGAACAAACCATTCTGATGTGCAGGAGGAATAGCAAATGTGGTAAGTGACCAGCGTGGCTTAGCAGAGAACTCTTTAGTGAGCTTAAACACAAAAAGGAAGCTTATAAGACGTGGATGCTTGGACAGATGACTTGGGAGGAGTATAAGAGCATTGCTCGGGCATCCGGGGTGAAATCAGGAAAGCCAAAGCGCAATTGGAGTTGCACAATAGCAAGGGATGTGAAGGGTAATAAGGGTTTCTACAAGTACATTAGCAACAAAAGGAAGGTCAGGGACAGTGTGGGTCCCTCACTGAATAGGGTGGGGAACAACTTGGTAACAGATGAGGAAAAGGCTGAAATACTCAATGTCTTTTTTACTTTGGTCTTCACAAGCAAGACTACTGCACCAGGCAGCACAGTTTGGGGAGACGGTGAGCAGCCCTCACTGGTGAAAGAACACGTTAGGGACCATTTAGGAAAGCTGGGCATGTACAAGTCTGTGGGGCCAGATGCAATGCATCCGAGGGAGCTGTGGGAGTTGGCTGATGTGAGTGCAGAGCCTCTGGCTATTCTCTTTGAAAACTCATGGTAATGGCGGAGGTTCCAGACAACTGGAAAAGGGTAAATATTTTTAAGAAAAGGAAGAAGGAGGATCCAGGGAACTACAGACTAGTCAGCCTCACCTCAGTCCTTGGAAAAATCATGAAGCAGGTCCTCAAAGCACTTAGAGGAGAAGAAAATGATCAGGAACAGTCAGCATGGATTCACCAAGGGAAAGTCATGTCTCATCAACATGATGGACCTCTATGATTAGATAACTGGCTCTGTGGATTTGGGGAAAACAACAGATGTAATATAGCTTGGCTTTAGCAAGGCTTTTGATACCATCTCCCCACAGCATTCTTGAAAGGAAGCTGAGGAAGTATGGGTTGGCTGAGTAGACTGTAAGATAGATAGAAAGCTGGAGGGATTGTTGGGCTCAATGGATAGTAATTGATGGCTCAATGTTTAGTTGGCAGGCAGTATCAAATGGAGTGTCCCAATGGTCAGTCCTGGGGCCAGTTTTGTTGAATATCTTCATTAACAATCTAGAAGATGGGTTGGACTGCATCCTCAGCAAATTTTAAATGACACCAAGCTATAGGTTATAGTAGATATACTAGAGAGTAGGGCTAGGATTCAGGGTGACCTAGACAAATATGAGTATTGGGCCAAAAGAAAACTCATGAGATTCAACAAGGACAAATGCAAAGTCAGGCACTTCGAACAGAGGAATCCCAGGTACCACTACAGAGTTGGGACCAACTGGCTGGGCAGCAGCTCTGCCGAAAAGGACCTGGGGGTTACAGTGGACAATAAGCTGGATATGAGTCAACAGTGTGCCCTTGTTGCCAAGAAGGCTAATAGCATGCTGGGCTGCATTAGTAGGAGTGTTTCCAACAGATCAAGGGAAGTAATTATTTCCCTCTATTTAGCACTGTTCAGACCACACCTGGAGTATTGTATTCAGTTTTGGGGCACCCACTATAGAAAGGACATGGACAAATTGGAGACAATTCAGTGGAGAGCAACAAAAATGCTTCAGGGGCTGGGGCACATGACTTATGAGGAGAGGGTAAGGGAACTGGGTTTATTTAGTCTAGAGAAGTGAAGACAGAGGGGATTTGATAGCCTTTAACTGCCTGAAAGATGCTTCCAAAGGGGACAAAGCTAGACTGTTCTCAGTGATGACAGATGATAGAACAAGGAGCAGTAGTCTCAAGCAATAGTCTCAATAGCAGCAAGGAAGGTTTAAGTTGGATATTAGGAAAAACTTCCTCACTAAGAGGGTGGTGAAGCACTAAAATGGGTTACCCAGAGAGGTGGTGGAATCTCCATCCTTGGAGGTTTTTAAGGCCTGGCTTGACAAAGCCCTGGCTGGAATGATCTCATTGGGGATGGTCCTGCTTTGAGTAGGGGGTTGGACTAGATAACCTCCCGAGGTCCCTTCCATCCCTAATTTTTTATGATCCTATGATTCTATTAAATTAAACATGCTGTAACAATTTGCATATAGTATCTATGAACTTAGTTCATTCAGATTGGTGCAAGTTACTTTTTTTAAAAATCTGCTGCAAGTTTTAGCACAAGTACTCCATAAACACACTTTTGAGCAGCACTTTGACACCTACTTATATGTAGTACAAACTATGATTTATTTTTATTTACAAAAATATCCAAATCCTATTTAGCTCTTTTTTCCTTTCCCTTCCCCCTTCCCCTTTAAAAAACATAGTTAAGTAAGTGTCCTGTTCCTGGAAAAACAAACTCTTCTCTGACTTACTTTCTCATTTCTTTTAGGTATTCCACATTTTGTATCTTGTCCGTAGGGACCTACTAATATCGGGATTTTGCGGATATTGCAAAATCTGGTATGGCTTGCGAAAGCCAGCTTTTTATGTCTTCCTCCTTCATTACCAGGTTAAACATCTTCACAAGCTCTACATACAAAAAACTAGAACTCTTGGTTCAAAAATGATACCTTTTATTAGACCAACTGGAAAAATGGCAGGAAAATTGTCCTTTTCTGCAAGCTTTCAGAATCAAAGTCCCTTCGTCAGGCTCTGGGAAAAGTGTAGATGGTGCAAGATGGTAAAAAGTCCCCATAGGTAGGAAATAAACTTCATTTTTGCACAGAGGGAGTTAAAGATGGAAGTCTGTCCCTCTGGGTCCATGAGAGCGTCTTTGTGAGCTGTGTTGAGTAGCTCTTTGATGTGTTGATCAGGTAGAATTCCTTCCCTGGACATCTCAGATGGCAGGCAGGGAGGCAAAAAAACTTCCTGATTGTTCTGCAGTGAAGTTTAAAATCCAAAATTCACAAGCTCTACACACACTCCTGGTTCCCCTCTGGGTTTCCAAAGTCAAAAAAACAAAGTCCTAGATCCTCTCTTTTCCTCTTGTGAATCTCCCAGAAATCCTTAAAGCCCCAGCAGTCCCGGAACATAAAAGCTGCCAGTCTGAACAGATCTCTAGGGTTTACCTTCAAGATAATCTTCAGCACTAGCCAGCTAAAATCTAGTTGGATCACATCCAGGTTTGGAGGTCCACTCTGGTATTCAAGGAAGATCTGAATGGTTAACCCAATATTTCTTCTTTCTGTCATAGATCTTTCTCAGCTGCTTCTCTTTTCTTTTTGTGGGTCAGTGCTCTGTCCAGATGACCTGTCTTCACACCATCTACTCTGTCCTTTCCAGTCTATTCCTCAGCCTTTCTGGCCTTGACCTAGGCAGATAAAACTGCACTCGATCTTAGCCAAATAAATTATGCATGATATTAATACCAAATATACATGAAATTAGTCCAAAACCAAAGGCTTGTGATATTCCACATAGTTCACTGGGCAGGGCCCCACCAGAGTCAACACCATTTCAAGCCATGATGACCCTGCAGCCCAGCACTGCTCATTGTGTGTATCCTTCAGATACCCCATGTGCTTATAGTTTCATAGTTTCATAGCTGATTAGCTTCCACTCATAACTGGAACTGGTTGTTCTTCTCACGAGTCCTGGGATGCTCCAAAAATGTATATGCAGATGAGGTTCAGGGCAACCTGGTTCAGCTTCACTCCATGGAGGGCAGGGCCATACTAATCATATGTGCCAGGCTGAGAGAGTAAGTGACAGAGGGATTCTGGGTGAACTGTTTGGGGCCCCATTTGGTGATGTTTGCCAGGCATTTAAGGCTGGTGAAAAAAGAGAAAGGGAAAAGCTCAGCTCAGCTATGGGAGTGAAGAGGAAGTCAAAATGTATACAGTGTAGTGGTTTACTGTGACTTATAATTAGGGACCTACCAAAGTCATGATTTTGAAATGTTCATGGAAACTGCAAATTTGGTAGGTTTCCCATGAAAAACCCCTAGCATCCTGGACCTATGGGAGGGAGGGGGAGGAGTGGGAGCAAATTGGAGGCTGAGCCCCTGACATAGGCTGAATCCAGGAGCCAGTCAGGGGCCAGCCCAGGAAGCAGGGAGAGGTTTGGCACCAACTTTTAAAGCATCTGGAGGCATGCTGCTAGAGCGTGCCTGCTTGCTTCTGTCTGAAAAAACAGACATGAATGCAAAGAAGGCTTCCAAGACCACCAAATATGTTTCAGTGCTTGACCATGCAAGACAGTATCCTGCAGGGACCTTGAATGCAGACAGAGGCAGACTCTTCTGCACTGCCTGCAGTTTAATGCTGGACATGTCCAAGAAAGGCAGCATCGACTGTCACTTGATTATCACATTGAAAAGGAAAGCTGCTGCAGAGGCTGAAGGTCAGAACAAAAAGCAAGTGACTATATGTCTTCCCTGTTTTAAAGGACCACAGAAAGCAGGTTCACAAGCATTGGTGATGCATAGGGGGGTGCATGCGGGTCCACGTGTACCTCCTGAGATTGGCCATGCACCCCTGGAAGCACCAGCTGCGACACAGGAACTGCCGGTGGAAGTACACTTCCAGTTTTGCCACTGGTGCCGCAGGGGACACTTCTCCTTGGTCAGCGATCTGGTCGCCCATGTTGGCAAGGCTAGAGATGTCATTTTCCCTCATGGAGGTTTTCATGGCAGCAAAGATCCTGCTGGAGGAACTTGATCACCCCAAGTTAAGGGAATACCTGACCCAAAACATGCCCAATGCTGGCAGCTTCCCCAGGACTGTCTCCCTGCAGTGACTGGTTCACATGTAGAATCCATGAAGGCTGCCTCAGCAGACTATCATTCCTTTTCCATTGTGGCTGATGACGCCACTGACCCTCAGGACAGTGACATGTTGCACATTTTATTTGTACCAGGCAGCTGGACTGACTGGGAACTGTCTGTGTTTCAAACTGAGCTGGTCCACCTCACCTCTGTCAATTTTTCCACTGTGTCCCAATCAGTCATAAAGGTAATTGTGCTATGGTGTAGACTTTAACAAGTTCTCAGCATTCCTGTCTGATAATGCCATGTGCACTGCCAAGGCTTTCTTCAATGTGCTCCAACAAATGCTGCCCTCTTCATGTCACCTGCAATGTGCACATTCTGTCCCTACTAAGTGACATCTGGCGCATGCAGTTCCCTGATGCAGGTAACCTGGTGTCTTCCTTCAGGAAAGACTTCACGCACTGTCCAGTTCATAAGGGAGTCCATCATGAGTCAAAGTGGAGGCTCACATGCCACTGTGCCACTACCACCAGAGCCTGTGGCCTGTGAAATTCCTGGTTCAGCACGGTCTGTTACTACGCCAAGTACATGCAGCACTACCAGTAGTTTGTGAGTTACAAGCTGGAAATCACATCCAGCAAACAGTGCATGCTTAAGCTTTGCAATCTCTTGAGGTAAAGTGACCTTCAAGATCAAGTGACATTTGTGGCCGATAATGGCATAGAGTTCATAGACCTCCTGATGTGGTTTGAAGGCCAGCAAACTGTGATCCACCATGGATACAACAAGGTGATGGAATTGTTAAGTTGGGTCAAAGACAGGGCATTGGAAGAACTGTCAAGCAGCCCTTGTTAAAACCAGCGCAGAAGGGAGCTGTTCCAGGCAATAGCTATGAAGCTGACCAAATGTCCTTTTAAAGCAGTGATGGTATTTCAGACAGGAAAGATCTATAGGCTGCTCAAACCAGAGTCAACCTGGGCTTGAAACAGACTAGTAAAAGTGACCTTAAACCCTGGGAGGTACATAGACAGTGGATCCAGGTAACAAAAGTTGTTTGTATTCAAAGCACATCGGGTGCCTATACACATGCTCCAACACAGGCTAAGTAGGGTGACCACCCACCTCTAATGGGGCAGGGCAGTTCCAGAATGGGAACTTCAAATCCTGGTCCTAGCCTGCATGACTCCAGGACAGCATTTATCCCATCTTCGCAGCGTCATGCAGGGACTCACGGGAAATGGCAGGTTTTCCCTTGCATGCAGGAAGCATTACAGCTTGCAAGGGGCTACTTGGGGCTGCTGGGAGTGGGATGCAGGAGGCGCCATGTGCATACACACACCTGCACACATACATGTGGCTGGGGATACAACTAGGCAGTGTGGAGAGCAGCTCCCTGCAGGTAAGTCTATGGTGGAGAGGGGACATAGGGAGGACAGGGGGGTGGATTGAGGCCCCCATAGATTCATAGATGTAGGGTCGGAAGGGGCCTAAGTAGATCTTCAAGTCCAACCCCCTGCCCTGGGCAGGAGAGAAAACTGGGCTTATATGACCCCAGCTAGGTAATTATCAAGCCTCCTCTTAAAGACCCCCAAGGTAGGAGCCAGCACCATTTCCCTTGGAAGTTGATTCCAGATCCGCCACCCTGACTGTGAAGTAGTGCCTCCTGATGTCCAGCCTGAACCTACTCCCAAACAACTTATGGCCGTTTTTCCTTGTTACTCCGGGAGGTGCTTGGGTGAATAGGGTCTCTCCTATTCCCCACTGGTCCCCACTGCTAAGTTTATAGGTGGCCACCAGGTCCCCTCTCAACCTTCTCTTCTGAAGGCTGAACAGGTTCAGGTCCCATAGCCTCTCCTCATAGGGTCTGCCCTGTTGCCCCCTGACCATGCAAGTGTCCCTCCTCTGAACCCTCTCAATGCTGGCCTCATCCCTCCTGAAGTGCGGCGCCCAGAACTGGATGAAGTACTCCAACTGCGGCCTGACCAGTGTCGCATAGAGGGGGAGGATCACCTCCTTGGCCCTGCTCGTGATGCATCTGTGGATGCATGACAAGGTGCGGTTGGCCTTACTGACTGCATCCTCACATTGGCAACCCATGTTCATTTTGGAATTGATAATGACTCCAAGATCTCTTTCTGCCACCGTGCTTTCGAGAAGGGAGTTCCCCAGCCTACAGGTCTACTGCTGGTTCTTCCTGCCCAAGTGCAGCACCCTGCACTTGTCAGTATTGAATCCTATCCTATTCTCATTCACCCACCCCTGTAACCTGTCCAGGTCCTGCTGTATCCTGTCCCTCCCTTCTGGCTTGCCCACCTCGCCCCAAATCTTGGTGTCATCAGTGAATTTGAACAGGGTGCTTTTCAGCCGTTCGTCCAAAATGCTAATAAAGAGATTGAACAGTGCGTGCCCAAGGACTAAGCCCTGGGGGGCTCCACTGCCCACAGCCCCCCAGGTCAAATATGACCTGTCTACCACTCTCTGGGTGTGGCCCCTCTGCCAATTTGCAGTTTGTGTAGGCATCAGTGTGACAGTCACCTAGCTTTTTAATGAGAATAGGGTGGGAGACAGTGTCAAAGGCCTTCCTGAAGTCCAGAAAGACTACGTCCACTATGACACCTGCATCCAGTGATTTTGTGACCTGATTGTAGAAGGCAATCAGGTTGGTCTGACAGGACCTGCCCCTAATGAACCCATGCTGGTTGCCCCTGAGCATCATTCCCTCTGCTGGTTCTTCCCAGATGTGCTCCTGGATAATCTTCTCAAAGCGCTTCCCCAGCATCAAAATAAGACTAACGGGCCTATAGTTGCCTGGGTCCTCCCTCCTCCCTTTTTTGAAAATGGGGACCACATTGGCCTTCTTCCAGTCATCTGGCACCATGCCAGAGCACCACGAGTGCTCGTAAAGCTGTGCCGGGGCCCCGCGATAATCCTTGCCAATTTCCTCACCACCCTCGGTGGAGAGCATGTGGACCTGCTGATTTGAACATGTCCAGTCCCACCAAAAGTTCCCTAATTTGGTCCTCCCTGACCCTAGGCCTGGTGAAGTCTTGCCTGAGTCTGTCCTGAATCTCAGTGGGGGAGTCCCAGTCCCTGCACAAAAAAATGGAGGCAAAGAAATTGTTAAAAAGGTCTGCCTTTTCCTCTGGTGCAACCACCAGATTGCCAAGTGTATCCCGCAGGGGCCACACATTACCCGGTGCTTTCTTCATACTCCCTATGTATTTAAAAAAGGACTTTTTGTTGTCCTTGATGCTAGCCCTAGTTCCGTATCTGTCTTAGCTTTCCTAACGGCCCCCCTACAGATCTGAGCAATAGAGGTATACTCCTCTTTGGTGATAGTCCCTCCCTTCCACTGGGTGTACACCTCTTTTTTGGCTTTCAAGTGTTCCTGAATGCCTTTGGTGAGCCAGGGGAGCTGTTGAGCACTCTTGTCCCCTTTGATTCTAGATTTCATAGACATTAGGGCTGGAAGGGACCTCCGGAGATCATCGAGTCCAGCCCCCTGCCCAAAGGGCAGGAAGTCAGCTGGGGTCATAGGATCCCAGCAAGATAAGCATCCAATTTACTCTTGAAGGTGTTCAATGTAGGTGCTTGAACCACCTCCGCTGGCAGACTGTTCCAGACCTTGGGGGCTCGGACAGGAAAGAAATTCTTCCTTATGTCCAGCCTGAAACGGTCTTGCAGGAGTTTGTGACCGTTCGACCTCGTCATCCCTTGGGGTGCTCTGGTGAACAAACGTTCCCCTAGATCCTGGTGGTCACCCCTGATAAACTTATAGGTGGCCATCAGATCACCCCTGAGCCTACGCTTTTCCAGGCTAAAGAGTCCCATGGCTCTCAGCCTGTCATCGTAAGATCTGTTTTCCTGACCTCTGATCATGCGCGTGGCTCTCCTCTCATTGGGACTGTCACTCCATAGCCATTTTGAAATGTGGGATGCTTAATACATGTGACGGTGAGGCACACTGAAGTGTTCTAATTTAAATGTTTCAGAAGACTCAATCTAATTAGACTTAGGATGACCACCTTTTCAAAATGTAAAGGCGGGACACATGCCCACCTCCCCCATTTCTCCTCCCCACCTCTGACTTTGCCTGCAGCACAGCCAAAGCAGAGCTGAGTGGAATGAGAGTGGGGATGGATTCAGGTTGCCTACTGTGGGCTGGGGCTCTCTGCCCTGATGCCCTTTCCCCAGGAGCCTGATGCAAGCCATGTGCCCCTGCCATCCCAGCAGCAGCAGGGGGCACAACTCAACAATGCACCACCCCTGTTGCTGCTGGGTAAGCAGGAAGCACATTTCATGGGGCTCCAAGGGGGAGGTCAGCAAGACAGAGAGCCCTGGGCCCACAGTGGGCAGCCTACATCCACTCCCACCCTGCTCACAAATCGGAAGGGGGGGGCACATGCCCCCATTCCTCCCCAAGGGGTGTGCACTGTGGCAGAGAGCCACCCCCCTCATGCCTTGTGCCCCCTGGATGAGCACCCATGGATCTGTCCTGCTCTACATCCCAGCCCCATACACTGCCCTGGCTGGGCAGTACCCCCAGCCCCTGCCCTACTCCCTCCCTCACCATGGCAGTAGCAGGAGGGTCCAAAGGCATAAGTAGGTGGGGAGGGGGTGGCTTTCCTGCCTGACAGACCCAGGCATGACATGGTCACAACTTTTGCTAGCATCTCTGAGAGAAAATATTCTGTGACTGTCAAGGCACAAACCACTGCTACATGACTACTATATCTGCCCACAAGGCAGCTTTATTTATCTTCTTCTAACCTTCTAATGCAAGCCCTTTGAGATACTTTGTGTATGGAAGGTGCAATAGAAAAGCAAGATCTCTTCTCTTCAGCACAGGAAAAGCAAGAACATTCTTTGCTTTTGCAAATAGTATTCAGGCTGTATAATGAGAGAGAAAGAAATATGAGTGAGTTCATAAATATAAAAGCAGTGCGTGAAGTTGTCTCTCTAGGTTTATAGCTAAAATTATGACGGCATTGGTGATGGTAATGAACTGGCAAATCTTTCTGGCTGCATTTGAAATACTGTTCAGAGTCACATTCAAATAGATAGCTTCACTGCCCAGGAAATGAAGGACCTCACGTCTTGAAACTGACAGCTGCTCCTGATGTGAAAGCTTGGAAGTCTTTGATGAAAATAAAGTTAATGACCCATTTGTCACATCGTGTTTAGGCAACTCAGTGTGCTGTTCTGAGTCATTAACCAATATTCCACAGTGTCACTTCAGTTTTACAAGAAGCCTTTGGGTGTCTGCTGTCAATGGCATATTGATATTTTAACTCCAGGGAGATGGGCTTTGTTGGTGTACTCTTTCACCTTCCAAGGTTTGTGATCCCAAGTTGAGAGGATCAACTTATTCCTAGTTTAACTTGGTCAAACATGGGGATGGGAAGTGGCCTCCCATCAGGGCTGCCACATCACAGCACTCCATATTTTACAGAGTATACAGAATGGGGCAGCCACTCCTTTGGCAATACAGTTATCAAGACACATACTCTTAGCTCTAGCCAGGAAGCTGAACTGAGGTTCCATCGCAGAGGTGTTTTGTTAAAGGAAGTGGGCCAATGTTCCTCACTCCTTTGGACAATGGTTTTTGCCAACTCTTTGTAAAGTTGTAGCACCCACAGATCCTGGTCCTGGGCACTAGACCTGTGCTATTCAAAACATTCAGTAATTTATGAATCTTGGAAATGTTTTTGGGTTGAGGACCTTTGGCAGTGGGTCCTAAAGGACTGGGTTGACAACCCAGAGGTTGCAAGTTTGAGGCCATAGCAGAAGTGAGGCCCTGTCAGATTCCAATGAATCTGTAAGTTCTACTAAATAACTTGTCACAAGGACCTGAAAAGGAAGGGAAGGATTTTGACTAGTATTCTTAAAATTGGGTGGTTGTGTTGGAAGCATGGTTGAGGTCTCAAATGCTGAATCCAGAGGCTTGAGTTTGTGTCTTGTTCCAGTCATAGGCTGTAGACCACTCCAAGCGGAAAAGGTGGGGAGGCTGAAGGCACTTGGGTATGGTCCTAGCCGCATCATCCCCTTCCTTGTCACTGACTGCAGAAATGACTGGGCACAGCTGTGGTATGCTATCTAAGCTCAATATGGACTTTGATCCAACGTGAGTAAAGGAGAAAGGGGTTGGATATTAGGGAGGGCATTCTTACTGTGGGGGTGATCAAGCACTGGAACAGATTACCTAGAGAGGCTGTGAAATCTCCATCACTGGAAGTTTTAGAGTGCAGGTGGGACAAACTCTCAACTGGGATGGTTCAGACAGGGCTACTCCTGCCTTGACCGGGGTGGAACTAGATGCCCTCTGGAAGTCTTAGCATTCTACAATAAGAAGCAGCTCCCAGCTCTGTTCACCCCTGAATGGAGCTTGGTCTGAAGGTTGGTTGAGTTATTCAGTCCTTTCTGGCTTGAGCTGAGGAGGAAGCTGCACTGCCAAAGCTTGGCTGCAGAGCAGAAGCAAATGTCATCACATGTCTGACCTGTCAAGATTGCAAAGGACAGAGAATCCCTGGAGAAAGCTGTTTCTGCTCTGCTTGTCATGCACAAGCTCCTACATATTGCCAGATTGCACTCAGACTTACAATAAGGGACACGCTTTCAACAGAGGTTAGGTACAGGGGCTGCTGGATGAACTTGCCTGGCCAGGGCTGCGTGGGTAAGAACAAGCAGCCACAGTGGCTCCTGTGGGCTGGATTACTCCTGAACTGAAATGCATGGCATGCTGGCTGAGTCCACTGAATGAGCTTTGGATCTGATCCCTGGGGTTGGGTGGGTCTGTGAGCTGCTCCCACCGCAAGGTGGCACAGTGACTAGAGGGTGCAGGGACTCTGTTCCCTTCTGGCGCTGTGAGGAGGTGAAAGAGAAGTAGGCATGTAGCTTTGCCCTTTCTCCTGAGCAGGGTACACATGCACACAGGAGTGGAGCATGCCATTCTGCCCTGCACGGGCAGGCAATCCAGGGCCCACTCTCGACTTGAACAGCAAAGATGGGTCCCTGCCCCAAACCCAGTCCACGCAAAGGGCACTTATCCACTACAGGGCAACTTGTTCACTTCCACCTGTGAATGAGTTTATAGGGGCACTCTCAGGTAAAGGTAGTCTGTAACAGAAAATCTGACTTTTTAAGAAGCAGCAGAAAGCCCTGGTGCAAGCCCAGCTGTGGGCATTTAGATAATTCCCCTGGGAGCTCAAAACCCCATAGGGGAGAGGAGAGGAAAGCAAATCTGGGGAGACAGCAGGAGGTAAACTGGAGCCCAAATAAGTTTGCCACCAGATAGAGGCCACACTATTGTACTGGGCAAGAACCAAAGCTCCCCTCCTCCCTACGCCTAGTCCCTACTCCCTGGAGAAGGGCTAAAGGCTTTTGCTTTCTGGTTTACTTGTATGTTTGATGCAAGGACTGTTTTATATTTAAAGGCCTGGCAAAGGAGCTCCATAGGATGCAAAGCTAGCTTGCAAGGCATCAGGCTCATGAACCCACTTACAAGTTCCCCCCACAGTTCAGAAACTTGATACTAGAGCTTCTCCTGTGACAGGGATCATTCCAGCCACTTCTTGAGCCCTCTAGCCTCCCGCATGCGGAGACACCCTGCCCAGACATAGCATCTGTCACTCAAGCCAACACTACTGCAGTATTGCACAGCTCTCTCATAATTCAGTTTGAGCAGGCAATGAATCCTCTCCTCTGCCCAGGAGCCAAATCACTCTTCCAGTTCAGTGCATCCCCACCAGCACTACACTGATGACATGTCTGAGTTTGTGGTGCTAAATCTAGTTCAATGGGATCCTTCCATTAAAACACCACTTGCAATATTCTCACTCTCATGCTGGCTGGATACTATTAACAGCCTGCAAAAGTGTCTGCCTCTGAAGGCATGGAAACTCTCACTGAGATAGATGCCTGATAGAGAGCCCAGAAATGCTTTCCCCCAGGCTATTTGAAAGTATACTGCCTTGGCAGCATAGTTGAATCAGACCAGCTAATAGGAGGCAGAAGAAAATGCACCAATGCACAGAGATGCAGACATGAACATGCACACACACAAGGGTGCGTGCCCAACCAGTGAGCTCAGCCTGAAGCGTGAGTCATAGTTAGAAGCCTGTTCATATCTACAGCCCGCTTCACACCCACCTCCTAGGGCAGAGGGGGCAAGAGCAGCTTTCAGCCGGTGGCATCAGTAGAAGTATTACCCCAGTAGAGGGCATCACATGAGGGTGAAGCTGGCATCACTTTAGTGTGTCCTGCTTCAGAAAGAAAAGCTTGCAACCTACTGGTCAGGCATGAAGGATGAGATGCCTGGTCAGCTGGAACTGGCAGCAGATCAAGCAGCATGGTAATATAGTTGGCAAATGGTGAGCAAATCTCCTTTTTTCAAAAATTAAGGGGCCGGTATCATAGAATCATAGAAGTCGGGTGGGAAGGGACCTTGTAGATCTTCAAGCCCGACCCCCTGCCTGGGCAGGAGAAAAACTGGGCTCAAATGACTCCAGCCAGATAGGCATCAAGCCTCCTCTTAAAGACCCCCAGGGTAGGAGCCAGCACCACTTCCCTTGGAAGTTGGATCCAGATCCTAGCCGCCCTGACCGTGAAGTAGTTCTTGCGGATGTCTAATCTAAACCTACTCTCCAACAACTTGTGGCCGTTATTCCTTGTTATGCCCAGGGGTGCTAGGGGAAACAAGGTCTCTCCCAAACACTTCTGGTCCACCCTAGTGAAGTTATAGACTGTCTCCAGGTCCCCCCTCAGCCTTCTCTTGTGAAGGCTGAACAGGTTCAGGTCCCGCAGTCTCTCATTGTAGGGTCTGCCCTGTTGTCCCCGGATCATGCGGGTGGCCCTCCTCTGGACCCTCTCAATGTTGTCCACATCCCTCCTGAAGTGGGGCGCACAGAACTGGACACAGTACTCCAGCTGTGGCCTGACCGGTGTCGCGTAGAGGGGGAGGATCACCTCCTTGGCCCTGCTTGAGATGCATCTGTGGATGCACGACAAGGTGCGGTTAGCCCTGCCAACCGTGACCTCGCATTGTCGGCCCATGTTCATCTTGGAGTCAGTAATGACTCCAAGATCCTTTTCTGCCTCCGTGCTCTCAAGAAGGGAGTTTCCCATCTTATAAGTGTGCTGCTGGTTACTACTGCCCAAGTGCAGCACCCTGCACTTGTCAGTGTTGAAGCACATCCTGATTTTGTTAGCTCACCCCTGTAACCTATCCAGGTCTTGCTGCTGTCTTTCCCTCCCTACTAGCGTGCTCACCTCACCCCAAATTTTGGTATCATTAGCAAATTTAAACAGGGTGCTTTTCACCCCATCGTCCAAATCACTGATAAAGAAATTGAACAGCGCGGGCCCAAGGACCGAGCTCTAGGGGACTCCGCTGCCCACTTCTCCCCAGGTGGGATATGACCCATCCACCACCACCCTCTGAGTACGACCTTTGAGCCAATCTGCAGTCCATCTGACTGTGTAGGCATCAATGCCACAGTCGCCTAGTTTTTTAATGAAGATTGGGGGGGAGACGGTGTCAAAGGCCTTGCTGAAGTCCAGAAAGACTACATCCACGGTGACACCTGCATCCAATGCTTTTGTGACCTGATCATAAAAGGCAATCAGGTTGGTTTGACATGACCTGCCCCTAGCGAAACCGTGCTGGTGACCTTAAGCATCATCGCTGAAGCCGGCCCATTGCAGATGTGCTCCTTGATGATCTTCTCAAAGAGTTTCCCTAGGACTGAGGTAAGACTGATGGGCCTATAGTTGCCCAGGTCCTCCTTCCTCCCTTTTTTAAAGATGGGGACCACTTTGGCTACCTTCCAATGATCTGGCTATCCTCATCCTCTGTTCTGCTGCTTCCACCTGACAGCCAGTATCCTCATTCTCTGTTCTGCTGCTTCTATCTGACCAGCATGGCCAGCGATCAGACCAAGTCTCCATCAACTCACTCTCTAGGGCAGGCAGTGGCTGAAGGTGATGACTCAGGGAAAGCCATCAGCATTTTTGCAACCCTGCAAAATGCATCAGTTGACTACAGGATCCAGTGCCACTAGAGGGTGCATAGAATAGAGTCCTTCAGTTCCCCCAGAAGGGAGCCACCCTTTCCCCCTCACCTCTGCACCCTCGCAGACAAATGGAACCGAGCCATTCCAGACAGATCCCTACACCTGTGCTATAGAGGTTGCCAACATTTTGGTCACTGGGATCAAAGGCAGTGATTGAGCTCATCAAATCATCACAGACACTTAGCTCCCTTCCACTACCAGCAAAGAACTGGCCATACCCTTGAAGTCTGCATGCCACAGGCAGAGGTAATCAGCTGTGTACAGTCAGTGGCTCATTCTCCGCCCCAGTTCCTGCCCCTTGGACTGGTTTTTAGAAATTATTGACAGGGGACTCCTGACTCCGCAGTCTCCTCTGAGAATGGACTCATGTCACATTTGTGATGGGTGAATCTCCCAAACCAGGTACAGACATTACACTTTTATTAGTATAAGTATCAGAAATCAATTTATACCCATAACAGAAGTTTTGTGCACATTGACTGGTTTAAAAATGGCAGAACCCAGTTAAAGATACCACAGCCAGTATCAAGTGGAGTGCCCCAGCAGTCAGTCCTGGGGCCACTTTTGCTCAATGTCTTCTTCAATGACCTGGAAGATGGCATAGAGTGCATCCTCAGCAAATTTACAGAAGACACCAAGCTGGGGAGAGTAGCAGATATGCTGGAGTGACCCAGGCACATTGGAGGATTGGGTCAAAAGGAATCTCATGAGGTTCAACAAGGACAAATGCAAAGTCCTGCACTTCGGATGGGACAATCCCATGCCCCACTGCAGAAAAGGACCTGGAGGGACAATAAGCTGAATATAAGCTAACAGTGTGCCCTTGCTGCCAAGAAGGGTAACAGCATACTGGGCTGCATTGGTAGGGGTATTGCCGGTAGGTCAAGGGAAGTGATTGTTTCTTTCTGTTCAGCACTGGTGAGGCCACATTTGCAGTACTGTGTTCAGTTTTGGGCCCCCCACTACAGAAAGGATGTGGACAAATTGGAGAGAGTCAAGCAGAGGGCAACAAAAATGGTTTGGGGGCTGGGGCACATGACTTACAAGGACAGGCTGAGGGTACTAGGCTTATTTAGTAGTTTAGAGAAGAGAAGACTGAGAGGGGATTTAATAGCCTTCAGCTACCTAAAGGGGGCTGCAAAGAGGATGGAGCTGGACTGTTCTCAGCGGTGACAGATAACAGAACAAGGAGCAATGGTCTCAAGTTGCAGCAAAGGAAGTTTAGGTCAGATATTAGGAAGAATTTCTCACTAGGAGGGCAGTAAAACACTGGAACAGGTTCCCCAGAGAGAAGATGGAAGCTCCATCCTTGGAGGTTTTCAAGACCCAGCTAGAGAAAGATTTGACGGAGATGATCTAGTTGGGTAGTCCTGCTCTGAACAGGGGTTTAGGCTAGATGACCTCCTGAGGTATCTTCCTACTCTAATTTTCTATGATCCTATGATCTGTGCCCCCACCAAAGGCCAAATGTGTGTTTTGTAGTCTACTGATATAGACTCCACCGCTTACAGAAAACAATGTAACTTAGATCCATTCTTGCCTCAGGCTTTTTAAATATCTGTACCTAGTCCCAAAATCTAGGCTCTCATGATCACTTAATCCTTCTAGCACAGAAGCACCTACAGGCCCCAGGCATCTTGGGCCCCTGCTATATTATTCTTACTCTGCTAGCCTCAGTCCTGCAATCCTTAGGCATAATTTTGGACTTCCAGCATAACAGGGTCTTGGGGTTTCTGTGCCAGGGGCTCTGCCCCTGTAGAAAGGCACCTAACAGAATAGCCCCTGAAGTACCCCATAGAGCTCGACACTTTCCCGTTGCATCAGATTTTCCTCTCTCCCTTTGTCTCCGAAGGGGAGGGGATGCAGGCTGAAGGCACAGCCCCTCATTATTTCCCATCTGCTTCCCCTTCTCCTGGTTTGCATGTTGCACAGTCTGGGATGCAGCCTGTCAAAGCAAAACAATGTGATGCTGACAGCAACAGCCTGTACCCGGCTAACACAAGGGTGTCTGTCATTTTCAAACCAGTGTGATCTGAGAATAAGGCATCTGCGTTAACCTTCCATTTTCTGGATGTTATCCACAAAACCAATGAAACACCCTGGTTTTGTAACTGTGTTTCTTGGCTGACTGTGTATTTTAAGGGCACTTAAGGGGAAAGCTTTCCTTCGGAGCTTCTTCTGAGCTTGTAGGTTTGATTTTGTTTCTAATTTGAATTCTTCTGTGTGTTCCTTGACTTGCACCTTCTTGACCTGATATTCCTTCCCCAATCAGTATTTACATTTCTTGGGCAGCCAGGGAAAGGGAAAAGACCTGTACCTTATAAACAGGGTAGGACGCTGGGCTTAGTTCATTGATCTCAGGTTGTTATACATTAAATACATGTAAAGGACCAAACAAATTCTCTGCTCCCACAGTTGGGAAAGGCTTAATCGATAACACTATCCACTCTCCTTCCATCCTAAGGCTTTGCCATTCTGTGCAGTGTTCAGCTGTCTATCATTTGTGTGTGCAAGCATATGAACCAGGGGGGCATAGGGATTTTGAAAAATGTGGCCCAGGGAAAATGAATCACCTCAGCTTACAGGAGGTGGGGGCTGGACCCTGGGAGGGCCTGTACACGAGCATGGAGGCTGCTTTGGCACACTGTAATTACAGCGCATTGGAGCAGACTTAACTAATCAAGTCTCCTGGAGTGTGGTAATTACAGACAGTCCTTGGACTTACAACACAATTAGTTCCTGAAAACCATGTCTTAAGTCGAAACATTGTAACTTGGAACCAATTTTCTCATAAGAATCAATGTTATAAATGGGGGATTGGTTCCTGGACAAAGGCCTGATACCCTATTTTCACCAAAAATACCCCAGCATTTTATACTTGATCAATTATAGATGAGTAATAAAGCTACATTAATGTATTTATATCGTAAATAGGGAGGACTTTGAGGTTACTTTGCTGAACTTTTTGAAGGGCTCTTGGTTGGACTTTTTTAAGGGTTCTTGGCTGGAGTCTTCTCAGGAGTCTTGGCTGCAAGTTTTTCTGGAGTCTTGTCTGCTTTCTTAAAGAAAGTGTCCAAGCAAGTTTGGACAGATGGTCTCCAGGGAGATGAATGACACAGCAAACTTGTTCACTGGTGTGGCGTGGCGTGGCATGGCATGGCATCACATTGGATCAAGCATTGTAAAGTCAAAACTGACATCATAAAGTTGAAACAGAGTGTCAATTTATAGACATAAGTGCAAAACATTGTAACTCGAAATGTTGTAAATCGAGGACTGCCTGTACTTCGCTCTAGCAGCCTCTTGTATCAGTGTCTTTGTGCTGCAAAACGGTGGTGGGGGTGCTGAACAAGCTTTAGTTCAAGCACCTCTGCTGCCATTTTGAAGCACAGGGACACTTATACATGAGACGCTGAAGCACTTTAATTACAGCGGCTCTCAGGGCCGCTGTAATTAAAGCCCCCTTCCCCCCTACCCCCAAGAACACATATAAAAGTGTCCTGGGGGACAGTGGTAACTGGTGCCTCCTGAGTCCGGGGGGGCACAATTTGTGGGCAGGCCTGGGGATGGACTAAAAGCCCCATATCCACTTCTATACTTCTGCGCCATGCCTTAGTGCCGCCCCACCTCCTGAACATACCCATCGCCCATACAGCAAAAAAACTGCTCTGTCCTGAGCAGTTTCAAGTCAAGGGCCAATCTCGGGGGGGGCACGTGCCCCCCCCATGCCTCCCTACCAGTTGCCTGTGCTGGGGGAGAAACCAAGCTGAACCAGGGAAACTGGTTCTTCCTGTGTATTCTGCCCAGTTGTGTTTCCCATAAGCCCTGCATATGCTGGGCAACAGAACACTTTGTGGACAAAAACACCAGGCTTTGCCCCACCAGGCCATTAACCCTTGAGGTGAAGAGTCAGAGGATATGCCCTCTAGGTCTGGTTTTATTTTTATGGAAATATGCAGTTTTTGTGTTTATCCCAAATCAAAGTGTTTGTAGCATCACATTCTCAGGGTCCCTGAGCAAGAAAGAGCAAGAAACACCAAGTGAAGAAAGATTAAGAAACACTGAGAATGCCTCTAGGCACAGACAGAAGTTACATTTGTCTCATGATTGGCCCTTGAAAGGACTCTACAACTGTGTCCTTACAGAAGAGCATGGCTGCAGAGCATTTTAAAAGTGTCTAATTGTGCGATACTCTGAACACTTACTTTACATTTGGGTTCAGGCGAAGATGCTCCAAAGGGAAAGGCCTTCATTAACTTCTGTCAGGATGTGCCAGGAGCAGAGCTGGGCTGATCTATCCCAGACCTGCCTCCAGTGCTGTCTTCAGAATGGGAAGCAACACAATGAGGGGAGGTGTGAGGGCTCCCCTCCCTGAAGTGGGGGGCTCCAGTCCATCTGCGATACTGTCCAGTGCAGGCTGGGCAAATTCCAGACCAAGCTCCCTCCCCTCCCTTCCTCTCCTCCTCATTCTGAAGACAGCACTGGAACTAAGGGGGCAGGGGGGAGAGCAGCAGCAGACATGCAGCTGCTCCAAACTAGAACTCATTTCCCCAACTCCCTGGACTAACAGTGAATGGCTGTTGGGTCAGAGGGAGTGCTGTAACTCATGGTGCTTCCTGCGAAACACCATGAGTTACAGTGACGAGGTGAAGCATGGGCAACCGGTGCTGCCTTAGTCGGGGGGCATGTGCTCCCCTCTGCAACCAGTCCTGCCAACTGGGGGCGGGAAGAACCCCCCGTGGTCGATCCTGCCTGGGAGTGGCTGCAGTGATCAGCCAGCGCTTGCAGAGGGGGCACTGGCACTTCCGCCTGCCCCCCCGCCCATCACCTAAGCAGCAAGCACAGCCAGTTAGGGAGTGTACTGGCACTCTCAGAGGGTGTATGTGCACCCCCATGCACCTCTTACGCATCGCCAGAGGTGCATGTCTGTCAGCACCCTCTGTTTGCCCCATATGGAGTTGGGGGAGGGGATAAGTTTTGGGTAAGGGCTTCAGCCATTTACAGCATTTGCTTCACAAGAAATCTCCATCAGACCTGAGCCTGGTTCCTGCTAGATACAGTGGACAGGAGGCCACAAACACACAGTTTTTGCTATATGCTTGGGAATTCTCATTTCATGGCTGGGATTATGCAGAATTGGCTGAGTGTTCTCAACTCCCAGATAACTTGACAGGTGCTGGGGTGGGAAACATGCAGCACTTTGCAGGACGGAACCCACAGGCAATACATGCATAAGCCTCAAACATGAAAAACTGCATGATCCTTGCTGCATATTCTTTGTTACATTTAGAAGTTGGTGTGCCTTCGCCACACTGACCTATGAGAAGCAGGAAGGGACCTTTGTCTTTTGATGCAGATTTGTTCAGTGAAGCAACTGCAGATGCATATGCAGGATGAAGGCAAGCTTTAACATTAGGTAAAGAAAAATACTGAGGCATTTTAAATGTCTTCATATCTGTTAGAATTTCCCAAGAAGTGTTTGCTGGAAAATGCTGATTCTTCAAAAAGGAAAACAATTAATGAAAATGTGTTGGTTTCAACATAATTTTATTTTAGAGAAAAAGGAGCTTTCTCATAAACTTAAACAGTTCATTTCAGTCTTTTTGGAACAGGACATTTTGATTTCCTGTCTCAGAATCACTTTTCATCATATCTTTTAGTTTAGACAATGTGATCTAATGTAAAAAAATACAAACCAGAATGGTGTTTCAATCATATTGTTTTGATGTTTCAATCAACCCAAAAGGAAATTTTGCTCAGAATTTTGCCAGGAAATTTGTATTGTTTTAATTACACTTTGGAGCAGGAAAAAGCATAACTAAAATCATGAAGAGCCCTGTGAAATGCAAAATGTGTTCTCCGCCTAGATCTAGTATCAGTCTTTTGCTTTCTGCAGATAGAGTTTTCAAATGAGGAAATGATACATTGGATTCCTCCAGAGTTGCCATCATCAATTACCCAGAGTCTTCAGATTACTCTGGTTGTAGACTTGATGGATGCATCACAACAGTTTATCAGGTCAATCCTGCTGTCATGTGCAAACCCTCCCTTGTGCAAGACCTCCCTTCTGTGGAACTGGAGCAGTCTATCACCTTGTTTGAAGTGTGTTTCCTTCTTGGAGAGATCTGCCAACTGCACAGTAGGAATATTGTGTTCTGCTGACTTCCGTGACACCCTACTGATGAAGCAAAGGTAGCCAATGTAGCACAGTGGGTTAGATCTTGACAGCTGCTTTACCAGACATTGGGCACAAACGTTCGCTGCTCCCAAGATGAGCTGTGAGGTCCCTTGCAGTAGATGAACGGACAAAGTTAGTATCCATGCTCTCCCACCTGCTCCTGTAACTAGTAGAACTCAGCCCTTTGGTTGCTTGGAGTCTGCGTCAGGAAGAAAACTTGTCCCAAGCAGTCTGGAAATGGTTTGTAAGAATAAACACTGGGAGGGGACAGCAGTGTTCTTGTCCCAGCCCCTAATGTCTTCTAAGAAATGTTTTAAAGAAGGGATCTAAAATGAGCACGTAAGCTGGAATGATGGGGAATTATGTGTTAATGAAATATTAATTGGTTGTGGCAATTTATGAAATTTTAATAACTGTGACAGCTAATCCCATTGTGACTCAAAATTACAGAAGTATAGATGCTCCAATTAATAATACATATGCTAATAATGACCTAATTAAACAAAGGTGCAATTACAAATGTGTAAGCTGATTAATAGAAATCTAAGTGCACAGTTAATGCTGCTGTAATTTATTTGAAACTCTAAATGATGAATAATGACCTTTTAAGCATCCATTAATTAATATTTATCTCATACTGTATTTTAAAATGTTACTCCTGTGGATCTGAGCAAGTTCTCAGTTGGAAAAATTATGTATTGAGTTTCAGGCTCACCACTGACAATTATATTATTAATAGTGAAAATGTTCTTGCAATTAATTATCTATTTTTGCCACTTAGTGTGGCACATGGGCTTACTGATAGCAGCCCAGCATGTCTGGGCTCGAAGAATCCTTATTGTGATTGGTGGAATACTTCCACCAATAAGGGGATTGCTGGGAAGGGGCTTAACCTGCCTGCCTACCCCGGGTGAGGCAGAAAACCCAGACCTAGTTGAAGCCTGCACCTTGTTTCAACCTGACTGGTCCATCTGCAATCTGGGGGCGGAGCCTCCAGAGGGGATAAAAGAACAGCACGCCTGCCACACGGGAGGCTACAGCAAGGGCTGAAGAAGAGAGATGGAGAAGGAAGAGCTGGTGTGAGCTGGCCGGCAGGGCGGAGCCAGCACCCTGAAGAGCCCAAAGACTCCTCTGACTGGGAGCAGCGAGCAGCTGCGTTCTCCATCCCCACCAGTGAGGAGCATGGTGACACTGGTCAGGCCGCAGCTGGAGTACTGCGTCCAGTTCTGGGCACCGCACTTCGGGAGGGATGTGGCCAGCATGGAGAGGGTCCAGAGGAGGGCCACTCGCATGGTCAGGGGGCAGCAGGGCAGGCCTTATGAGGAGGGGCTACAGGACCTGAACCTGTTCAGCCTCCACAAGAGAAGGCTGAGGGGGGATCTTGTGGCCTGTTATAAACTAGTCAGGGGGGATCAGCAGGCATTGGGGGAGTCACTGTTTCCCCGAGCACCTCCAGGAGTGACCAGGAATAACGGTCACAAGCTGGCAGAGGGTAGGTTTAGGTTAGATATCAGGAGGCACTACTTCACAGTCAGGGCAGCTAGGGTCTGGAACCAGCTTCCAAGAGAGGTGGTCCTGGCTCCTACCCTGGGGGTTTTTAAGAGGAGGTTAGGTGAACTTCTTGCTGGGGTTGTTTGACCCCAGTATTGTTTCCTGCCATGGTGGGGGGTCAGACTAGATGATCTGCTCAGGTCCCTTCCAACCCTAGAAACTATGAAACTATGAATGGTGCCCAGCTCAGTACACGGAGCCAGACCCTGGGAGTCGTACGGGGTGGCTTGGATCTGCAACTGCTGGTGTGCAGTCAGATAGATGGTGTGCAGACGGCATATGGCATGGTCCGGAAGCGGACCAGGATCCTTGGAGCTGCACAGGGCAACTTGGATCCATAACCCCTGGCAACCAACCAGGCTTTCAGTGCATGGGAGGTGCAAGGAGAGCAAGAGGCCCTGGGAGCCAGTTGAGGTGGCTCGAGTCCCCAGCCCTGGCACGAGGCGAGGACCTTGGTGCAGAAGGCGCTGCACCGCAGGTCCCAGAAGGGACCAAGACCCTGGGAGTCACTCAGGGTAGCTTGGGTCTCTAACCCTTGGCACATGGCTAGGAACTCGGTGCAGGCATGGCTGCACAGTGGGTCCCAGAGGGACCAGGCTGCAGGGCTGCACAAGGTGGTCTGGGACCCCAACCCCGAGCAGAAGGCAAAGCCCCAGAAGCACACAATGGTGCTCAGGGCTACTAGCAGGCAAGCTGCCCAGAAGGAGCCAGAGGCCCAGGAGGCTCCTGCAAGCAACAAGCAGCTTATCCGAGGGGCCAAGGACCACCCACCCGGGACCCTGGAGTTGTGAGTTAACCGGAAAGGGGGTTCCCACAGGGGAGGAGGGAGTGACCCCGGGGTGGTGAGGCTGTTTATTGAAGGGGAAGCCTAGGCAGGAGAAGGCTTCCGGGTCTGGCGTTTCCTTTGGAGGCATCCTTTGAGTCACAGTAGGCCTGAAGAACACTGGAGGAATTCCCCCATCCCACTGGTTACTGGAGCTCAGCCAATGCCCCAGGACCAGCCTGGGCCTTGTTGGGCGGGGAGGGACCCTTAAAGAGTTCAGTTTAATTTGATGCTGATGTGTCTTATGTTTTATGAGTCGGCACCTCATATTTTGCATATTTACCTTTTATAGTTGTGAGCTGGTATTTCATTAGAGTTTAATGCTGCCTGACCTTTATCCTTTGGCCTGAGTGGAACAGGTTGAAGGAGTGTACATATATTGCATATAGTTCTATGGTTTATATTTATTTATATATATATATATTTATTTATATGTGTGTGTGTGTGTGTGTGTGTGTGTGTGTGTGTGTGTGTGTGTATTTCTGCTTATAGTTATTCTAATATAATAAAAGGCTTAGTACTTCTGTCTGTGTGTCTGTCTGTCCGTAATGCTGGGAGCCAAAGGGAGAGTGGTGGGGGCCATGTAATCTCTCCCTGAAATGCTTTGTCATTCATGACAGGGATTTACCTAGTTGTATTAATAAATTTGTATATAGTTAAGTTTCAGACTGTCCTGGCCTGACTATAGGGATGGAGGGAAACTGTGCACAGCCTGCAGTTTCACCCACAGCACTCTTGCCAGCTAACAATCCCTTCAATTGGAGAAGGGAGTAGGTACGCAAGTACACCCAGGCTACATTAGCATATGATAAGGAACTCCAGGATTTAAAGAAGAACTCAGTTATTACTGCAGTTAGAAATATGAGTCAATTGTAATGCAGGCACTTCCACGTGGACATGGTCTGAAAACCTCACTATCTTGTAGTCAATGGGAGTTTTGCAGCTGGGCCAGGATTTCACTCAAACTTTGAACTTACTCATAACACTGTTAAGCTACAGGAAGTGCACCTCTGAGATGCCTTTGTTAAAAACAACTGTGTACTTTCTGCCTTGTCAGACTTGTTTGCCATGGTACCTTGGAAAGTGGAAAAGCTCTCCTATAAGACATAGGATCATAGAATCATAGGGTTATAAGGAGGTAGGGCTCAAAGGGACCTTGTGAGGGCATTTAGTCCTGGTCCCTGCTCAAAGCAGGACCATTGCTGACTAAAGCATCCCAGCCCCATGTCTGTCCAGGCTGCTCTTGAAAACTTCCAGGGATGAAGATTCCACAGTTTCTCTAGGCAGCCTGTTCCAATGCTTGACCACCCTCATAGTCAGAAAGTCCCTCCTAATCTCCAACCTAAATATCTTTGCTGCAGCTTCAGGCACCTACAGCCACACAGAAAATCCCATCTCCACCCTCTCTGTAACTACCTTTCAAATATTTGAAGACAGTTATCAAATCCCCAGTCAAGCTTCTCTTCTCCAAACTAAATAACCCTAGTTCTTTCATCCTTTCCTCCTAAATCATGCTTCCCAGGCTCCTAATCATTTTTTTTCTCTGTGCTGGATTCTTTCCAACCTGCCCATACTCTTTTTGAAGTGTGGGGCCCAAATTGGACACAGTACTTCAGTTGAGGCCGCACTAGTGCTGAATGGAGTGGAAGAATCACTGTCGATTTGCAAGCGACACTCCTGTTAATACAATCCAGCGTGCTGCTGGCTTTTTTGCAACAGGAGCACAGTGTTGGCTTATATCCAGTTTATGGCCTATTGTAACCCCCAGGTCCTCCTCTGTTGTACTGCAGCCTAGTCACTCATCTGTCAGTCTGTATTTATGCACACAGTTTTTCCATCCCAAATTCAGGACTTTGCACCTGTCCTTGTTGACATGCGTGGCACTAATCCTAGCGTGCATGGGTGGGAGGAAGGGAGTAGAATCTGTTATTTTCCCTGGGGTCTGCAGATATCAGTAGAACTCCATCCAGGCACAGAACATCCCTGTGAAGCTCAGGGCTTGAGTTGATAACAATGCATTGGCATGTCTTACTAAAGATGAGGAAAGATGGTGAGTTACTAGCACTGAGGACTGCGGGTAACTCTGCAAGGGGAGTCAGCAATCCTGCAATGGGTCCCTGCAGGAGGCCCAAGACACCCAGACATGGGCTTCATGAATTCAAAGGAGGTACTTCCCCAATTGGGTCACAGCTTTTGGCCTTCATTCAATATTGTATGATAAATAGTGCAGTCATGGAACATGTGACTGTCCCTTACTGCATTTGCACAGGGGCAGAGGGTGTTGTTGGTCTTTCTTGACTACCTGTTTAACCATACAACCTTACTTATTTACTGATGGATACAATACACTTTACCCACAGGCACTTAGTGTGCTGTTCTATTCCTTCCTCACACTCTCTCTCTATTGAGGGCTGCGGCACATAGGAGTTGATAACAATGATGGTCAGCAAGATGGCTACTGTAGCTCAAGCAGAAAGAGCACAAAATTAAAGCTCTAGGGACATATCTACATGAGATGCTACTGTGCAGTGGTTACTACACATTTATTTAGTATTTGTATAATCAAGCACTTAATAAATGTGCAGTAACCAGAGTTACTGTGCAGTAGTACCAGCCAACACCTTTTAAGTGATGCTACTGTGCAGTAGCCTAATAATACTGTGCGGTAGCCTATTAGCACTGTCAGTGCTGCGATGCGCTACTGTGCAGTATTACTCAGCTACTGTGCAGTCAGCGTCTCATGTAGCTGTGCCCTAAGAGGCTTCAATTTGATTCCCACCTTAAGGCTTGCTGTTCTATGTAATGTTTACAGCATCTGATAAAGTAAGCTTCAGCCCATATATATTAATTGATATAGTATATCAATATTGATTGGATTAATATATATATTGATTGAATTGACTGGCATCAGGAAACCAGGCTGGTTTGGGGGTCAGAGGGGTAAAAGTTAGCAGCTGTCCAGGAAGAAGTAAGTAGTATATCTGTCTATCTATCTATCTATCTATCTATCTATCTATCTATCTATCTATCTATCTTTCTACTTTGGTTAGCCTGTCAAGTGAAAAACTTCTATATCCACATCTTCTAATGTTCATACAGTGTAGTCAAGCTTTCAATTGCTGCATATTATTCATTGTGCATTTTGCTGGACTTGTATTGCCCTACAAAGCGGGATGCAGCAATTCACCCCTGTGGTACATTTTGGAGCATCCTTAACAATGATCCTTGGGTACTGAAGCCTATTCAAAGTATGTTCAGTCAGCTGCTGGTAGCAAGGATTCAAACCTAACATAGGCCCTGGACTTTTTTCTCTGGAGAGAAAAGGGCTTTGAAGGTTTTGAGAGCCCTGAAGATAAAAAAGCCACAGTGAGACTACTTTTTGCAGAAGGTTGAGCGTCCTCAGTGGGGAAATGTGAAGGACTGAAGTTGTTGACTCTCTACTCCACTTGCTCTTTTTATTTGCCCCCTTATCTGCATTGCCAGAGTTACCCTATACATAGCCAGGGAGCTGTTCCACATCCAGCTAAGGTAAATCATCCTGGAATTTTGCAAGGATTTTTTTGGGGTGCTGCACCCTCAGGTGGATGGAAAGCCCTTGCACCTGTGAAGTCCCCCATGTGTCCTGGGCATGGCAGGCCAGGACTGTGAAAAGCTGAGAAACAGGTAAAGCTTGTGTCTTACTGCATGTGACTTACTGGGGATCCAACTATTTTGTTACTTGTACCAGAGGAAGAGCCCCTTGCTTGGATGTGTGGGCTTCTGGCTACCTTAATTTTTTTAACTTTCTTTCCAGGCTGCTCTTACATTGAAGGGGAGCATGCTTGCTCTCATTTGTACCCTGACAGGGGAGCCCTTGAAGTTCTGGTCAATGGAATAACCTGTCAGGGTGCTGCGGAGGAGCCTGGATGAAATGGTTTCTAGAAGAAAAATTAGTTTCCTGTATTTTTCAGTCTTAGTGTGAAGAAATTCAGCCCACAGACAGGGCCAGCATTCTTCTGGTGTCACTGGGAACTACTGCACCGTCTTTGATGGGTGCTGTCACCCACTGAGCGCCAGTGTGACATCCTGTGAAAAGTGGATCTTGCACCCATTCATCTCAGGGTGGCAGAACCATGTGTTCAGTTTGCCTGGGTGAGGTTCACCGAGTACAAGGAGAATCAGCCCCAGTTGAGCAAGAACAGGCTGTGGCATTGTATCAGCCGGTGCCACAATAATTCTTATGCTTTCTCCACCAGTACAGGTGCCCTAGAGTAAAAGAACCACCTCATCCTGTGGTATGTTCTGCAATAGGCTGGTCTGAGTCATCCCAAAGGACTGGGCCAGCGTGGATCTAGGTCAACAGAGCAGAGCCTTTTGAAATTAAGTAATATGCTGATGATGATTACATACTTCACCCAGCTCCTGTGCCCCCTTCACTTTAACACCAGCTCCTCTACATCCCCTCCTACCTCTTATGCCCTTTCTGTTCCTTTCTGCCCTCTGCTTGTTCCACTGAGATAAGTCTGAATAAGGACTGGGATGTGCTCCAGGACACAGGCCAAATTCTCAGTTCTGGGGTCTAGAACCAAATTTCCTCTGTAGGTGGACTGGTGCAGTGGCCTGCTGTCCATCAGGGCAGGGTCTCTGATAGAGGAGCAGTGCCCACTGTGCTGAGACACCCCAGTGAAAGACAAACCATCTTGCCTTGCTAGGGTACTGTGGATGTTGGCAGGACTCTGTGGCCGTCCATGGCACTGAGGGAAGTGTTTTAAACCAACCCCAAGCAGCGCAGCTGATCCTAGGCCTTACACTCGTTTCCTCCCCCCGCCCCCAGCTTTCGCTGCTTTGAAGGACTTGGGCATTAACAATAGCACGCTAAACCCCTGGCTTCTTCCTGCCCCAGGTTGCTTTTTCCCTGGTATTTTAATGTATTTATTTTTTAATCTTTCAAAGGTCACTAAGCACATCTATGAACATTAGAAGGCAGGATAGATTTGCACCTGACAGACTGACCAAAGTAGATGTATACATACTACTTCAAAGGCTACTGAGGACTTTTACACCTCTGCTCCCCAAACCAACCTGCTAATCAATCCACCGAAGAACACAGTCCCTGCCTCAGCTCTGCATCTCAGAGAAGAGATGGAGCAGAAGAGACAGATGCAGCAGCAGGGTTAACAACCACTCTTCATACATTATTGAGATGGGACCATGTTTTGGCTCTATGCTGCCTATTTATTTTTCGTGATATACAAGCCAGGTCTCTGCAGGGGACAGACAAAGCTGCCAGCCTCAATTTACGCTTGATCTTGCCTTTTGGGACACATCAGAGCTTTGCCACCTCCCTTGTATATCCAACTCCTGCAACTACTGTTATTGTTCCTCTTGGCATCATTTGGTTTGATCTCCTCTTCAGATAGAACAGCCAGGATGGGAACTTGAGGGTATTTCTCAATAATATAAGCCTTGAAATTGCTTCTAAAATATATATGCTGTAATGATCAGAGCAGTGTGAAAAATCCCACTGAGATGAAACCAGGGAAAATGCAGATGTTTCAGTCCATTAGCAAAATGGAAAATAAATTTAAAAAAAAAAACCCCAAAAAACAGAAAGTAGATGGGAGAAGGGATTGCCTGAACTTTCTGATTCAGTGACAAGTTGCTTTTTGACCCAAGGGGGAAGCCAAGAAGCTGCAATGGGACGTGAATGCTGTAGCCTGCATTGGCTGAACTCTCTGGAGTGTCCTGGATCTCTTCCATCAAGGCTTGCCTGTGCTTCACTGAGCTTTGTTTAAACCATTACAGTGCAGCTGTGCACAAAGCAGGCACTTTGCAGTCAGTCCTTGGTAGGACACCCACTGCAAGCTCCTGCTGGACTCCCTGTCCAGGCCTCTGTTTGGCAGAGTCATTCAGCATATATCTATTCTGGTTTTCTCTGACAGAAATGACAAATTATCTGATTAAACTCCCCCAAACCCACATTTTTCTGTGAATAAAATTAAATGCCACTATGTATATAGGTATCAGTTGAACAAAACAATTTATTGATATATTTACCATTTTAAAGCCATTTGGAAGCCTACCAGTGCCTCAATCACCACAATAAAATACATTCTAAACACCTATAAATGTTGCCCATTGCCCCTTACTCTCAAGCCACAGCCCCGCCAGCCTTGCTGGTGACCCACGCTCCCCACCCACAACCTTGTGCTTTGCCATGGCAGCATGGGGCTCCTGGCACCAGCACTGAACTTCCCCTGCTGTGCTGGGTCCCCCCCTGCCAGGTTGCAGAGGCCCCATAGGGAGCAGCAGCAGCAGGGCAGGGAGCCCCGAGCTCACAGCAGGCAGCCCACATCCACACCCTTCATGAATAAATCTGGGGGATATGTGCTGCTCATGCCCTCCCTGGGAGTGTACGCAGTGGCAGAGATCCAGCTCCCCCATTGCCACCCATGGCCCTGTGGCCACACATTCCCACACCGGGCTCCAAGGCCCCCCCTCCCCCCACCAGCTGGCTAGGACCCTAGCCCCAGCCCTGCCCAACTCCCGCCCACCCTCCCCTGCTATGGGGGCCTCAATTCCCCTCTCTCTGCCCCACCCCCACACCTCCAGGCTTACCCACTGTTCTCCAGGCTGCCTGGTCACCAAGTGCATGTGTAGATGTGCACATGCATATGGCACCCCCTGCCTGACTGCCCTCCTCCTGCTCCATCTAGCTCCTTGCAGTCCAATGTTTCCTGCATTCTTCTCCTTTAAAGGGGAAAATCCAGGATTTTCTTCTTAAAAATGAGACAATCTGGGTGTTAAGAGGAGAGAAAAGGCAGGGAAGAGTTCCCAGGCAAGAAGGTGAATACGCCAGCATTAACCTTAGGAGACTGGAGAACTGCTGGAGACGTGGGCAGCAGGGAACAGCGCTTCTGGAGTGAATGCTGGATCTGGATTGGCCAGAGATTCATAGTGCCAAGTACTTCTGGCCCCAAAGAGAGGCAGCCCAAGGGAGAATCCTTCACCAGGAAGTTCAAAGCACAGGGCAACTCCCCTCCTGACAGTAGTCTGATGGAAAAGCTGCAGGGGGCAGGCATCAGGGAGAGGGTACAAGGGGATCAGATAAACCCCAAAGAAGCTGGTGCAGTGAACAGAGTTGGAAGCAGTGAGATCCAGAGGGATAAAGACTTACCTTTTCCAAGTAGGTAGGTAGAGTGAGAAAGAGAGAGAGAAAGAGAAGGGACACAGGTGGTAGCAGAGAGCCCGGTCTCCCTAAAGGGATGGACTGACTCTTGAATGACAGCTTGAGGTGGTGGAGGAAGCTGAGGAGAGATTCTTTCTGAAGAGGTTTGTTTCCTTTAATTTTGGGCCTTAATATAAAGACCATGACACAGTGAGGTCAGGTTATAGGGGATGGAGGAACCCTATTAATACCACTTGACTGGCTGGGCAAACCAAGGCAAGGTTTTGGGTTTTTTTCTTTATTCGAACCTCCCACTGAATATTATAAAGAAAAATGTGAAAGACGTGGCAGGAAAAATATAACATCAGGGCTGAGGGGTAATCTTGCACCCCTTTTGTCCATTAAACGAGAAAAAAAAGCCATCATCCTGTAAAGGCCTCAAGCCCTATAACACCTACAGTCAGCACTGGGTTCTACTGTGTTTTTCCATGGCAATCCCTGCTAATCACACTGCTTTGGGTGGGACTGCACCTGGGCTTAAGGTTAACCACACACTTAAGTAGTTTGATGAGTCTGGATCAGGGGTTTAAAGCAAGAGTCCTAAATCCTCAGTCTCTTTATCCCTAGACCCAGAGGAGTAATTTATACATACAAATTTGGTCTGTTACCAGCCAGGTTTAAATCAGCATAGACACTGTCCACACACACATGCCACTGTCCTTGTTTGACATTATCCCTTAGCTAAGACCTGCCCCATGATATTCATTTTCTTACTTAACACACAATGATACCCAAAGAATCCAAGGGGGGTGCATATTTCCCACTGCCCACTGTTCAAGGCTGGGTCTCACTGCCCTACAGAACCTCACACATGTCTGTTCCTGTGTAGATGTTTTGTGACTCTGCAGTTGAGTTGCTCCAGTAGCTGCCTGGAGGGCAGTCTGCAATGTGGCCAGACAAAGTTTTTATTTACACCAGAAAGCCCAGACACCACCTTGAGGCAGTATGGCCTAATGGGTAAAGTAACATGCTGGGAATCAGGACAGAAAGATTTTCATCCAGACCCTGCCATGAGCCTGTTGAGTAACCTTGGACAGGCCATCTTGCTCCTCTGGGCCTCCATGCCCTCTGTCACACTTTGTTCCTTGGGCAGGGTCTGTCTCTCAACATGTGACTGTGCAGCACCAGGCACAAGGGGGCCCTGATTTCTGCTGGATCTAACCAATAATAGTGGGATCTTCCTCCGTCACAGAGTAAGCCTGCCAGGGAATTGAATTCAAGGCATCTTCAGCCTGTAAGTACAGGAAATGCTCTATGCCACGGGTGTCAAACATATGACTCGCAGACTAGATCCAGGCTGCAGAACTGGGTCATCTGACCCAAAGCCTTCATAGGGGACCTTACCTATGGGAGCAGGGTGAAACCTGCAGTGCCTGAGCTACAGCAGAACTGAAGAATGAAGACTTGCAGTGTCGCACTTGGCTATCGCCATGGGAGGCGCCCAGGTGCCTGGCTACCCTTGCAGGAAGGAACCATGGTCCTTGGGTACCTGGATGCTTCATGGTCCTCAGGCACCTGGATGCTTAGCTACCCCTGTGGGCTTGGCTGCCAAGTACCTGGGCCAGAACAGTGGTCCTGGAACCCCAGCAGCACCATGGAAAGGAGCCTGGTACTGCATCTGCAGCCAAGCACCAAGTGTTTGGATTCATCCGGGTGTCCTGTGCTGGCTGGAGCAGGTGCTAGCTGGATCCAGCATGGGAGGTGGTTTCTGTATGCCCAGTCTGGTGTGTGAGGCCAGCCCCTTGCCATCCATCCAACCTGTTGTTACAGAGGGTGCCAGTGAAACACCCTACAGGTTGGGGGCTGTGTTCCAAAGGTCCAGTGCAATGAGGTGGGGCTGGCAGCTCAGCATAGAGGGAGGGAATGGAGGCATCTTGAGCTGTGGGTGTGAAGCCTGATGTGTGCAACTCAGGCTGTGTAGTACTGAGACCATGATTAGGACCTGGCAAAGAGTCTAGAGGACTCAGTACCCAAAGGGCAGTCTGACTGGGATGGATGTAAGCAAGTTAGTGGAGGGGTCAGTGCTCTGAAAGGCAGAGAGGGAGAGCCCTGCTCAAATTAGGGTTTGAGGATGTGCTAACTGGCAGTGTAATCATAAGCAGGGCAGGGGAAGGCCCTAAAAGCCTCACTCTGGTTCTCTGAAGGCAATCTCCCATATATATTAAGTCTGACATCAAAATGTGGCAGGTGAGAGAGGGAGGCCAGACTGGGGAAACTGGAGTAGGAGAACAGGAGTCATATGACTCCTACGGGATGCTGTGGACATCCCTGGTGGTGGAGCTCGTCACAGAGATACATCTGGTTTTGCATGATTTGAATGTGAAATGTGGAAGCTTTAGTTCTGTGTCATGCTGGACTACTCATTAAACCAAAGGATCAGGAGCACAGTGAACATTCAAGGGAATCGGTCCCAAGAAACCACTGACCTGCAGAGCTGTATGATCACAGTTCTCAGCCGGCAGGATAGCAGGGAGGGGCTTCACCAGTGTGCAAAAGAGAAAGGGATGAGACTCTCCAACCAGCCCCAGGGGGCATTCACCATACTTTTCCATTCCCAGGACCAACTGATGTCTGGCTAATTGCCCTGCACTGCCTTGAAAACTTCAATCTGGGTTTTTGATAACTCAGAGCGGTGCAGTGAGCTATGGGGATGGCTACATTCTAGTATGCCCTTGTTGTGAAGCCAAAGTGGTAGAAGAGAAAAAAACTGGCCATAAATAAGACGCCTGGTCCAGGTAAGGAACCCCTACTTCCATAACACCTCCTCCCTTGTACCCTTGGTTTTTCATTTCCACGCTTCCTGCTACTCTGTCACCCATAGGCGACTGGTAGGGGATGCACATGACCCCCAATGGGGCCGGTGCCCCCCCCGATGGCTGACACTGATTCTGTTGGTAGGGCTGGTGGCCCCCCCCCCGACAGGGTTGGCAGCTTCTGTGTGTGCCCCCCCAGATTCAGGAGGCACCAGTCACTCATACTGTTACCCATGGCCTGTCTCCTTCCTCCACTTTTTGGACCTGTCTTTCTTTCTCCTCTTTCCATTCCTTCATTGTTTCCCTCGTAGCCTTGGCAGAGCTATTTTGCGTGTGTTGACATGAGGCAAAACTGACTCAATCCCAGTGTATCTGTACTTCCCATTGGGGTGTTAGTCAATTTGATCTATGCTCAGAGGTTGCAGAAGCTGTCCACACATAGAGTGAAGGCTTCTTAGGGAGGAAGGAAGCGATGGGGAAGGCATATAGCTGAGTGTACATATGTCAGTCAAGCATATCCTGGGAGCATTGTGAGGTGACCAGTACTGGAAAATGGACCCATGCACAAGACAATGGGCCTGCTACCTCCTGTTGACCCCCTGTAATGCTGTCTTTCCAGCCAGGAGTTCTTGCGCCTTCATAAAAAAACAAAGGGGTAAGTTGGGGGTGTTTTGTCAGCCCATGGCAAAATTATGCCCTTAATTCCTATGCCTCATGGAGGTATCTTATCTGATGTTACACACAGGAATCCTGGGGTGTTTGCGGTAATGTAATTCCAGGGAGCTGCTGGCAGCCCTCAGAAGCTGCCTTGGTTTTAAATTGCGCTGTTTATTTTCCAATTACAGATTTTTTTTAATGACGTATTTTCTAACTCCAGGGGGAAAGGCATCATCAGAACGTGAATAACTGGTGGCAGTCAGCTGGTTGCAGGCGGTTAGGTTCAGTCTAACAGCTGTAGTACATACCAGTGGGTGTACTTACTTCCATGTGCTTGATCTGAATTTAAAACCCTGATAAGCACATGAAAAACACCAAGTCAGGATTCCCAGTGGAATCCCAGTGGACATCACTCAGCTGAAGTCAATGAAACTGTGCTCTGTGTACACCACTGGAGCCTGGGGCCCTCCATTTAAATTGTCATCCTCTGGGAGAGTTTTTGCATTTTGTTTTTTATGTCCATATATTTGTATAGGTGGGAGTCTACTGTCCTGTGCATATTGTTCAGGGTAGCTAGCAACAGGTAGTTAAATGTAAAAGGTTGAGGCATACACAATACAAGTTCTCCATGACAGAAGTCTGTCTGTATGACCAAGAGTGGCAGGGAGTGAGGGGGCTGATAGAACCCCTCTGCACCAGTTGGTCACCAGTTCAAATTTAGGCCAAGTCAGTAGTGGCTGAAAACCTTTAGCCTTTAATAGCTGCCTGCTTGCTGACATGGAACAAAGGGAAGGCCTGAACTCTGGGACGGGGGGTTGGAGCTGGTTGGACATCTTTCAATTCAATGTTTGCTTAATCAGAAAGGGCAGTGTCCTCAACACCAAAGCTTTTTACAGAGAGGGTAGGAAACCAAACCACCCCACAATAAGCAGGGTGCCCAGCAGATTGAGCATTCTACCTGCTGGGCTGTGCAAGCTGCTGTGCCGTCTTTTGCTGAAGCTGTTCCATGGATTTCAGCACTGCTCTACTTGAACCAGGATGCAGAATCTGGCTCTCTATGAGCAATTCTAGGAGAAAAGCCAATGACAGAGCAAACCATTGAGCCTGAACTATCCTTTCACCTGTAGGCTGCATCTAATGAAAACCATCCACCAATGTGAATGTAGAGCAGCTGCTGGCACTTGTTCTGTGCTTCTCTCTAGACCTACCATGTCAGGGACTCTGATCAGGCAAGCCAGTTTGGGTCAAGTTTCACAGCAGCCACACTTGCAGTAAGCCTCAGCTAATGAACCCAGTTTAGGAACACCAAGCATCATAACTGGATGATGGAAGCAACACCTATCCATTTAGTGAAAGCTGGAGCTCTGGGTTTGCAGACAGCCAACAGTTCTGACCCAGTTCTGCTGTGGCAAACCATCTGGTTCCTGCCCTCTAATTTTCCTGGTTCCTGACCCTGGTTTTGGCTTATTTCTGGACCTTGCCTTTCGATTTCCCTGTGGATCTGTTTCCTGGCTCCAGATCCTGGGTGGGCCTTGATCTCACATTTCACCCTGTAGATTATTCCTCAAATGAGTACTCAGCATCTGATTCCTGGACCCTGACCCTGGATTATGTTGTGAACTCTGCCCCTGGATTTCCTTCCACATTTCATAATATGTTTCCTGTCTTCTGACCCAGCCTAATTTCCCTCAACAGTCTAACCATTAGGCAAGACTGCCTACACCTTAGTCCCTTACCTCCTGGTCTTTTCTTTCTCTGTCATCCAGCTCAGCTCAGCTCAGCTCAGGTCTCAACACTAAGCTAGGAAAAATGCCATCAGGTGTGCTCATATGGTGGTCCATTGGCATGAGATATTTGAAACCAGGGTAGAAGCACATTATGACACAGCCTGGGGAACCCTGCACCCATGCTGCCCCTTTGATTTCTATTCAGCTAATAAATGTAGAGTACCAAGGATATGCATATTCCTCAAAATACCTGTCTCCAGGCAAAATCTTAGCAGAGACAAAGCACTGTCATTTTTACCTCAATGCAGTTAATCAAGGTCAATCCCATGTGTAGGATGGTACAGGGTTTTTATCAACCAGCTCCATCAGAGCAAGAACAACTTGTGCTCATCTCCACTGGGTTTTTATCATAGGTGATGCATGGGGTGACAGGGGAGGTACGTGCCCTCTCATGAGATTGGCCATTACCAACACCACTGCTGGTGTCTGTGGGCAGTCCCCACTCACCACCACCAAAACTGCTGCTGGCATCCGCGAGCAGTTCCCACTCCCTGCTCGCAACCCACCCACCCCACACCCTGACACAGCCACCAGCATCTGCAGGCAGTCCCTGCTCACCACTGTCTACAAATGGTGCTCCCAAGTCTTGGGAGGCACTAGTCATTCATGGTTTTTATCATGCAATAGCTAACTGGAGGTCACCTCCTTGGTTTTTGCAGTAAATCTGTAGACCCAGTGTCCACCACTGACAGCCACAATCACTGAATTGAGGTTACAATTCAAATAAAGAAAATGCACTGCTGATCTTTTTTTTCCCCCCAGCCTTACTTCTGCCAGCCCTGTTCTCTCCCCACATCCCAGCACAGAGCCTCAAGGAAGGCCACCTATAACCAGAAACAGCAGTACTGCAGTTAGCCTGGGACACAGCATATGGATGAGAGAACACTCCTTGGAGGATCTGCACTCCTACTTGGACACCAGGTAGTATCACTATGCCGTCTGTTGGAGCTTCAGTCAAGCTATACTTACTTAGTGTTTACTGGCAGCCAAAGACTTTTTTTACAGACTTTATTGGCAGCCATTTTTATCCCAACTCTCTCTCTCCATTTTTTTACTAACAGTTGACAACCCTGCTTCTCAGTCCTGTATTTAGCACAACACAAGAAGTCCACAATGCCTGTATCTGCAACCAACCTGCAGAGCCCACATATAATTTCTCTTCAAGCCTATCTTAATATTCTCATCAGACCAGAAATATTTCTCCTTCCCAGGGCCACATTGCAATGGAAACGGGATAGCAAAGGCATACTGTACTGTGCTTGCCAATCCACAATTCTATTTATCACAGCATCCACACACTGTCCAGGCCAACATGCTCCGAGGGGATGGTTGTTGTCATACCCAGTACTTCAGCATCAATCAAAGCAACTGCAGTGTACAGATCTAGACATATAATTAGTAATATATGAGAGAGTCATGGATTTACAAGGATCTTCTCATCCATGCTGTTTTTTGTGTACATTTCCTCCAGTAAAATATTTGCATTTGTTCTTTTTGGAGATTTTTTTTCTGTGCTTCTTGTACTATGATCATTTGATGCTGTGCATTTGAAATATGTCAGGATCTTTTACCCTCAGAGTTGCCAAAAGAGATCTTATTTTCAAGCATGAAGTTTATGGTGAAGCTGTGGGCGCTGGGAGTGAACTGAAGTGGAAATGGAAAATAATGCTATTCTAATGAGAGTAAAGTGAAATGTCAGCAAGTCTCATTCTCATGTCATTTGATATTCTATGACCTAATGGATATGCCCTCAGTACCCAGACTTGCAGAGTCGCATGTTCATATAAACCTTAGCTTCTTGTTGGTCTCCAGGTATGGCAGTCTTGGGAGACAGACTGTCGCATTAGAACATCTGGGAATATTAAGACAAAATAGTGGTTTTCAGCCTGTGGTCTGCACACCCCTGGGGATCCACAGACTATGTCTAAGGGGTTTGCAAAAGATTATTATGATTAATAAAAAGTATAGGGTATGGGTATACCTCCATTTGAAATCTCCCAAGGGTCCACATCTCCCTTTGAAATTTTTTAGGGGTCCACAAATGAAAAAGCTTGAAAACCACTGGGATAAAATATTGTAAGTGGCAGCAGTAGAAGGGCTAAAAGGACAGTAAATGACCCTACAGCATGCACATCTGTCTCTTATATGGGTTGAGTTCTTAACAAAAACTACTGGGATCAAATTGGGCCTAATGAATGATGCAGCTGGCTGTAACCTGAACATTTAACAATGTGGCAGAAGGGACAGCAACACTTAGCTACAAAATGGACCACCTTTTGCATTCCCTCCCCTGAAATAAGAATCACAGAGGCCATATTTAAAAAAAAAGGCATATCATTACTAAACCAGGGGATAGATATTTTTAAGTGGCAAAACCAATGGGCGTTAGGTGCTGAAATACCTTTAAAAATCTAAATGGGTCTATGATATAAACACAATGTCCCATAGGTTCGTGTGGGCTAGGTATGGATGCCAGTATGTTCTGTGCTCTATAGAAGACAAGGTTTTTGGACCACAGAATTCTCAGTCACATGGAAACACATGGACCATAAGAACCAGCGTCGGTGCTTTGGGGCTTTATCAAAGGGGGTGAGTCTTCAGAAGGGTTTGGAGAAGGTGTTCTGAGCTGTGGAGGCATAGGCATAGGGGGAGAGGTTGCAGGAACGAGCACTTGTGGAGGCCCCCAAGGAATAGCAGCAAAGATGGAAGCTGAAAATTGAAGATAAGTTCAAACACCTAGGACTTGGTGCAGAAGGAGCCACTACTGAAGGGGAATGTGTGGAGGGAGAAGGACAGGGAACTAGATAGAGGGAGAAAAGGGGCAGCACCAGAATGAGTGGCTGAAGCAGAACTTGAGGGTGAGGAAAGTCGCAGTTCTTAGAGGCCTGAAGCAGGAGGGGCAAAGAGGAGGGGACAGATTTGGGGGGATGAGGAGGAGACATGGAGCAGTGACTGTGTGGGAAAAGAAACAGAGGGAGAGGGAGTGAGGGGCAGGGAATGAGGACAGTGAGCACATGCAGAGGCAGCAGAAAGCATACAGGGGTTGTACCAACAGCCAAACAGGGACAATGCCCATTGATCATCAGAGCAGTGATGTTTCCCACCCCCTGCCTTTGCCACAAAGGCTCTTGCTAGCAGCTGTGTCCCACAAGGCAGTGGGTGTGCGTGGCCTGGTACCTGTCTTGGGCTGTGCTGCTTGTGTGGCTCACTTCAACAACCAAGGGAGTTGCTGGCTACTGAGGAGCCACTGCAAGGGAAGGGGGCAGTGCTGTGTGTTAGAGGGTGAAAACATACACTGCTCTGAAAGTCTAAAGCTACTCACGCTCCCACCCGGTACACTATTAAGGGTGTAGGATAATCCCTGGAAACACAGTGTCAAGCTTCACTTACTGCTTAACTTTGCCCAGTTCCTTTATGGCTGATTAGGATTGTCATAACTAATTCATAGACAAATTGTACAGTGAAATTTTAGCACTGGTTTCCTGGAGTAACCCACATCTCTCCCCCTCAGGGACATCTGCCAGAACTGGAAGTGGAGAAAGCATTTAAGGGCTATTATCTCCCTCCATTGTTGGTTTGGCTCTTGAGAGCATGGCCTCTCACCCTGGTATCTATAACCACATCATTTTGGGCTCACCATTTGATGTGATCTCAGTGGCCCCACTGCACAGCCTATACCGCTGTTTGCCCTTGCATGGGGGGTTACTGATGTTCCCCTTCAAACATATTGCACAACAGACACTGCAGTTTCTGCCCCACACAGTTTATGAAACATATGTTAGGGGCTTTGAGCAGCAAGTGTTTGTCATGGTGATGGACTGCATGGAGCCATGCTCTGTCACAGCAAGTTCATATGCCACTTCATATTCGTGTGCAAAGTGATGGATTTTCTCCCAGGCCTTTCTCTTCTGCAGACCTCACTTGTCCATGGAAAATGAAAGGTTATGGTCTGATCAAGAAGATGTCTTGTCACCTGTCTGAAGCACTCATCCAAAACAGCTCTTGAAAAATGTCACTCTGTCACTTTGAACATTAGCCCAGATTCTTCAGTACACGATTGGGTGAGCACGCCTTCCTCCATCAGCAGAATTTGTTGCCTCATGTCATTTTTTATTACCAATTATTTGTTCTTCAAATTAGGCTCCAAAGGCAACACAATATTTACCCTCTCAACAAACAGATCATGTAGATTTAGTTGATCAATAAATCATATCCAGTGACATAAGTATTGTCATGTTGTAAACCCTGAGTCATGAGCCTAATGGACTGCCCAGATCACTAGCTAGAGTCTAAATAATTACTGGTATATGTCCAGAGTCGTATCCTTGGAAGACACTTGGGGTCAGATTCTATTGAAGTCATTAAGCATATGGGATGGGGCTGCAGGTGGGCAGAAAGTGGTGTTTGGGGCCAGATCTAGGATCTTGGGATTGTAACAGCGTGGGGCTGGGGCCGGGGCCCAGGGCAGATCTGTGAGCTGCTCCTCACACACCCCTGCCTGCAGAACCCGTGCCTGTCACAGGGGCATGCGGGGAGAAGATGGCAGCTCTGCCCTGGCCCTGACCCTGTGCTGTCATTGCCCAAAGATCCCACCCTGTGATTCCATCCTTATCTACCTGTCCCATTCCCAAATACCACCCTCCACCTGGCCACGGCACCATCTCATCTGCCTGGCCATGCACCCTGCCCACACAGGTCCTGCCCCCCGATGGTGGGTGCAAGGTTGACTTGCTGGGGCACACACCCAGCAGTGCTAGGTATGTAAGCAGCAGCTGAAAGAAGCCACCTCCACCCGGGCTGCCAGGAAACAAGTCCAGTTGCCATGCTGCTCCAGCTCCGCTGTGTCTGGGTTGGGTGAGACTAAGAGACCCACTGCAAGCCAGACAAATCCCTGGGTGGGCTAGTTCTGGCCCGCGGGCCCTATTTTGCCTATCCCTGACATAAGTGAGCTTAGGCATCTGAGGTTGGAATTCCATTTCCCTTTGTACACCTAGCTGGCAGATTTCTAGTCACATCAGTGGCATTTTTGGCACTCACATGCAGGTTGTGGCCCTGTTATTCCTGCAATGTGGACATGTGTATGCGCATACAGTTAGTATGCACAGTAGGCTACACATGCGCTCAGTAGGTACATGGCTACATATGTGTGTACCTGCCATAAAAAGTACAAGGGGGAAGGAGGGCTCTTTTATGTTTTAGACCCAATCGCCAAGTGGTTGGGGCACTGGCCCAGGAAGACAGAGTTCTTCATTCTAGGCTCCCCATTCACCCCCAGGGGGTTGAAACCTGTATCTATCTGATTTCCCAGCACATTGCCTTAACCAGCATAGTAGCAGGTTAGGCATTACCTAGTCACCTCTCCAGAACTCATAGAATCATAGAAGTCGGGTAAGAAGGGGCCTTGTAGATCTTCAAGTCCGACCCCCTGCCTGGGCGAGAGAAAAGACTGGACTCAAATGACTCCAGCCAGGTAGGCATCAAGCCTCTTCTTAAAGATCCCCAGGGTAGGAGCCAGCACCACTTCCCTAGGAAGTTGGTTCCAGCTCCTAGCAGCCCTAACTGTGAAGTAGATCTTGCGGATGTCTAATCTAAATCTACTGTCTAATATTTTGTGTCCATTGTTCCTTGTCATGCCAGGGGGTGCTAGGGGAAACAGTGTCTCCCCTAAACCCTTCTGGTCCCCCCTAGTGAGTTTATAGACAGTCACCAGGTCCCCCCTCAGCCTTCTCTTGTGAAGGCTGAACAGGTTTAAGTCCTGCAGTCTTTCAATGTAGGGTCTGCCCTGTTGTCCCCAGATCATGCGGGTGGCCCTTCTCTGGACCCTTTCAGTGTTGTCCACATCCCTCCTGAAATGGGGTGCACAGAACTGGACACAGTACTCCAGCTGCAGCCTGACCAGCATGGCATAGAGGGGGAGGATCACCTTCCTGGCTCTACTTGAGATGCACCTGTGGATGCACGACCAGGTCCGATTAGCCCTGCCAACCGTGACCTCGCATTGTCGGCCCATGTTCATCTTGGAGTCAATAATGACTCCAAGATCCCTTTCTGCCTCTGTGCTCTCAAGAAGGGAGTTTCCATTCTATAAGTGTGCTGCTGGTTTCTACTGCCTAAAGGCAGCACCCTGCACTTGTCAGTATTGAAGTGCATCCTGTTTATGTCAGCCCACTCCTGTAACCTATCCAGGTCTTGTTGCAGTCTTTCCCTCCCTACTAGCGTGCTCACCTCACCCCAAATTTTGGTATCATCAGTGAATTTTAACAGGTTGCTTTTCACCCCGTCGTCCAAATCGCTGATGAAGAAATTGAACAGTGCAGGCCCCAGAACCGAGCCCTGGGGGACTCCGCTGCCCACTTCTCCCCAGGTCGAATATGACCCGTCCACCACCATCCTCTGAGTACGACCCTTGAGCCAATCTGCAATCCATCTGACTGTGATGGTGAATTCCAGCAGGTGATGATCGCTGTCGCCCAGGTGGTCAAGATCCTGGAGGCCCCTCACCAGGTCGTCACCTGTGGCCAGGACCAGGTCCAACAGGGCATTTCCTCTGGTGGGACTGTGCACCTCCTGGATTAAGTGGAGGCCCTGTATCTCAGCTAGGAACCTCCTGGAACGGTCCGTCCTGGCTGACTGTCCCTCCCAGCAGATGTCCAGGTAATTAAAATCACCCATGACAACTACATCCCTTGCCTTAAGTGCCTCTGCAAGTTGGCCCGAAAATTCCCGGTCCAGCTCCTCCCCTTGGTTGTGGGGTCTGTAGTAGACCCCCACCATCAAATCACTCTCCCCACGGTCCCCTTGAATCTTAACCCAGAGCACTTCAAACGCCATTTGAAGCTGGCTGCCTGGGCAGCCAAGAGGGGGAGATGCTAAAGCTAAAACATGGGAGATGTCTCCTCCTCCTCCTAATTGTAACAGCTGTGGCTTTCTGATTAGCTACGTTTTGGGGTCTTCAATGCAGGTACCCCTCCACAATGAGCATGTGCACATAGCTGCATCCATGCCCAGCCAATGTGTCACCTTGGTGTGCATGTTCAGTCTACATGCATTTGCATGTTTATACTGCAGGGGAAGTTCAATCACTACCTGTGTCTAAGTGCCAAAAATGACACTTATAGAGCTACAAAGCTGCCATTAGGACACCCTATGGGAACTGGAATTCTACCTTAACTGTGGTAATATTCCATCCTGCTCAAGTCCCTGAAAAATGGTTCATACAAAAGGTATGTGGACCCTTGGCCCCCTTGCTGCTTTGTTGTACCTCAATCTTAAGGGCCAGAGGACAGCGTGTTACAAAATCAGATGTATTAATGCATTTTCAAGGACCTGAGCAGTGTGGAACAGAATCATACTTAGATCCCTAATAGCTATGAAGGAATCTAGCTCTTAGAGTACTATATTCTTGCTGTTTCCCCTTGTGTTGTTTTCAGAGGTGATGCCAATTAGAAAGGTACCATTAGTGATTCCATGGTGAAGAATGTATCCAGCCTTCCATTCATGGATGAGGTTTACCTTACAGGAGCCTGTTCAAAGATTTACCAGAGAAGGGAACAGCAGTTTTCAAATGAATGGCTACTAGTTAGTTTCACAGTTGCTCATGGAAGGGGATGGGAGGCTGGTTCCCATGTGGTTATACTGTTCACGTTGTTCTGACAACAATTCTGCCTCCATTACTTCCATCATAGGTCTCCAACCTGATTTTCTCCCCCTCCCCTGCAACCCTTCTAACTTTGGATTGGCAATAGTGACCAGCCAAAAAGTCTGTGGTTCCTCTGACATGTTACAAGTGTTGTGCAATTAAATGATCTCAAGACCAGCTACATGTGCAAAACACTTACATAATAAAAAGCTCCAACTAGCTATAAAGCTAGACCTAAAAAAATGTGTACAATAACTTCATCACTGGTTGCTATCAAGCTTTAATTTGCACGTGCAGCAGGGTCTTGCCTCTGGCTGGATCCCTGTGAGCGGTGGGCTCGCAGCCACAGGAGTGCACCTTGCCAGTCAGGGCTATTAAGTCCTGCAACTGCTGGGGACTCTCAGCTCCAACAGTTGTGGACTCTGGGTCCCAGCAGCTCCCTGTAGCTGCCAGGACCCAGAGTTTCACAGCTGTGGACACTAGGTCCCCCCAGTATGCCTCCCAGTGCTGGGCCCCAACTGGGTCCTGGCAGCCATAGAGTACAGCTGTGATCTTCCAGCACAGGGATGCATGAAACTTCTGGGGTAGGGACATCATCACTGCAGTGATCTCCCTGTCCCAGGGCTTTAATGTACCACTGGGTCGGGGTGATCATGGCAGTGGCAACCTCCCCACTGCAGGGATTTCGAGATGGGGAGATCACAGCAGCAATCTTCCAACCATGGGGAGGGGGAGGCGGGGTGTGTGTGTATGAGATGCCCCAGGATTGGGCTCCCCCTGCACTGGCAATAAAGTATGATGGGATCTAGTGCAAGATCCCACAGTCATGCCTCCTGCTTTGTACTTAGGCACGGTAGGAAGCATGATTGTGTGGATCCCATGTTAGATGCTATTGTGCCTTTACCTGCATATGTACAGGGGGCCTATGGGGTTCAAAGTCTGCAGGGTGCAGAGAGGGAAGGGGGATTTTTCCTAAAAATCTATAAACTAGGTGACAAAACCCTTTCCTGTGGCACTTTCCTGTACAATGACGGTATTGTTATGACAAATGCACATTTACAAGAAGAGTTATCAGCTGCAATTTAAACAGCTGCTGGGCAGTCTGATAAGCCAACAAGCCTGTTAAACTGCCTACTGGTTTGCATACTGCTGTCACCTTGCACTCTAGTCTATAAACTTTTATTTTGCTCCTTGTATTCCACAGCTCGGAAACCTTGCTGGCTATGAGGAAGTCGTTTCACTTGAGCAGACAATGATGGATGCAAAAGGACAAAGCACTGCTCAGACATGCACATCCATGTCTCTACCTTGCCGATAGCCTTCCATGCAAAAATGTATTTAACTGCATGCATATTTTCCCTGTTTTAAAGTACATCTTCACTGGAGAGTTAACTTGGGTCCTTCCTCAGCAGCAGCCCCATCCACACAGAACCCTCTCACCTTACTGGAGCGGTGCCTTACACCTATGCCAGTTGACCCATCTGGAGCAGTAGGTTAGAGCCAGAGGGAAGCTTTCACTCAAGCTGGTAACTTTATGGGGCAGGTACAACATGACCAATTTGAGAGCTAGTAATAGTCCTCCAGTGCTTTCCCCAAATTCCCTCTGAGCTGTATTTTAGTGCTTCTATTGAAAAACATCTATGCACTGTACAAACTTGCATTAATTAAACCCACATAGAACCCCCTCCCTCAGATAGGCAATTATTGTGATTAGATAGGAATAGTAACAATATGGGGAAACTGAGAGAGAAAATGAATGTCTCACCAAAGTTCATACAAGAATTGACCTTACTTTTGCCCTTAGTTTTTTCTCTCTGATTTGTGTTGCAATTTTACTAGCAAACTTTTTTGGGCCACAGTAAGTTTCACATGAATATTAAAAATATTGACCCAATGCAAGATTTCTACTCTAAAAATCAAATTTGGTGACATATCATACACTCATCCAATCAGGAAATGTCATCTGTATCCAATCAAAATCAACTACACAGCATACATTTTGGATGTTCCAGCAAAGCAGCATGAATAGAGCTGAGTGAGATTCCTCATATTAAACAAAAAGAAATTGTATTACAGAGTATTACAAATAAAAATGTTACCCTACTGGTTGATTTTTTAATGTAAGTATTTTTCTTCCTTTCTTTTATCCCTTCTTTCCTCTTTATTGTTTTCTTCTTCTGTCCTCATTTTTCCCTTTTGTTTCAGATGTTATTTTGTAAAGATGTTATTTCAGATGTAAAAATATTTCTTTAGATATATTTTGTAACTTAAAAAGCTTCAAAAACAGGCAAAAAATTGGGAGGAAAATTTCTTGCACAATGCTGGGGGGAAAAAAAGAAAACATGGCACCCATTTCCAAACATTTTCTGTCGTCTTCTCACTCCTGTTTTTGGCAAGCTTGATTCATCTACAGAGCAAAGATCACGGACAAGGAAAAATTTCCAGCAGGGTAAAACTCACCCCACCAAGGGGAGCGCAGCCCAAGCCCCAAACACCACTTAAACCCTACTGAGGAAATCCTTGCCCCTAGCTCTGGTTTGAGGTTTGCTGTTAACTCCAGTGGGGCCAGGATTTCACCCCAGTCCTCTGACTGTGCAAAGCCTTCCACACATGTCTGACTCTGAGTAGCTCCCTTGAAAGCCAAGGGATTGCATTTTATAGCAGAGTGAAGTGTATGCTTTTAGGCCTGGGAGGCTTAAAACTGGATTTACATGGCATGCAGGCTTCATGCTGGCTCATAGCATAAGGGAAAATTCACTAATTGCAAAGACATTTCAGAAAATTCAAAATGGCCTGACAACAATCCCCAGGCAAAGGCTTGGGAGGGGGGAAGGAGAGAGGAGAGCACCATCCCGCTGGCTTCAGTCTCTCCTTCCTCCTCCCCACCTGTCACATGCACTTGGTGCGGTGCGCTGACCAATGTCTGTGGTGGGCAGAGGCAGCACAAGGCTACCCTGCCACAGCTAAGACTCCTAGGAGTGGGGAGGGAGGAAAGGGGGTGGTGGGAAATAATCCTGGCACCTCCTCATACTTGCCACCCAAGGCAAATACCTCCCACACCCTACCCTAGTTACACTACTGGTATTATCAGCTTAGCTAAAGTACCGAAATCAGCTGCCTTCAATAAACTCAAAGGTATTCATATTCATTTAACATATTATCCCTTTATCCCATCATAAGGCAGCCTCTCCTATACTAGAAAAAAAGGGAGGAGACAGAGAGTCCTGGAGGAACACTCATGTTCCCTGCCTTTCTGCCTCACATCCAAACACGGATAATTTCCCTTTAGCCACTGGAGATTTCAGCTACAATTCAGGAGTAAATTACACAGCTTACATAGTTATCTTTACATAAATCAAATTTTTTACACATGCCCCAGGCATCTCTCTTAGCTATGATACCCCATGCAGCGTGGACTCTTCAGTGATTCTGTAAGTTAGAGGTGTGCTCACAGCAAACGAACCATGTTTTCCAGCAGCACATCAGTGGCTGCACGATCAAAAGGATGAAGCTCGTTAAAGTCCTGGAGTGCTAAAAAACAGACAGAGTCTCTGTGCAGATCTTGCTTCATGCCACAGTGGGAGCAACAGTTGGGAAAGGCATCAATTTTAAATCTCTTCCCCATCAGTGTCATGAAACAGTTTTGGAGCCAATGAAATCAAATGAGATGTACAGAGCAGCTCAGGCAGTGAACACAGGATATGTATCAAGTACTTGTGGAAATCCTACTCTTGGGAACTGAACCTGGGCTTGGAAACCAGGGATGAGCAGTTGGAAACCCTTTGCCCCAAGCACCCTTCCTGTTTTCTCCTGTAAATATGGATTAAGCAGAGGGTGCTGGGGAGGGTGCCTCTTTCCACTTGTGCATGGCAGCCATGTCTCTAGGGTCAGCAAAAGCAAATTAAGCTTGTTTATGTTGACCAGGGGGGTATTGGGAGGAGTGGAAGCAACGGAAAGGATATGGTAAGTGAAAAGCAGGAGGCCCCTGGCAGGAGCCAGAGAAGGGGACTGAGAGACTTCTGTGCTCACCAGGTGAGCCCTACATGCCCTCTAAGACATGCATTGCCCACACTGGGGTGGGACCCATGGTTATCATCTGCAAAGGCTTCCATCAGGGGCAGGGCACCATTGTGCTGAGCTTGGTACACACCCATAAGGGAAGAGACAGTATATGCTACTAAGAGCTCACAGCTTGAGCCTCTGATGGGGGACAAGAGGTGGATAGTGACCACAGGGTCTGGGAAGAGAGTGGGGGCAAGGTAAGAGTGACATGGTCCTGTTCACCAGTGAAACCATTCCAAACTGTTCTTGCCCCTTTGGGAGCTAATACTCAACTGTGTCCAGTGAAACTACGGTAAAGAGGAAGCTAGAAAAGATTGTGCAGGTGTCTGGTAGGGGCAGCTGAGCTCTTTAATATCTTTATTCATCTTGAAAAACCTGACCCAAATCTGCACACAGTGCACAGAGGTGTGCCCCTTCCTGTAATCACTCTCTACCTTGCCCATTCTTAGTAATGCTCCCATTCCACATGCTCGCACACCCACAGCCCCATCTATGGGTTGGTACAGCCCCTACCACTATGGCACTGAGTGCTCCCCAGGGGTGCTGTTGTAAAACAAACAGTGCCCAGTGCTGATGAACCTACTGTTGTGAGGGGTTCTGGAGTTGCCAGTGTAATGGGAATTTGGTGCCTTCTCTTATATGGTACCTGGCCATCAATCTATGCAACAAATAATAATCTGCTTGTAAACATAAAAACACCCTGGAAAGCCCTAGCTGCCTCATTCAGAGGGACAGGTCATGTATGGAAACTCCACTGTCCCAAAGCTGTCTGATCTCTGATGGGCCACTGGCACCAAACACAAAGGGGCACTCTTCCACTTGCTTGGAAAGAAGCACTGAAATAGCAAACAATTACCTCCTTTTTAGATCCATGCCAGATTAACTGGATCTTTGGAAGCTCTCTAGTCAAGACACATCAGTAAAGTTGCATGCAGTGTCTTGTTATCATATGTATATCAGCAGAGGAGTGGGGGAGGTGGTCCCTCTGGGCAAGATCAGCATACTTGCTCATCTCGTCTAAGACTAGAATTGTTTTTTATGTATACATCTTGGGCTAAATCCTGCTCTGACTTAACCCACTTGAAAACTCTGTGTAGTCCATGAGCCACCTGGGAAGGAAGCCCCCTCTTAACCCACTAAGGGACACAGAACCTGTGCCAGGGGCCCTGATTGAAAGGCATCAACAATGATTCCCATAGGAACACTGACACACTGTGGACGCCTTCCCAGAATGTGTCTGGCTCTGTCCACATTCTCACTTTTCTTCATAATGCAGGCACTCCTCAGATGTCAGCCATCTGCAACAGTAAAAATGAGGGAGATGCTAAATTTGCTTTGAGCTTTGGGAATGAGTGACTTTCTTTCAAGTGAGGGTTGCGTGAAAGATGGCGGGGAGCTGAGAATGTTAAATACTGTCAAAACAGCAACACTGACATGGTAGGACAAACCTTGGACCAGATGCTGGAACTGCCAGGAAAGCTGACCAGTGCCCACTGGTATCTCCAGCCAGTAGCAAATGCCAAGTCCTACTGCTGGTGCCCCATGCCGTTTTGTTGGCCATTTTAAGCACTTCTCTGTTCCCCGTCCCGCCCCCTCCCCACCCCCCTGCTCTGGGGTAACCCCAAGGGGGTGGCACTGCTCCATCAAAGCACCAGCTATGGTCTGGCCTCTTTGATTCCAGCTTGTGTGGTGTGTACTGACCTGTGTTTCATTCCCCTGATTGCTGACTGATGATCAGTCCTAACTCAGATATGATGAGCTCCCTGATTTCATTGTCATCTGGTGAAAAACTCATCTCAGCCCACCTGACTCCCCATGGTTGCAAAACACAAATCTATCTGACCAAATAAAGAGGGAGGCACCATCAGGACTCAGCCTAGAGGAGCAGTGAGGGCAGGGGGCAGAAGAGTGCGAAGGACTGTAACGAGCCCTCTGAAACAGCTCATAAAGCCAGCCACTTTCTTGAGGAGATGTACCATGTACCAAAGAGAGATGCCAGGAGCCCAGTGCCCTTCATCTGTCAGGAGCGGTACAGTGGCTGCAGCCAGAGGCATGGGAGCATCCCCTGCTCATCCACACACTGGTCAAAAAAAGCCCAATCTACCAGCCCCTGGTGCCCCCTCTGCACCAGCTGGGTTTAGGGACAGCTGATAGGATAGTGAAAGATAAAAAGTTATAAAAGGGTTATAGCTGGAGCACACCTCCCCAGTGGGGTCACCAAAGTGGGGGCACAATTTGGAGGAGTTCTCAGAGCTCTGAGGGGTGGAATAATTCAGCTTATGTCTTCCCTCCCATCACATTGACACCAAGCAGCATGGCAGCATGTTGGCCCAGCAGTGCTTGGATCACTGAGGCCAGGCCCAGGAAATGCATTCACTCATGTCCCCCTCAATGCACTGTGGACACATGGTCTGTGCTGCAATGCTGTGCCTCTCCTGTAAACTGCTCTCACAGATAAGCCTTCTAGGATTAATTTCAACTGCTTCTGGGTTTGTATAATCTTCCCCACATGGGGTGAGTGTTGGGTTTATCCTTCATTATGCACGGGCACGTGACAGGGTAAAAGGATGCTGGAGAGGGCATCACACAGCATGACTCCAAGCAAGGAGAGTTGCAGCTGGCACCCGGATAGCAGTGAATGGCCTGCCAAGCTTTAAAGGGCCAGAACTGTTCCAGCTTGAGCACTTCACAAGCTTTAAAGACATACAAAAAACTAGAACTCTTGGTTCCAAAATGACACCTTTTCCTGTCCTCTGTGCCCTTACACTAAGGGGCTTTGCAGGCTCAGGTCTGCCCCAGCTACTTCCCCTCTCCCTTCACAGTCTTCGTACATTCAGAGCACAGGGCTTGCTCTGTGCCTGCATACAGAGACCTCCTATGCTGGGAGTATTCCTTGGTGGGACAGTGGCAAATCAGGCTCTCACCTGATTCAGGTTCACACTGGGAGTTCAGCTGTAGGACTCTGTGGAGATGCTTCCCAGCTGGATGAAGGGTGGCCTTTAGAAGACATGCTAAAATTTTTCAAAGCAAGAACTAAGAAGAGCTTCTTTGCCAGGGAGCAGCTTTGCCAAGGCAGGAAAACCCATTCGTAACAGCAGTGCATCCATCAGCAGAGCAAGAGCTCTCAGAAGCCAGGCAAACTGCTCTTCAGTGAGGAATGGCCGAAACCTTTACTGTCAGTCTGCAGTCCGCAGGGCCTTGTGCCAGTCTACCTATTCTCATGGAAATACTGAGCTGTCCTTCATCCTATGACAACATCAAGAAAAAAGTAAACTCTAAAAAAACCCCAAAAACCATCAGATTGGACACCTCACAGTGGATAAAATTTAAACCTTGATCACTATATTGACTGCTTCAGAGAAAGAATGAACAAGGAAATAATCAACAACACAATCCTCTGACCCGCTCTAGACATGTTGATACTGCTGGGTCTGGGACAAAAATTGCATAAATTGGTTTGACCCAAATCAGTCAAGTCTGATGCTACATTCAGCCAGGTTCAGCCATTTTGAAACTGGTTTATGTGCACTGAGCTTATGTTCTGTTACAGATTTAAACCAGTTTCTGATGACTTAAACCAGTGTATGTGTAACGTCTGTCCCTAGCCCAGGAGGCAGTGCATGGGGCAGGAGGAGATGCCTGAGTTGCCTTCTAGGCAGGCTTCTACAGCACTGACCTGAGGATAGCAACATTATATTCTGCCTTCATCACCTCTGTAATGATCTTTCAGTTCTCCAGAGTGTTGGCACCTTAACTTCCACCATGGGGGGCGAGGCTGTCCCTGGCAGGGCCATGTCAGAACTGGACTATGAGGGGAAATGCAAGCATCCCAAGTAGCTGCGAGCTCTTGCAACAGATCTCACAAGAGCAGGGGAGTGCAGCAGAGTGAGCTTTCCTTGGTCTTCTGTGTTGCAGCTTGACACACAGCTGCAACCCAGAGAGGCTGGCTCAGAGCATTCACCCACTTTATCTTTACTCCAGCAAGTAGCTCTGAAATGTTTCTCACCTGATGTTATTCAACTAACTGAGGATGTTTGAAGTGTGAAGAGAGGACCAGCAGGGACCATGATGAGCACTTAGCCTGACCTCTGGCATAGGACTGGCTCAGGCATGTCTCCCATTCACTCATGTTGGCTAGGACATCCCATCCAGTCTTGCCCACTGCATATTGTGGGGAGCCCATGGTGCCCCAGTGAATTACCCTCTGAGCTTATTCTCCTCACTTGCAAAGCTTCACCTGAATATCCCTCACTTCAGTGTCCAGCCTTTGGCTCTCATTCTCCCAGACACCTGACATCAGAAATTTCTGTATGTAGGCACGGACTGCTGATGGCCTTGTCATCTCTTGGAGAAGCTCTATACATGGAGATCCTTGTATCCCCTGTATCGACAGAGGTACTGATGAGTAGGACCCTGCAGGATCTGGCAGATATCTCCAGCTTCCCTCTAAACCCTGAAACTGCCACTGACAAATATAGTCCTATCCACTTATTCCTGCATTTGAAGTAGGCAATTATACTCTGTAGTAGGGCTGTAAGAAATTTCACTGGGTGTTTCTTTTTTAAACTGTTTTGATGCGTTTCAAGTGCAGAACAGCAAAAACAAAATGAAACAAATGCATTCAAAAAGCTTTGAAACAAAACAAGGGAACTTGAAACTTTTCAAAAGTTTTGAAACATTTCGAGTTTCAAAGCTGGGCTTACTTGGCTTCAGCACCAGTCCCAGCCAGCAGCAGCAGCCTCCTGTCATCCCTCACACAGATCCAGGGGCCACGGCCCCCAGGAGGAGTCTGGCACAGCTCCGCAGCCCTCCTGGGGATGCAGGCCCCCCGATCTGCACACAGGATGTCAGGAGGCTGCCACTGCCACCTGGAACTGGGACTGGCACTGGGTGCAGCCCGTGCCCAGCACCGGGAAGACTGCTGCTGTCACTGGCTCCAGGCAGCAGTAGCAGCCTCCTGTCATCCTGTGTACAGACCTGGGGGCCCGCATCCCTGGGAGGGCTGTGGGGCTGAGCCAATGGAGCCACTTGAAGTGTAGCCCAGTGGTGGGAGGCAGGGGATAGCTAGGGCTGCGCTCTGCCAGCCCCAAGGAGCTCAGCAGGAGATGAGAGGGGAGCCAGTGGTGGAGCTGCTCTGAGCACAGCCCTGGCCAGTGGCTCTCCCCTGCCTCCCACCACCAAGCTGAGCTCTATGGGGTTGGCAGAGACACTCAGACTGCAGCCCTGGCTCTCCCCCGCCTCCCACCACTAAGATGCACTTCAACCGGCTCCAGCAGCCCCACGCAGCTGAGCCCGGCGAAGGGAGGTAGGGGAGAGCCACCGGCCAGGGCTCCACTCGGACCAACGGCTATGCCCCAAGTGGCTCCGCCACTGGCTCTCTGCTGCCTTCCACCCCCTCCTGCTGCCTCCTGCAGGCCCCATCCAGGGGAGCATGGTGGCAGGAAGCTGATCCAGGCTGGAGCGGGGGGAGAATGGTGGGCCCAATCCAGGCCAGCAGGGGGTGGTGTCAGGATTGGCAGCCTGAGTCAGATGGGGCCAGGGGAGGAGTGGGGAGGAGGGATTGGAGAGCAAGCCCAATTCAGACCCGTAGGGGAGGGAGGACTAGGTGGGGTGTTACACCAACATGTAGCCTAGCATGGCTACACATTTGTGTAACATGAGTTTCATATTACAGATAATCCTAGGCTGGAGTGGCATAATTTTTAAGATGCCTACATCATAGAATCAGATAAGTAGGGCTGAAAGGGACCTTCAGATGTCATCTAGTTCAACCACCTGCCTGAGGCAGGATCAGCCCCATCCAAACCATTCTATACACTCCATAATCTAAACTCTATATAAACCTACTGTCAACCCTGACACAACACAGACCTAATACTTGCCACAGGTAAAGCAGGGGAACCACAGCAGCTACATCACCCCGAAGACTTATATATATTGAATCTGTATTCTACCAAGACTCCCAAATCCTTTTCTATAGTGCTGCCATCCATCCAGGCATCACACATTTTGTATTTGTTTTTTTGATTACTCCTTCCAAGGTGTAACACCTTGCATTTGTTTGCATTGAACTTCATCTTGGTAGCTTTAGCCCAACTTTTCAATCTGTCAGAATCATTCTGAATTGTACTCATATTCTCCACCATGTTCACAGTCCTTCCCAGGTTTGTGTCATCTGCAAACTTGCTCAAGAACTTTCTATGCCAGCGTCCAAATCATTAATAAACATATTGAATAGCATCGTGCCCAGAACAGATGCCAGTGGGACTCCACTCAAAACTTCCTGCCATTCTGACGTAGACCCACTAATAATTATTCTTTGCTTGTGTCTATTGAGCCAATTTCTATCCACCTTTATAGTAATTTTATCTAGCCCATTTTTCTCCAATTTATTTATGAGAAAGTCATGTGGAACCTTTTCAAAAGCTTTGCTGAAGTCCAGATATACTATATCCACAGCATTCCCTTCATCCACCCAAGTAGTTGCTTAAAATTAGTTTCAGATGTGTGGACGCTCTCAGAGTTTAGAGCTCCAGGAGCTGCCTAAAATTAATGTGTAACAGACCCCCAGAGTCATGCTGGAAGGTGTCACAAAAACAGCGCTCTTCCTTGGAGCAACAGGGGAAGTGAACAGTGCGGCAGTATATCTGAGGTCAGCCAAGGCAGAAGGGCATCAGTATTTAAACTGATCAGGTTCAAAAAGGCAGCTGCTGATAGCTGAGGGTGATTCCCTGGACTTTTCTTCACAAGGGTATGGAGTACTCAGCGTTCTCACCCCATGGAGCTGAGTCTAGCAGCAGGAGGTGGCGGGAGGCGGTGGAGTGAAGCCCTTGATCCAAGTGCAGCTCTGGCCAGTGGCTCTCTCCCGCTTCCCGTCACCGGGCTCAGCTTCATGGGGCTGTGTTGCTATTTGGAGCACAGCCCTGGTGAGCACAGCCCAGTGGCTGGAGGCTCTGCAGCCCCACTGAGCTGAGTCTGGTGGTGGTCTCCTGCCCCTTCCAGCCTCCAGATCCCTGTCTCCCTGCCCCGCCCACCGCAGGTCCCATGAGACCCTCCCCCCACAAGGTCCCAGCTACTGGCACTGTCCCAGGGGAGCAGGCAGAGAAGGGGAACCCCCTGCCTGTTTGCTTCTGCCATTCTTTGGGCCATGCTCTACTCAGAAAGCATCTGTGGTTTGATGACAGCAGCAGCGGCAGCAGCCAGGCACAGGAGATCAGTTCTTCTTCCCTGCCAGCTTCCCTGAGGACAGCACTGGCAGCCACAAGTGAGCCAGGGAATACAGGGGACTGGGGTGACCCATTATCTCTGATCTCTCAGTTCTAATTCTCAAAGGGAATTTACAAAACACCTTTCATAGATGAGCCTACAGACTTCACTTCTGAAATCTACTAGATACAAAAAAACCCCCACGATGGATAAATATAGACATTGGATTTATGGCACATTATAACCTGGCTGCCATCTGATAACCCTGGGTAACCTCTGTATATTTTACCAGCTACATTTTATCACCAGGTCAACATGCCCCCCACCACCAATGTCTCCCACTCCCTCATATCCTCACTGCCACGCATTTGCATTTTCACAGACCTGCATTTGGTATATTGGCTTCTATTCCACAACATTAGCAGCCTCTCCCTATGTCCAAAGAAGGATGTTTGTGCCCAAAAGCTTGCAAGGAACAATATTTCCAACTATTTAGTTGGTCTAATAAAAGATATCACATTTACACAAAGAACCTTGCTTGCCTATGTCCTTAGATGAATGCAGCTACAACCAACAATGCTGAAGAAAGAACATTCACCTCAAGGCCAAGCAGAGGTCACAAAGTTGTTACTGAACCAGGAACCATTTGCCAAGTCAGCTGCATATATTGGAACACTTCAGACTCCCTAAAGCAGGGGTAGACAAAATGCGGCCCCGGGGGCCAGATGCGGCCTGCCAGGCCATTCTATCTGGCCCGCAGGACCCCTAAAAAATTTAGAAAATTAATATTAATCTGCCCCAGGCTGCCTGTCATGAGGCCCTCAATGGCTTGCTGAAACTCAGTAAGCGGCCACCTGCCCGAAATAATTGCCAGCCCCTGTCCTAAAGCAAGTGCTTGGTTGAGCTGCTCTGGAAACATGGACCTCTAAGTACTTTGCTTCCAACCAGGCTGCTGTGCTTAGCAAGCATACATAAGGCTGTCACCCCTTCCTGAAAGGCAAACATAAGCCAATCAGTGTTACTTAATGTGGTGGCACTTAACACACTTACCAAAATGGCTGGATAAATAAATATTTGTGCTCAAGTCAAACTCTCTCATAATTTCTCAAAAGCACAAGTTCTCAATAGGAGCATCAGGTTAGATGGGGTGTGAAGCTGAAGGCCAAGCCATGTACCATCTACAATGCTCCAGAAGACCAAGGGAAGCATCCATGTGAGACATTCAAAACATTTTTTAAATGCTCTTAGGAATGTCTTCCTAAAACATTTTGCTTTCTTGGTCTTGGATCTTTCCATACAACATGAGCTTGGGCTCAACTCCATGCTGGGCAGACAAGGTTCTTCGGGTAAATGTGATATCTTTTATTAGACCAATTAAATAATTGGAAAAAAATGTTCTTTGCAAGCTTCCAGGCACAAACACCCTTCTTCAGGCATTGGGAAGTCTAATAAGACGTATCACATTTACCCAAAGACCCTTGTCTTCTTAGACCATCACGACTACAACCAACACTCCATGCTAGGAACATTCTGGCAGATCAATTTAGCTTTGATAGACTTATACAGTGGATCAGCAGGGAGTTGATAAGGGGAGGCTTGTTCCAACTTCAGCTGTGGTCAGAAATGGGCCTTATTCTAATTACTGGTGCTGCCCGTACTGAAATTTAAAGGAGATTGCAGCCTGCATTTGCATGAGCCATATATGTCTTCCATGTGCTTCTGCTTACTATAACTACAGATATGATTAGAAGGGACGAGGGACATCTTTTGCACCACAACAATTACTTTGAACTACACCACCAACATATTTTAGCCAACTCCGTACATGAGATTGTGGAGGTGGGTATGAAGGAAAGGGTCTGGAGGCATGCTAGGAAATAATTATAGGCATTTCCCCCTTCTTTCCCTACACATCCAGAACCTGTTTTATTTTTAAAGGTAAAACTTAAAGCAGTATTTTTTTCATTTTAAAGACTGATATTTAAAAGATGTTTTATACACCACTCTCCATTTGCAATATGATAAACAACCTTCCTTCACTGAAAGCAAAATACAGTTGTTTTATCGGTGCGTGATTTTCCTAGAAATCAATACATTTCAGTTGCAAGCTAATGCATACCAGAGGGAAAACATTACTCCCAAAACAGCTCAAAGGGTTCTAAATTAACTGTATCAGCTCAGGGAAGGGACATGGGCTTCACTGTCAACAACTCAATGAAAATCTCTGCTCTGTGCACAGCTCTGGACAGAAAAGCTGGCAGGGTGTCAAGGTGCATAAGGAACGGGAGGCTGACTAACACCCAGGGCCTGTGAGAGAAATTTGAGGGCCTGATATAACCTAATAGGGGGGCTCCTTACCTCTCATTTTGGAAACAGGAAATAGAGTGAGCTGATTTTGAGGGACCCCAAAGAAAATCCAATAATGAAGGCATGGGAAAGGGAACTGGGGAGCTTCAGTTCCACCTGTCTCACGGCAAAAGAACAAGGGAATGTTTGACGCCATTCTTCCCAGAGGCATTCAAACCTAATAAAGGACAGGCTTTTGCATGCAGTGGGCAGTTACACAGCAGGCAGACGTTTATGAAGCTTTTAGAATGGGATGAGTCACTTAGAAGGACAACAGGAATTGTCAAAGGGTTTGTCTGTACTGTGGCCATGGCATGTCTGAAAACCAGCAAGCCTGGGAGCACCTGGCTCATTTCCCACTCACCAACAGCACATCCCAGATCCAGAACATCATCAATATGGCCCTGGGCTCAACATATTATCAAACCAGTTTATAAGAGGTTCAAACCACTCCATGTACCACTGGTAACACTGGAATAGATAACATCAGCTGAGAGCAAATAATAGCCCATAACTAGGGAAACCACATTTGAATAAATTTGCCTGTTATAATTCATAAAGAGCAAGTACAATATATAGAAATATCAGTCTCAACTGACTTAAAAAAATCCATGTTATCAATATTTTTTTGCAAATGAAACTCAAGAGATGATACGAATTATTCTGATGAACTAGTAAAACAACATATTGAGATTTCATTTTTTGTGTATGTGTGTAGGCACAGAACCATATAAAAACTTCCTGGAATAGAGCACAAAAAGCCACCGTGTCCTTGTTTGCCTAGTAATGCAAGTAGTGCAGTCACTTGGCTTTTAAATATCTTCCAAGGATAGTGGCCTGCCCCAAAAGAGGCAGAGTACTGATGACACCATATGGAGTCTAACTGAATGGATTTAAGGGCTATGAGATACCTCACTACTCTGAAAATGAAGTTCCTCCTAGCACAAAACCAATGTAATGCTATTGACAACCTAGTCATGTGGAATTCTGTGCAGACACTTGTTTGCAAATCTATCCAGGATTATAACAGAAACATTAGCAAATCCCTTTGGGCTTTTCCGGTGTCTCCATTTATCGCTCTAATGTGTTTGATTAAAAGAGGCACTGTCAGAACTAAGAGAACTTGGAGGTATGCTAGAAAAACAAGCTCATGCGCAGATTTGAATCAGAAAAGGATTTAAAAGTGCAAAATGGGCTGAAACAGACAGTCATCCATCAAGCCTACAACATTGTAGATGCTTGCTGCCAGAGCAAACAGCTGCTGTTTGTCCCCCAGCACATACTCTCCCCTGTTGGAAAGGCAGTTATCACTGAATTTCACATAGCTACTTTGAGCTGTCTCAGCAATTGTATGGGCGCTGGTCAGGAATGAAAAGAACTGCACAAACTTCTGCAAGGGAACAGAATTATTAAAAAAAATAAGAAACGTGGTATTGTACCCTTGAACCTGTTTGCATTAAGGCAGCTGAAAGTCAAATTCTGTTTAGCTTTTGGGAACAACTAGAAGCAGAACCAGCTTGCCTTGCCATCTAGCACTAAGAAAGGAAGTCTGTGTAGTAGGGATCCTTTCCCTAATGGAGCTCTGCTTCCATGTGCTAAACAAATGCCATGCGGGGAACATTGTGAGGATGGCCCACAAACAGCTTTGTTCACAGCCCATTATCCTGCAACTGTACATCCACTTCCCCTACTTTTCATTAAGATGCCATGTGCTGCCAATTATTTAAGTGTCATTAAGCACAGAGCTGGTGCACATGATTATGAATTACAGGCTCTGACAAGAAGAAAGCAGAAGGTTAGCTGGCTGAAACAGCCGCACACATATGGGTGAAAACGTTGCATCACAGTGAGCCTTGTTAATAGTCCAACCACAAGCTGGAGAGGGATGGTGCTATCCCCAAAACTTAGCTGGCCACAGCAGAGGGGACATTCAGCGAATGGCAGTATATTGTTGTTGTATGTAGCAGGGCATTTTCCTCAAGCACAGGGGCTTCTTAGAGCTTTTATGGAATAAGGCTGTGGGCCAAAACTACTTCCAAGTTAGAGGAGGTGGCCTCAGGTTGGAGGTTGGAAGGGGAGGGCAGGGTTGTTCAGCAGGTCTGGCCCTATTACCTAGGACTGTCCCTTGACGTCTGCTTTTCCAGGTTTCCAAACAGCCATAAAACTATTTTTATAAGGATGCTGACCTATGAAAGAGATACCCTCAGCCTAAAATATCTTCCCTAGCAAATACTGTTCATTTAAAGTCATTTAATGGCACCCTCTCTCAGATGCTCTAATTATATCAAATAAGAAAGTCGGGGGCGGGGGCGTGGAGAGGAGGGAATGAAGAGGATGCCAGGCCTACAAAGGTAGTAAAACATGTGGAGATGGCACAAATTACTCAAATGACTCCCTAGTAAGGCTTAGACTATTAGGATTCTTGCTTGGAGCATGTCCAAAACAACAGGGCAATGGTGCCACCAGTCAAGGTTTTCAAACAGGTTGACAATAGCAATATTAAAAGAAATCTTGAGGTCTTTCATTATAACAAGGAACAAATAAAACCCTTTTATGGATACATGAAACCTCTCGCTCTTTCTTTATTCATTCATTTCATTCTGATTAGTTTATAGTGTAAGAAGTTGCAACAAAATGACATTGCCTCCAGTTATGATGTTATCCAGTATCAAGGTTGGGACTGTACCAAAGAGGGTGTAGATAGCACAAGCAAATCTGCATTCTTCTCTTTGTTGTAACAATTTTGTTGGAAAATGTGAGACAGTGTTTGCCAGGGAAAACATAAAATACCTGTTGCAGTAGGGTTACCATAAAACCTGGTTTTCCTGGACATGTCCTCTTTTTGGACCCTCCAATCTCCATCTAGGCAGTTTTTTGAAATCTGAACCAATTCCCAGGATTTTGCTCCACTCCACTATGGGGAGGGCAATTGGAGGCAGCGGGCTCACTTGTGAGTGCATGCGCACACACATGCAGCCGGCATGCAGCCTGGCAGGGTTGTGGGAGCAGCCCCAGCAACTGGATGCAGGTAGGTCTGTGGGAGGGGGAGGTTGGAGGGCCAAGGTTTGAAGACTGTCCCTTTTGTGTGCGTGTGCGTGTGTGTGCGCGCGCACGTGTGCATGCATGGGGGGGAGCGGGTGCCTGCTGGTGCTGGAGAAGCTGTCCAGATGCTGGGACTGGGGCTGGGGCTGGGGCTGAGGCTGGGGCTGTGGCAGGGCAGGAGGGGTGAGGGGTAGGCACCTGCCCCTGCAGCATGGGAAGGGTGCAGGGGAAGGGGGTCTTTGAGGGCAGCAAGGAGCTCCGTGGCAGGGTTGGCAGCACCAGGACTAGTTCCCATGCTTGCAGTGCTGGGCTGGCTGGGAGATGCTGCCCAGGGAGGCATAGCCAGACCACCTGGTCCAGTGCTGGAGCCCCATCCCAGAGTAGGGGGTGCCACAGGCCTCCCCTCTTCCCTCCAGCCCATGCCGGGGCCAGACTCACTCTGCCACCAGCTGCATGAACTGAAGTCCCCATACTCTGGCCCAATCAGAATGAGGGCAGCTGAGGGCCCCCGCCAGTAGGGCTGGGGGCAGCAGGGGGATGCAGGTTGGGAGTGAGGGGTACTGACACGGCCAGGAGTTTACAGGTCAGGATGGGGGGGGAACCAGCATAGCCTGGGGAGGGTGAGGGACTGTGGGTCAAAAGTGAGGGGCACTAACAAACCAGAGGTATGCAGATCAGGAATGAGGGGCAGCAGCAGGGATGGGGGGGCTGCAGGTTGGGAGTGAGGAGCACTGGCAGAGCCAGGAGGCTGTGGGTTGGGATTGAGGTGTCCCCCCCAACAGGTGTACTCTGTTTTGGAACTGGAAATATGGTGACCCTATGATGGAGGAAACTTGGAATTCAGGACTTTTTACATCTTTTGCTCTTTAGCACCAGTGAAACCGACAAGTGTCATGTCTATACCACTGCCATTGCTTAGCAAATCTAAAAAGAGGCAGGGAGGGCACAGGGAAAGGGACATAATAACAAAAGTACCATTCTCACAGTGGCCAGAAAGCTGGAGGTGTGGTGGATACATCCTTTCCCCTTACCATACTACAGTAGACAACAGAGGCTTTGAAGTACACCTATCAGCCCCTACATGCACAGAAGCAGAAAGGCATCTCAGAGTCATGGTTGACTCAAAGATGAACACGAGTCGTCAGTGTGACAAAGTGATCAATAGAGTTAACTGCACTCTATCGTGCATTAGCAGGTACATCATGAACAGGTCTAAGGAGGTGATACTTCCCGTCTATATGGCACTGGTAAGGCCGCAGTTGGAGTACTGCATCCAGTTTTGGGTGCCGCACTTCAAGAGGGACGTGGATAACCTTGAGAGGGTCCAGAGGAGGTCCACTCATATGGTTGAGGGCCTACAGGATAGGTCTTGAGGAGAAATTAAGGGACCTGGGTTTCTTCAGCCTCTGTAAGAGAAGACTGAGAGGGGATCTGGTGGCCATCTACAAATTTGTTGAGGGGGAAGAGGGGACAGCAAGAAACAGGAGATACTCTGTTTACCAAGGTGCCCCTTGGAGTAACTAGAAACAATGGCTACAAACTGACAGACAGCAGATTTAGACTAGACATAAGGAAGAACTTCTTTACAGTAAGGGATCTGGAACGGGCCTCCAAGGGAGGTGGCGCTCTCCCCTACCTAGGAGGTCTTTAAGAGGAGATTTGAAATATACCGGCTGGGGTCATCTGACTCCAACACTTTTTCCTGCTCAGGGCAGGGAGTCAGACTCGACGATCTACTGAGGTCCTTTCTGACCCTGGAAATCTATGATAGACAAGCAGCCATTGTCTCACTTTGTCCTATTCATCACTTGATCACATTTCAGAAGCAAACTTTCCATAAAATAATTAAATAATACGGCTCCTTCCTTGCATTTCACCTTTCCCCCAGCTTTTCTCTCCATCCCTGTCACTCTTTGTCAAGTTTGCCTCTCCTAACTTTTCTGTAGCTTTTAAGAAATTCTTGAGAACTTGCCCTCCTCCACATTTTAATTCTTGGGATCAATGGCCCCTGATATGTGCACAAGAAACAAGCAGGTTGGACACAGGAAGTCCCATATTCTGCAATCTTGGGGCACGAAGCTTTTTTTTTTAAACTCCTATTAGCGGCCAAGGGAGCAAGAATGGGCCTCAGTTTACAGGGAGGGGAGTATTATTTTTTTAATTCACATCTTTGTTTTCACCATCAGACACAAACCTGAAAAGACCTTGGATCAGCCCGGGATTTATCAAACAGTGAGTGTGCATCAGTGAGCAGCAGCCTTTACTGATAACCTGATAACTTCACTTAGAAACAAAACAAGCTCCTCAGCCCCCAATAGTCAGAGCAAGAGGCATATGCAGCTTCTCTAGCGAAGCAGAAGCTGCCTGCTTTCAGGTTTCATTATCCAGATTTGCTCAGCTGCAGTCCAAGGCTCAGGAAATATGCTTGAAACCTGCATGTTCCCCACTTCCCAGGAACTGGGATCGAAAGTGTCAGCAGAACCTTGCCAAGATCAGAAAGAGCCATCAGTTAAACTGGGGTTCAGCTGCAACAGTTGCAAAGACTGGAATGCAGTGGCCAATTAACATTAGGATTATTAGGAGATAACCCTTGCATGAAACAGCTTGGATGCAAAGGACACTTAGTACATGTTAAAGCTGTGTAGTATTAAAGTTAAAATTATGAGCAGTTGCATGGTAATATATACACTACTCCAATCTCTATCAGATTGTCAGATTTCTGATTGTCAGTGCCCGCCCCCGCATCTCACCGCCTTCTTGAACCAGCTCTGGTGTGGTGCCAGGTCTAGAACTGACAATCAAATGATTGTAGGTCCTAGCCCTAGCACCAGAGGTCCCTCACTGAGGACAAAATCCAGGATTGGATCCCAAGTGGGCTGCAGTGCTGTGACCCCATTAGAGGACCCTGATGGTAAAGCCCAGAAGGGAGTGGGGGGCTGTGAGAGGCAGCCCACTGCTTGCTATTGTCACAACTTTACTGGATGCCTTGTGAGACTCCAAATTGCCTATACTATTTCCTTGGAGCAGTCTGACAGTAGCTGAACACACGCTACTTAATACTGTGAGTATGCTCCTCCCACAAAAAGTCATACCTCTGCCATCGTAGGACCACATTTAGCCTGTATTTTATGACTGTGCAGATGCTCCTGTATTGAATGCAGTTAACATGTTCTAAGTGTTGTGGGCAACATGGCCCACAAAGGGAACAGTTTTGCAACAGCATGAGGACACTTACCACGTGCTAAACTGCATGAGCATATGTCTGGTTGCATTTTAACTGCACTTAGGAAGTGTTAAGTCAAACATGTGATACCACCTTCAACTAAAGAAAGAGATCATGAACCCCCTGGGCAGGCTTTACAAGGCTCTTTCTGTGACTCGTGTGTGCTGCACAAATGGAGCTCTTAAACATGACATCAGAAATGGCGTCACATGATTCTGGCTTGTCCTGGCATCACTGACAAAGTACACAGGACCAGATGTCTATCCCACCTATTAGGCACTTAAATGTTTAAATGCAATTCTATTCCACACTGCTCAAGTCCCTGAAAATCCATTAATGCAATTGCTTTTGCAATGTGCCATCTCACCCTTCAGACTAAGTCAAAAAAAACAAAGTGGTGAAAAGTAGGAGGAGGAGGGAGTTGACAACCCTCCCATCTATTGTATTAGCTGTTTTCAGCAACTCAGACAGAGTGGAATATAATCCCATGAAGGTACCTAAATCAATTCATCCACCTAATAGGTGCAATAGAACTTGGCTCCTGGAGTCTAGGTATGGCTGGGGAAGCATCTTAGATTCTCAAAAGAGTCTGGGGCTAGGGACAGACATGACACATAAACTGCTCTAAGTGATCAGAAACTGGTTTAAACCTAAACAGAACACATGTTCAGTGCACATAAACTAGGTTGAAAATGGCTGAAACTGTTTTGAGATAAACCTGGTTGAATGTAGTTATCAGACTTAACTGAATCATAGAATCATAGAAGTCGGGTCGGAAGTGACCTTGTAGATCTTCAAGTCCGACCCCCTGCCTAGCCAGGAGAAAAACTGGACTCAAATGAGTTGATTCCAGCTCCTAGCTGCCCTAACTGTGAAGTAGTTCTTGCGGATGTCTAATTTAAACCTACTCTCCAACAATTTGTGTCCATTATTCCTTGTTATACCAGGGGGCACTACCAGGGGGCGCTAGGGAAAACAGGGTCTTCCCCAAACCCTTCTGGTCCCCCCAGTGAGTTTATAGACAGTCACCAGGTCCCCCCTCAGCCTTCTCTTGTGAAGGCTGAACAGGTTTAGGTCCCGCAGTCTTTCATTGTAGGGTCTGCACTGTTGTCCCCGGTCAAACCGGTTTATGCAATGTCTGTCCCAGACTCCTTCTTGGTTTAACTTAAACCAGAGTCCCCTGGCATCCCAGATGCTTTGCAGATCTGGGTGGGGCTCTCTGCTCCACAGCAGGGCAGGCCCTGCCCCTCTGCTCCCTAGCTGGAGCTCCAGCAAAGATGTCATTACCAGCTACCCATTGATTAGCTACAAAAAGCCCTATGCTCAGTCTCCCACAGGATGGACCATAGCCAGCATGTGGTATGCTAGCTAATGCTGAGAGGTGTCTATGTAAGCAGAGAGGAGGGGGGATTCCCTGCTTAGCAGGGAGTGGGGAAGGGAGGAGGTGGGGAGCAGGGGGAAGCCAGGCAGGTGCCTGAAGTCTCTGCTGAGCTCCAGCCAGGGAGCAGAAAGGAGGGGCCAGCTTTGCTGTAGAGCAGAGAGCACAGCGTAGAGAGCATGCTGGGATGCTGGGAGAGTCTGGTTTAACTTAAACCAGGAAGAGGTCTGGGATAGACATTGCATAAACCAGTTTGACCCAAATCAGTTAAGTCTCACACTACATTCAACCAGGTTTATCTCAAACTGGTTTCAGCCATTTTCAAACTGGTTTATGTGTACTGAGCATCCGTTCTGTTACAAACCAGGTTTAAAACAGTTTCTGATTACTGAAACCGGGTTATGTGTAATATCTGTCCCTAGCCTGTGCAGTTACAAACTGGTTCAGGCTAGCCAGGTTAGACTAACGTGCGAAGATTGAATCAATCCAGGCTCAGGCTTTTTGAATGTCTGTCCCTAGCCTGGGATTTAAATTCTTAAATCCCTCTGAAACTCAACCAAAGGGAGCTAGGTGCTTAACTTCCTAGGATTCCTCTAATAATCCTGGTTCACATTACTGGGTTCATTTATATAGCACCTAGCATACTCATGTCATGAAAGTGGTTAGGAAGTTGCTGATGTACTTAGACCACTGCTCATCATGCTGGCCAAGATGTACTCATAGTTTCTGTGTACTCCCCTGTCTGTGTGTTTGTATCCTTTTGCTGTTTCTTGTCCTACAATTAGATTGTAAGGTCTCAGAAGAAGTGGCTGGCCTTTTGTGCCATATTACCACAGCATCTGGTCTATATATAGCTCAGACCTGTGGGTGCTACAAGCAAATAAGTAACAACCACGGTGTGTCTTGCCCACGCCTCCTTTTGTCCATGTTATTGCAAATGCTGGCCGGTCTAGTGAAGCAGCAGCATTGGAAAGGTGCTGTTTGCTTAGAGATTCCTGCATGGTGCTAATATTTGCCTTCTCGGCTCTAAGCAGAGAACAAAACAGCTTTCTCTTCCTGCTGATTCCTCTGCAGTAGACCCACCCTCAGGCTCCAGGTGCAGAACGGAGGGCACTGCAAGGGGACGTGCCCTATTTGAGACCACTTGCCGAAAGGAAGGAATTCGGCAGCACGACTCAAACAAAAGTCTCCTTTGTGTCCTTTGTGTATGGTAGGCTCCCTATCACGGCAGCGTGGCACAAAGGGAAGCAAAAAACACACAAAACCCTGAGGGCTGCTGCCACTGGCCGCCAGCCAAGAGGGCTTTGTGCAGGCTGACGCTGGCAGCAGCAGTCCCAGGCAGAGGGGCTTCCCTGTGCCCAGCTGGTAGTCAGGCAGATACAGCCAGCTGCCCCCTACATTTATGCTCACCCCCACCCCAAGCACTCAGCCCCAACTAACACAAAAGCTCTCTCTTGCTGCAGCTGTCTAATCTGCTGCACAGCACATGGCAGCTAGAGCAGTGCTGACAGAAAGCTGGACCATGGCTTTCCACTTCTGCTCCATGTTGCCCATCCTCACAAACTTGTCCCCTGTGTGTCACCAGACAGCCGCTTGGCCTCAGCCTCTCTAACTGGCTGCCATCTCTGACTGACCCCAGTAGCATCACCTCACTGCGTCCAACACACACGGTGCTTTGCTCACCTTTCCTCTAAAGCAGAGGTGTCAAACTCATCTGGCCCTAGAGGGCAGATGTGTGGTTGGGAGTGGTCCATAGTGCAGGGCCAGCCCCATAGCATCTCCCTCCAAGACAGATCTGGCTATTTCTCATTTTGGCCAGTCCAGGATCCACCAGGAAGAAGCCTGAAATCACAGATGCTTGGCTGCAGCAGTGATGGGAACAAGCTGCAGTGTCAGGCTTATTCCCACAGTGCTGCTGCCGCTTCAGTACCACATCTCACCCAGGCACATGGCTGCCATGGTGGCAAGGTCCCACATCAAGTCTGTAGGTTGGATGACAGCTTTTCAGGCTGTATCTAACCCATGTGTCATACATTTGACATTCCTGCTCTAGATATACTTGCTGCACAAAACAGGCCCATGCTCCTACAGTGCACATTCCAGCATCTTCACCTGCTCAGCTGGCTCAGATTCATTGCAACCTTCCTGAAATCACCATGCTCCAAGGGCCCAATCCAGACTTCACACACCCTAGCCTCCTTACCAAGATGCAGGAGGCAAAATTCATCAGGGAGAAAAGAGTGAGCTTTGCATGTGACTGAGCTTGCCTAGCTGGGTTACGGTTTTGTAACACTGCTAGTGGAGCCTAGCTTAGAAAGACCAGTGTAACATTCCCTGTAAGCCCCCCCCAAAAAACTTCATTATTGGCACCAGCCAACTTTATTATTGGCTTGGTAGACTATCCAAGCAATGCAGGAAGTGGGAAACAATGAGAGGACAGATGGGCAGATAAAGGGAGAAGGCTTTGTTAATAATAAAGAGTATTTCCCAGCTAATTACTAAGAGTAATAAAGAATTTGCTCAGTCTGTTGAAAATGGGGAGTCATCACGAGCCAGAAATCTGCTATTCAGAGCCTGGAAAGACAAGTTTATCCCATCTGTTACCCAAAGATGAGGAGCTCTAATGAATGCATTTCCAGGCGATGCTGTTTGCCAGCTCCATTCAGGCAAAGGCAGCAGGCAGCCAGCACCAAACAAGCTATGAATGGGCCTCATAGGGAGACATGAACTTAATTGTGCCTCACTAATGAATTAAATTTCATCTGATAGCACTGAGGGCTGGGTGCACCTCGGAGCAGCACAACAACATGTTTGCATTGTGGCTATAGTTAAAGGATGAATAGCAACAACAGGCGTTTGCATGGATGGAGTAGAAAAAACAACCACCAAAGTATTTCTAAATACTGGTAGCACACCTCATAAATGTAGGAACGCACACACATTTATAACTACACATCCTCATCTGAAGAGAAAGACAGACATGGATGTGTTTTTGATTTTGCCTAGAGTACAGACAGTTTGGTCAAAGACCTTGAGATTGAATATTTTGGCTTTTCACATGTTGATGGGTTCCTTCAGTTACTCTGAACTGCATTTTTTAGGCTGCTGTGGATGCAGACATGATTTGGACAGGCATACATAGGAAACACAGAAATCAGCCTTCCTCTCACCCTGTATTTACTATATGACCCTAAATTTTGACTAGATGTCTGTGTAGAAGAAATGGCAGATTTGCTTGTGACCATGGTGAAGATCCTCAGACAGTTTTTGGGTCAGCAGTGCATGGGAACACAGGCAGCCAGATGCGATGGCTGAGGAAGCCCCTTCCAGTCCTCATGCAATGAAGGGTCATATTCTCACCCAAATGGCCATTTTTAAGCTGTCTGTAGCCATGCACTTGTGTTTGGTCATGGCTATAAACTACTTTCTGTGGCCAGACTGGGTGAAAATTGTTGTTTCTAGCTATACCCTTGTGTCAATACACAAACAGGCCTGTGTGCGCTTCACCGAGAGACAGCCTGCATGAAGAATCAATAATTCACGAAGCATGAAACATCCTTTGATACAAATGAGTGGGTGAGTTCTCTGCAGTCAGTCAGTTACCAGCAATCCAGGTCCAGGATTATCACATACACTGTGTAGACACACATGCTTACTGTGCAGTAAACTACACCACTGCGCAGTAAAGCATCTCTTGGAGAAGCACCCATATCTCCCTTGCTGGACAAGCACCAACAAGTAGGTTATTGGGCTACAGGATGGAAATGGAATCCAAATGGCCCATAAGTGACAAAAACTGCCATTGAACACCTATGTAAATGTCACTTAGCTGAGTAAAGATAAGAAGACTTTAGCCTGGAGATCTCTAACCTGTTTAAGCGTTAACTCAGTCCCAAAAGGGCACTGGGTATAACCTCCCTCTCAGTGGGTTTCATAATTATTCTGAGATATAGTCAGAGGTGTAAAAGATAGCTCTGCACCCTGGGCAGCGGGGGTTCCTGGGATGCTGACAGCAGCAACGCAGCTACCTGGGCTGCTCTTTTTGTATCTCCCCCACTCCAAGTGGGCCCACAGAGATACTGCCCTGGTCGCTTCCCGCCTTCCCCACAGCTATGCTAATGGATACAGCCATGTTTGGAGGGAGTCAGGAGGGTTGTACTGATTCACCCCTCAGAGATTCATGTACTGCCATAGCAGCTGCTGAGAATGACTTAGCTCAGACCTACCAGGCAGAGAATTACACTTTCTCCTTCCTTCCTTAGGACCACCAAAGTGACCATTACTGCTCTGGGAAGGCCTGGGAGTCTGCTGCCATACAGGAGGGCAGGTGCCAAGAGGGAAGGGAGGATGGCCACATGAGACCTGAAGGAATAGCATAGAGGTCTGAGGACTGACATCTCTCACACTGAGCGCTACTGTCACTTTGGTCTGTGGCTCTCAAGTTAGGAAGGCGAACTCTGTTTTGAATTTTTAGCCTTTTACAAATTAGCATCGTCATTTTAGATTCAGGGTCAATCCGCATCATTCTTATCTCATGGACCTGAAGAAATGCCTGGCCTTTGTGGGCTGAGGACACGTGGCTCCTAATGCAAAGCTGAGAAGGGAATTCGCACAAAGTTGACCTTCTTAGGATGGTCCTGAGGGGGCCTTCCTTGCTTGAGGGAGAGGGGGAAAGCTGCAACAGGACCTGAGGGTTTGGACCAGAAGAGGCCTCTATCTAGGGTTTAGGGAGGAATAGGAGGGGTGGACAGCACCAACTGGGCTGGGCACTGACTGGAAGGTCCTTACTGGAGAAGGGGATGGGGTGGAAACTTGGGCGTTTCTTGCCCTTTAGAGCAAGAAGGCAAAAGGAAAAGGAATGAGGGGGTACAGATGCGATGGCTGGCATGCCAGGGGCTTGAGGGGACCTATGGACATCAGATTGAGCCTCTGGGTAAGAAACCTGTCCTGCAGACAAGGGTAGGGCTATAAGAGAGACTAGATGGCCCTCGATTCATCCAATCCTGTTCCTGGAGGACTTTCCAGGGAGGAAACAACTTTTCTACCTGCCTGGGGAGCCATAAAGATTTCACTGGTTGAGCCTACACAGAAAAAACCCCCAATACAGATACCCCAGCAAGGGGAAGGGGAACAAATAAGAAGGAGAAGGGACAAGACATGGGAATCCTGGAACTAGACTGGAGTCCAGTGCTGGGCTGACAGTCGGGAAGCAGAATTTACACAGTCAGTCACAGAAGCAATAGCAACATCCCAGGGAACTGACTGCAAGCCCTGCTTTGGGGTCATGACTCCCAACAGCTGGAGCAAGCTCCGGCTTCCATTCAGGGACACACCTCCACAAACACTTAATCTCTTGTTTACAAAAGCCTCATAATGGCACAAAGACCCTCGACTGCCGCAGAGGCTCGCTTTTGCTGCCTGCTACTGCAGAACGTCCTGCACCATAATGAGCCACACTTACATGTGCCTCAGTAACATTTTACTGCCTGGCTGCTGTTCCCCAGAGACCCACAGATGTGAGATTGGTAATATGCGAGGCCCTCCTGCTGAGCAACACTTTAAATAAATAATTGGCTCTCTTCTTTCAGTTCCTGAAGTGCCTGGGTGTTCCTATAGGATTTGAAAGCTTGCATGAAATCTCTTTGGGCAGTAAAATAAAATGATTCAGGTGAAAGATTCTTTTCTCCACCTCATTGGCATAATCCCAGTGCCTCCGTGTCAATCAAATGGAGTTATACCCCATTTGCACCAAACTGACTCCAGGCTCTGCCCCAGTGTTTTTACAATGCTCTGGAGAAAAGAGCTCCATAAATGTGGAGGCCTTTGATGGACATATGGTAGCCCATCCATGTTGCTCAGTTTGTCACATGGCACACATGCCAGACAAACGCAGCATTCCCATCTGAAATGCTGCAGCTGTGACAGTGTTTGAAAGGCCCTTTTGAGAGGGAGTTAGTCCTAGGCTGGCTTTGCAGCACACACAAGGCCTCCACCTGGAATCCTCCCTTCCCCCCGCAACATGCTCACATAAGCAACCTTCCTTTCAGCAAACTCCTCTTTCCAATGCCTCAGCTCCCCCACAGAGAGACCTCCCCATATTTAGCCCCCCATTCAACCTAGAAAATGGCTAACCTCCCTGCTCCCATTTTCTTTCTCCCCTGCAGGATGGGGCACCTGGAAGAAGCACTAGAATAAAGGCACATAACCTCCATCCTCACCTCCCTTCTGCTTCCAATCACTTTTTCACACATTATTGCCAGTAATTGGTTGGCTTTTCAAAGAGCAGGTGTGTCTCAGCTTATTAATTGCTCAGCACCAGCTCTCTACTCCAACTCTTTTCAGAAAAGTGTTAATTACCCTGCTTGAAAGGTTTGCATCCAGCTTAGCACCCCAGCAAAGGCAACTGAGAACCAAGTAGCCAGGTGGCTATAAAACACTGAAACATCCACTCTGATTAGGGGAACAAAGGAACAAAGATGAAATATGGCTGCCCCTGGCTTTGCCAGGCAGAAGGGTATTTTGGGCACCTTCCTTGTGCCTTCGTTCCTTAAGCAGACATCCATGTGTCCTTACACTGACTGGTGCACGCAGGCAGAAGTAGCCACAACATTCATAGCATGTGCCTTCTGCCCCTTGCAGCCAAGAGCTGGGAGGAATCCACATGTCCATGTGAGGAGTTGGCCCTCTTTGAAGCACCATCCTGACAGCTTTTGCTTGCTGTGTGTTACTAGGGGGCTGCAGCTGGACATATGGTTAGGACAGCTGGCTCACTTGGCATCCAGCTTTCTGCAGTCAGATCACAGAAGGATACTGGGGAGGCAGGCACATACATCAAAAATAAGAAAAGAAAAATGTAACACTTATCCCAAGCAGAGATTTGATCTCAAAAAAGGGAGAGATTCTGTGAAGTCCACTAAGGACTTTATTATTCCCTGGATTTTACATGGAAAGTACCCACACACCACAATTATAAGTGCCATAGTAAAACTCTTAAGCCAGATAAACTCAATAGGAAGTTATGCAAAGCTCAGACAGGTAAAGCTGTGGTTTATTTCCCCTGCAGTTAATGGATGAACAGACTTCAGGCATCTTCTTTCGTCTTCAGGGCTGGGAGAGAGGGAGAATGATGTCTAATCTGGAATAGGCAGATTCCATCAGCAAAAAGAATTTCTCGTCTGTCAGTAAATTCCAGGGAGGATGAGGAAGACAAGAAAAATGAGTGATGTGAGTCATACAGATAGAGAGAGTACTGTTTTGGTTAACAAAACACAGGTGCTGATGAGATCCCCTGTCATAAAACACAAGGCTCTTGTCTTTGAGGATGGGAAAAAATGGAAAGTATGTTTTTGTTTTCTTGGCACATGAAGTTTCATTATCCATCAATGCAAGATGGAAAGGATCATGGTCATCTTCTCATGATCACTGGGTGGCCAAGTACTGACAGAGACTTCCTTCTTTCCTGTGCTATCAAAAAACTTCATCCATCAGGACAGAACTGGACAGAAAATACCCCTAACAATTTCTGTGTGTCCTTATGGCATGTTATTCCTATTATGCTTGATGTAGGGACAGATAGATTGTAAATATAGATTATATCATTGATAGTGTTGTACCAATAGCAATATTGCAAATATTGATATTGTTACATGAATACTAGTACCAGTACCAAAGCCTTAAACTCTCCATCACCTGTGTCAACCAGCCAATAACCAAAAAAGGGATACAGGAAAAAAACTCCTAAGGTTTCCCTGATTGTTATTCTTGACTTTTCCTAGTTTTGTGCTCTACCTTGCTGGAGACTATGGCCATTGAAGTGATGCCAGGGAAGTGCCATGTACATCTTCTTGGCACAAAGCACCAGAGAGATTGGAACTAAGAGGTTTTTTGCACAGCTCTGAGCTTTGTCAAAAGCCTTGAGTTTGGTAGCTTGATTTGCACTCAAATCTCTTGGGAGATAGATGTTCCTTTAAAGAGAGTCAGGAAAAGAGCAGAAAGGAAGATGCAGAGGAAAAATGGGATGGAAGTGTGAGCAGGCAGGATGGAGCATAAAGAACAGAGGTCGAAAAAAGGAGCAGAGAAGGAGAGCTAGCTGTACAAATACAGATACAAGTAATGCCAGCCTAATCTGAGAGTCCATGGTGGTATTCTTTCATCCAAAGTACATGCATTTTAGGAATGCAAAGCTGCTATCTCTCTGCCCATCTCTTCATTTTGCTGCAACATCTTAGTGCTTCCCAATCTTACTGGCTCACACACCCCTCTAATCAAGCAGCAGGAAAGGTGATGGCCAAGAAATTTCTGTCTTCCTTCCATCCAAGGGAAGAAATCTTTTCTCTTCCTCCAGATGATTTCCCTGCCCACTCACAGGTCTGGCTTGAGGGGACATGGAAATGGCATCCATTCTTTAGCCCCATGGTCCACTGAAAGTGTGATGGAGGAGAGGTCCCTCCACCACCTGTCCTACTGCAGACTTTCGGACTGGCTGTCCCACGGGTTTCAGCAAACAGTGGGGACTAGAAATCACATCAGCTCCCTATACCACAGCTCCTGAGCACTGAACACAGGGAATAGAGGAAACTCCTGAAAGCCCAAAGGAGGTCCCTGTCACAGCAGCCCCATTGGTAAAGGCAGTGTCAGCCACCCAGCACAGCCCTACAACATTAGGGAGGGAAGGAAGGTGAGGCTCATCCTCTGCAAGCCTTGATATAAGACCCTAAGGATTCAGCCTCATGTCTGGATGCCAATCTGGGTAAAACCTTCCCTGTCTTTCAGTTTATCTGGACTATGACCCTGGCTGCACACAGAGAAAGCAGGTGTATGGACTGCAGGGGATCACAGTGGTGCTTTGAGTGGGAGGTTGTGAAAAACATAGGTAGATGCCCAATGGCAGCTCTCAGGGTACCATTACTGTGTTACATGATTGGCTGAGTGCGACTCTATGCTGCCGTCCAACATGCAACTGCAGCTGACACGGACACATCTGAGCCCTAGCTCAGGTACAATGAACAGTGTACATACCTACTGCACCATAGAACTTGGCACAGACCACAAAACCCACCTGGGACCTTGTGTTCATGTTGAGCTCCACAGTGCTGTGGCTATACTGATAGTAGTAACCCTGTTAGATAGTGCATCACTGATGTGGGGGCATCTACATGAATAGGAGTTGCTCCTGGGAGCACAGGAAAGATGTAGTCTAAGGCTATCCTAGTGGCTGGCCATCAGGTATCCAGCACATTCCAATACTGAGTTTCTCTAGCCTCTGCTTGCTTTCTGTAGCCCCAGTGCGATCCCTACCAAAGAAATGTCAGATGTTCTATGCAACCATGCTGGGAAGGGAGGTTGGGTTGGCTTATTATTAGTATAGAAACCTGAGTGACAGATGTGCCACTGGAAAGTCAGGCAAAAGTGGGGGAAGGGAGTAAAGCTGTGAGAGTCTTCAAATGATTTATCTTAAAATAAATGCCTTGCATTACCCATCATTCTTGTTAGCTCTCACATCTGGGCCCCGCAAGGCTCCATCTCTCCTTGGTGCCTGGTGTTCACTTTGAACTACGACATTTTGGAGAACTGAGAACAATGGAGCTGATTGAACATCAAGGTCTGTTTCCAGAAAGCTTTCCGGTTTGGGAGGATTAGCCTTGCTGAGTATGAAGAAATGAAGCTAAATGCCACAGTAGGAAGAGAACCAGACATCTCCTAGCACAGGCAGCTTCATGCCATATAGACATAAAATGCCGTCCCCTTCTCCCTGGGGATACCAAGAAACACAAAAAAAAGCTCATGAAAAGTACTTTGTAAAATCATGGGTGGGGAAAGAGGAGATCAAGGCATGTGAGCAGAGCTGGCCATCAGCATACTGAGCATTAAAAACAGGAATACCACCTGGGTTCTTTCTCCCAGAGATGTTAGAAGATCCTGTTCTTTGCAATATGAATACAGATGATAGATCTGTGCATGTAAGCATGCATTCAGGAAAGCTTTCCATGGCTGTGCTAATGAATACAGAGCAGTTGGTTAGTGGGTATAACTAAGAGCAGTGGGATAGAAAGAAGAAAAAAATAGATTTAATAGTGGGGTAGGGGGGTGCCTAACTGAGAACAATGAAAATATGGATGCACACACTCACAGATGCTAAAGGTCAGACTTGGCAGTATGACCCTCTGCTCTGTCCTTCTATATAACATAGGCCAGGGTGTGCCACCTGGCAAGTCCTGCCCTGAAATGACAGACTCTCCACTGAAAGTGACAGAATTGTCCAACAAGGTTGGAGAAATACAGAAATATCTAATCTAGAGAAGTGGGTCTTTTCCCTTGTCTTTGAATCAGGCAGACAGCAATCTCTGATACAATGCATCTTGCAACTCAAAACTAAAGCTAATGTTCTTGGTTATTTGTCTGATTCTTGGCATAAGCTATAAAAAGATATACAGAGCCATCCAACAGATGCAGCTGGATGATATCACTTTATTTTTAGCTTGTAAGAGCTGACTTTACCTCTTGAAAAAATAAGTCTGCTCTGTATATGCTTCTGCTCCTTGAAATGCTGAACAATGTTGTTCCAAGATGCTCACCGTGGACAAGGCAATAGTAGCTAGCCATGAAAGAGCCAGCCTGGATGGGATTCCCCCTTGACCATCCATTTGATCAGGAAAGGCATGCGGGTCCTCAACACTAACACAATGAGGCTGAGATTTCCCAAGATTCTCAGATTAGGGTATCCTTTTCCATAAATTTTAGTGGGCACAGGGCAGTCTTTGATGGCTTTGAAAAATCCCAACATAAAATCCTACATTTCCAATGCAAAAATTAGGGGTCTGATCAGTGTGGAGCAGAACATGTCTCACTGTTTAAAAACACAGCACAACAGTTGGGAACTGCTAGACAGAGCAGAATATAAAGGATAGCTATTTCTCTGTGGGAGATGGGCAGTGACCCAGGACAGATTGCTTGTGACCAGCTGACTCAGATGCTGGGCTAAGGTCATTATCAATACATGCTGCAGCCTGCTGGTCCTGCATGCAAGGCTTGGGGATGGAATATATTTATGCATGATAAACCAGGGAAAATGGATACTCCCAACAAATATCAACAAGTTTGATGGGTGAATATAATAAAGAAACAAAAAACATTATCCGCTGGTGATTTTCCTTACAGACTTTACACCAAGGACAGATTCTGCTAAAGCAGAATATACTCACATTAAAAAGGTGAAGTGTCTCATCATTGCTTGCTGGAAACCAAATATGTGTGGAGTACTTACTTTTCAATAGCTCAGCCTGGTCTGGTCCTTTACTATAGATGAAGAGGGAATGGTGACAAGGGTTATCAATCCAGATTCCTTTAATAACCTGCAGCACCATTTCTGGTGCCGTCCCAGTACTGATCCATGCCATGTCCAAGTAGGCACACATGTCTGCACCTCTCACTGTGATTTTCTCACTCTTCCTATATAACTGCCAATAGGGAACAAGACAAACTAACCTAGCGTCTCTCCAGGGGCTCAATGAAAGTGCAATAACCTAGGTTCAAGGTCAGGGAAACAAAGCCCCATCTTCCCCTCCAGACTGCCCCACAAAGGTGGTTGGGTGACTACTGTGGGTTTAATAAGGGTCAAAGAACTTCCGAAACTGTCAGGGGGCATGGACCGCAGACAGATACAGTTTAAAAGGGGGAAGGAATATGTACTGCCTGCGAATACAGGGTCAGTTGATCTGTTGTGACTATTCCACCTGACTGCTCCTATTCTGCAGTAAGTGAAGCTAAATCACAAGAAGTTAGCCTGCTTTCTTCATGGGAGAGTTGCCCTGTTTTAGCATCCACTTACTACAGGCTAAGAGCAGAAGGCTGAATGGGTTACAACAGATTCAGCTGAACAGTAGTAACCCTCCCCTGCTCCCAATCCTACAGTTGTTTGTCTGTCCATGTCAAAACACTTCTAACCCATCTAGGACAGAACTGAATACAAAGATAAAAACTGAGACTAGTGGTCTGAGAAGAAGCAAATGTCAGATATGATTCTGGTCCAAAAAAAGGGAGCTGGCCCCATCTCTGATAAATACCAAAATACCAACTCAGTCTCCTATTTGGACAAGCAAAATATATATCCCTTTAATTGAAGCAATTGTATAAACAGAAAGATAAAGCAGGTAAATTATTGGCATATAGGAAATGAGCAGAACAAGCTGCTTTTGACATTATCTCTGCACGGAGAGAAGAGGAAATAAGCATTGTTCTAAATTGCCATTTTGGAAACCATTAAATACCATCCATATCTGAAGACATATTTCTTCCTGAAGACTTTGATCACTCCATGGATACTGGCACATTCAAAACACCCTCATCTGAGTATAATATAGAACTAAATGCAAATGTAAGTTCAACAGAAATAGAGAATTATCCCCAAACAAATTACCAAGGCCAGATTGTTTTTTGAAAGCTTTTGGCTGGAAATCAATGAACAGAGTGCATTTAAAGTTCTTTAATGTAGGCACCAGGCCAACGGGATACAAAACCAATTCAAATTAGCTATATTAATTATTTTTAAATCAGATAAAACAGGAAATAAAAGAATGCAGTGACTGCCAGCAAGAAAAGATCAGTGCACTGTACCTCCAGTCCGAGTCATTTTTGTAATAGGAAACTTAGAAACCAGCAATACTCAAACCCCAGACTACCTAGGTAGAATTGTCAGCGATGGGAGTGTCTTCCCATTGCCCAGAGTTTGAAAGGTTTTTATGCAATCCAGGGACTCTCTCTTCTATTCAAAAAGCATGGATTTAGGCCAAATCTTGTTATGGATCAAAGCCCAATCCTGACAAATGGATTGTAGCTAAGCTGTACACAGCAGGGGTCTCCATGAAAACCAGGAGAGGAAGAATGTTCCTGCATACAGCAGAAGTAGATGAGCCATTCCTAACTAAATGACTAAAGCTTCAGGTCTATAATAGCCACCAGCTCTGCTGACCTCCCGATCTCTGAAGTAATGGCTCCTGAAAAAAATAGTTGCCAATCCTGAATTCCTCTCCTGAAATCTCCACAGATCTCTGGGGCTAGAAGTAGTTTATAATACTATTAGCTCCAGTTTGCACAGGAGCCCAAATACAGCACTGGACCCGGGCTATTTAGCTTGTCTCTCAGCAAAGCTAATAAGTCTAGCACGGGGTGCTCAAACCCTCAAAGCCAAATCCAGCCAACACAGCCATGGCATCCAATCTACAGAGGTCCCCACAGGTCGGAAAATTTGGTGGTGGGAGAGAATACTGCCACTTTTCCCATCCTGCCAAATAACTAAGCCCTATGGGGCTGGATTCTGCCCTGCCTGAGCCATTGCCACATGGCTGGATCAGCCCTGGGCCCACCTCTCCCTTGTCATGAATCCAGATTGGGGCCAGGCCCCTTCCCACTGCCCACGTGGCCAGATTAGTGTCAGGCCACATCCACTGCAGCTGGATAAGAGCCAGGCTGTCCCACATGGCTGTATTGGGCCCTGCCTACCTGCGTGTCAGATCAGGAATCTGTTGTGCCCTCCCCACATGCTAGATTGAGCCCAACAGCCAGCTCCAGCCCGCAGATGGACCTGGCACTACCCGTCTGGCCAGGGGGGTGATAAGTTTGGGCTCCACCGGTCTAGCAGTATCTGTGCAGTGTTGTGCTGTGTCCTCTAGGAAGACACTGCCTGGCATTGATCGAGGACCAATTTTTCACACTTGGGATAAACGTGACATTTCAGGGAGTCTTTGGGGACAACAGAGTGCAGCCTCCAAATTCAGAGCTGTTCCAAAAACTGCTGGACAGCCAATTACTTTCTCTCTCCCCTTCCCTAGCCTCCCACAAAACCTCCTACCACCCTATGCAAACCCTGCCTACATGGGATCCTGTCAGTGCCCGGCACTACCATGTAGCACAGTTGTGCCCTTTGTCTCAAGGGGAAAAAACTGCAGTGGGAATGAATTCAATCTACCACTCAGCTCTTGGCAGAGATTGAACACTGCATATAAAATTAACTGGAGTCAGTCTCATTTACTGGAAGCTATTGCTGGAAACATGATTGCATATCGCTGGTGTGTCTCACTGACAGCATGCAATGCAGATATTTGTTTAGGAATTAAATTACAAGGCAGTGTATAGAGATCTGCCAACTCTGATGAAATACGTATGATGCAAAATAAAGGATGGTAGATCTCTCTAGACAACTGTTTCCCTGCAAAGTTGGATGGAGGCTGGGGACATGTAAGCTGGCCCAACTAGTACTTACGGGGAAGGCAAGGCATAGAACATTTACCCCCAACCTATGGATTCTGGGATTTGGGTAATATCCCTGGAGATTGCTCTTTGGCTAAATCTTCCATACCCTGGTCTCAAGCTGGCAAATGATAAGCATGAGATAAATATTTGAACTATTTTCCCTGTCGCTACCACAAGTTGTTCTGGTTGCTGGATGGAAAAAGGACGTCAGTTTTTGTCTCCCAGATGAGAACCTCCTCCCCTGGAGCAGAGATGGAGGCAGGTGTTCTCCTCTTCTGCCTGCCCCCCAGCTTTCTGTTTTTATCACTCTCTGGGTGCTGATATAAGTAACATTTGTTGTGCAATCAGCCCCCTGAAAGTGCTCTACAGCCATGCTGTGACACATGTGCACGGCTGCAGATCACTTTAAAAGTCACTATGCATGTGACAAATTAACCCTCGTCTACTGAGGGATCAGATGAAGGGGCTCCGAAGAGAAGCACTTTAAGGAATCCTTGCACACAGATCTGGGCTGCCCCAGCGCTGTCTGCAGGAAGGAAGTGGGGAAGGGGGTGGGGGTGGGGTGGGGTGGGGTGAGGGGGAGAGCTCTGAGCTGGGGTTTGCCTGGCCTGATCTGGAAGGTGGAGAGTGGATCGGAGGCCCCTTCACTCATGGCCTCCCATCCAGCCCCCTCCCCCTTCAGCACAAGCTGGGCAAACCCCAGCCTGCTCCCTTCTCCCCACTCCTTTCCTACAGATAGCACCAAAGCCAGGGGGAGGGGGAAGGGGAGGAGAAGGGGAAGATGCAAGCAGGCTTCTCCACTGGATCAGTTCCAAAATGGAGCTCAATCCCCCTCCTCCCCAACCCAACAGACAAGCATCCCTTGAGTTGGGGGTTGGGGGGGGAGGGAAGTTGCTTTAACTCACGGTGCTTTCTGTAAAGAACCATGAGTTAGAGCAGAGAGCTTCATGTCTGTCAGCACCCTCTCTCTTCATCAGCCTGTGATTTATGGGTTCTTATCTAAGAGCATCAGCACCTTCCTTGCCATCTTTCCATGTCTTTCCCAAGTAGCAGCAGCATAAAGGTATTTCAGGTCTTAAACAATAGCAATAAAAACTGATGAAAGTCTGGCCAGCTCTCACTAACTGCAGCCTGGAAAAGCTGTGGACTGCTGCAGAGGCCCTGGAGCTGCCTGCCCTCAGACTGGGAAGACAGCAACACAGCAGTTCACCACATATAATTTTAAGAGCCACATGGATGCTCCCTCACCAAGGCTGTTCCTTACCTTTTCCAAGAGAGCACAGTTTTCCACCCAGGACATTAAATATGAGTATAGAACACTGTATGCTCTCGGGCATTGCTCTGTTTTCTTCCTAGTCTTCCACATCCCAGACAAGCACCTGCACTACTGAGCCACTCTTCTGCCAGCTCCCACCCTCTTTATGCATAAAGTGATAACAATTATAATCCCTTTTCCTATTGTAACCAATTCTTACTATGTTGCTAGGGCATATGCCAGCCTCAGGCTCTGCATTACAAGTGCCCTGCCTTGCATCGGTGTACATGTCTAGCCAGCATCATACATGACATTTTTAAAGCATAAATGCTCAGATATCCTGGCAGCCTTTGAATATATTCCATGGTGGATGTCTCTTCATGGGTAAGCATGGAAAGAAATCTCACCCCTCCTGCAGGGACAGCCAAACAGGTTAAGACAGAATGAGATGTCTTGCCTTATCCAGCTGTTTTGAGAAACCAAACATATACATCAGCTTCGGGCATTTCCAGTAGGCAGTGTAGAGAGCAGGACCCCAGAGCAGGTCCAGTTTGGGATATGCATGGTTCTCTTATGTCCCCTCACATTGGCATTAATTCCCCTGGGAGCAGTTCTAGCCCTGTGTGAAAGTCTGGCATTATATTCTGTGACTGCAAAACATGGATTTACTTGCACACACAACAAGAGAGACTGGCAGCAAGATATCAGTCCCTCAGTGGGCCTAGCCGATACTAATCCCTGTTTTTTGTGGGAAAAATTACATTTTTATTTTGCAGGCTGAAACTGTTCAGAAGCACACAAATACAGCAGCCGCAGAGGTCATCTCTGCATTGTGTGACATTGCGACATTGTGTGTGGCCGTCTAGCTCACAATTTCATCCCTAAGTGGAAAATGGTATAATTTCATGTTGCAGGCCAGATTTCTCTGCTGGTTGGTACATTACCATGTCAGGAGCTGCTAAATAAATGGTGTTATATTTAGGAGTTATAAATGGTGAGTAGCAGCAGCAGCAGCAGCTCAGACACAACACCTGGAATACAGGCCTGGGATACAAAAAAAATTTCAAAGAGCAGAAGCTGATCTGGTGGGGATATAATAGGATAATATCTTGTTTCTGTGCAGTGCAAGAATATGTGGAATAGACTGAATAACCTCTCAGGAAGGCTGCAGGTCATTTTATCTCCTTCAGCCCTCAAGCAGAAGAGGCAAAGAGGACACACAGCACCTGTCTCCTCTTTAATCTGGTGACTTAGTGGCTTGGCTGAGCTTTGCAACCACTTTGTTCTGATGCACAAATCTTGGTGGCATGAAAATGAGAGAACAGGAAACACCAAAGATGCTCACCAGGTTAAGACAGAAACAAAAATGGCAAGGGGCATGTAGAGCTAGACCCAGTTCAGAAAACAGGCTGAGAATAGACAACAGAGAACACTGCTAACTGAGAATGCCTACACAAAAGGATGGACAGGCTGGACCACCAACTGCAGATGCTGGTCATCTGCTGCCTCCAAAATTCATGGCCTCTGGTCTTGCAATGTGTAAGCACCTCAGAATCTGCAGCACATTTATCTGCATGCACCCCTGTGAGGCAAGATACTGCTAGGAACTTCACTGTACAGAAGAGAACCAAGGCTCAGAGAGGCTGAATGGCTTGTCCATGGTTAGGCCAGGAGTCCATGGAGAAGCAGGAAAGTGCATCTGGCTCTCTGAATTCCAAGAGTAGTATCCAAATCTCTAGAGCATCTTTCCCCTCATCAGACCTCTGATTTAAGAACCAAAAATATATATATCAAAACTGCAGAGGAAGGATGCATACCACATATTTTATTGCAGCAACACATTTCAGCTTCCTACATCCAGCCTCCTACAAGGCTGGGAAGGAGGAACCCTCTCTACTGTAAGAATTCCTCCCCTAACTGGCCTTGCCGGGAATTTGTGTACATGGCTGAATTTACTTCTGTCTGTTTGCTGCTGAAACAAAAGCTGAACAAGGGAATTAATGAGACACCATTTTAACTGATGCTGAGTGAACAGTTTAGGAGCAAACATTAGAGCAGGGGTGGGCAAAATGCAGCCCGGGAGCCGGATGCAGCCCAGTAGGCCATTCTGTCTGGCCCACAGGGCCCCTAAAAATTTAGAAAATTAATATTAAACTTCCCTGGGCTGCTTGTCATGTGGCCCTCAATGGCTTGCCAAAACTTAGTAAGTGGCCCTCCACCCAAAATAATTGCCCACCCCTGCACTAGAGTCTTCTTCCATGACTAAATAAAGAAGTAACTTTGCAAGGAGGCATCAGGCCTGTGTGAAACGGCTAGTATTTGCTTCGGATGTGGATTCGGTCAATTCAGGGGACAGTGATTTGATTCGGTGATTCGAATCACTGTCCCAAATTGATTCTCTGAATCACACAGGCCCATCTCCTACCCATTCTCCCAGCCCTGGAAATGGCTGCCCCCCCCAGCCCCAGCTCCCAGCACTTTGGGGAAAAAAACCCCCAACTCTGGGTGATGCTGGGTGGGGAGGCAATCCCCACTGCCCCCTACTGCCCCATGCCCTGTGAGCTCCCCAATTCGCGCCCCCCCCCCCCCACTGTCGCAGCATCCCCCATGGCTGCCTTGCCTGCCCCAGCTCCAGCCCTTTAAGAAAAAAAAAACCTTACCTCACCAGTTCCTGATGGGGGGGGGGCGGTGTTGATCCCCACTTCCCCCCGCTGCCCCGTGCCACATAGAGAGCTCTTCCACAAGCTCCCCAAAGCCCCAAGGCCACTGCAGGAGCCAGGGAATTCAGGGTTTTTTTCCATTTTTTTCCCTTAAAGGGCCAGAGCTGGGGCAGGCAGGGCAGCTGGTGTGGGGGGAGCTGGGGGAGCAGGGCTTGGGGGGCTCACGGCAGAGCACCCCATGCAGCGGGGGTCAGTGAGGGGCAGTGAGGATCACCACCACCTCCAGCAGCGCCCAGTGAGTAGGGGCTTTTTTTTAAAGCACTAGGAACTGGGGCAGGCAGGACAGCCATGGTGGGGCTGGGGGAGCAGGCAGGGGATGAACCTGGCAGGGGTCCCCCCATGATCCCCTCCTCCAGTCCCCCTTCCCCCGCCCCCTACTTACTGGCATGGAATTCGGCAGGGACTGCCCAAATCACTGAAGCTCTCCAAATCTTTTTTGAAGATTCAGAGAGTTACAAAGGCTGGAAAGAACTTTACAAGGTTATCTATTCCATCTTCCCTATTAAAGGCAGGATTATCCCTAACGAAACCATCCTAGCCAACTGTCTATCCAATCTACTTTTGAAAATTTCCAGGGATGGATACTCCACAACTTCTCTAGGTAGCCTGTTCCAATGCTTGACCACCCCCACCCATAGCCAAAAAGTTCCTCCTAATCTCCAACCTAACTTTCTTTGTTGTATCTTAAGGCCATTGCTCCTAGTCCTGTCCCCTACAGCCCTGAGAAAAGCCTATGTCTACCCTCTCTGTAATGGTCCATCAGGTATTTGAAGACTTATCAAATCTCCCCTTGGTCTTCCCAACTCCAGACTAAATAACCCTCGCTCTTTCAGCCTGTCTGTGAAAGTCATGCTTCCCAGGCCTCTAATAGAGTCCAGCAGAGATTGACAAAATCTTTCTTCCTCCTTGAAGCGTGGGGGGCAAAACCGGACACATTATTCCAGGTGAGATCTTACCAGTGCTGAACAGCGCAACAGAATCACTTCCTTAGACTTGCAGGTGTCACTCCTGCTATTTCAGCCCAGTATACTGCTTTTTTCCCACCAAAAGCACACTATTAGCTCATATTCAGCTTGTGGTCTACTGTAACTAGGGTGATCATATGTCCTGGTTTGGCCAAGACACTCTCAGATTCTGTAGGCTGGTCCTAACCAGTTGGTCAAAAATCCCAGGCCAGATTCTGGAGAAGAGATAGAGTGGCATGGTGTGCCATGCAGACAGCTAGGCAAGCACTGCTGTTGCTGTGCTGGAGGAAGAAAATGCCATGCGTAGGCAAAGTGGCACCTGTGCCAGTCTGCCTGCCTTGCTCGCACACAGCAGCAACAGTGCCCGCCCACCCATCTGCCTGGCGTTTCATGCCACTTTGCCTCCCTACTGGACCCCAGCCTGGACTTTTGACCAACCAGCCAGGACTGGCCTATGGAATCCGGGAGTGTCCTGGCCAAACTGAGATATTTGGGCATCCTAACTATAACGCCCAGGTTTTTCTCTGCAGTACTGCAGCCTAGCCTGTCATTCCCCAGTCTATGTTTGTGTAGACTGATGCTTATGTTAGTGCTTCCTGGATAGAAGACTTTTCTGATGTACCATTTGAATAATTTGTTCATAGATCCTTTTTCTTCTCAGAAAAAAAAAGATTTGATAATGATATAAAAGGGAAGATTGCTTTGAAAAACTAATTATGCATAATTTTTGTTTTATTTCAGTGTGAGTAATGCTTTAACTTAATTTTGATGATTTGCTGAATAATTTCTCTTTGAATTATACAGGGATCTTTTCCCCTGGAATTTATAGCTATGTATATTGATATTAATAATTTATACAGAATTAAGTTAAAGGAATTATTATTGCAATGTTGGAAATTGTATTTTAAGACTTCATCTTATCATTTAATGAAACTAAAAAATTGTAATGAGTATTTTGTAATAAAAGTGATACAAATATCTTTAAAATATGCCCCAGTGTCTCTTGCTTAATGTGTCAAAGCCACTTATTCAGCAACGTCCCCCCCCCAAAAAAAACACTGCACTACTGCCCAGTATGGCCCTGATACAACCAAAGCCTCAAGCACATGCTTCATTGTCATTATTTGATATTTCAAAAGGTGCTTTTGTGGTATTTTTGTATACCCTACTAGAAAAAGTGCTTGAGCAGAATGGGGGTAGCACAACACCTCCCCCACGTAAACCTTCATTTCAAGAACAAGACACTTTTTTTTCTACTGGCCTTCTCCAGTATAAACACAGAACATGATTAACAATAAACTAAAGAAAACAGACTCCTATGCATGCAAAACTCTACATGTACACACATACAACATTCTCTTCCTCTGGGTAGAGGATGAGAAAGAGGTAACACGTGTATCAGATGTTAGTAGGCTGCTTAATCTGCTAATGGAAGCACTTATATCTCTCTCAATGACATGGGTGTATATGAACCTCTCCAGAACAGAGCAAGCACAGTTGAAATCACAATGAGGGAATAAAACCCTACAAGATGATCCCTGCACCATTTTAGCATTTAGCATGGGTGGACCCTAAATTAAGAATTTTATGAGTGATTGGATGATAAACCTCTGTACAAGTAAAATGATAACCCGGTGCAACTGCAAAGGCCAAATACATTATATGTAGTCACTATAAAAAAAAGCCACCTGCATCCAAGCAATGTGAAAAGTACACATCCAACCCCAGTTCCCCTCCCCCACAGTGTAAGCCTGCCTCCTGGTGGCACTATTTTAATTCGGGTGGATGCTGTGCTGTGAGCATGAGAAGGCCATACAGGAATCAGGACAGCAAAGCACTTACACTGCAAAGCAGCAAGGAGCAGCTGATATGCCTAATGCCAGACCCCAGTGTTCATAACATATGTCTTGCCTTTCAGTTTTTAAAACACAAAAGATGCAATGTCTGCTTTTCTGTAAAGGAATAACAAAGGCTGCCTGCATTCTGCTTTTACCTCAGACGACAGATTTTACCCTCAGAAGGGCTCAGAAGCACAACTTCTCACTTAGTCCCTTTGATCAAGTTTCAGCATCTGGAACTGTGCATGCCTTGGAGAAGAATAGATATGTCCCAGAACTGCTGTACGAAAGAGGGCCATTTTTAGTAACGACACCATTTCCCTAGCACAACCTCCTTTTAGGCTACACAGAAACACACCTGTAAGCCTTGGTTTTATATCTGTTTTTATAGTAATAATTATTAATTACAGACAACAGGAGTGATAATAATCATTGCTCTGCCTTGAAGCAAATGGATTCTTTTTGTTTCATTTCTAAAGGTAAAATTACTCCTTGTTGGCTGTGCTGCTTCTCCGCTGGCCCTGTCCATCAGGAGTAGTAACAAGCGCAGCAAGGGGCAGTCCTGTTGCCAATGCCTCACCAGGATGCCAGTTTGGGCTCGCCTCTCTATGGAGCAGAGCCCACTCTGGAACAGCAGAGGGGGAGTGTAGTCAGCACTCCCCTACCCCCCGATATAATGTTAACCTTGATCCACTTCCCCACAGGCACAGGGAAGGGGCTTCTTATGAACTGTTTCCTGGAAGCTTCACAGTGCAGCCCAGAACTGCAGCAGCTCAGGCTTTTGCCTACACGGTCACAAAGAAGGTTGCAGGATTCAGCCAGGGTGTGAGGTGCTTGAATCCGATTCAGGGGCTGACGCCTTGCTGCTGATCATGCATAAGAGCAGGTGCAGGTTGACTCCTTTACAGACTTTTGCTATTGATCTCAGGCATACTGCAGTTAAGATTTACTGCCAAGGTTCAAATTACACTTTGACTCTTGGGGGAGGTCTGCAAAAAAAAACTGGCCGGAGTTGGAGCTATGCACATGGGTTCCTGCCAGTACTGAGGGGCTGGGGCCAGTGGCGGTGGCAGTTGGAAGGAGCCGCCACCATGGTGCCTGGGCTGCTTAGAAAGGCGTGGAGCTGTGCATGGTGGTGCATGGGCTCCAGGCTGCAGCAGGGGCGAAGGGGTGCTGGCCAGCTCATGGAGATGGAATTCTCATCTCTTATGGGGGGCTCTCGTCTCTTATAGAGGGGCTCAGCACCCCCAAACTCTCCCATAATTTGAACCCTGTTTACTGTACCTCCAACATTGCTTTTCTCTGAGCTCTCCAGCCATCTCTGCTTCTTTTTCTGACTGCCTTCCCTGATGCTCATCCTCAGGAACTCAGTGCTTTTGCTGACCCTAAACCAATTACATTTTGTTTTGTACCCTGCAGTATGGCTTTATTCTCAGTTGGAACAATTATATAACAGCAGGGGGATCCTGCATGTTTTTCCACTCCTTTCCCGATATAGTTTCAATTAATAATTTAAATAAAGTAATGTTACTGAAGAGGACAGCATCTTTTAGCTTCAAATGACTGTGCTGCAAACACTTCTGAACAATTATGAGTATGAAGGGAAAAAACAACAAAAATATCAGCCTGCAATTCACCTCTGTTTCTCTCCTTTTACCTCCTCCCCCACAATTAGGGTGACCACCTTTTTAAAATGTAAGGGTGGGACACATGCCTGCCTCTCCCACCACTGCAACAGGAACAGAGCCAAGCAGGGCAGGGGTGGATGTGGGCTGCCTACTGAGGGCTCGGGGCTCCCCACCCTGATGCCTTCCCCCCGGGAGCCCCACACTGCCACCCTGCAGCGGGGGTTGTGGCAGTGTGGAGCTGTGGCCCCTCCACTGCTGCCAGGTGGACAGGGGCACATCACCATGGTGGTATAAGGCTCCCAGGTGGGGAGGGCAGCAGGGCAGGGAGTCCTAAGCCCACAATGGGCAGCCCACATCTGCCCCCACCCTGGGCAAATCACCCATGGCTATATCCAGCTCTATGTCCCAGTCCTATGTACCACCCCTGCCCCACTCCCTCCCTCACCATGGGGGGGCCTCAATGTGCCCCACCTCTCCCCTGTAGACTTACCTGCAGGGAGATGCTCTCCATGCTGCCCTGCTGTGTTCCCAGCTATGTGAATGTGTGCGGGCATGCACATGGTGCACCCTGCATCCTGCTCCCAAGCACCCCCTTGCAGATGGGAAGCTTGCCAGCCTGCAAGGGGAAACCTGTCATTTCCCGTGGATCCCTGCATGATGCTGCAGTTCTGTGACAAATGAGGTCCTGGAGTCATGCAACCTGGGACTGGGCCTTGAGGTTCCCGTTCTGGGACTGTCCCACCCAATTAGGAGCAGGTGGTCACCCTACCCAGCATGCAAGGCTCTCATCTTAGATAGTTGTGCTTTTATTTCTTAACAATAGAGGCCAACACGGTTACTATGAAACCACTTTCAGCATAATGAGGTAGCCAAATGAAAATTAAGAGGCTGCAAACCTTGTCTGCTACACTTGGGCATAAGCACCAAGACCCTGATTCTCAAAAAGTATTTATGCTAGAGTCTGAAGTCATGAGTAAAATTCTGAGAAGCATTTAAGGAACTTCAGTGCCTGAGTCTCATCTTTCATGGCTGTTTTGGATAATTTTTTTTAAATCAGAAGAGCTGGTTGAACTGGTTTGAAATGATATTTCAGTGAAAAATTAAATTAATCTGAAATTCAATTAGATTAATTACATTAATCTGAATGTTAAAAAATCCTTATAGAGTCACAGTACAGAGGTCTGGAAGGGACCTTGAAAAGCCATTCAGCTCTTTTCCCTATTCCAGTTGTACCTGATGACAAAATGCTCTGGAGAGCTCCAGGGATGGAGATTCCATAGCTGCTTTCACTAATCTGTCCCAGTATTTAACTCTCCCTACAGATAGAAAGCTTCCCTTAATGTCTAACCCAGCACTGGCGCCCCTCATTGCTCCACAGACTTCACAGCCCCACTCACAGCACAGTCCCCAGACAGGCCACTCCATAAGAGTTAAACCAGTTGGAGAACACCCAGAAGAGGCAAATGTGTCTGAGAAGCAGAGCAGAGAATAGACTAGATGTCCCCTCAAGATCCTATCCAGCCTTATTTTTGACAGTTCCACAAACAACAAACTCCAGACAACCACCAAGCCAACCAACCAAATTCACTCACTACCAAGAATCAGTGATCAAATATCCCTATCAGGACATCTCCCTCTCTAAACCCTCCTGTCTGCCATCTCCCAGTTCTAAAGCTGGCCAAAACAATACTAGCCAAAGAAAACTGTAAGGTTTCTATCATATTAAAGAGGAGGTTTTTTAATGAAAACGTTAAAACGTTTAGAGAAAACTATTGGTGATGAAAATGAAAAGTTTCACAGAAACAAAAAGAACATCCTGCCTGACTCTATGAATTAGTAAAGACTACAAACACATACCAAATTAACAGCCTTCTCACTTTTTGTGTCATTATTATTACCTGAACCCTTTTAGGCTGTCAGCAGCTAGAGGTGCAGGGCCCCAGAACCAAGAACCCCTTCACCAATCTCCTTGACAGCTGGCAGGCTTTGTGGCCTCAGCAGGAGCTAGCAAGCCTGCAGCTGTCACCCTGCTGTGCCGTAACACACACAGTGTCATCCATGTCACGAGTTTTGCTTGTCTGCAGCTTGAGGTGCAGTTTCCCCCAAACCCCTGCACCTATCTCCTTAAAACTTGGCAGGCTTCATGCCCTCAGAAGGTGCTAGCTAGCATGCCTGCAGTTTTGACCCTGCTGTGGCTTAACACATAAACGTGACATGAGTTTTTTGCTTTCAAGATTTTGAGGTGCAGTTTCCCTAAAACCCCTGTACCTGTCTCCTTGAAACATGGCAGGCTACCATTTCTGCAAGTTTCATCCAAATCAGGCCAGAAATGACAAAGTTATAGGCTGTTTCAAGCTTCCCCATTATAGCCTATGGGTGAAACATCAAAACAGCATCAAAACAGTGAAACGTTCCACTAAACAAAACAGAACAGTGGTTTCGAATCGAAACAAAATTTGAAACAAAGCACTGTTCCGTTGAAACATCAAAACGCAAGACAAAACAGAACAGTGCCATTTCGCACAGCCCTAATCAACATGGTCTTCTGGATGTGGGCTTTTCTACTATAGTCTGTTTTTCTCTCTGCAAAGGTAGACCAGGGCAATGGCCTACAATCTGAATCACCAGAGAAACTGGAGCACATGTAGGAGGTAGCCCCTTGCTTGATAAACGGTCCACCTGCATACAGGCATGCATCTGTGCATGGTACCTGCATGGTCTGCCATTATTATGCTCCTTACAGTGGCTCCCTCTGTAATGCATTTTTACTGTAGCCTGTAGTGAAATTCTAGCATTTCCTCTCCCCACTGATCAATGGACACACACTTTTGATCAGCCACATATTGTTAAGATCATTTATAAATTAGCCCACAGTAATGGCAAGTGCAGTTGAAAATGTAGGTGGAACTGTTAGTGCCCCTACCACCTTCAACAATCCCAGTCTTAACATAACACCTACACTGTGCAAAGATGTGGCTCATTCTGCCATCTCAGTCACTTGCTCACCCTTACCCTCTGAGCATGGATTAAATCCTGGTCAAGGAGAAGATGATTCATGCCAAGTGTTTTACTTCCAGATGTAACCCAGGAACACCCAAGGGCGTGCCTGTCCTCAAATGGAAGGGATAGAAGAGGCAGGCGACAGTGCTGCAAAAGGGACACCTGTGATTTGAGCTCAGGTCCCTCTTTCCTCTAGAGAGTCAGCTCCATGCCAATGCTCTTAACTATTTATAGTTTATTAAATTACAATATACATACTATCCTTATTCAATATATACAGGTAAATATTTAGAGTAGGTATCAGCCAACAGTGGCGATGCATAGTGGGTGCACAGGGGGTGCACAGGGGTGCACATGCACCCCTTGAGAGCACTGGTGCACTTCCTGACAGCCAGCATTCCCAGGCGGTGGGGGCAGGCGAGAGCCTCCCAGTGGCCAGAAGTGAGGAGGAGCTGTGGCCTTCTCAACCCTGGGCCCTACTTATGGGGAGGCCTGGCGCAACAGGGGAGTCCTCAAAATGCCCGTGTAAGGAGGAGGGGTAGATACGTAGATGGGTGAACCAGGTAAGTTTGGGTCAACAGGTAGTTTACAGGGAACCCAAAGGAACCACTAGTAGAGTACAACTGGTTAAAAAAAGAAGGGCAGGGCGGAGGATGTGAGCAGGCAACAAACCAATGAGGAACAAATTATACATGACTAAACCAATCCCATCACATGCTGCACAACATATCCACAATCAGGATAACAGTTTTACAGAATATAGGTGCAGCTTTACACAATGTAAGGCACATCTACCCCTGGATTCCAGTTAGCAAGGGGAACCTCCCTCCTACGGGTCTGGCTGGGAGGAAACCTTTTCTCCACAGTTTCCCTCTGGGGGGGGGGCCTTATTTCAGGAATGCCTCCCGTGTGGGACCCGATGCCACCAGCAACTCACAGTCCTCTCTGAGGAGCCATCGACTGGGCCTCAGGGTCCTCCGCTCAGTCAGAGGGCCCCTCCCCGTGGTGTCTTCCTCACCTGGAGACCTCCCCTCCTGGCCCTGTGCCCCGCTTTGGGCACCAAGGGTTCTTCCAGCTCCCGGCGGGGATGGAGCCGCTGCTGGCTGGATTTACCCAGCCTTAGACCTAGGCCTTCCCTTTCCGGGGCCCTGCTCTAGACTCCAGGGCTCTTTTCGTTCCTTGGCCAGGCCACACTGTGGGGCTCTGGCTATCCGGCTTACGCCAGGGCTAACCTGAGCAACATCAAGCTGCTCTCCATGTGCCGGTCTGCACACCGGGTGGGGCCTCGAGCTACTCCCAGGGCCAGCTCTCCATGCGCCGGTCTGCACACCGTTCCATCCAGCCCCCCGCCACAATGCAGCTCCCAGAGCCTGAGCCCTGTGCACTGATCTGCACACCACTGGGGCGAAGATGGGATCCTGGTGGAGGCCCTCTTCAGGCTCTTCCCACTCCAGCGTCCCTTGCCACCACCCCCTGTGCAGCTCATCCCACTCCTTTTACACCCTCAGGTGGCTCTCCACACACAAAGTCCAGAGGACATGCAGTTTGCCGGTCCGAACTCGGTCCGGGAGCTCCTCACCTCCTCCCTTTGGGAAAGGGGCAGTGTCACTCCTCCCCGCTCTCCCCTGATCGGTGGATTGGCTCAACCAATCAGAATTGAGAAGTCTTGAGCCTGGGACACACCGGGGCTCAGGCAGGTAAGTCTGCTACACAGGCTTGTAGTCCTGTGTGTACCCAAGCACTGCCCTTTCTTAAAGAGGTAATGTTATACACTCAATACCCCTCTGAGGCAGGGCAATATAATCACCTCCACTGTACAGGAAGGAAGCTGAGACTCTAAGGCTCACAAACCCTTTGCAGACTAGTTAATTCCTGAGAGCCACAAAAGAAGCAGAAACTTAAGCTCTTAAACCCCATGCAACAGAGTACCACTCTGACTATCGGAACAAATTGTTTCTCCAGCATTTGAGCTGCTAGGATTAGGCAGGCAGCATCCAAAGAAGAGTTCTCTTATCATAGTCAGTGAGATTTAGGGGCACTACCATTCTCTTTCATGGTAGCCAGTATATTTATTCAGGTTTTTTATAGATGCTTGGAGGAAAACAAGCAGTCCATAATGCTCACAACCAATGGTGCTATACAGCATTTGCAGGAAAAAAAATCCATCTTAATTCCTATAGTAGCCAGCTTTAACCCTGGAGGGGGAGAGGTTTGGTTACCCTATTATCTTACCTTGTGGGGCTACAAATGTTACTGGTCATGGAATTATTGACCTTTTAAGAAACTCAGTCTGCCTATTTCACTCATTGCATGCCTCCTGCTTAATGTTAGCAATGAGGCTGATCAAAGGACCTGCTCTAGGGAGCTTTTTGGCTTGGGTGTGGGGTGATGCCTTATAGGATGGTTGTATGTAATAATTCAGGGAGACTTTTTTTTTTCTCTGTTGCACTCATTATGGGGTAAATTTGGATAAATACATTCACAGTAGTTAGGAGGGAGAAAGCAATTAAAATGAACCACAATGCACTCATGAACTCGGAAACACTGATTGAAGATAAGTGGTGAAAAATGATAGCATATGAAAACTCATTTGCAGATCTCTGAGCAATTCCTACCACTTTCTAAAGATAATGAAGCCTGCTGCGATCAGAGCAGCCTGATGTACTGACCATCCTCCAGAACAGAGCATCTTCCTCATTTTTGAATGTGAACACAAAGTCAATGAATCCGCTTGACTTCACTTTAAGATTAAGAGCACTGTGAAGACCTCTGAGAAGGAACTTTGGGATTAATAATTTGTGGGGTTTTCTACAGGAAGTCTTAATAGCTTAATCAGTTTGATAGCCAGCTATTGTTATGGATATAGCAATGAATTTCCAAGTCGTGGGTTCCATTCCCAACTCTGCCCTATATTTCTTGTGTTACCCTGGTCAGGCAACAGGTTATGTAACAATAATGAAGTACTTACTCTGCTCAGTTGGAAAAGTGGAGATGTGTGTTAAACAGAGTGGGAAGAAAAACATCACAGCCTCTGACCGGCAACATAATACTGAAGAAACTTGTATTTATTTACAATAACATATATGCATGTCGTGCATAAGTTAAAGCCTTATTGGAGATGTGAAGGAAACAAAAAATATTTATCGCTGTTTATATACACATATATAAATATATCTGAAATGGTTCTGATGATCATATAGGGAGCCTGTGAGACAGTCATCAGATGCATGGACATATCTCTACACAAATGCATGATATAGTATGTTGCCCTCAAAATCCATTGCTACCTTTGTATGGTATTAATCTACTTATTAATGTTAGTTGAGCATTTTTAATTTTTCACATAAAAGGAACTATGTAAATGCAAAAGGGTTATTAATGACTAACACTGAGATGGCGAAGATGATTGTCTCATTGATTTATGAGAACTGGATGGCATGCAGGACATTGTGTTGATGTCAGATTTAGATTTCAAATGCACAAACAGGCTCTTGCCATACAGTGAGATTCGTTCACAAGAGATGCTGCTTCTCCAGATTACATAACAGTGCTAACAGCTTCCCATATGCCATTTTTGTCTAATCCTGATCACAGTCACAACAGTAGGAATTTCTTGATATTTCTTCATAAATTAAGAGCTCATAATACCAAGTGAAGTCCTGTCTGTTCTTAAATGCATATGCTGCAGAAACTCAGTAGCTAAGAGTTTAGAAGCTCACTGTATAACGAGTTTTTCTTGGCTACCAAAGCTTTCAGAAGGCCATAGCTACACAACCAAACCCCTGTCACCTTTACTGGGAATATTTTGCAGCCTGAACAGAAAAAAAAGCCCAACACCTAACTGGCTGAAAGCTAATTACCTACCTCCTCCCCAAAAGGAGCCCAGACCAGCAGCAGGTCTCAGTAACAATGTGCCCAAGCATGCACCATCCGCATGCAGCCACTGGTCTGTTCCAAACCCAGACACCAGCAAGGCTGGTCCGCAACTGCCACTCTTAAGCATGCTGGAAACAAGGGGCTGAAGAGCAGGGACAGGAGGCTGGGCCTGGAACAGCAACAGCAGTATGCTTCTGGGCAGGGGCACGGAGAGGGGGTCAAGAAATGAGGGCAGGGGGATGTTCCCACTGAAGTGCAGACAAGCCCTTGGACATTTGGTCCTGCTTCCATTAGAGTCCAATGGAAAGCTGATCTAAATGCGGTCTGTCATCTTATGACCAGGGCCGGGTTAACTCATACACAAACTAAGCACATGCTTAGGGCCTTAACTGAAGAAGGGGCCCAGTTGTGCTTATATTACATATTATGATTATTGAGTGAAACAAGTAATATAAATATACTTAAGTAGGGGCCCATAAATTTGTTTGCCTAGGGCCTACTAAAAGGTTAATCCAGCCCTACTTATGACTGCCCACAGTGGGTATCTCACACTATTGCTATCCATCATATCTTTGCTATACAGCTCAAGAGGGTTTTACATTTCAGGCCATTTTCCATCTGCTTCCAAACAGCACTTCAGTCCCCTGTTTCCTTTGTCACTTGCATTGCTTGGCTCCCAACACAGAGCTGCTTGTATAAAATCTGTACACATGTCAAAACTAGCCTTCTCTCAGACTGGTCTTTATTATCCAGTTTGCAAGGCTGGGAAGATTTCCTTAATTTTTTTCTTCTCCAAATTGTCCAAGCTCCTTAGCAATGGCACTGGCCTTGATTAATCTGCTGCAAATGTGTACATGGGAAATAGGTGTGTTACACTGTATCAGGAAATGACAACTAAGAAGAATCTTATGGAGTTATTTTTTTAAAGCCATGATGGGCTAATCCAATGACTGCTTAGTGACCATGCATTATCATATCCAAAGAAGGGGTATCTGAAAGACTGATATCTGAAACTCAAAACACAAGACCTTGTAAACTGGGATTCCAGAAGCCACCACTTGAATGCTTCCCAAAACACCATAGGGGAAAGGTGAGTAGACTCAAAATTGTGCCTGCACATCTGCAGCAGCCACAGGGAAGGTGTGTCCCTCCAGCCTACAGTGAGTCCAGACCAAATTGTAGGTGAGAAGTGTTTCTGCACTACTTAGTCTCTGAAGGTTTACTCTGGTGGGATGAAGGGTTTAGGCATCAAAAGTCTTGACCTTGGCTCTATTGTGTCGGAGGGAATGAACAATGAATTGTGCTTTGTGCCATCTCAGTGCTTTGTGTATTTTACATCTTAGGTCAAAGAATGAACCAAGGCTGCTCTTCAAAGTCTTGCTGACACCCGATGCTGTTGTGTCTAAAGTGCAAAGAAGTGTTCAGCATGCACATACATGAATTTCTATGGGGTTTTATATATCATTTTGGGAAAAAACACTATTCTTGTGAGGTCTCTAAGACTTTGGCTGTTGAGAATGATGAATTATATTAATTTAAATCACTTGAGGATTTGGTCCACCATCTTCAAAGTAACTCACCAACTACTTCATGTTGTCTGTTTCTCAAGTTTTTTGGAATAAGGCAGCATCACACTCCCATCAGTACTCACATCATTCTCTCCTCCATATAGGAATGAGCTTAGAGAACATAGAGATGATGAGTTAAAAGAACTCATTAGCCAACAGAGTTTCTAACCAGTGAAGGGAGAAAATAAGTTTTCCAAGCATACAAAAAACACCGACACATCCCTTGGCAAATCAACCAGTTTTGATATCCTGTGATAGCAACTGGTCTGCCGTAATGCAGCGCTGAAGAGTGGGTGGCCAATTTTTTATTTTTTAACTTGTGTTAGCTTTCACAATTCTCATCAATAGCATGTCTGTGCGAGACTTCTCAGAATGTAGCTAAGCTTAGAAGTGGCAGGAATGATGAGAATGTGGATGCACTCTACACAACAAGAGTAATGTATGTTTATGAAGCCCCCTAAAAGAAAGCGAAAGATTCACTGAAGAACTGGGAAAAAGGAGAAAGTAGGCAAAGAGTGATATGATAATGGTTGTAATTAACAGGCTCATCAGCCAACATTGCTGTGAGGATGTTATTGCCAATGTTTATATTGACTCTCTTGGACTTCTCAATGCATTGAAAAACCAGGAAATACTCATTAAGCTTAATACTGTATTTGCCTGAGAGGAAGATTTCTACAATGCGTATCATGCATTATTGGAAGCTCAGAGCCAGACCAAATGATGTGACAGTCCCTAACTGCCATAGAAGAGATGACTGAAAAGTCAGTCCAAGGGGTTAACAAGAGCCCTGAGCACTCCACTCAAAGCAGGATTTATCACTGCTTGTAGCCCCAAGAGGAGTTCAGCAGTCCTAGTCTGCGGTCAGATGGACAGTCATTTTTAGGACGTGCAGTATGTCATCATGTGCATGGATTTAACTGTTTAACCTAAAGACAATGGCTCAGCTCCTCAGTGAGTATAAATTGATAACATATAGCACATGGACTTCAATGGGGCAAATGTACACACAGGATAAACAGATGCAATTCGACCAAGATAAATGGAGCTGCAGCCACCAGGTTTGATTTTGGACCTATTTCAGTGCACCTACATCTGCATTTAGACACAGGGAGAGCAGTGCAATTATGCGTTCCCTAAACAACACTAATCCAGCTCTTAAAGCACTAGTGGCATCATGTACACAAGTGGTGAACCCTTCACTGTTGCTATTTTATTGTGATCCCTTCACTGTTGCTATTTTATTGTGATCAGTCCCCAAGTTAGCCAGACTAAAGCTAGCTTGGGTATTCTACATATGGTGTGATCACACACCCCTGACTACAGTGCTGACCTAGCTTAGCCTGCACTATGCAGCAGAAACACATTCTCATTCAAATATTTTTGTGTTTCAGAGCTAAGAGCCAGATTTATTGACACTTAACATGTCTTCTACACAGTCAGTCTGATATCCATCAGCAGCAATTTAGAGGCACCCTGTCAGCTCATGTGCATGCCAAAGAAAGGCCATAAAATTAGAAAATAATCCCCCAGCTGTAGGCACAAGGCAGAAGCAAGTGGCTGTGCATCAGCCCCACTGAGCAGCAAACCCATGTTGAAAACTTTCATCCAGCCAGCAAAGGCTGAATGTTGCAGGAGTGACTCTGTGTGCTCAGTATTATGGCAGCAGAGAAACTGTATTCCAGCCATTAAATTCATATCACCCTGGCCCAAGAATGAATAGTGGGAGGGTTACAAAAAAGAGAGAGTGAGACGAGGGATTGAAACTTGGCAGTTAAGATGGAAATGAGTAACCCGCCTGGCAAAAGATAAAGGAAATGAGCTGAAATGTTCCAGGACTAAAGCCCAAACAAAGAGCACAGATAAAACCAAGCAAGCAAAATAGGATTAAAATGCATGGAATTCAGTGTATTGAGGGTCGTGATCCCTGGGTGTTGAATATCTGTAGAAGTATGACTGTCCCCACTATGGCCCTGGGTCCCTCAGCAGGACCCACTACTGAGTGTGAGTTTGAGTGTGAGTTACAGGTGACCAGTCTACAGAGGACATGTCTTCTACCAGTGCAGTGTGGGCTTATGGGGTATAGTCCAATGCCCAGGAGCCTCAGAGTGGCCTTTCTACAGCCATCCAGATGAGCTTTCCTTCACAGAAAGGGACCTTGCCCTTGATGGCTCCTTCCCTCCCCTTCAGTGGGGGTTTTAGATGGAACATGCCACCATTCAGGCCCCAAGGGAAGGGGAGGTAGAAGAAGGCCAGGATGCTAGGTGGAAGACAGACTGCAAGGCGATCTCTGTTCTAAACCAAAACCCACAGGAAGTGGAGGGAAACCTTGTACATGGCAAGGGGGGCATCGAGTGGGAAAGAGATAAAAGGTCAGTGGAAACAAGATCTGGGTTGCAGGGGGTGGGGGGGAGGGGTTAACACCAAGTTTGGGGGGCAGAACTTCAGAGTAGCTTGACAAGGCTAGGCCTCCTTTGTCTGAGTAGTTCATCTGAAGCCAAACCGACACTGGGCAACAATCCTGTCCCCTCTGAGTCAGCAGCCAACTTCTGCTTGACTTCAGTGAGACCAGGTTTTCATCCTCAGGGTTTTCCCCACCCTCAGTATAACTTTGTGCCCTTCATGTTACTCATTCATATGCCTGACAAAGACCTAGTCAGCTCCTCAGGAGCACGCAAGAGCTATTTATGCAATCAAAACCCAACAGGTGATCATTACCATAAAACCCCTTCATCAAAAAAACCCCACACACTTTCTCCATGGTCAGCCTGAAATAATATGTTCTTTGCTGGCTAGCAAAGCAGACAAGCAAAGCAGACATGATGGAGAGAGTACCTCAAACATGTTCTCTTCCTGATTTTTTTGATCGGTGTCAGCCTTAGCAATGACGCTTTCATAAGTGCTTTTAGTTTCATAATAAAAAGAAGAAATCAGTTACACAACAGCACACCTAATCCAATATGTGCATGTAAATAATCATCGCTTACTGACTAGAGTTGATTATATAGTTTTCAGTGTAACGGGTTTTCTGCTGGAAAATGACAGAATGTATTGGATCATATTGATTTTAATTAATTTTATTTAGAGGAAACAAAGTGTTGATGAGCATCTTATCAGAATGGAGCATTTCCACTTTTAATTTCAAGATGAATTTTTATTTCAAAATCTAATTTTATATGCTATCGTGAAGTAATGTAATGAAATGTAAAAAAAGGCAACATTGAAATGTGTTCATAGGATCGTAGGGAAGTAGGACTGGAAGGAATCTCACAAGTTTGTCTAGTGCAGACACTTGCTCATATTACCTTTGCAAGCAGGATATAGAGATTTATATCTAAGTACATTTCTTCACTCTTTTAAAATGCTGTGGCCAGGCCAAAGGAACAAAATCCAACCAAACATTCAGCAAATACATATTTCTTCATTTAATCAAGAACCAGGGTAAGATTGCAACTCAAGGGAAGTCTTATTCATTAACTTTACAAGAAAATGGATCACATTCTACAACTGAAGTGTCTGTGTAAATACAGCAGTGAACTGGGTAGGATTTTGTGCATCTGGTAAAGAAGCAGCTGAAGAGGAGATTCATCTTCAAAGCCCTTAGGTTGTGAGAGAACAGAATGCAATTAATATTCATCATTGCTTCTGCAGTTTAACACAGCTCTGCAGCTTTAGAAACTGGCAAAAGCTATAGGATTAGTTTTATTGGTTGTCCATCTTCTCCAGAAGTTTCCATTCTATGTTGAAGGATAGCATGGTTTAATATCACAAAAATAATTAAAACATTTCTGTATTCATTGCAAAGATTTCAGTCCAGGGAAACAGCCTGACAGTTCTGTGAGTTGGTACCTGGTGGCCATACATCCCTCCATTCCAATCAAGGACAACTGAAGAAGAAAACAAAGGGAACATAAGGACTTAAGAGCTACCATACTGGGGCCTCGTGTCCTCATGGACCACTATCTTGTATCTCAAAATGGCACAGAATAAATGCCAAAAGGAAGAGTATTTATTCAGGGCCCATCCAGACTTATCTGCCTCCTGCATCTCTTCCCTTCCAGCATTTAGATGTCTACAAAGTCCTAACTGTCATGTTTAATACCCATTGATGGGCCAGCTCCTGCATGAATTTGTCTAATCCTCTTTTGAACCTAGTGTACCATTAACCTTAAGGTACATAGACTTAGGAATTAGGTAACAGGTAATGAGCAGTAACTCTTTGGTGAATTCACTAAAGAACAGGTAACAGGTAGTGGGCACTACCACCATGGTACCAACATGGTACCAACATGGCAAAAAATTTAAACCCTCCCACACTTCTGGAGGTACTCCAAACCAGCCTTTGGCCCCAAGAGCACTCAATAGCCTTCTGCATGTGCATCTATGTCTGAGGCTCACACTGCTAAAGGCTACACTCCCAGCTCCACCACTCCTCCAAGATTTATGGCCATGCATTTCTCACTGTAATTCCATGTTTTACCACTGCTTCCTGCTTCCTGAGCCTTTGTTTCCCCAACCCCAGTGTCTCTGGGGGTTGTAGTATTCATGCAGTAAGCACAGGTCTGCAAGACTGCTCCACGGGGACTCCTGGGAATTACAGTCCAAATCCAGTCAGCAGAGGTGCTTCCCGTGCTGTTTCACATTCACATTATAGTGCATTACATTCAGTTCACACAGAATATTACAGTGGTTAAACTATCAGACTCCACAACATCTTGTGGCAATGAGTTGCACAAGTTCATTATATTTTGTATGAAAAGAGCTTCCTTTTGTTTATTTCAAATTTGTTCTCTAATAATTTCCTTGTATGTCCCCTATAGCACTGTAAGACAGAAAAGAGTAAATCCCTATTTATTTTCTCCACACAGGTCATGAATTTATAGATCTCATTCTTATCTGCCTCTTAGCTGTCTTTCCTCTAAGATGAAGTGTCCTAATCTATTTACTCTCTCCTCATATAGAAATCTCTCCATGTTCCCAATCTTTTTAGTGGACCTTCTCTGTGCTTTTTCTACCTCTACTACTGGTATATCCTTTTGGAAGTGGAAGGGTAAAAAATGTTCCTCAAAGATATCCATCAGAGCATTTACAACTTCTACATTACTGTTGATTTAACGTACTTAGAGGCTGGTGTTGGACAGGCCTCAAAAGCATCATGGGTTGCTTTTGGATCTATAACATTTAAATTCACCCAGGTTATCTGAATCCCAACCCACTGCATACACTAGGTCCACTCTGAGTAGAGCCTACACACTATTAGAAACTACCTTCCTTGTGACATAGTCTTCACAACTTTGCTTCCAACTCTTAGGAAGGCCATCAACTATCTCCTGCAAAGCCTGCAGTTTCCAATATGGCTTCCTGATGCCAGGAGCAATAGCTTTCTTAAGTCTTTTCTTTCCCAAGCTCATATCACAAAACATAAAATCATCGAAAATTAGGGCTGGAAGGGACCTCAGGAAGTCATCTTGTCCAACCCCCTGCTCAAAGCAGGACTAGCCCCAATATACAATAGGCATGGTGTCATGGGAGGATAGACTGAAGGATAAAGGCACCCAGGAAGGTGGGGAACTCCTAAAGGGCACAGTATTGAAAGCCCAACAAGAAACTGTCCTGCCACAATGGAAGCACAAGAAGAATGGCAAGAGACTAATAAGGCTGCATGAGGAGCTTCTAAAATGCCTCAAATGCAAAAGGAAAGCATATAGGCAATGGAAGAATGGGCAGGCCACCAAGGAAGCATACCAGGAAATAGCAAAAGCCTGCAGGGACAAAATCAGGAAGGCAAAGATAAAGAATGAGCTGCACCTGGCAATGGAGGTTAAGGACAATAAGAAGAGGTTCTATAAGTATGTTGACCAGAAAAGAAGGACCAAGGAAGCTGTAAGCCCTCCGTTAATAAGCCAGGGGGAGCTCTGTGATGGCCAAAACCAAAGAAATTAATAAGCAATAAATATGTACTTCTTAGAGGCATTTGGAACTTTTGTCTAATATAAAGCTTGTATTTTTGTAACCCGCAAATGTAATTTGTAACTGTTTGTGGAACTGACTAGGCCTCAAAGACAAAGCTATAGCTGTGAAATTAGCTGACCTAATAGTTCTTTCTTGCTCAGAATTTAGCCTTGATAATAATAAAAAACTGGATTCAACTGCCTAACTTATCCAGCACATTCCAAGAAAAGACATCTCAAAAAAGCATAGAGAGTTCTAAAGGGGCTGAATTTAGGTGGGGTAATGTTAATTTCAAACCTGAAGATGCTGTGTTGCAATTTGCTTATTGGATAACCCAAGTCTGGGTAGTAACCTTTTATAATAATTTTAACACTTTTTAATCTCATAGGGTAATAGCTATAAAACAAGATTGTGAATGCCCTAAGGCCAGCGAATTAGTATAAGACTAGATATAAAAAGCACATGCATCAGGTAACCAACAAGAAAAGGGAAGAAAAAATGAAACAAGATAGAAATTGCTGTTCCAAGCCCAAACTCCAGACTCCCAGTATGAGTGAAGATCAGATCCTGATCAATAGACCTCCCCCGGTAATCCTTCAGACACCATTAATTGGGGACGCCTAACTTCGCTAGAATCACCCAGCGCATACTTGGCATTGAGAAACTGCCAATAAGTTGCCAACCCATGTCTGTCTATTTGTTGTTTTAAACAGCCCAAGAGCTGATATTCTTGCAGTACCTAGCTGGCCTGTGACAGATTGATCTATTTATCTATTATCTGTTATTATTTACTATTAACTATTAACTCTTTAATATTATATTATCTGCTTATTACATTTATTTCTCTGTTAACTGTTGTGTGTGTATAAGCTATAATAAATTTACCATTGTTTTACTCCCAGCTCTACCTCCTCAATACTGAACCAAACAGCTGAGTAGCTAAATTGATATACTCACAGTGCCCAACTGGCCTGTGACAGAGCTCATAACAAAAGATGAAAAGAAGGCAAAACTACTCAACAGCTACTTTGCCTCAGTCACCACAAACAAATTAAGCTGCAGCCAAACACCTAATAAGGATTATCTGGATAAGGAAGTGGGCAAGCTGAGGGAGGAGATAACAAAAGAAACACTTAAAGAGTTTTTGTTGGGTCTGAATGAATTTAAGTCAGCGGAGCCAAATTAACTTTATCCTAGGGTGCTGAAGGAACTGGCAGAGATCTCAGAGCTCTTGGCAATGATCTTCATGAAGTCATAGGAGACAGGCCAGGTACCAAAGGACTGGAAAAGGGGCAATGTAGTACCTCTCCTTAAAAAAGGCAAAAAGTAGGACCTAGGGAACTATAGGCTGGTAAGGCTAACCCCAATACCTGGAAAGTTACTGAAGCATATTTTCAGGAAGGCCATTGACAAGCATCTGGAGGAGAAAAGGCTGATCACAAGCAGCCAGCATCATTTATGAAAAACAATTTGTGTCCAAAAAACCTTTGACGAAGTAACTACTTGTGTGGGTGAAGGGAATGCTGAGGATATAGTGTATCTGGATTTCAGCAAGGTTTTTGACAAGGTCCTGCACAACTTTCTCATAAAAATTGGAGAAACGTGGGCAAGATAAAACAACTATAAGGTGGATAGATAACTGGCTCAACATCTGCAAGCAAAGGGTTGCATTATTATTAATTAATTTATTAATGGATCCATGTCAGAGTGGCAGGAGGTTTTGACTGGAGCCCCAAGGGGGTCTGCCCTGGGCCTACTGTTGTTCATTGCATTAATTAACAATGTATAAGCAGGCATGGAAAGGTTCTTGAGCAAATTTGCCAACAACACACAATTGGGAAGGATTGTGAACCTGTTGGAAGCTGTGAGTGCAAATGAGAAAGACCTTGACACATTGGAAAGTTGAGTTACAGCTAATAGGGTGAAGTCCAATGTGGACAAATGCAAGGTGCTACACCTCAGAAGGAATAATCAGAAAAACAAATACAAAATGAGGGATATCTGGCTGGACAGAAAGCCATATAAGCATAAATATAATAGCAGTCTTCAAATACTTGAAGGGCTGCCATGAAGAAGAGGGAAAGCACCTTGTCTCTTTTGCTGCAGAGAGGAGGATGTAGACCAATGGCTGGAAGTTGCAGCAAAGTAAGTTTAGACTAGATATCTGGAAAAAACTTCTTCATTTTTTAAGGCAGTGGAGTAGACTGCCTAGGGAAACTGTGGACTTTCCATTACTGGAGGTGTTCCAAAAAAAGGTTGGACAGCCACTCATCGGGGATGATTTAGGCATAGATTTTATTGACATTAGAGCTGGAAGGGACCTCAGGAGATCATTGAGTCCAGCCCCCTGCCCCAAGGACAGGAAGTCAGCTAGGCTCAAAAGATCCCAGCAAGATAAGTATCCAAAAGCTTCTTAAAGGAGTCCAGAATAGATGCTTGCACCACCTCCGGAGGGAGCCTATTCCAGGCCTTGGGGGCTCAGACAGTAAAGAACTTTTTCTTTATGTTCAGCCTAAAATGGTCTTGGAGGAGTTTGTAATCATTGGTCCTTGTCATCCCTTGGGGCGCTCTGGTGAACAGACATTTCCCCAGATCCTGATGCACACCCCTGATGTACTTATAGGCAGCCACCAGGTCACCCCTGAGCTTGTGTTTTTCCAGGCTGAAGAGTCCCATGGCTCTCAACCTCTCTTCATAAGGCCTATTCTCCTGCCTTCTGATCATGTGTGGCTCTTTCTGGACTCTCTCAAGCTTCTCCACATCTCTCCTGAATTGTGAAGCCCAGAATTAGATGCAGTAGTCCAGCTATGGCCTCACCATGGCCAAGTACAGCGGGAGGACGACATTGTGAGATTTACTTGAGAAGCATCTATGGATGCAAATCAGAGTTTCGTTTGCTTTAGCAGTTGCGACATCGCATTGGTGGCTTATGCTTATCTTGTAGTCAGTCATGACCCCCAAGTCCCTTTCGGCCATGGTGCTAGCAAACATAGATAAGCCTATAAGCATGCTGCGGGTTTTTTTTCCCCAAGGTGAAGTACCTTACATTTGTCAGTCATAAGGTTTGTATCTGCCCATTTTTTCATCCTATCCAAGTCAGCCTGCATCACCAGGCTATCCTCAGGTGTGGACACTCTACCCCAAAGTTTGGTGTCATCAGCAAACTTGGCCAGTCCACTTCTGACACTAGTATCCACATCGTTGATAAAGATGTTAAAGAGAACAGGTCCAAGTACGGAGCCTTGGGGGATGCCACTGGTCACGGAGTGCCATTATATGCTTATGTTCTACTATAGGTATTTCCCATGCTTCCGGGCTTTTCTGTTTGCACCTTCCCCCCGCCCCCTTCCTTTCTCCTACATGTGCCAGGGTGTTTTTAAGCCATCCTCAGAGGCATTGGGTGTTGGCTACAACCAGGGCTGGGGACTTTGACTGGGGTGTGTCAGTACTCCTGTTGGGACAAAAGCTGGAGGTTCCTGGCTATCTTATCCCACCCCTCACGGTCAGACTGGGTGTGTCTACATTTGCAATTGCTGTGAAGTGGGTTTACACTAGAGTAGATTACTCTAGAGGCAGGCATCTACACGTAATGACACCATATTTTGGGAAAGAGTCTCCACACTGGAGGATATGCTGGTGATCCAGGCTGATCTTGATAGGCTTGCAAAGTGGGCAGATGAAAACCTGATGAAAACCTGATGGCATTTAATATGAAGCACCTACTCTGGACACTTTCAAGAAACATTTGGATGTTTATCTTTCTGGGATCCTTTGACTCTAGCTGACTTCCTGCTCCTTGAGCAGGCGGCTGGACCCGAGGATCTTCTGAGATCCCTTCCAGCCCTAATGTCTAGGAAATCTATAAAAGGGTGGCACCAGGTTTTAGCTCACGGTGTAGGGTAGTACTTCCTGGGAGTGACCTCCTGCCTCGTAGCATTATAGCCATATCTGCACAACACACTCCTGTTTGTTCTGAGACAATATTTAACCAGTCCTTAACTCAGCAACTGCTTTGCACACCTCTCATGGATTCCCTATGAGATCCTGCAGCTCACCTGGCTGACAGGAAGCAAATTGAGATTAACAAGGAATGCAAGGAAACCTAGATATTCATACAAGCTGGTATGAAAAATAATCATAAGAGTAAAATAAGGCAGCCGTTAGACACCTCTCCTCCACTTATCACATGCTATTGGTCATTCCTTCCACATTGTGGGGTGCCAAGATCCCATGGCTTCAGGGAGTGAAATCCTCAGTGGGCTCTTGCATACAATGGCTGCTCTGCTAGATCATACTCTGAGTCAGGGTTTACTCCCTGCCTCTGGTCTAAGGAGGCACATTAGCATCTATCTCAGAAAAATTGTGCAAGCAAACTCAAAGGCAGTAGCTGAATTTCCATCACATGTTGCAGTGCATGTCTGTGCACTTGAAAGGAGAAATGTAGTCCAGCTCCAACCTTTACACTTTTCTTTCTGTGATGCAGGAATGAGTATGCCCTTCCCTAAATAAAGCTTTTCTGTACCAGGTGAGTGTGTCATGAGCAACAGGAAAGAACTTTTTTCTCTTCAGGTTACTTTGTAGAATATGGTAGGGGTAACCATTAATAACTGTCAGCAGAAATTGGTTCAGTGGCCTGGATGAAATGACTGCGATGAGTGATCCATTCCAAATGCCAGTGATAGTAGTTCAGAGTTCGAATACCAATCTTGTGCACACTCCAAAGCAAAAGACAAAAGGCTGAGACTCACAGCCAAGAGTCTAAAATTAGACTCCATGTCCTTATTTAGGCTACTATCGCATTTCCAAAATGCTATGTATCTGATAGATACTCCATGTCTGATAGACATATAAAACCAAAGAGCTGCTCTGTGGACAAACACAGGAATCCAAGCTTCAGTACTACAAGGCCAAACAGATGTTTGTTAAAAAAAGAAATGCAGATGCATCCTTTTCCTTCTCCAAAGGGACCCTTGCACCAGCCAGCAGTGATAAGCAGGGATCCTGGTTTTCTCTGATTTAAAAAAATCCCCAATTTCTCGTTTAAAAAAAAAAGTAACCCCAAATCCATATTTTTCCATTATTCAAATGAAACATCACTAATATATATATAACTAATATATATATAAACTTTTTAAAACCAAGAATTGGAGAATTTTTTAAATCAGAGAAAACCAGGATCCCTGGTGATAAGAAACCACCATGCTGTGACTAGTTCAATGCTTGCAATTGGGATGCCCAGAACAGCAAAATATAAAATCACAGGAAAGCAGGATTGCAAGGGACCTCGCAGAGTCACCTAGTCCATCTTCCTACTCAAAGCAGGATCATCTGGAGTAAACCATCCCAGCCAACTATTGGTCCAATCCACCCTTGAAAATTTCCAGGCTTCGAGATTCCACAACTTCTCTAGGTAGCCTGTTCCAATTCCTGACCACCCTCATAGTCAGAAAGTTCCTCCTAATCTCCAACCAAAATGTCTTTGCTGAAACTTGACTCTGTTGCTTTTAATAAAGGCCAATCTGAAGAAAAGTAATGAGCATCAATGGGTGCCTGCAGACATGTGGTAATTACAGCACGTTGGAGCAGACTCAATTAATTGAGTCTGCTGGAGCGTGCTAATTAGCATGCTCCAGCAGCCTCTGTGTCTCATGTGTATTCAGCATTTTCAACATGGCAGCAGAGGCACCTTAACTAAAGATCATATAATGAGCATTAGTTAAAGCACTCCTACCGCCATTTTGAAACATAGGATGCTGAATACATGAGACACTGCACACACTTTAATTAGAGCGGCTCTTGGAGCCACTCTAATTAAGTGCCCCCCCAACCTCCAGAGCATGTGTGAAGACACCCAAAGCTATTTTGAGCAAACTCACCTCACTCTGGAAGCAAAGAGGCAACAGAGACAAAGGGAAAAAGCTGTGACCCAACATCACCAGGATCCATACCTTCCTTCTGCAACTGTATGCTATATCTACAGTCAAACATGCAGATCTCAGATTGGCCTCTTCAGTCATTTCTGGATTCACTGATGATTTCCCTGTTTACTGGAAGAACATCATCCTCATGTTGAAAGACTGCCAATGACAATGGCAGCCACAGACAAAAGCCTATCTCCGTCCTCTGTATAATCAACCTTGAGGTATTTGCAGACTGTTATCAAATCCCCCATCAATCTTCTCTTCTCTGGACTAAATTAAGTAACCTAGCTCTCTCAGCCTATCCTCATAAGTCATACCTCCCAGGTGTCTAATCATTTTTTGCTTTCCAACCTGTCCACAGACTTCTTAAGGTGTGAAGCTCACAACTGGACACAATATACCAGATGAAGCCTCACCAGTGCTGAATACAGTGGCCAAGTCACTTCCCTTGATTTGCAAGTGATACTCGATTAATGCAACCCAGTATGCTGTTGGCCTGCTTGCAACAAGAGCACACTGTTGGCTCATGTTCAGCTTATGGTCCACTGCAGCAGTGTTTGACATTTTGGTCCTGTGGGCCAGAGAAGTGACATGAGGCCAGTCCACATGCTGGAATGGGCCTTGGGGCCAAGCATTGCATTCTCCCCAGCATTGCACTGGGATTGTGTCCCGAGGACTTGGCACACCCCCTCACATCCCCTGTGCACCAGGTTTGGGTCTCGGGGGCCCAACACCGGCCCTTCCTACCTCTGCACATCAGGATTGGGTCTCGAGGGCCTGGTGCTGCCCCTTCCCCCTGCACATTGGAACATTTGACTCTTCCACTTAACAAGACATTGATGACTATTCATTGAGTATAATGAACCAGTTTACTATCCAACTTCTAGTACATTCATCTAGACAATATTTCCTTAGCTTGTTAATGAGAATGTCATAGGAGATAGCGTTATTAGCCTTGCTAAAGTCAAGGTATATCACATCCACTTCTCTCTGGCAATCCACAGAGCCAGCATGGGTTTACCCTGGGGGGTGCAGACAGTGTGGAGCACCATCACATATTACATGGCATAGATTTTTCTTGTGGTGAAACAAAACTAGAAGTTTTACTAATATGCTAGAAGTTTTACTAATATACCTAGAGCTATATTACTCAGTTTAAGATTGAAGCAATATCAAATATAAACTTTATTGGAAGGTGCATGAATTTACTATATTATATATTATGTATAAAACTTCAACAAACTAAGCAAAAATAATAAAAAAAAATCTTGCTTTATTAGTCCTGTAGTCATTAGAATTAAATATACATCTCTTATTAAGATTCATAAAACAAAATCTAGCCTACCTGTGCATCCTGACCATGCATTCAATGCTTCACTGGCAGTTATTTCCACACCTGAGTTAGTGTTCACCTGAGTCAATGTTTTCACAACTGAGTTAATATTTGTAGTGAAGCTGAAAACAGTCTGCAGGAGCTATAATACCAGAAGTAGCTAACAGACAACAAAATTGCAGAAGAAAAGATAGCGTGATTAGTGGAATATCGAGACCATTAAAAAGGAGAGAAAGTGGCTAACACCTGCCTTGTGTAGAGAGATTAGTAGGAATCAGGTAGATTTAATGAGCCATGAAGATTTTAATGAGACTCTCTCCCCTAGAGTAGGATGCCCTGTTTAAGCAAACTGAAACATATCAGTAGAGTGGTATGTACACCCTATTGAACGTGGCCTCTTGTGTTGTGTGGATAGCTGCAGTATCCTGGTCTTCTCCCTTGGGAAAAGGGCACATTGCAGGACAGTAAAATTCACTCTCCCTATTTTACATATGAAGGGAACTGGAACCTAATTGGAGGGCATGTATGTTAGATTGATCCCTGAAATTCTCTAATCAGCATTTTTTTCTTCTTACTCTTGTTCAAATTAAAGAAGGTTTTAGAGTAGCCTATCAACATGAATTAGCTTTCATCGAGTAAGAGCAATGATCAAATACAGTTACTTAAAAAAAATCTGCCTTTAGCTCAGAACCAAACAAAAAGGAAACAGGAGTTAACTGAACACTTTCACATTGATTTGAGATTCAGTTTATTGAGGATGTGCCAGACTAACAAGAAAAATACAGGTCAAAAAGTGTATTTGCACAAAGTGAAAATAACTATGACTGAATTCTAATGAAATCGTAAAAGCACTGAAGCAGATGAATGGGGGCTGCCCCATGCACAACCAGGCAGAAGGCCAGAAACCATGAAGGGGGCTTTTCACATTATGACCCATACCACTCACATCATTTACTTCAGCTGTAGCTACCCTGAGAGGGCAGAGGGGAGAGTGCTTCATTGCTCTATTTGGTGTGAGCAGATGGAAGGCACTGCCCTGATAATACAAGGCTTACTTAATTCTACAAACATGCAGCACTTCAGACACATACTTCATTGTGAGGCTCAGATTTATCTTTCTTCTATGAATACAATGCAGGAAAGGATTTGCAGATAAGGGGAGCTGCCTTCCTTGCTCTTCCCATGATAAAGACATTGTACACTTGGTTCTTTTGTGACTAAAGGAGTCAAAGACTGACCATGGCTGGATTTTGTCATTGTTATGGCACTCACTGCCTCTAACCCAGATGCTCTTCCAAATGCCTTTAGCAACAACAGGCAGAGCAAGGACACACTCCTTTAAGAGACCCTGACAGAGAGCTATTTTGTTATATCATGAACATCACTGTAAACTGACTGGTACAGCAAACTGGGCCCATTCATGTTTTTCCAATTGTTACACTCGCAGTTGGGATGAAATCAGAGGACAATAAAAGGAGGTAGGCCCAAACCATTAAAGGTATTTAGGAGCAAACTCTGATTTAGGCATCTTTCAGTGAAAGAAGATTTAGGCACTGAAACAGACGTCAGATGCCTGCATACTTTTGCAGACCCTCACCTTTGGACCCAGGCAATTCCAGGCCTGCTAGCTTGACTTTAATAGTATATACAGTTTTAGAATAGAGACTGAAGGGAAAGATAGTCAAAGATACAGAAATACATTGAAATGAGACAAAACAGCCTGATTTTATCTCAGGAAGATTTTGTCAGACTAGAGTAAATTTGAGTGAATTTGTTATTCTAGCGGCAATGTAAATAATTGCAAATTAACCAGTAGTGAACAATTAACAGGAGTTGATCATTAGGAGGGGAACTGAAATAAAGGCAAATTAAAACATAGCTGTGAATTATTATATAGGCAAATTAAAATAATTCTAGAACAACATAAAATTGGGTGAGAACAATGCTGTTGTCTTCATTTATCTAAATTTAAGCAAAGTTTTTGACACTGTGCCACTTGGGAAGCTACTGTCCTGTCTGGAGGGGATGGAAGTCAGTGGTACAATCATAAGACTGGTAAGGAGTTATCTCAGAAGAAGAGTCCAACAGGTTATGTTGAAAGGGGAGTTACCTGGCTATAGGGAGATTGTAGGCATGGGATGCCCATGCCTGCTATGGGACAGGGAAGTCTGGGTGAGGGGGATCCCCTACCCTCCATCAATGCTGACCTCGTGAAGGAACACCTTGAGAAGCTGGATACCTTCAAGTCAGCCGGCCCTGACAACCTGCACCCCAGGGTACTCAAGGAGCTGGTGAGCGTCATAGCCCAGCCCCTGGAACAGATCTTTGAAAACTCCTGGCGCTCTGGTGTAGTGCCCGAAGACTGGAGGAAGGCCAATGTGGTGCCGATCTTCAAGAAAGGGAGGAGAGTGGATCCAGCTAACTACAGGCCCATTAGCCTGACTTCTATCCTGGGGAAGATCTTAGAAAAGTTTATTAAGGAGGCCATCCTTGAGGGACTGGCCCAGGCTAACATCCTAAGGGACAGCCAGCATGGGTTTGTTGCAGGTAGGTCTTGTTTGACCAATCTCATTTCCTTCTATGACCAGGTGACCTATCACCTGGACAAGGGAGAAGAGATTGATGTCATATATCTTGACTTCAAAAAAGCTTTTGATCTGGTATCCCATGATCACCTCTTGGCCAAACTGCCCAGTTGTGGCCTTGGCTCCACCACGATCCGCTGGCTGGGAAATTGGCTTCATGGTCGGACCCAGAGGGTTGTGATTGATGGCAGTCACTCATCATGGTGCCCTGTGACCAGTGGGGTCCCTTAAGGCTCTGTCCTGGGACCCATCCTGTTCAACATCTTCATTAACGATGTGGACGTTGGAGTCAGGAGTGGACTGGCCAAGTTCGCCGATGACACCAAACTTTGGGGCAAAGCATCCACGCCAGAAGATAGGCGGGTGATCCAGGCTGACCTGGACAAGCTCAGCAAATGGGCAGACGAGACCCTCATGGTGTTTAACACCGAAAAATGCAAGGTTCTCCACCTTGGGAGGAAAAACCTGCAGCACCCTTATAGGCTCGGCAGTGCTATGTTGGTTAGCACTACAGAAGAAAAAGACTTGGGGGTCATCATTGACCACAAGATGAACATGAGCCTCCAATGCGATGCTGCGGCTAGCAAAGCGACCAAAATGCTGGCGTGCATCCATAGATGCTTCTCGAGCAAATCCCGGGACGTCATTCTCCCCTTGTACTCGGCCTTGGCGAGGCCGCAGCTGGAGTACTGCATCCAGTTTTGGGCTCCACAATTCAAAAAGGATGTGGAGAAGCTTGAGAGAGTCCAGAGGAGAGCCATGCGCATGATCAGAGGTCAGGAAAACAGATCTTACGATGACAGGCTGAGAGCCATGGGACTCTTTAGCCTGGAAAAGCGCAGGCTCAGGGGTGATCTGATGGCCACCTATAAGTTTATCAGGGGTGACCACCAGGATCTGGGGGAACGTTTGTTCACCAGAGCACCCCAAGGGATGACGAGGTCGAACGGTCACAAACTCCTGCAAGACTGTTTCAGGCTGGACATAAGGAAGAATTTCTTTACTGTCCGAGTCCCCAAGGTCTGGAACAGTCTGCCAGCGGAGGTGGTTCAAGCACCTACATTGAACACCTTCAAGAGTAAATTGGATGCTTATCTTGCTGGGATCCTATGACCCCAGCTGACTTCCTGCGCTTTGGGCAGGGGGCTGGACTCGATTATCTCCTGAGGTCCCTTCCAGCCCTAATGTCTATGAAATCTATGAAAATAAAAGGCCTCGGTGACTCCCCATTTAGGGTGCTGCGTGCAATTCTGGTCACCAATGTTAAAAAAAAAAGATTAATTTAGGCTGGGATGACTACAAAAAAGGCTGGTAACGAAAATGGCTAAGAAAAAAAAAACCTGCTTAAAAAATGGAGACCTTGTTCTATGAAAAAAAAAGATTTGAGTTTGTTTTGTTTCACTTACCAAAATGGAGACTGGAGTTCTGGCTCAACAATGTAATATATGGAATCGCATGTTTGAAGTCTCTGTGTTGGAGTATCCAGGTAACTTTTTTATAGTGTGGTAGGTATCTGATAAATCCTGCTAAATTAGGTTTTTGCTGATTGCTCATAGAGGCAAAGCAGGAATGTTTTTCTTTTCATGAATCCTACTGACTTCTAGGAGGGAAGAGGATGACTTTCCTCTGAAGCATTAGGATGTAGTCTGTAGGTGTGTTGAACATTCCTTCTCTCAAGGTGCAGTACTTTGCACTTATCTTTGTTAAACTGCATCCTGTTCTGTTCTGCCCACTTTTCCACCCTGTCCAAATCTGCCTGAATGCATTCCCTGCCCACTAGTGTCTTCACTTTGCCCCATAATTTGGTGTTGTCCTGTCCGGACAAATTTAATTCTAGCATGATGGGATATGTTTTCGTTTGGTGGCCCTGCTTCAATTAGCTCATTTGTTTTTCATAGTCTGGCCAATAATTTAACTAACCATGGTGACTTCTACTATTATTGACCCATAAAGCTTAACTGTATTTGTCACAGACAAGTGAACACATCAGTTTACTATAGCTTAAATCCTCATTCTAAATATTTTTTTGGTTAGGGATTGTGTGTGTTGTGTTTTAAAAGAGAGTGAGAGAGAGAGTGTGTATGGAGTCCTTGATATTATATTTAAGCACAACTCAACACAATATTAGGATTAATTGGCTCCGATGTCTTATGGGCCCATCTGAGTCAAGGTTTTACTGCTCAGCAGGCAGCATAAAAAAGAGAAACGGGCATTCTGTATCTGATGCTGTATCATTGCTGCAATCTCCCCCCAAAAGATCCCTCTACCACTGAGTAGCAGTTTCTTTAGTGTTATTAGGAAACGGTAGCTTCTACCCAAATAGCTTTATTAAATCACCAAGAGTCACTAATCTTCTACTCCGCTTGACACAATCAAATGCAAATGCTCTAGCTTTGCAGAATTATAAATGCTGAGGACTATACATGAGGCCCTTACACTGGAAATGAAGAGATCTTTCTTTTACATTTGAAAATGTTTTCACATTTCTCCATAGTGAAGAAAAGAAAAGAAACGCAGCTCATTAAAATTATCTCTGCTTCCAGTCCTGCATGAGTGAAGCTTTACTTTCCAAGCAGGCTCACCTGCAAGGGAGTCAGTGAGGCAACTCGTAGATCCAAAAGAGCCCTGCAGCTCAGGACTGGGTGCACACCATTCTATACCCTGGGTGGTTGACTATACCCTGGGTGGTTGACTGGGTTAAAAGTGAGATCTGTGAATAATAATAATCACCATAATCATAATATAGCATTTTTTGTGTGCAAGTCTTAACATGATTCACAGAAACAGTCAGGATCATTTCACAGTCTCAATGGTTTCATTAGTTTTCAGTCCCATTCATTCTGACTTTCCCAAGGGCCCACACTGCCTCTTCTCCTTCCAATCCATTCTCGCACATGTCTCTCTAGTTCCTTAATCTGCACCCAGTGATATTCCCCCCTGTATCCTTCCAGACCCACACACAAGCTGGGACACTTCCTTATGCAATTGTAATAACTACTGCCACTGAGCAAGCTGACAAGTCTCTCCCCCTTTTCTTATCCATTTGCTGGCCATTTCTTCTGCTCACCACAGCTCTTGCCCAAACAGGAGACAGCCCTGTTGGGAACTGTACTGTTAAGAAGTTATTGCGAGAACCAGCTGAAATGAGTTATGCTGTGTAGAGGCTCATTTTATGCAGTGTTGAGCACTTCAACTCGGAACAAAGCAGACTTCTGCTAGACCCCCTAGCTCAACATGGTCAAGGTTATGGTTAGGGTTAGGAGTTCAACATTTAGAAAAAAATTAAAAAGTGCTGTGGAGCACACCCCTTTGCAAGAGTATGCAAATGTCAACAGAGTTTTTATGGCCTAGACAAAGAAGATGGAGCCTTAAAGAATGTAATTAAAGCTATAGGAACATGATGCATGGGACAATGGAGTCCTGACCCATGTTATCCATTGAAGGAAGAGATTTTCTTTAAAGGCACCAAAATGGATCTAAGGTGTTACAGAAATACATGTTTAAAAGAACACAGGGATATAACACAGAAGGTGAAAAATCTAAGAGAATAGTCGAAGATGATGTATATTGGCCTCCAATGAACTGCAACATTGGCTGGCGAGCCTGTCATGTAGCCAAAAATACAGGTTAAGCATGCAAAAGAGCTCATGTGGTAAAGGAAAAAAATGTCCTCTCTTCCCCACATATCTTCCTAAACAAATAAGGATAATGTTGATTATGTTAGCTGGGGGGAAGAAAACAAACCTATGTATTATTGTAGATTCCTGTTCAGACTTCCCCTGAACCTAACTCAGCCAGGTGAGGCAGGGCTAGCAAATCCATTTTGTTAGAATAGTATATGCCATATAGCATTGTCTGACAATGGGCCATTGTTTTGTGCACCTCAGTGTAAGCAGTTTGCAATGAAATACTGGTTAGTGGGGTTTGATATATCACTGTTAGATCTAATTATCCCCAGTCCAACAAGTTGGTGGACAATAATGTCAAAAATGATAAAATAGCAAATAAAGGTGCTGGCATCAGGCATAGCTCTGCATTTATCCCCATTACATTTCAGAACAGCACCACTGGAGCATGAGTTGTCACAAGAACTTATTCCATGGTGCTTGAGGGTTGTCACTCCAGAACGGGTGAAGGAATGATTGACATCTCAAAATCCCAGAAAGGAGATCATTGAGGGGCACCGTGACAACCATCTGGCCTGGGAAGGTGTTAGATGGACTGCAATAGCAGCAGATTGGTATGTCTGAGCCCCAAGACCTGGCACAGTCAAAACTAATGGATTTACTGCCACCTGACGACAGTGGTGCTAATGTCGACAAGGAGATCTGCAAATCACCACGACTGCCTGGAGCACCTCAGAGACTGATTGGACATTGCTGGTTAGTGGGTTGCTTATAAGTGACTGAATTTATGTAATGTGTTCATGCCAAAAGTTAATCGATATTATTGATAGGCAGGGGAGGGGAGGAATAGGTAGGGAACTCTACATTTTAAAGACTCTTATAAGACTCCAGTAGTTGTGTTGTTCAACACGTTCTAGTTACTCGGTGCTGAGCAATTTGAATTCAGGAAGAGAATGAAGCAGGCTTCTGCCAGGCCTGTTTGGCTCTGAGCCATGGCTGAACATGACAAAACCATGATCTTGCTGGTGAGGCAGATCTTGTTTGCCAATCTGAAGTTGTGGGGATTCCCTCCCAAGAAAGGGAAGGATTTCCTCCCACAAGCCCTTCTGTGCAGCTGAACAGCAATACAACCCAAAGATGTATCTGCCCTCACAAGGGGCTGGTAAGAATCCAGTTTGGGCAAAGCAAAAACCCCAGACTTTCACCCTGTACTTGGACTGAGTCAAACCCTGGTCCAAGCTGTGACAGTGTTTGGTTACTTTTCCAGCTGGACTTTCTTCAACCTGCTTATGCCTCCATCAGCCAAGGCTATGAGCATGCCCTGAGATGCCCTATGGTAGGCACTTCTGGCATTCATTGTGACCAGGAGTCAGCGTAAGCCACAACAGAAAGGTGGCCACATGACATATGTCAAGTTTTAGGCCCTGGTACTGAACAAAATAATGCATGTGAGGGGTCCTTTTAGAGTCAGGGCCTTTCAAGGAAAATAGCCTTGGATGGGTTCATGTGAGTTTTAGGCCAGGTGTACCCTCTTCCAAATCTTTCAGCAGGTACAGTATTCTCTTATGTGTCTGAACCAATTTTATTTGTCAAGTAGCACCCATTGCAAGCCCCCTTGTGTGCCGTGAGCCTTGGCCTCCATAAGGTTTGACCTGCTGTTATGGTCAGTTGCATTAAAGACCCCCTCTGGAGAGGATTTTCTTGGTGGGCCATGCCATGATAATGTGAAGCTCTTCTGAAGGGCCTACCCCTGTGGGGCACATACATACAAAGGTCCTTCATATACATTTGGACAAATTTTCAGCATGACTTTTACCACATTTCTGTTTTTTTAACACCTGCAGTTTAGGTCCCTGGGACCTTTTAAATTCCTTGTTATAGTTGCAGCTGTTGCAGATCAAACAAGTGCAGGTGTGAAACTGTGTCCACAGTTCTTTGCACCTGTAGTATGTAGAGTCAGAAGGGAAGTAAGCACACGGGAGTAAATTTTATGGGTCAGATCCTCAACTTGTGTAACTGAAGATCCTCTCAGGTTAAGATGTGGTCTCTTCATCACAATGTCTGCTGATCCCTGTTCACAACTTATATCAACAGCTGTCACACAAAGTCCAGCTCAAGTGACACTGTCAAACCCTATGGGTCCCTATACCCATCATGTTCACAGTTCTAGAGAAAAGAAAAAATGATACGAGTGATCCAAACTAAAGCAGGTATCAGCAAGGCAGTCTTAGATCTCTGCTTTTATATCAGCTGTCTCTGCTATCTTATAAATAAATCCTTCACTGTTGACCCTACTCATTAAACTAGGAAAAGCAGGACAAATAAAGTAATTGACTACGTGCAGCACACAGACCATCTTTCTTCCAAAGAAGCCATCAGTAGCAAATTGACACTGATATTTTTTTCCACTTAAGAGACACTGTCAAGGTTCAGAAACCCCGCAAATGCAACCTACTTTTTCTTCGACTCTATGCAAACGCCGAGTAATTATTTATATGCAGCTTTGCAAAGCAAATAAATAAATGCTTCAATGATCTTTATTTCAAAGAACAAAATCAATGCCTGAAGCCCAGCACTGGGATATGAACCTGATGGAGGCAAAACATTTCATTAAGGAGCCAAATTTAATTTCCAAGCTTCCGGGGATTTTCATCATTACAGTTGTTAAGAAAATAATTATTGAAAAAATATAATCATATCCTCTTAATCTTAATTTAATTAGTGATATGACAGCACACTATTCTTAACTATTACTATTAATTACTCCATTATGTAGACTGATCTAAAGCCATTAAAAGATCAGAAGACATCTGTCAGAATTACTTTGGTGAATTTAATCCTATAAATATATTTAAAATATGCTTAACACTGAGACATTATGGGTGCCTACTACCCTTCTTTTTTCACTACACATTTTTAGCCATGTGATGATGATGGTAATAATGAACATGATGAGGATTCATTTATAGTTCAGTGACACCTACAAACCCTAACTGGTATAAGCACTCCAATGTGTGCAGCACTCTATATATGTAGTAAGACATAATCCCTGTCCAGAGAGGTTCCTGGAGGACAGTAAGTCTGATTCACAGAAATATTAGAGGTTTTCTTCTGCACTGGAAGGAAAACAAAAGCTTTCCACAAAAATGGAGTCATGCTGAAACAAGCCCTTTCAGTCTAAAGGGGTGGGATGGGGTGGTGGGAAGAGTGAAATCACCTTAGCACAGCAGTATGGGATGGCAAAAACTGCTTCAAATAATGGGGCAGCAGAGGAACTTGAACCTAGAGCCCCTACACAGGCTACGGGAGTTCCCCTACAGAGCTCTCCCATTGCCCTGGTACAAGGCTGAGGCATGGACCAACTAACTCTACCCCCCAATCAGATTTCATTTACTCCACTTTGATATCAAGCTAACAACCCTGACCTCAGGGCACTTAGTCTTGATTTTGAACAGCGTGAACCCATTCCTTGATGAGTAGTTTGTGAGACTGGATAAGGGCTTATTTATTTGTCATGTTGTACAAAGATAATACCTCTGAAAATCAAGCTCTCATTTTCCTGGGAGCCCTGGAGCAGGAGTAAATAATTACACACAAGAAGTCTGTACTCCAGGATATGCAAAGAATAATTTGTAATGTTTCCATAAAGACAGTGAATTAAGCCAAGAGGGAAGTACACTGATGTTGGGTTGGAATAAAAGAATCAATGAATTGTAATAATTTAGGATTCTGCAGGGAGCAGTGATTTTCTGGGCTGTGTGGCAGATGCTAAGCAGGGCTGGATCGTCAGTATAAGAATAACAGACAACCACCCACAGAAGCAAAAGACTAAGGACAACAGAATATTTAGCAAGGAGGAGGAAGGGGCATTTCCTCTTCTACAAGGGGAGAAAAATCCTTTGAGCCAACAATGGAGCTCAGAAGTGGTTGTTAATCATAGGGTAGCAATCTATTGTCATTTAAAACAGGCAAGAAAAGAGGATATTATTGGGGTGGCTTGGCCCTCTGCATCACAGCAGCAATCATGCTGTCTCACCGCCAGATTTCTGAAGGGAAAATTGGTCCTCTGTTCAGGCTGACTGGCAGTCTCATTATTTTTACAGATGTGACCATGCTTAGATTTTAGTGTACTGCTACTAGTCCCCCTTCCTCATTTCCATGAGGTTTTTTTGGAGGGAGGAGGGGTGATATTTTTTGGAGGGGGGAGATATCTTTTCATACTGGCAGGATAATGAAGGGTGATGATGGGAAGACACTGTACTTACTGCTTCCCCAGGCTGCCTTTGAGAGACATCACAAAGCCTAATTGGCTCTTTTTGCTTCATTGTTGCAATGCTAAAACATTAACATTAGGTCTATAGGGAAGGGGAGCTGTTCCCCTCCCCCTCCACCATCACCACCATCACCTTTCCTACCAAATAAAAAGCTGGTGAAATTCTAAGGTTGCATAAATGGCTGTCTCAAAGATCTGTCTAAACCCCCATTCTAAAATCTGCACCCTGGTTTATCAGTTAGCTAGTAGGTTTTATTATGTATTATTATAAGTTTGTGGTAGTACCTGCAATTTGCTCAGTGCAGTGTGGCCATTCAAGATAGGATGGTCCCTGATCCAAGGAACAAAAAGTCTTAAGGTGGATGGAGGTCAGAGACAGAAGGGGAATGACCGAGGGAGCTGATGTAACAAGCGGCAGAGCAGAAGTGGGATTTTTAAGAGTGTGCTAATGTTGGATGGGCAAAGGCCCTGCCAATGAGTTAAACATGCCAAGATAGGCATAGAAGGAGGTGAGAAGAAATACACACCTATGATTCCATGATAGATAAATGAGCAGATGGTCACAAATGGAAATATTGACCAATGTTTGTAAGTGTGGTATTACAGTCAATTAGGAAGGCATTTCTGTGATTTTCGTTGCAAGTTTTTCCTTCATGTAGTTGTATTTTTCACAGTGCCCACCAGTCTTGCTGTTCACTGTTAGGCAAAATTACTAGACTTCAGTAAGGTACATTGTTCAAGGTTGGTAGGCGGGGGAGAGAAATGAAGTTGCTTGACACACAAAGGCAGTAACTATTGCAAAGACTTTGATAATGGATTTAAAGATTTGAGATCATGTGCAATATGGAAATGTCGTAACATAATACAGACTCCCTTCTGATCAATAATTTATCTCCTGCTTTGCACAGTTATTTTCGTCAGTCATTATGCATTTGTGCAAAAGGTGCTGGCCTCGCAAATGTTTGGAAAGAATCAATTGCAATCTAATTATGTGTACAATATTCCTGTGAGCACCTGGCTTTTATGGCACTAAGGTGAGCCAAGGCTCTCTGTTAAATGCAGATTTTAAAACGGCCAAGGGGTCTATCTTTATTGATTCTGATATTTCAAAATGTACTTGCACCTCTTATTTTTTTCACCATATCTTAATCTGGAATTCCATAACAAAGGGCTCAACAGAGCGAGACTTCGGGTCACATTAGCAATATGGAATGCAGATTCCGGTGGAATCAGCAAGAAACTTTAATGGTACAGAACATTTTCATAGACAGTGGGCACTTTCCAACAGAGAGGCACGTAGTAAGTATGTGAGAGGGGCCAGAAGCCACCACTTTGATAACTGTGTAACGTGAAGGTCAGGGCTGACACAGGAGTTTGGATGACAAGTAATATTCCTCATGCAGCTACCATCTCGGTAGTCCTAAATCATATGTACTGTCTTTTAGAAGGAAGTGGACCGCACTTTCAGCTGTTTTAGACATACATGTTTGTTCAGGGCATGGCAACTACTTCTGAGAATCAGGCACCCAAGCAACTTCCTGCCTGCCTTTATTGCTTCAAGCACCTTTACCCAGCTGGGATGAAAAATGTCAGCCTCAGAAGGACTGTCTATCTGCTAAGCTACATAGCTGCCTCTGTTTTGAAGTGTTATAATTAATGTTCTGGACAAGTTACATGCAGGTTTGTAGCTGCCACTGGAGCTTCCTATGTCATCACAGGTATTCCTGCATCCCCACAACATGCTTGTTCTCCCACTTTACGTAGAAGCCAGGGTGTGGAGGTACAGCAATACAGGGATGCATATGAGCCTTTGTATAGACTTGCATTGAAGGTTGCCACCATCTGTATATGGACTGCTGGCTGTTTGGGATGAGGAGTCAAAGGAGGCTGCCAGTCACATCACTCCCTTGTGTGCCTTATCTATGCTACCCTGATGAGCTGTTAGGCTTAGGTAGCTCTTCTGATATTTTTAATCTTGCATATAGAATATGCTATGGTATTGTTGGAGAAGGGGCACCTGGCCATCTAAGGCCATTTTTGCTTTAATTATTAAGATTTATATGTTGGTCTCCATAACAGGCAGAAAACTGCTGCTAGTCTATCTTTAACAACTATCTTTACAAGTGAGGTATGCAGAATGTTGTTGTAGATAAGCCGTGAAAGGGACCATCTGACAAATTACGGAGCACAAGTTAATTAATATAAGAAACATTTTTTTTCTGTCAAAATGAAACAAAACCGCTCCAGCTGTAACACTGGATGAGGGAGTGTTCAAGCTGCAGTGGTTTTGTTACATTTGAATCATACCCTGCTTGTCCACACATCAGAATTAGAACATCCAACAGCTTCGCCCCTTTTGAAATGTTCCACATTTGGAATGGCTCCCAATGTACATGTGCCCATACTGAGTTAGTACGGCTTCATTAATTTCAATGGAGTGAGGCAAGTTTTCACCACCTAAATATCCTGCCTAATATATAGGAAGCAGTGATCCTCAAACCTTTTGGACTCAAGGCACCCCTCAGAAAACGCCACCTCATTTTTTTTAATATAGTAAAATAATAGAGCACCTGTTCTATTATAAAAAACTCAGAAAGACCACAACAGGTCAGAAAGGGTTTGACACTATGGCTTCCTATTTGAAACTTCTGAGCTTATCTTGTGAATCTCATGTAGGTGTTTGTATGCCTAACTGTGCTAATATTATACATATTGTATACTAAAAAAGATCTCACAGTACCCCAGGATACCATAGCACCCTGACTAAGAATCATTAGTACTGTATAGGGCAATAGTGAATGGAACCCCTTGGGTATTTTGTACTCAGGTGAGATTTAGACACGTACACAGGAACACACACTTTCACAGTGTTGCAGTTGTCCCCCCACCACCACTTCCAAATCACTCTTCAGAAGTCTGGTATAGTGGGGAGTCTCTTTTGTCTGCACTGGAATATTTTGTTTTTGCCTGAGAACTTTGAACCTCTAGCTCCATGGAGGCTAAACTGCGGCTCGTGAGCCTCATGTCGCTCACCGGCACAGTACTTGCAGCTCTCTAGAAACTGGCCGAAGTCCTGCCCACTTCTCCCCAAGGCGGCTTTGGGACACAGCACAGCCTAGCAGCTCCCACTGTCTGGCTTTCCCTGTGGGGACTGCACCCCAAGCCCACCATCATTCCTCCTTCTCTCTCTCTGGGGCTGCCAGCTCAGGTGCTCGGGTACGCTTCCCATGGGGAAAGCTAAGTGGCTCAGTGGTGCAGTAGAGAGAAGGAGAAGGGTGATCACCTCCGCTCCGGATCACTCAGCACCCCACCCACCCTCCCTCCCCACTCTCCAGCTCTTGAGCTTTGGTGGAAGATTGGATGCGACTCCCAGAGTGAGTAACTCTGGCCACCCCTGCTCTAGTTCATGCTTTAAGGACATTTAATTGTATTCAGATATTGGAGTCCCACTAGAGAGCTCTAAATTCTCTGGTCTTCATTCAAATTACATCTGTTTGTTGTTTTAATAGCCTAGCCATAGAATGGACTTTAAGGAATTGCTTAATAATTGATATGCTAATTTATTTGCATTCCTTTTTCTCTTTCTAGGGCTGTGTACACAAAGAGGGAAACATCAGATTCGTCTCCAAAGAGGATTATTCTGCACTAGTCCGGTCCTGCAGGGAGCAAACCAGGAAAGCCAAGGCTGCAACTGAACTCCAACTAGCTTCAAGCATCAAGGGCAATAAAAAATCCTTTTTCAGATATGTGGGAGCAGGAGGAAAAGCAAGGGCAACATTGGACCCCTGCTGAACCAGATGGAGCAACTGACAACTGACGCCCAGGAAAAAGCCAACCTATTAAATGAGTACTTTGCATCGGTCTTTCATCAGTCCCACGGGACGCCTATGAACGCTACGGGACAGGGAGATCCAGGTGAGGGAGATCCCCTGCCCTCCATTAATGCTGACCTCGTGAAGGAACACCTTGAGAAGCTGGATACCTTCAAGTCAGCTGGCCCTGACAATCTACACCCCAGGGTACTCAAGGAGCTGGTGAGCATCATAGCCCAGCCCCTGGCATGGATCTTAGACATCTCCTGGCACTCTGGTGAAGTGCCCAAAGACTGGAAGAAGGCCAATGTGGTGCCTATCTTCAAGAAAGGGAGGAAAGTGGATCTGGCTAATATAGGCCTATCAGCCTGATTTCAATCCTGTGGAAGATCTTAGAAAAGTTTATTAAAGAGGACATCCTTAATGGACTGGCCGACGCCAACATCCTAAGGGATAGCCAGCACAGGTTTGTTGTGGGCAGGTCTTGCTTGACCAAACTGATTTCCTTCTACGACCAGGTGACCTATCACCTGGACAAGGGAGATGAGATTGATGTCATATATCTTGACTTCAAAAAAGCCTTCGATCTGCTATCCCATGATCACTTCTTGGCAAAACTAGCCAACTGTGGCCTTGGGTCCACCATGATCCGCTGGCTGGGAAATTGGCTCTGTGGTCAGAACCAGAAGGTTGTAATTGATGGCAATCACTCATCATGGTGTCCTGTGACCAGTGGGGTCCCCCAAGGCTCTGTCCTTGGACCCATATTGTTCAACATCTTCATTAATGATGTGGACACTGGAGTCAGAAGTGGACTGCCAAGTTTGCCGACGACACCAAACTTTGGGGCAAAGCATCCACACCAGAAGACAGGCATGTGATCCAGGCTGACCTGGACAGGCTCAGCAAATGGGCGGACGAGAACCTGATGCTGTTTAACACCAATAAATGCAAGGTTCTCCACCCTGGGAAGAAAAACCTGCAGCATCCTTATAGGCTTGGCAGTGCTACGCTGGCTAGCACTATGGAAGAAAGAGACTTGGGGATCATCATTGGCCACAAGATGAACATGAGCCTGCAATGCGATGCTGCAGCTAGTAAAGCAAACAAAATGCTGGCGTGCATCCATAGATGCTTCTCAAGCAAATCCCGGGATGTCCTTCTCCCCCTGTACTCGGCCTTGGTGAGGCCGCAGCTGGAGTACTGCATCCAGTTTTGGGCTCCACAATTCAAAAAGGATGTGGAGAAGCTTGAGAGAGTCCAGAGGAGAGCCATGCACATGATCAGAGGTCAGGAAAGCAGACCTTACACTATCAGGCTGAGAGCCATGGGGCTCTGTAGCCTGGAAAAGCGCAGGCTCAGGGGTGACCTGATGCCACCTATAAGTTTATCAGGGTTGACCACAAGTATCTGGGGGATCGTTTGTTCACTAGAGTGCCCCGAGAGATGACGAGTTCGAATGGTCGTAAACTACTGCAAGACCGTTTCAGGCTGGACATAAGGAAGAATTTCTTTACTGTCCGAGCCCCCAAGGTCTGGAACAGCCTGCCAGCAGAGGTGGTTCAAGCACCTACATTGAACACCTTCAAGAGCAAATTGGATGCTTCTCTTGCTGAATCCTATGACCCCAGCTGACTTCCTGCCCTTTGGGTAGAGGGCTGGACTCGATGATCTTCTGAGGTCCCTTCCAGCCCTAATGTCTATGAAATCTATGAAACTCAAAGACCTTCCTATTTCCAGTGACTCATTTCCCTCCTGCAAAACAAGTGGCTGTATTTTGTTCAGACACAAACTGGTGTTCCCAACAAACTTTAAGAGACAGTAAAATTAGAAACAGGTATCCATCACAAAGAAACTTGACAAAAAAGCTGGAGTTATTAAAAAGAAAATTAAAACATGGAAATGCTAGGTGACAACTAAAACTCAAGCACTTGAGATTCCGAAAAAATATAGTTTCGGTGACATAAAGAACTATGGTTCCTACATAAAACCCAGTCTACCAGTCATTTGCTTTACAGAGCCTTCTGCCACACTTAACCTTGTTTAACGTGTTACAAGACTGCCCTTTGAAATTATGTTGGTATATGGTTAGTTAGCAGGTCAAGTGCCTGTAGATGTTGCTCAAAAGTATTCAGGGTTTCCTAGTTTTGTAGAACCATTTGGTTCCTACAGATGGCTGCCTTGCGTGCAGCTTTAGATACAAAATTCTGGCCTGTATATAGAAGGATAAGAAAGATATTTCATAGATTTAATAGACATTTGGGCTGGAAGGGACCTCGGAAGATCTTTGAGTCCAGCCCCCTGCCCCAGGGGCAAGAAGTCAGCTGGGGTCATAGGATTCCAGCAAGATAAACATTCAAATATCTCTTGAAGGCATTCAAAGTGGGTGCTTGAACCACTTCCAGCAGCAATCTATTCCAAACTTTGGAGGCTTGGACAGTAAAGAAGTTCTTCCTTATGTCCCACCTGAAATGGTCATGGAGGAGTTTGTGACCGTTTGATCTTGTCATCCCTTGGGGCACTCTGGTAAACAAATGTTCCCCCAGATTCTGTTACATGGCTAATACGGTAGATCCTTTGCAGCACCTTATCCCTGCATTTTATGACTTTAAAAAATATTTTTTGCAACAGTGTACCTTGAATAGACTGCGGAAAGGAACACTGAGACAGAAAAGGGCTTGCTATTGGGGGTATCTGCCCCCTTCCCTCCCCCACCCTTTGGGTCCATGATTAAGGATGTTGTGATTCAGTTGTCATTTATAAGCACATAATTATGCTGGGCAGGATTTTAGCTGAGATGTTGCAATTTTTTTTTAATCTTTAAACTAGTGTCATGCTGCAGCAGTGTGCTTAGGGAAGACTGGAAACTCAATAACAATTGTTTATCCACAGAGCCTAGATATCAACATTGTGAGTTTATGTGACACACATTATGCAACTCTATGGCCATTCATCTCTGGAATTCTTATCTGTAACAGGCAAAAATGTGAAAATGTGGTAACAGTGTCCATTGGATTTCACACAGAGCCCTGAGCAGGCATGAGATGGCAAGTTCTTTTGGTCCCAACCTCACTGTGCTGACTTGGGATGGCTGACCCGGACATGAAAGATTATATGTAGCACTATCCTAATTAAAGAGCTGGATGCCTCCTGGAAAAGTCACCTTAGCCAAACACAAATCATTGGGTTCAATATGTGGGGTAACTGAATGAACTGTAATGTTTTGTCACATGCAGGTGGTCAGGCTAGATCAGCTAATGGTCCTTTCTGGCCCTATAAATCTATAAACCTTTACTTGAAATATCTTGTCCCCCTCCAAAGGGATATTCTAGACATGCAAAGTACACTGACTAATGTTTTCCCACATATGTAAATCAATATTAATATATAAATTAGCTGGCATAATGTGATTTCTTTTGACACTGTCATAAGACATCTGATTCCAACATTTCCTTTTGTGCGATACTCTTGCTTTCTGATGGCAACAAAAACATGCAAGAACAATTGCTCTATATATTGATAGTTTTACATGGGTTTCTTTTCCTTCGCTGTCAGTCAATGCTTCATTTATTGTGGTACTTTGGTGTGCATTGGTTCTCCAACTTACTTATTGCTTTTATTACTTATGAGCAGTCACATTATCACTCTACATAAAAATATTTTCAGAATGAAATAAATAACTCTGTAAGCCTGGCTAATCAATGTGCCTGAGACCTAATCCAAAGAATATTGTGTGCAGATCAATTTGCCTTAGGAATTAGTGACTAGTGCTGAAACACTTTGAAAGCAGCCAATTACAGTTCAAATGAAAATGGATACACTGCAGATATAGCATATTGTCATTCTCATAAAAATAATGTATTAGTCATCCAGCCAAATTATACATGCAGTCCAACACTCCTTGTGTGCTGTGCCTTCTCCAAAAACTCCCTCTCCCTTTTCTTTTCATCCTTACTTTTATCAAACATATTTCCTTTCCCCCTTAGTTTATGATTCCTTAAGAAGGATTCTGTGACAGTCCATTCAGTTGTATTAATCTGTATTATGATGCTCTGAATTGGACAGTGCTTCTTATATAAAACAATGTATATGTCCTTTTATTGTCACAAACATAGTTTGAGGAAGATACAATTTATGTCGTTATTAACAAAGTAGTGCATAGTTCTTTTGTGCACTACTTTCAAAGCACTGTCCGATTCATTTATTTTTCAAGCACAAGTTACATTTACCTGGGTGAAGTTCTGACCCCACTAAAGTCATTGACTCCTGTCACTTTCAAGGTGCCAGGCTGCCATCCCTGCTGCTGTCAGGAGAGTCTTAACAAGAACAAAAGGTTGAGCTTGTTAGTTTTACTGAGGCTTTCTGATCAGTGAGCCAGTACCGAGTGAGCAAAACTCAAAATGAACAGGGAATGGACAAGAAGGTGTGAGAGGCCCTGGAACAAAGCCCCAGGCAAGTTGTAGAATCCCAGTTACTCTTCATTTGCACTTGGACAAGCAAAAAAAAATGAATAAGTAATTTACCTGCTATCAGGCAGCTGAGGTTCTTGGCTCCCAAATCTGCATCTACACCTAAGTAAAGGAGACACAAAGAGACTTTATACAGCATCTCCTCTGAGAGCAGATCTGTTCTAATCAAAAGGGCTAATACATCCAAACATGGAATATGGAGATAATTTAGGAAGTGGCAAGAGTAACAGAGGAATGATGTAATTTTATCATTATTAAGCTGTTAGTCAAAAATTGTGCATGCAAGGACTGGGTGACAGATCCAGGTATAATAAGGCTTAGGATGACAGCTCATTTTCACTGAACTCAAAAAGAGCAGGGGAAGAATGTTGTTCTATCCTATGTAAAGTGACTGCCAGTGGCCTTCAGTAATAATCAACTGGCCGGCCTTAATAAAAACTGCAAACTAAACATTGTGTTCAGTGAACTAGTCGGAAAAAGAAAATGACCCCATCATTCATCTCAGAACACCAAATTGGCCAAGTGGGAACCTTTATGTGCCAAAACCTAAGGCCCAGTCCAACAAACCACTTAAGCAGACAATTTTACTTTAATCATGGGAGAAGACCCATTGTTTCTCTGGCGTTTAAAGCAGAGCTTGCATTTTTTTCACATTTTAAGTGCTGTACTACCCAAGACAGTGTAAAGGGAGGTGTGGGTGCAGAGGTGCCTGTGCCTCCACTCCCAGCCTCCCTCCCAACCAGGCAGGCATACCACCCTGCAGAAGCAGCTGCCAGGCTCTTTTTTTAAGAACCTGGATCAGATAAGAATCTTCCTTTCCCCCATCCCTTCCCCCCATATTCAGCTGCACGTCCCCTCCCTTCCTGCTCCATCCCCCCCTTTCCTGCCCACCTCTACCTTGCTCTCCCCAGCTGATCTGTAGGCAAGGCTGTGGGCAGAGGGGAGCTCCAGAGCTGCTTCTGACCCACTCTAGCTGAACCACACATGGAACTAGGCTTGGCCAGAGACAGAAGCAGTGGAAGTGGCAATGACAGGCAGGTTTCCTTCCCCTGCACCTTCTCCAGGGCTGGCAGGAAACACCTGAGGGGACCAGGCAGGGAGGGAGAACACATGCAGCACTAACGCTGTCCTGAGCTGAGTCGGAGTCCCTGTGGAGACACACTGGAGTGCCCAGGAGTGACTCTAAAGCCTCCTCCTGACCCTACTCCCTAGGGACTGCGAGAGTGACAGGTGGGAGGGGGAGTGAGGAGCAGAGGAGGAGAGCTGCCGCTAAGCATAGAGGGGAAGGGAAGGATTCTTACCTGGTTCAGAGACTTTAAAAACCCCCAGTCCTATAGCATCATCAACTGAAAAAGGAGGTAGCACCATGACACGGATCTACCCCTAGTTCTATCCTGCCCCTCAGAAGTTGTACAGCTCTTGGTGGGAGGGGGGAAGGAATGGGGTTGAGGCACTGGGCTAGGACTCAGGCTTTTTTGTGCCACTGACTACCCCCAGGATTATGAATAAGGCACTCAGTGGGAAGGCATTTGTGCCTTTGAAAATCTCCGCCTTAGTCTCCTTTTGCACCCTTGTTTCTTAATGGCTAGCAACAGTCCTGCTGCAGATAGGCAGAATTCCTATATGTGATGTGTTCAAATGATCAGTAAGCACCTGGGTTGATCTCAGAGGGTCTGACCATGGCTGGTGAGCTGAGAGCCATCTCTCTCTCCGAGGAAAGTGCTCCACAGATCTCTGACCTGAGGAAGGCCCAGAGCACGGGATAGATCCAAACAGCTAGATTTTGTCCTGGAGCCTTGCTCTCAATGGGACAGAAACCTCCCTGCTGCACAACCATCTATTTTAGCCAATGAGCTCTAAATGCAAAGTGCTGTGGATTGGCTTCCAAAGGAGCCCTGGCTCCCTGCACAGCCTGGCTGGATGAAGCCAGGGGTGGCTCTGGAGCTCCCCCACTCTCAGATCAGCCAGGGGCAGTGGCAGTGGTGGGTGGGGGAAGAGGGAATAAGTAGGGAGGGGATGTGCCACTGAGCACAGAAAGGAAGGGCAGGAAAGGGAATTCTTACCTGCTTTGGAGTGTAAAGAAAAGGGCCTGGCTGCTGCTCTCATGGCATGGTCCAAAATAGGGGTGCAACAATATCACTGAACCTCTTTGGGATCTGTGTCTGCCACTGGGTGACAGGGTCCTTGAGCCCAAATCTCTGATGTCCTGGCTCGGCACCCTAGCTACTCAGCTCTTGAGGCTAAACCCTGGAAAGACCCTCTTCAATGCCATTTTTTCAGATACAAATGTAGGTGGACTATGCGTGTGCATAGTCTGTGTATGCAGGTTTATGCAACCACAGCATATACCACAGGCCAAAAATGGCCAGGTAGACAACTAAAAAGTTATCACTTAGACATGCAGCAGGACACAGAATTCCACCCCCCACCAAACCACCCTGCAGAGTCACTTGAGGCTCCAGTGCCCAGCAGGTGCCTACAAAAGGGAGACACACTGCCTTTGTATTCATGCTGCTTCTTGAACATCCCAGTTGCAGTATTTCGTAGATTTCATAGACATTAGGGCTGGAAGGGACCTCGGGAGATCATCGAGTCCAGCCCCCTGCCCAAAGGGCAGGAAGTCAGCTGGGGTCATAGGATCCCAGCAAGATAAGCATCCAATTTACTCTTGAAGGTGTTCAGTGTAGGTGCTTGAACCACCTCTGCTGGCAGACTGTTCCAGACCTTGGGGGCTCGGACAGTAAAGAAATTCTTCCTTATGTCCAGCCTGAAACGGTCTTGCAGGAGTTTGTGAAGACTGGAACTCCACTATGGCTGGGGCTGCACAAGCACATGCTACTAGTTACTGCCAAAGTGTCTCTAGCTGTGGTTGTGCCTTTGCTAGTTGCAGATACCACAGCTGTCACATAATCATGTTTTTAAAACCTTTAGACCATCCCTTTTCCCACACACACATGCTGCTACAAAGGAAACAAAGACTCTTTTGCTCTTGCCTGTGAACTCTGATGTGGGTATTTCTACCTTCCAATGCTGAGCTATACACTTTCCAACCCACTAACCAAAGCACACAGATGAATTTTCAGTTCCAGGATTGTCTCATTTCAAACTCATGCCCCAGGGTAGAATATAATTTTTTTAAAAAAGCATAAAGCAGGTCAAGAATTATCTTTTTTTGCCCATTACTCTGCGTACGACCTCAAAAACCTCCTCTGAGGAAGAGCCCAAAGCACTACAAGATCAGAGCCTACCTTAAGCGGCATTGCTTTCAAATGTACATTTCACACATAAAAGAAGAAATGCTGGCCATAAATCTGTAAAGTCTCCTGGGTGAATAATACAACTTGCACTGCAAGAGGCAATGTACTATCTGGATTTTTTTTTCTTCTTGTGAAAAGATGGAGGTTTTGTGGCAAAGGCATTGGTTCACAGTGCCAAAAACTGGCTGCAGATTCCAAAGTGAAAACAGATGGATTTTCAACAGTGCTGAGCACTTCCACCTCCTGTTGACTTCAGTGGCAATTACCAGTGATTAGCAGAGCTTTTATTCAGGGGCTGAAATGTGTATGTGTTGAGTAACTAACATAGGGCTTGCCCACACTTCTGCATCAACAGGTCTTAGCACTAGGAGCTTTAGTACACCCTACCCATGTCCCACCCACCCACACTCAGAAGCACACTTGAAACCTCGAAATTGTAACTCGTGAACCTCATGTCTGGAGCATGCCTGAAACCTTGGGTGAGTGTGGCAGGGGCAGGGCATGTTCATGCTCCCACCCCCAGTACTAGGTCCTCTGGCAACAACAGTGTAGACAAGTCCTCACATTTGAATGATCTGTGCAGGCTAAAGTTCTCAAAGAAAGTGAGATAATGAAGAAGTTTCAGTCCCTCCAGCAAGTTATCTTGATGGCACTGCACATTCTGAATATTTAATGGCACAGATTCAGCTACAAAAGCGCAAATCTAATATCCTGCATCGTTTGCAAATAAGGGAAGCACATAAAACACTGCATGGCCTACTTTATGCCTAGCAACCTTAACTGTTCCATTTCCTGACTTTCCTTGGTTACTCATGGGCATTCTCAATGATGCAATAACTTAAGCATGCGTGTAGATATATTCACTAACACTAGTAGCATATTCTTTCCCATAAAACCTGTGTGGTCATGTGTTCACACAAGCGTCTATATGAGCATGAGACAAAGACAAACTCTTGCAAATAGAGTTGATGTCTAATGTTTTAGAAATAAATGGGATCTCATTCATCAAAAAGCTAATTAAATCTTTTCTTTAAAGCAGGAGTCATTTGTTGAGGGCTGCACTGGGGAAAGGATAATCAGCCAAGCTTGATCCTTCTATTGTACATGTTTCAGGGTCTCCTATAATGTCCCTAACCTCCCATTCAACAAAGTCGGATTCATTACCATACTCAGTTATCTTGACAGCACAGTCATTTAAAATCTTGGAGCAACTATGAATCTATTGTATAATGACTTTGCAGCCTCCAGAATGAAGAAAGAGAAGAGCTGTTTAATCACATCCAGCAAACTACTGGCCAGGCAGGTGTGAACACACATTCTCAAACATGAGCATATGCCAAACTGTCATGGATAATTGTGCTTTCCCTGTTGTTGCCAAGTAGTAGAATGGACTCAGTGTACCAAGTAATGGAACCAACGCTGTTTCTCAACATGGTCAAGGCAAGTGGTGCCGGTAGGGAATGATGCCAGAGGATGAGATAAATGTTACTCAAGATGGATATTTTTGAATGAAAGATAATGTAAAAAAACATTCTTAAGCTGTGCAAATATTTGTTTTTAAGGTGATCAGTCAACTCCTTCCATGTCACTACCAACATTTCAAGTTTTTGTGAAGAGAAAAAGTTTTGTCTTCACACCAAAATGAAGCCTCCCTGTCCCATCCCCCATTGCTCCCCCCAAAATATTTTGGACCAAATCAAACTTCCTGTTGACCCAAAATGTTTTTGTTTTCAAAGCTTTTATTTAACTTGTTTTCCTGAGATCATCATCTGAGACTATGTTTTGCTGCCTTTGAAAACATAAGCATGTTTCATGTCAACACCATCAAACTGAAATATTTTGACTTAAAATTTTTTTCATTTTGATTTAAAGTCTTTGCCAAGTATGACACAAATACACGAACTGTTTTAAGCATCCTGAACATCCATTTCTGCGACTAATACATTATTTGCCTCACAAATTTTGGGCCCTGTCCCTCTTACTTCTAAGAAGTAAAACTGTACTATACATTTAGTTCCCTTTATTTCACAGGAACTGCTTAAGTAAGGCACCACACTGTGTGAGGAAGGGAGCAGAATATGGCCTTAAATATTTTTGTCACCCAGCTATCCCCTCCTGTTGTTTCTTATTCTCCCTTGTTGCTTCATCTTTTCCACTAGTTTGTAAGCCCTGGGGCATGGACCACACTTACCTGAATGGTTTTCAAATGACTAGTCTCTTCTCCTCAGCCAAGTGCCTAAAGACTCGACTCTGCGCTGTATCTCAGCCTGCTGGAACACTCTGCACTACTGGAAAACTGAGCTTGAAGTTGGCCAAGACATTCAAAACCAGTTGCCTAGAGGTATCTGGACCTGCAGTTTCATGAGCCAGCTCTGACAGAGTGCTGGGATGGAGATTTGCCAGCCTCCTGAACATCAGTGCCTGGGGCTTTTCCGCTTCAGTCATGGCTGTATCCATCTCCACACTCTCCTTCTCAGGAGCCACCTTGCCTTTGTCCCCACACTCAACATAATTTGCCTTTTTTAAAACTTACACAAGGTGTTCATTTATTCTTTGAGTTTTGCCTAGATTGTATTTAATCTCTGCCCTTCCCTTACCACCTAGCAGCTCAATTTCTTCTTTCCTGGTTTTCTTTATTTTCATAGCTGAGGAACTTTTGCTATTTGCTTTAATTTCCTCAGCCAGGTCAAACTTGGCTTGGCTTCTGGCAATTCTCACTTTATCCCTACGCCTCCTCATATGTAAGGTTTAGCTTTCTTTGCTGATCAGTACTTTTTTTCCATTCCTGGTAGGCTCTCTGCTTATTCTTAATATCCTGTTTGAGATGGTTATTTAGTTAGATAGGTCTGGAGCTCTCTTCTACAAATCCCCTTCCCACCACCACCCCCTTCGTGGAAATCAATTCCAGATTGTTTTGCACTTTTTCATTTAAAATCTTTCTCAATCTCTCCACAGTCAGGTCCTTAAGCTCTTCAGTAAAGTAGATTTAACTAACTGGTTCCTTTAAGTCTGCAAAATTTGCTCTTTTAAATCCAGAAACCATAAATATACTTTTTTTAATCCTTCCATTTAGTTTAAACTGAGTGTGTAATCTTATTCAACTCATGAGCACTTGTTCCAAAGTTGTTTCCTATGACTAGTTCTATATGTTCTCACTGGGCATGTCTACATGAGGCACTTTAATGTGTATTAAATTAATCTAATGCATATTAAAACATCACTCCTGGGAAGGGATGGCATCTACCTCATGTGGAAAGGTAAGTCCCTGTTCACAGCCAGGATGGCCGATTTTTTGGACAGGGCTTTAAACTAAGATTGCTGGGGGATGGCAATACACAAATTCAAACATGTCCAGGGACCAACATACAAATAAGCCCAGTAGATAGGGATACTGGGAGAGCCACTCTTGTGGGAGCTGAGGGAATAGTTTTTCATCAGCTAGATGAGAAAATGAGGGCCTCAGTAGGAGGACTCAGGCACCTATATACTAATGGCAGGAGCATGGGGAACAAGCAGGAGGAGCTAGCCCTCTGGCTCCCCGGTGTGCATTATGATCTAGTAGGGATTACAGAGACCTGGTGGAACAACTCACGTGACTGGAGTGTAGCTATAGAGGGCTACACCCTGCATAGAAGGGCCAGAGTGCGGAAAAAAGGTGGAGACATTGCTCTCTGTGTGAAAGAGCAGTACGCCTCCTTGGAGGCCAACATCGGCCCCCCAAAATAGACAGCTTGAAATCCTCTGGGTCAAGTTGCAGTGGGGAGAGAGGGGGGCACAGTGAGAGAGACCTAATTGTAGGTGTATACTACAGAGCCCCAAATCAGGGGGAGGAACTTGATCTGGAATTCACCCAAGAATTGAGGCTGCACATGCCTGGGACATGGTCATCATGGGTGATTTTAATTATCCAGACATCTCCTAGGAGGAACACGCAGCCAAGCTGGAACTGTCACGATCCTTCCTGACCTGTGTCGAGGAGCTCATCTTGACTCAGGAGGTGCATAGGCTAACCAGAGGCAATGCTCTGCTAGACTTGGTCCTGGCCAAAGGAGATGACCTGGTGACTGACTTAAATATAGAGGGAAGTCTGGGTGACAGCGACCAGGAAACCATCATGTTCACTATTCGACATAAGGCAGACATATTGGATAGCAGGACTGAAGTCTTGGACTTCAAAAATGAAAATTGCAACAAGCTTAGGTCACTAGTAGAGAAAGTGCTGCAGGACTGGGGACTGAAGGTGAAAGGTATGCATAAAAAGTGGTTGCTCCTTAAGGACATGATACTTGAAGCACAAAGGAAGTCCATTCCCATGCAGAGAAAAGGTAACAGAAGGGCTGGGAAGCCCTCTTGGCTAAACAGGGAAATCATGGTCCTCTTAACAAAGAAGAAAGAGGCTTATGAGCAATGGAAGCTCAGGGTGGGCCCCAAGGAGGACTATTCCACGATGGCCCACATTTGCAGGGAACAGATAAGAAAAGCTAAAGCAGTAACCAAACCTAGATTAGCAATGGGAATCAAGGACAACATGAAGTCCTTCTTTAGGTACATAGGGAACAGGAGGAAAACAAATGAGAGTGCAGGGCTATTGCTTAACAACTCAGGAAAGCTGGTTACCAGCACCCTGAAAACTGAACTCCTGAATGACTAGTTCGCCTTGGTCTTTCACCAGACCAAGGGGAAAAACACACCCAGTAGAACAGAGAATGAGCACAGTAGGAATAATCGCCTTCCTACTATTGCCATAGAATTGGTTTATGGCCAATTAATAAAATTAGATGTATGCAAGTCAGCAGGACTGGATGATCTTCATCCAAGAGTGCTGAAGAAGCTGGCCAAAGTCATTGCAGAACCCCTGGCAAAACTCTTCCACAACTCATGGTGCTCTGGAGAAGTCCCTGAGGACTGGAAGAAGACCAGTGTTGTACCCATTCACAAGAAGGGCAGGAGGGAGGACCTGGGTAACTATAGGCCAATCAGCCTAACTTCCATCCTAGGTAAAATCCTAGAAAAGTTCACCAAGGAGTCTATCTGCAATAAGCTTGCAGAAGGTAAGACTCTGAATGACAGCCAGCATGGCTTTGTCATGGGCAGATCTTGTCTTACCAACCTCATCTCCTTTTATGACCAGGTAACTTGCCACCTGGACACAAGAGCACAAGATGACATTGTATATCTAGACTTCCTAAAGGCCTTTGATCTAGTATCCCATGATGTCCTCGTGAAAAAATGGGAGGATTGTGAGCTTAACTCTGAGATAGTCAAGTGGGTGAGAAACAGGCTGCTGAATAGGACCCAGAGAGTCATAGTAAACGGATCTGTCTCATCCTGGTGAGAAGTGGGCAGCGGTGTCCCGCAGGGGTCAGTACTTGGTCCAGTACTTTTGAACATCTTTATTAACAATTTGGATGTGGGAGTGAAGAGTTCACTGGCCGAGTTCACGGACCAAGTTATAGTTTCATACTTTCATAGTTGGTAGGGTCGGAAGAGACCTATGCAGATCATCAAGTCCTACCCCCTGCCATGAGCAGGAAAGGATGCTGGGGTCAAATGACCTCGGGTAGGTGGCTGTCTAGCTTCCTTTTGAAGATGCTTATGGGGAAGCATGATCATGCTTGAAGATAGGCTACAGTTACAGGCAGACCTAGACAGGCTGACAAGTTGGGCAGGTTGGAACCTGATGAAGTTCAGTGTTGAGAAATGTAAAGTGCTTCACATGCAGATGAACAGCCCCCTACACATCTATAGGCTTGGTAGCACCAAACTGACTAGCACCACAAATGAAAGGGACCTGGGGGTAATAATAGACCACAGTATGAATATGGGCCAGTAGTGCAATGCTTGTAGCCAGCACAGCAAATAATACTCTGGCATGCATCAACCAATGCATATCCAGCAAAGCCAAGGAGGTGATTCTTCTGCTCTACTCAGCACTAGTGAGATCACAGCTGGAGTACTGTGTCCAGTTCTGGGCCCTACACAAGGACATGGACAAGCTTGAGAGAGTTAGCGCCACCCCTTCACCCCCACCGCCAGAGCATGTCCAAAAGTGCCCCCAAGTACTAGGGCTTAATGCACATTAGCTAGAATCATAGAATCATAGAATAGAAGGACTGGAAGGGACCTGTAAAATCTTCAAGTCTGGTCCCCTGCCATGGACAGGAGGTCAATGGGTTCAAACAAGCTCAACAAGGTGCTTCTCCAGCCTCCTCTTGAACACCTCCAGGGATGGTGACTGCACCACCTCTGCTAGGAGTGTGTTCCAGATTCATAAATTCATAGAGTCAGAAGAGACCTCAGTGGGTCATCTAGTCCAACCCCCTGACCCTGGCAGGCAAGAAAAGAAACACCAACCCTGTGGCCATTACTCCTGATCCCAGCCAGGTGCCTATCCAGTCTCTTCTTGAAGACCCCCAAGGATGGGGCGAGCATCACCTCCCTTGGGAGCCCATTCCAGATTCTGGCAACCCTGACCGTGAAGAACTTTTTCCTAATGTCCTGGCTGAACCTTCTCTCTTGTAGCTTTTGGCCATTGTTCCTTGTCGTTCCAGGGGGTGCCCTGGATCATTGCCTACTTCATGTTGCTCTGCCCTTATGAATTTGTACGCCATCACAAGGTCCCCTCTCAGCCTTCTCTTGGAGAGGCTGAAGAGGTTAAGGTCCCTTAGCCTTTTCTGCATGCCTCTAATCAGGTGAGTGGCTCTTCTTTGGACCCTCTCCAGGTTGCCCGCATCCCGCTTGAAGAGCAGCATCCAGAACTGGACACAGTACTCCAGCTGCGGTCTAACCAATGCCGCATAGAGGGGGAGAATCACTTCCCTGGACCTGTTTATGAAGCACCTACGGATACACAACAAGGTACAGTTGGCTCTGCCAACTGCTTCATCACATTGGTGACTTATATTCATCCTCGAGTCAACAGTGACTCCAAGATCTTTTTCTGCTTTACTGGAGCTGAGAAAGTCACTCCCCAGCCTGCAGGTATGATGGCAGTTCTTCTTCCCTAGATGCAGCACCTTGCACTTGTCCTTATTGAATTGCATTCTGTTGCTCTCTGCCCACTTCCCTAGCCTGTCTAGGTTGGCCTGGATCTGGTTGCTCCTTTCCAGGGTGTTAGCTGCACCCCATAATTTTGTGTTGTCCGCAAATTTGGACAGGGTGCCTCCCACCCCTTCATCCAGATCACTGATGAAGATGTTGAACAGCACTGGCCCCAGAACTGATCCCTGAGGGACTCCGCTGCCCATATCTTTCCAGGTTGACACCAACCCATCCACTACCACCGTCTGAGTGAAACCCTTGAGCCAATTTGCTACCCAGTCTACTGTGTACTCATCCAAGGCACATCCCCTCAGTTTATTTATAAGGATAGTATGGGATAGCTTGTCAGGGGCCTTCTTGAAGTCCAGATAGATAACATCCACCTTGACTTCTGCATCTAAACAATTGGTGGCCTTCTTGTGAAAGGAGACTAGGTTAGTCAGGCAGGACCTGCCTGCTAAAAACCCATGTTTCTTACCCCTCTGCATCACATTAGCCGGCGGGTTCCCACAGATGTGTTCCTTGATAATTTTTTCTAGGATTTTCCCAAGGATAGAGGTAAGGCTGACTGGTCTATAGTTCCCCGGGTCTTCCTTCCTCCCCTTAAAGATTGGGATGACGTTAGCCCTCTTTCAATCCTCCAGAACCTGGCCCAAGCACCATAAGCGCTCATATATCCTTGCTAGTGAATCAGCTATGACCCCCGCTAATTCCTTCATTACTCATGGGTGGAGTCCCTCTGGTCCCAGTGATTTGAATATGTCCAGTCCCTCCAAGTATCTTTTTACCATTTCATCACTGACTGTTGGTCAGCTGATGTTCCCTTTCTTGGTGTCCGTGATGTATGTTGAGGGTTCGTCTAGATTCCCATTTAAGATGACACTCATTGAAGAGCTCTGCCTTGTCCCTGCTATCCGTCAGTAAGACCCCCTCCCCATCCTGTATGGGGCCTATGCTACCCCGCACCCTCTTTTTGCTCCCAATGTACCTAAAGAAGGACTTTTTATTGTCCTTAATCCCTGATGCTAGCCTGAGTCCTAGAGTTGCCTTGGCCTTCCTGACCAACTCCCTGCAGGTGCGGGCCAAAGGAGTATACTCCTCTTTGCTAGCTACCCCCTGCTTCCACTTCCTGTACTCCTCTTTTTTTGCCCTTAAGGTATCCTGGATGCCCCTGGTTATCCTTCTAGATACCCTTATGGAAAATAAGTTTGTCCTTATGTCTAACCTACATTTTTCCTTAACTAGCTTGTCCCCAGTGGTCCTTGTCCTCCCAAGGGGTGCCTTTCTGAAGAGTTACTGCCCTAGATCTTGGTGTTCACCCCTGACATACTTGTCAGAGGCTATCAAGTCACCTCTCAGTCTTCTCTTACTCAGACTGAACAAACCCAGTTCCCAGAGTCTGCCCTCATAGGGCCTATCCTCCAGCCCCTATCATATGGGTGGCCCTTCTCTGTACCTTTTCTAGCTTATCCACATCCTTCTTGAAGTGCAGTGCCCAGAACTGACACAGTACTCCAACTATGGCCTCACCAATGCCGAATAGAGAGAGAGGAGCACCTCTCTGGATCTGTTGGCAACACATCGGCTGATGCAGGCCGGAGTTTTATTTGCCCTGTTGGCAACTTCATTGCACTGTTGGCTCATATTCATCCTCTGATCAGTTGTCACTCCCAGGTCCCTTTCAAATGCAGTGCCAGCCAGTGGACCACCACCCATTATAGTTATGGTGAAGGTTCTTCCACCCCAGATGAAGGATCTGGCACTTGTCCCTGTTGAACCTCATCTGATTGTGATCAGTCCATAGGACCAGTCTGTCAAGGTCTTCCTGGATCCTTACCCAGTCCTCAGATGTGCCCTCATTTCCCCACAGCTTGGTATCATCTGCAAACTTAATCATTGTACTTTCCACTCCCTCATCCAAGTAATTGATAAAGATGTTAAAGAGCATGGGACAAAGCACTGATCCTTGGGGGACACCACTGGAGATGGCCCTCCGGGATGAGGCTATCCCATCAAGTACAACTTTCTGGGATCGGCCTCTGCGCCAGTTGCCAACCCACCTCACTGTAGACTAGTCTAGACCAGTACCTTCCAAATTAATTGAGATAATCTCATGGGAAACAGTATCAAAGGCCTTGCTGCAGTCTAGGTAAATAATATCAACCTCACATCCCATGTTCAATTGGTTAGTTACCTGGTCATAAAAGGATACCAGGTTTGTTAGGCATGACCTCCCCTCCAAAGCCATGCTGGTTGCTTCTTAATACCCCACCAGTTACAAGTTTGTTGTTGGTTGCCTCTGACAATTTTTTCAAAGATTTTTCCTAGGAGTGAAGTCAGGCTGATGAGTCCATAGTTTGCAGGGTCGTCCCTCTTCTCTTTCTTAAAGAAGGGTACCACATTAGCCTTCCTCCAGTTGTTTGGGACCACTCTTGAGTTCCACAACTCTTTGAACAATATAGCCAGAGGCACCACTCTGAGCTCAGCTAGTTCTTTCAGGACTGTCAGATGCAGGTCATCTGGACCAGCAGACTTGAAAACATCCAAATGTTCTAAGTGTACCCTCACCTATTTGGGACTGATTTCATGTGGACTACTGTCCTCCCCGTATTCTCTGGGCCTCTAGACATGTGATGAGTTCCCATCTGATTTAAAAAATACTGGTGTGAAATGGGTATTTAAGAGCTTTGCCTTTTCAAGGGAGATAAACTGTGGGCTCCCTTCCCATATTTAGTAGGGGTCCCACAGTGGAGCTTGATTTTTTTCTTGCTCCCTATGTACCTATAAAAGCGCTTTTTGTTGTCTTTGGCCATTTGCACATGCCACAAAGTTGTCCTTTAAAGCAGCTTAATGCCTTTTTGCACTACTTTAATGGTGCAGCTGTTTACACTTGTCGGCAACGTAATGTGCTTTAATGGTGCGGCTGTTTATATATGTTGGTGACATAATGCATGTTAAATGACTTCGGGACGCAGAAAAATAAAGCATCTCTGAGGTGTTTTAGTTTGCTACCTTACACCCATGGAGGGAAGCACCAGACCCTGTGCAGCTTTGGGGCTGTGCAGGCAGCCCGGTGGCAGCCCAGGCAGAAAGGCTCCACTGAAGCCTGACGTTTTTTATTTTTTTCTCCCCAGAGCCTGCCTGCCTGCTTGAGGTGTGTGGGAACCAGGTGCATCCCTCCATGGCTGCAGTGCCCCCTGGGACCATCCAGGCCGGGTGCCTGCGGGCAGGGGTCAACGTCGCTGCTACAGAGGGAAGCTCCAGTCCCCCTCGTCACCCCTTGCACCTCAGGGATCACTCAGCTTCCCAGCAGCTCACCTTCCTCTCCCTGCTGCTCAAGAGGCAGGTAAGGATCAGGCCTGACCTTGTGTACATGCCACAGGTGTTTACTTTGCCCTAAATTGAAGGAGTATTTTTAAAAACCCACCGCTTCAATTTAGGGAGAATTAAACTGAAGTAAACCCCCATGTTGTGTACAAATGGCCATTTATTTCAGTTGCCAGCTTGATTTCCATGCATGCCTTGGCTTTCCTTGTCTCATAGCTGTAGACTGTGGCCATATAAGTGTACTCCTTTCTGGATGCTGAACTGTTTTTCCATTGCTTGTACGCTTCTTCTTTCTTTTTCAGAAGCTCCCTAATGTCCCTGTTGAGCCAAACAGGTCTCTTGGCCCCTTTCCCTCTTTTTGACTGCGTGGGGATGGCCTCTTTTTGAGCAGTAAGAATTGCCTCCTTCAGGAAGCACCACCATTCTTGAACTGCCAAGTCATCCATTCACTGGTTGCAAAGGGCCTTTCTAACTAGTCTCCTGAGTTTACCAAAGTCTGCCCTTCTGAAGTCAAGGGCTTCTGTTCTGCTGGCAGAATTCCCAGCTTTTCGGTGGATGGTGAATCTAATCACATCATGATCACTGTCGCCCAGAGTACCTCCAATCTTCAGGTTGCCTACAATGTCTTCCCCTTTGGTCAGCACCAAGTCCACAGTGGCTTTACCCCTAGTCATTCCCTCCACAGCCTGTGTCAAGAACAGGTCATCTATAGCTGCCAAAAAGTTGACTGACTTGCTGGAGCTCGCTGAATGCTCTTCCCAACAAAAGTCAGGGTAGTTGAAGTCACCCATAACAATCAAGTCTTTAGTGCTGGCTGCTTCAGTCAGTTCCCTGGACAATGCCTAGTCGCTCTCCTCAACTTGGTAGGGAGACCTATAGTAGACTCCCACCATCAGGTCCCCTTCTCCTAAGCCCTCTTGTATCTTGACACAGAGGGTCTCAAGGGGCCTCCCTGTGCAATCAAACATGACCTGCAGGGAGGGATACCACTTTTTCTCATAGAGGGCCACCCCTCCTCCCTTCTTCCTAACCCGATGCTTCCTATACAGCCTATAGCCCTCAATATCCACTGCCCAGTATGTATCGTCCCACCAGGTCTCCATCAACCCCATGAGGTCAAATTCCTTGTCTGCCAGAAGGAGTGATAGTTTGTCCTGTTTACCGCCCATGCTTCTGACGTTCCCATAAAGATACCTGTTTACAGCTAGTCATCTCAGGTTTTCTGCCACTGTGCAAGTTTATCAGGGCATTGGTACTCCTCTGGATATCCCCTACGTGCATACCCTCTCCTGAGTCATTTTGGCTAGAGGATTTATGCCCAGCAGTGGAATCTACCCTCACTCCCCTGGATATGCCTAGTTTAAAGCCCCCCTCAGCAAGTCAGCAATTCTTATAGAGAAGAGCTTCTTCCCTTTACCCATGAGGTGGATACCATTTCTTGCATGCAGACCCGTGCCATTGAACCGCATACCAAGGTTGAGGGATCCAAAACCAACATGGTGACACCATCTTTGGTTGACTTCTTTGATGTATTCTTCCCTCTGACAACCACACCCTCTAACTGGGGGGACTGAGAAGAAGACCACTTGTGCTCCTAGTTCCTTGAGCTTTGCCCCCATGATCTTGTAGTTGCTCATGATTCTCCTGGGGTTGTTTCTTGCTGTGTCGTTGGTGTCCACATGTAAAAGGACATTGGGTTAGTAGTCTGTAGGGCGAACCAGCTTTGGGATCCTCACCATTACATCTCGGATCCTGGCTCCTGGAAAGCAGCAGACCTCTCAAGCAAAGGAGTCTGGATGACAGATGGTACCTTCTGTTCCCTGCAACAGGGAGTCTCCCAAAACAATCATGCTTTGTTGCTTCTTCAGTGGTGGTGGCTGATCCTGTCTTGCCCTCTGTGTGGAGGATGCAGATGCCTCATCCGTTGATGGTGTTAGGGCTTTGTAGTTGTTGTGCAGGCCTATTGGTGGAGCAGCTGATGCACATCGTGGCTTTGGGTCTGATGTGACCAATTTCCACTCTCGGTCAATAGGGGCATCTTGCTGAAGCTTGCTCTTCTGTCTGGTCTCTGTGGCATCCTTCTCCAGGTGCAGGGCCTGGCAGTAAACATTGATGTCCTCCTCGTGTTCTCTGATGGTTCTCAATCTGCTTACCTCCTCCTGGAGTTCCCTCACCTGGCCCTTCAGAGTCTCCACCAGTAAGCACATCTCAGAAGTGGGAGTGCCTGTACCCCAGATCCCAGCCTCCAGCAGACCTGCCACGCAGACTCCACAGCCTGGAATCAAGGGCTCCATCTGCGTGGAGCTTCATCTGGGTAAAGACCTCGAAGGTACCAGGTGGGGGTGGTCCATGGGTCCCTGAGTCCCTGTTCCCCCGTTTGCTGCCAGGAGTGACCAGGAATAATGGTCACAAGCTGGCGGAGGGTAGGTTTAGATTAGATATTAGGAGGCGCTACTTCACAGTCAGGGCGGCTAGGGCCTGGAACCGGCTTCCAGGGGAAGTGGTGCAGGCTCCTAGCCTGGGGATTTTTAAAAGGAAGTTAGATGAGCACCTTGCCGGGGTCATCTGACCTTGGTGCTCTTTCCTGCCAAGGCAGGGGGTCGGACTAGATGATCTACCTAGGTCCCTTTCGACTCTAGCTACTATGAAACTATGAAACTGAGTCCCTCCCTGGATAGGGGGAGGGCTGATCCCTTGTCCCTTTTACCCGAGATCCAGTGTCAGAGGTCTGTCCCACGGCGTGGGGGGCTTTGGCTGCCCAGGTGTACAACAGGCATGGGGTATGCCATGTGTCTCCGCTGGGAGGCAACTCGGGGCTGAGAGCCCACTGGAGGCTCCCTGTGCACCCTTCTGTATGAACTCCTGTACTAACTTGCATGCAAGACCCAAATAGTGCCTGCTTGCGCACTCTGTTCACATGGCTCTGGTTGCATAGCTCCCTGGGGGCTAAGTGGGGGCCAGGAGAGGTTTGACCCTCCCCAGATCCACTCAGCTGCCCCCCACCACTATCTAGCTACCCACTATGGTCCCCCACTTACCTTCTGGCTTCATGCTGGGGGTCAGGGGTTTTGGGGGTCCACCTGGGGGTCCACCAGGAGTCTACAGTTCTCAGGGATGCATTGGGCTTCCACCCATGTGTCTCCTCCAGACAGTCAGTCCCCTAAGTAGTTAATGTGCTATTGTAGACACTGACCAGGAGAAAATTTGCTCCTGGTCTGCCAGACCACTAGGGGGTCAGCCTCTGGCCAGGGGCAGAGCACTGTGGCTGACAGTAAACTGCTTCCAAATCAAATGCACATGTAGACACAGCCAGTAAGTCTAAACAACAGAAATTGAACATGTAGATGTGCTCACTAATTACCAAAAATAAGTCTAAAACAGCTTCACTTTTTTCAGTGACTCATGAAAAAATCTGTTTTTTTGTCACATCTAGGACTATCTGGGCTCTCCCAGCATTTGATCTCCAATCTATATCTAGGAAATTAAAAATTCTAGTAATGATACAATTTCTGGTAATATCCACATTCACTTCCAAGAGGAAGGAAAAAACAAAAATCTCAGTGCATTCAGTTCAAGGAGACTGGATAATCTCCATGAAGGATTGTTGAAAAAAATGGCATATAAAATCAGTTGTAAGGATTTTTAATAAACCTTTCAAGTCAGGGATGGTTCTGTGTAACTGAAGAACAGTAACCATCATATTACCTCCATTTTTAGGAGCGGGCAAAGGGATCTGATCAACAGGCCAATTAATCTGGCTTCAATAATATGCAAATCTTTAGAATAGATTTTTAAAGAAAAAAATCATTGATGACATAGGGCATGTGCAGACAAAACAGGGGCCCTAAGTTGAAGTGGTGGGTTTTAAAAAACACCACTTCAATTTAGGGACGATTAAACCCCCATGTTGTGCACACACCTTGTTGACTTATCTGCATCTCCAGCAGGAAAGGGAGGGCAAGCTGCCTGAGGGTGGAGTGGTCCTTGGGCTGTAGTGGGGTGCTGGTGCTTCCCTTCACAGCAGTGGCAGCCTCCGCTGAGGCAGCACCCACCCACAGGAGCTCGGCTCGGGCAGTCCCAGGGGAGCACCACAGCCTCAAAGGGAAGCACTGGGCCCCTGTGCACCTCAGGCAGTCAGGCAGGCTCTGGGGGAGAGGAAAAAAAGATCAGGTTTGCCAATTTCTTTGGGCAGAACTGCTTCCCGAGGCTACTGCCAGGCTGCCTGCAGGACTTTCTGCAGAGCCGTGGAGCTGCACAGAGCCCCATGCTTCACTCCACGGCTGTGAACTTCCTCAAAGGAGTTTTAGTTCACTGCGCCCCAGGTCATTTAAGGCACATTATACCAAAGAATTTCCTACAGCACCTGGAATTAATGTGCAATACACCTCTGAGGCATGCAAACACTGACACCACTGAAGTGATGCAAAAGCATTTAGCCTGCTTTAAAGTGTCATGCACACATGCTTCTCATTTTGTCTACACACAGCCATGAAAGTAAATGGAAAATGAGATAAAATGCAACGTGGTTTCAGCATAGGTAGATATAATCTGATCTCTTTCTTTTGGACGAGTAACTGATTTCTGTAGACCAGGGCTGTCAAATCTATGGCCCACAGGCTGAATCCAGCCCATGCAGCTGTATGATTCAACCTATGGGTGTCTGGACTAAGCCTTTGTGCTGTATGAGGCTTATGCTGGCCCCAGCCCTAACCTCAGACAGTGGGGCCCTATCTGAACCAGTCCCAGAGGCAGGACCTGTGTGGCAGGGTGCCACATGTAGCCCATAGCCTGGAGCAGCCCCCTGTGCTGCATGAAATGCCAGTTCTAGCCCATGCAGCTCAAGCCCCAGTGAGGCCGGTGTGTGCCGTATCCAGGGTGTGGGTGGGGCCCAGTGCTACAGGCTCTGTATAGGGCACAAGGCATCGGTCCCAATCAGGCCTGCAGACCAGCCAAGCAACCTTCATCCATCCCACAGGGTTGATTGAGTTTGACATCCCTATTGTAGACAAAGGAAGTGCAGTAGATATTATCTATTTCCAATAGAGTTAATCTATCTGTTTACAATAAGGAACACCTGCAAAATGATCAATTAAGCTGGAGAAGACAGTGACTAGTACAACAGTGAGGTGGCTAAGGAGAAATGACAATGAGTTGCCTTGAAAAGGGAAGCATCAGGCTAGAAGAAGGCTACAAGGGGAGTTGCTTAAGCCTCACACTTGGGCCTCATCTTAATTAAGGTCTTCATTAATAACAGACAAGGTTCTTTGGGTCAATCTGATATCTTTCATTAGACCAACTCAAAGTAAATCAACTCAGAAAAACCTCCTTCATTAATAACAGTGGCATATGCAGTAGGAAGATCAGAATATCATGCAGGAGAGCCTTGAAGACCAGAACAATAGAAATAGGATAAAAATTGAGAGCACAAAGAGCAAGTTCACAAATTCAAGATCTAGTAACTAAGAAGTCAACCACAGTCTGGGGGCAAATCAGTTGGAAATAAAAGAAGAGAAAAAAAACCTGGGGGGTATTAGGATGACTATTAGCCATACATGTGATATAGTTAAGAAAAATAAGAATGTGATCCTAGAATGTACTGGGGAAAGGGTTTCCACTGCAACAGGACACAGGGAATGCCTGCTCTGAAGTACTGCATATAAGTCTGGTCATCGGTATTCAGTAATGATGAATTCAGCCTGAAACAAGTGCAGTTGAGGACCATTAGACTAGCCAGAGGGATGGAGAATCTATTTTACAAGTGAGGCAAAAGAACTTGGCTTTTTTAGTTGAGAAACAATGGCTGAGAAGAGTTATGGTGTCTTATGTAAATGAGAGTGAATTTGAGATATATTGACCCAAGAACTAATGGACATAAACCAGCAATGAATAAGTATAGATTGGTAGTGTAAGAGTGATGTTGTAGCCATGACAGTCCAGAAATTATGTGAAAGGCAAGATTTATTTAGGGTGATATCTTTTATTGGGCCAACTATATCATTCAGAGCTTCATACCCATCAGAGATGTGAGGTTCTGGAACACCCTTCTAGTCGGAGGAGGATGCAAACTACTGCTGCCTAGTTTCAAAATGAAGCTTGCTTACTTTTTAAAGGAATTTATATAACATGGTTGCCTACACTATCAGGGAACTATGTTCAGTGCCCCCAGGGCATCTTTTCCAATCTTGTGTCTGTAAGCATAAGCTCCTTCTGGGAACTAAGTTAGGATTTTTTTTAAGGACCCTGAAGAAGTTAAACACCCATATTTCCAATACAATTTAGATAACTAACACACCATGGGTTCCACTGACAATCTCAGATCTAAACAGTAGTTTAAAAGGTTAATTAAAGTCAGTGGGAGCCTCTGAATGCTGGCTGCTTTTGCAAATCAGGCATATTATTAAGGTGCCTAAGTAAGATTTCATAGACATTAGGGCTGGAAGGGACCTCGGAAGATCATTGAGTCCAGCCCCCCGCCCAAAGGGCAGGAAGTCAGCTGGAGTCATAGGATCCAGCAAGAGAAGCATCCAATTTGCTCTTGAAGGTGGTCAGTGCAGGTGCTTGAACCACCTCCGCTGGCAGACTGTTCCAGACCTTGGGGGCTCGGACAGTAAAGAAATTCTTCCTTACGTCCAGCCTGAAACGGTCTTGTAGTAGCTTATGACCATTTGACCTTGTCACCCCTTGGGGTGTTCTGGTGAACAAACGTTCCCCCAGATACTGGCTGTCACCCCTGATAAACTTATAGGTGGCCATCAGATCACCCCTGAGCCTGCGCTTTTCCAAGCTAAAGAGTCCCATGGCTCTCAGCCTGTCATCATAAGGTCTGTTTTCCTGACCTCTGATCATGCGCGTGGCTCTCCTCTGGACTCTCTCAAGCTTCTCCACATCCTTTTTGAATTGTGGAGCCCAAAACTGGACGCAGTACTCCAGCTGCGGCCTCACCAAGGCCGAGTACAGGGGGAGAATGACATCCCAGGATTTGCTTGAGAAGCATCTATGGATACAAGCCACCGTTTCGGTCACTTCGCTAGCCACAGCATCGCATCACAGGCTCATGTTCATGTTGTGGCCAATTATGACCCCGAAGTCTCTTTCTTCCATAGTGCTAGCCAGTGTAGCACTGCCAAGCCTATAAGGATGCTGCACATTTTTCCTCCCAAGGTGGAGAACCTTGCATTTTTCGGTGTTAAACACCATCAGGTTCTCGTCCGCCCATTTGCTGAGCCTGTACAGATCAGCCTGGATCACTCGCCTGTCTTCTGGTTTGGATGCTTTGGCCCAAAGTTTGGTATCATCGGCAATCTTGGCCAGTCCGCTTCTGACTCCAGTGTCCACATCATTAATGAAGATGTTGAACAATATGGGTCCAAGGACAGAGCTTTGGGGGATCCCACTGGTCACAGGGCGCCATGACAATTGACTTCTGTCAATTATCACCCTCTGGGTCTGACCACAGAGCCAATTTCCCAGTCAGCGGATCGTGGTGGACCCAAGGCCACAATTGGCTAGTTTCACCAAGAAGTGATCATGGAATACCAGGTCGAAGGCTTTTCTGAAGTCAAGATATATGACATCAATCTCTTTTCCCTTGTCCAGGTGATAGGTCACCTGGTTGTAGAAGGAAATGAGATTGGTCAAGCAAGACCTGCCCGCAACAAACCTGTGCTAGCTATCCTTCAGGATGTTGGTGTCAGCCAGTCCATTAAGGATGGCCTCATTAATAAACTTTTCTAAGACCTTCCCCGGGATAGAAGTCAGGCTGATGGGCCTATAGTTTGCTGGATCCACTTTCCTCCCTTTCTTGAAGATAGGTACCACATTGGCCTTCTTCCAGTCTTTGGGCACTTAGAGCTGGTTTGCATGCCAGCTGTAAACTACAGGAACTGCAATCTCACACATACACAGTGGTTTGGCATCATCCCCTGAGACCTCACACATCTGCCCATGATGGCTCAGTTCTGACAGCAGGTCATTTTCATTGGCTCTTATGTCCCTTTGAATTCCTTTAAGGAAACCTCACTAAGAGCTCACAACAGACTGGAAACAAACAGTAAAGTCCCTTGGGGACTATGGAAGATTCAGACCCCTACAACTCTTCACCGCCTTCTGTTCCCATTAGTGTTGGAAGCACATTCAAGCCATTCTCTGGCCTTACAAGGCTATGTTGCAGTACCGAAGCTGTGTGATTCATGTGCTCTCTGTGGCAGCCTGGCTGTTATCCACTTTGCATTAAGCACTGACTGAATTAGTTTACACCACTGACAGATGAGATAGCAATACCACTTTACAAGTTCTCAGAAGAACTGGGGAACATCCAGCTTCTCCTGCTCTTTCCATGCTTTGCCAGGTCCTCACAGGATGCTTTGGATGATTCCTGAAGTTTACATTCAATTAGCTCAACTTTGCTTTCATGAAGCAGCAGCATTTGCCCTGAACAGACCCACTGAAATCAAAGACAGAGGAAGAGAACGCAGAGATTTTCTCTGGAGCCCTGCAAATGCAGGAGTTTCTTCTCTAGTCAATTCCTCCTGCTATTTAAGCCCTTGCTGGCTCTGTTTAATTTGCAAGTTTAATTGGCCAGAGCATTCTGGTCATTTTCTAGCACCTGAAACTTTTTGTCCATGGTAATCAAATTACCAACTACCTTTTAGATTTGGTTGGCCATCTCTAACTGGTTAGTTTTTAGCTAAATTAATCAATCTGTTAGTCACTTTGTATTTGATTCAGTTGAGATCCTGGTAGCAGCTGACTGGATTTGATCATGTCTTCTGCTTGAGAGGCTCTGAGACCATTTTACTGACTTCAGATCCTACAACAAGTTTTGTTTTCATTCCATCCGTACCACTTTGTTTTCTACCAAAGTTTCTGCCAAACTTTGGTTTCTGCCATTTTGACTCAGTAGGAATCCCAATCAAGGTTCTCAACTGTCCATACATTTATTGATGGTTGGTAAAAAAGCAGCCTAAAATCACCTGTCCATGAGTCCTGTAAAAATAATTGTACTTCCATAAAAATAACAAGTCTTGAGCTTGTTTGAAGTATTGATGCTGGACAGAGAGAGCAGAGCAGCATCACCTAGTGTCACACAGGGTTGCCAACCCAAGACATTTTTTTTATTGTCAGTAAAAACATATGTCAGTAAAAAAGTTTGGTTGTAAGTCCAAAGTCTGCAGGTTATTGGTAAAAACATAACTAGGGTGGGAACCTAAATCCCAATCCCAACCCTTTAGACAAGTCTGTCCTGCTTTGAACACAAGCCAGAGAATGTGGTACCAAGTCTAATACTGATCAGGAGACTTAGGAAGGGGGAAGGCCCAAGAGGGAACAGAGGAGGAGATGGAGGAAAGCAGAAAATGAGAAAGAAGGGGAGATTAGGGCCCAGATGGAAAAGGATGAGGTGTCCAGGGTAGGAACATGGAGGAAATGAACATGCAGACAACAGTGCAGACAAAGGAGGGCAGTAATCAGAGATGGAATGAAAAAGTAAAAATAGTGGTTAATATAAGAGACAATAAAGGTTCTGAAGAGACAACTCACACACACACACACACACACACACACACACACAAATGTGCACGTGGATCAAAGGCTATCAGATCCATTCTTCCCTTCAGCCCTACTGTGTTTCCTTAGCAGGAGGGTGGATGCAAAAAAGGAGAATGTCCTATATGCACTAAATATGCATATTAATTTACATTGTAAATTAATGTCCAAATTAGTTGCAGTGGACCTCCAGCTGCTGGAACGTTGCCAGTGCAGCTGTTGGTACACTGAAATCTGAATACTCCTCCAGGAGGGGCAAGTCTTTGCTTGGCTGATAATGTGATACAAAGATGTTGGGTGGGATTCTCAGCTGAAGCCAATGAAGCAACACTGATTTAGCTTAGCTGAGGTGCAGGGCCACCATTTCCACCACCAAAGAGCAGCCATAGCTTTTCTTGCCCCAGAAGCTGATTGGAGAAAAAAAGCCCTTATCATATTTCCCTTTGGATTTTAAGATTCAAGCAAAGGATTTGCACAGCTGATGCCAAGGCATGCACACTATCAAGGCCTCTTGAAAGTTTCACATAATAGTATGAACTGTGTTCTACTGTACCCATCAATGTAAGATAGTTTGCAAGAATCAAGAACAAAAAAAGAAAAGCAAAACAGGATTTAAAAATGTGCAACAAGTGCATTGTCTAATGGGCTGCAGAGTGCTTGTTTGCCATCCATCAGTATCTGCTAGTCTTATTCAGGCAGCTAAAGAGTCACCCTACGAAGACTTAACCTGTATTTAATCATGACCTGTTGACTCACAATTCCCCCCCTAAAGGGAAGAGGTTTATTAAAGTAAGAAGCTACAAGAAGCTACATACAGTGCCAAACAGCCTTCTGCACAGCTTAAGCACTAGCTTTGCTTGTTTTGTTTAACAGTGGCTGTACTCTGTCTGGGACAGGGCACAGAATCCAGGGGCATCTCTTGGGTGAGCAATATGCTGCAAATAAGTGCATCCTGAAGCTCTCCAGGTTTGTGGGAAAGGACTCTCTTCAAAATATGTTCTTGAGCATAACTGTGATGTTACCTTTTACATCTTTGCATAATCCTTAAGTTTTATCAGGGCAATACTTGTGGAAAAAATACTGCTCCACTCATCCTAACCAGATCCCCGATCCTACCAAACTGTATGTACACATACATATTCTCATACATATAAAATGCCCTGTGCGCAAGTGTTTGCAGGATCAAGACTTTGGTGTCATTATCCATTAAAAGATCCTGAAAACCACAAAGTTTTGCTCTCCTGAGAACATCAGAAAGATAAAGGAATAAGAGGGACTGCGAAGATGTATATAGCACAGCACTACTTACCACAGCAGAGTCAGAAGAACATCTGTAATTCTTACAAGCCACATGTTCAAGAGGGGAGATCAGCCTCCCTAGCCCATCCAGTCCCTGTCCTTTCAGCTGGAATACATTTGCCATATGAATACATAGCCACCAAAAGCTGGACTAGGACCACAAACCCATTTCACTTTGGCTATCAAACAGCCACAAGACTCTCAGCTAGATTGACTGGGGCTGGATTGGAACCACTGACCTAGAGAGAAATCCATACTTGTGCTAGGTAGCAGCTAAGCACTTGCTGCTGCCTTATTTGAACATGTGAGATTCCCCTCATCCATGCTTAGAGCCATCCTTAAATTATCTCTTCACATGGCTTGATAACACTGTTTTCAGAGAGAAAAGCCTGTGCACAATGACAATGGAAGGTGTGCCACGCTACAGTATGCCACTAATGTGGCTTGGATCTGAGACTGACTAGTCCATGTTTAAGCAGGAAGCACCTTATATTATAAATGTATTTCTTCCTCTAAATGAACAGCGCAACAGTTGTGTTTGGTGCCAGTGACCTCATTATAAAGTGGTTACTCTGTAGCTCCAAGAACTTCCTCTATGCTGGCATTTTGGATCTCTGTAATACCAGAAGCTCCAGTTAACTTGTGTGCAAGAGATTCCAGTTTCAATGCAGATGCTGATGGCCCTGCCCTATGGCAGGCTTTGTTGAGCCAGCCAGGAACATAATTCTGTGCCTTGCTTAGTGTTTGTACATCCTAGGACAACAGCGGTTTGCTTAGAGAATGAACAGATTAGATGGAAATGAAGAACTAAAAGCTGGCGGCATAAACTGCTGTAACTTGTGCCTGCATTATGCACGGGTTGGTGTGCAGGTCTTGCCAGCACTCATATTAGCAGCTGTTCAGTCCATCTGCAGTCACATATGCTTCAAAATAAAAAATAAAATCTCAAAGGGTCAGCATAGTTGGCCCTGCAGGATGGGTCACTCATGTGGATGGCCTGTCCCCTTGCTAATGATTCCTGTATGAGTTATCTCTAGCTACAAACCCTTACTGCCCTTCCTCTCACATCCATCCCCTCTAGCAGCATTTTATCTTTCAGGTATCTCGCACAGAGGCAGCCATTTACAAGGGACCACTTACCAAAAGATACCACAGGCAGCTGCCCATCTCCCTCAGCATGCTGCTAGCCATGGCACAGGTGGTACTGAGGGCTTTCTACAATCATGCAGACTGAACGGGTAGTTGCTAATGGAGTGGATAGAGTTGGAAGGGAGAGCACATCTTAAAGAAGACAACGTGTGGCAGATGCAAGCTGCCTAACCTTCATTTAATATGTTGTAGGCATTACTTCAAAGGAGAGCTCAAAGGAAAGATTTGATGGAGAGCTGTGAAGTGGCTGTAGACGTTCATGGGAAACTCTGTGACAGGAAGTGTGGGAGACAAGGCAAAGGTGCTTTATGGAAAATTGAATGTAGGAGTGGAGGTTGCATTGCTGGCCTCATGGAGCCTGGAGCTGACACCTCATCAACTAACAGGGATGAGGGGTCAGATGGGGCTAGGCTATGAGGGCCCTGACAGTGCAGATAAACAGCTCATGTTGAATGCAGTGCAGATCAGGGAGCCAGTGGAGGGTGCAAAGGTCATGAAGCAGTGATTTCTGCAAAAGTGTTGCAAAGAGGCACAAGGAGGTCTTTGGTTTACTTTTGGCTTCAGGTGAGGCCAGGCCTGATACCAGGTGCAGATTGTATCATCCTCTTTAGCAGCACGGGCCAGTGCATTGGGGAAAGCGAAGTCAGGGCTGCACCAGCCTCTGCTGATGTGAGCCTCTGTCCCTACTCACCTGCCAAGATGGTTAACAGCAGCCCCACAGAACCTGTTCTCTCTCTGTGCCAGAGCCTGCAGTATGTGCAGTGAGTGTTGGGCAGTTAAAGGGCACTTTGTGCAGGGCATCGTGGTGCCCAAAGGCTTAGTTAGCCATTGGATTCCAACAGCCTTCTCCGTGGCTGCTGGAGGAGGTCTCATCTTTGCTGACCTTGGCAGACCCTCTGTCCTATGTGCGGTTCCCCATACACTCACCTACAGATGAGACACTGTGGTAAAAACATTGCTGCTAGAATAGCAATCACCCCTGTGTGCACAACCAAGGGAGCAGCAAGCATGCAGAACAGCAGAAAGACAGCACGTGAGAGCTGTGTTTCTGGACAGTGTTTGCTCCTGCTGTCATATCCCCAGCCAAGGCCTCTCCAGCAGAAAGGGCCTGTTTCTAAGCCCACTGCAGGAGAGGAAAGCATCCCCACTGACTGCCCAGGGCTTTCCATCAGGCCCAGAGACAGTCATTTACTTTCCTCAAATACTTCCTTATCAGGCACTGACTTCAGAGCATTTCATTTTCTGTGTGCAGAGCCGGCTTTGGCATGCAGTCATGAGGCATAAATCTTTTTTTTCAGGCTGAGGGTTTTGCACTGCTGCCCAACAGCAGAGTAGCAGAGCACGTATAAATAAATATCTGGGAAAGGACAGCTGGAAGTCTTCTCTCCCCTTTTCACTTCTTGCTGAGATCTGACCGGCATGAGGAGATGCTCTGTAGATTTGTAATGGGGCATGGCCCAAGTGGGGAGATGGACCACCAGAAGGGTGAAAGCTGTACTGATATAGGCACGGTGGGCTGCAAGCAGGGGTGACTGAGGTACTCAGGCTAGAGACAGACATTACACATAAAATGGTTTAGGGGTTCAGAAACCGATTTAAACCTGTAACAGAACAGACAGTCATTGCACATAAACTGGTTTCAAAATGGCCAAAACCAGTTTGAGTTAAACCTGGTTGAATGTAGTATCAGACTTAAATGATTTGGGTCAAACTGATTTATGCAATGTCTGTCCCAGACCCTTTCCTGGTTTAACTTAAATCAGAGTCCCCCAGCATCCCGGCATGCTCTCTGGGCTGGGTTCTCTGCTCCAGCCCAGCTGGGCTGGCCCCGCACCTCTGCTCCCGAGCCGGAGCAGGGACAGGCAGGGGTGGGGGTTTAGCCAGAAAGGGGTTTAATTCCCCCCTCCCTGCCCCACCGGCAGGGACCTGAGCTGAGTCTGCCAGGCACTCCCCTGTCAATGCAGCAGCATTGGGCACCATGGCCCCTGAGGCAGAGTGGGGCAGGGAGGAGGGTTAGTCATCACTGCACTCACTCCCTGCAGCGGAATAAGCTCCCTGCTGCCCCCTCCACCAGATGCCAGAGGGAGGGGGAATAACCCCCTGTCCCTGCCCCCCCCAAGGGGCCCTGCCTGCCGGCCTCTGGCCACGCCCCTGCCCCAACGCTGCAGCAGGAGGAGACAAGGCTTTTGATGGGGGCAGCAGCCCCTGTCATAATGTCAGGGAGCTCGAGCCCCTTCCAGGGGCGGGGGGGCAGCGCTATGCTGCAGGGCTGGCAGTGCTGTGGCAGGCTGCATACAGCAGCACCGGCATCCAGAGCAGGCCAGAGCCCTCTCAACACCCCCACCCCCCCGCGCCCTCACGCCAACGCACTCTGCAGCAGCTTCCCTTGACCACAGCGCAGCTCCCCACTGGAAAGGGGCTTGTGCTTGGTGAAACCATGACAGGGGCTGCTATCCACCATGATCACACCCTCTTTGCTGCTCCAGTGGCCAGGCGGGGGTGGGGGCAGGGCGCCTGGTGGCGGGGGGCAGGGATGGGGGCTATTCCCCCTTCCTCTGGCATCTGGCAGAAGAGACAGCAGGGGGCTTATTCCATTGCAGGGAGTGAGTGTGGCAGCAATAGTAGGCAGACCTGGCTGCCAGTGGGGTAGAGGGGAGACTAACCCTCCTCCCTGCCCTGCTCTGTCCAGGGGCCATGGTGCCCCACTGATGTCGCAGCAAGGGGGAAGTGCCTGGTAGACCTGGCTTGGGTCCTTGCCCATGGCACAGGAAGGGGGGAATTAAACCCCTCTCTGGCCAGTTCAGCCCAGACTTGCCGTGCCCCCCAGCACACTTGCCTGGAGCCGAAGGCACACTCTAGTACCCCCTGGCTCCTGGCCTAGGCAACTGCAGGCATGTGCTTGCAGTTCCTCAGTCCAGAGTGAAAGTTTGTCCTGTTACAAACCAGTTCAGCCTAGGCAGGTTAGACTAACCTGAAAAGGTTGAATCAATTCAGGCTCCAGCTTTTTGAATGTCTGTCCCTAGCCTCAGAGACTCGTCCAGCAACCGGGCTGGTGTAATTCACTTCCCTAGTCATGCCGGGAGATTTTAAATAATAAGGTTTCTGTAACAAGAATAAGGTTTCTGACTCATATGCAATATTTCCAGTTAGATGCCAGCAAGCTGCCCTTACAAAACAGCCAGCATGTTTAGTGCTTCCTGCCTGGGCTGGGAGTCCTTGGGAAAGGGCAGAAGGCTTCTGCCAAATGGGCACTACCTGTGTAGTGTTTGATGCCACGCTTTTCCAGAAAACAGGACCCAGTACCTTTTGTAAACGGCACCAGAAAATGCCTGACCCTTGTCACCAGCCACTGCTTCAAACTGACCCACGAGGCTTTGAGAAGCAGCATCTGCTCAACAAAATGGTGAAAGGGTCATTTGCCTTGGGCTGCTTGCAGCCATCTGGACTCAGGTTTTGTGGGTTATTTTAACATTCATCTTTCTTCTCAGTGCCTGATGGGTGGGATTTGCACTGGAAGAGGAACTGCAGGGTTAGTGGCATCCTACTAGATCCTGCTACTGTACAACCCCAACATCCAGGCACTGGGTCTAAAGTCTGGGGACTTGCTCCTTTCTGGTGTTCTCAGCTCCTTGCTGTCATGTGCCACAGCACAGTACCAAAGGGCTTCACTTTCTGTCTGCATGCCTTGGTTCCATAAAGTGGAGAGAACTGTTTCATACCCCTACTTACTCCTTATGGGTAAGTGCTGTATTTTTTCACATACAACATGCCCCAGACTATAATACATGCCTTGTTTTTGAAAGGCAGAATGAAGAACAACAAAGATGTTTCCAGAGCTATGGATGCATACAGCAGGGACAGAGTCTAAACTTCAGGGAGCTAACCTTCCCTTTCCTGCTTAACTAAAGCTGAAACCTGAGCTGTTGCTGAAGATTGGTCTGTATGAATGGGTCTATGATTTTGAAAAGAGCCTCCAAGACTGTGAAATAGGATGAGAGAGACCAGAAGCAGCTAGCAGACAGCAAAATCCCTTAAGAAAGGTTAGCTTGATTACTAGAACATCAAGACCATTAAAAAGGAGAGATGATTGTTAACACTTCTGGAGTAAAGAACACTGATGCCCTTGCCTACCTGAATAGTAATGGAACAGCTGCTGCACTGTGAAGCAGGAAATAGCATACACGTTTAATACACGCATCCCTATCTTGGGTGGCTGATTTTTGGGGAAAAGGTGCATCCTGTATGTGAGAAAATACAAGCCAGAATTTTCATAAAATTTCATAGAATTTTATGAAAAGAGTTAGAAAAGTTAGGAAAAAAGCCTTAGAAAAGTTAAATGGTTAATCTAATGACAGCCAGCAAACCAGGATCAGCTTGAAGGTGTTTTCACTCCCAGGTCTGTTCCCAGTTCATTGGCCTGCACCATCCTGCAGGCTACTCCCTGCATGTGCTGATGTTTAAGCATGTGAGTAGCTATATGTATTTTGGTGGAACTTTTTATGTATTTTAGTGCTGCACTCCATTGTGTCCTTAACCTCTCTGACCCACAGGATAAACACAATCCAGAAACTGGCTGGGCTTTAAATTTTCACAGTTATATCAAGGGAGGACGGCAATTAACCTCATTTCACCGACGGGCAAGCAGGCTCAGACACGGCAGAGAGTTTTCTGACAGCAGGACAATGTTCAAAATAATGTCAGAGCAGGGACCAAACAAATGGTGTTCTCCTACTGGATCTAACAATGCACAACCTTGACCTAGATGTGTATTTGCATCCATTTCCCCAGCTGTTTAAAAGCATTGATAATATCAACTGACTAAATGAAGCTTGCAAAATGCAGAGCAGAACACAGAGCTCAGGGCCTCCAGGCTGACAGTCCTGTGCTTGAAGCATGTGGCTTTTTTTAGTTCCTGAAGCATTCCTCCAAAGTCCTGCCTGTGAGCGGCAAATTTTTGAACAAAACCATGCTTTTGCTCTGTGGGGACTTTGGGGTTTCCTCACAGATGGCAAAGGAAAAGGTATTTCTTTCAAGCTTGACTGCAGTTCTTCCAGTTTTACATGAGTGTTATCAATCTAAAAGGATATGACTTAGGCAGTTCTAGGTATGGTGTTGATCAGAAAAGTTCCTGAGAGCAGGATTACTGGGACCACAACAGCCATCCACTGGGGGCTCCTCAACTCATCCCCTTTGGCTCTTCACAGGGTTTTGTGTGGTTGCTTGCTTTCAGTACATGTACTGGATCTGTCTTAGTACATGCTACAGAAGCCAACTTGCCATTTTTTAAGTATTTTCCCTTGTTACAGTCCAAATATTACCTAATGCAAAGCAGTTTTGTATTCTGAACTGCTGTACTTTGGCCACAGTTTACCTCAGGGTATACATTTTGTTGTGGCTATCTATTTAACTTGTGGATCCCAGAGTAGTCAGGAGTGAGTATCACTGTGCTACAGTCTACTGAACACTAAACACATTCACGAACAAGAGTGTCTTTTCCAGTTTAAAACCCATATTTCCTTTGTTCCCAACGGAGTCTTCTTCCTTCAACTTCCAGTAAGTTGTTTCTCTTTAACAATAAATTTGAATCTTTTTAAAGCTTCCTGGCTTTAAACTCAACTCCTTCATTAAAAATTCTCTTTTATGCACTGAGATTTATTACTGCACATGAAACACAAATCACAACCCTGGGTGCTTTAAAACCAGCACTTTATTGTGCCCTCATTCTGACTTCAGGACCCCTGATATAGGCGGTTTTTAATCTGTTGAAGGTCTATACTGAGTGATAATCCCACTGAGTTATAGGCTACATAAAACCATAACACGGCAAAACTGTAAAACTGGTGTCCTGACTGTAGTATCACAGCACAAAATGTGTCAGAGTATATGACAAAATGGCAGCTTTCAAAAAGGTCCAGAACAAGAGCAGCTTTGAGGTTATTAGACTGGGATGGCTACTTCTGGGGTAAGTAAGTTGGGGCCAAGTGTGCATGGCTGTGCCCAGCTCGGATCTGTCACCAGGACTGGGCACTCCCGTCTGTTGAGCACCACTTCTTAGGACCAGACAGCTTGACTTCCGCTTACTCTTACTTGTAGGGCACACCCTCCAACTTGCCCGCCATGTCTTGATCTTTTTAGGAGAAAGGGAGGATCCTTGGTTATTTATATTTGCTCTCATGAGTATTTTGAGTTACTGGTCCTCAGGGCTTCTCTTCCCCTGACACCCCATCTTTGCACCAATCAGTTCTTACAGGATCGACAAGTCACCAGTCATCTGGTGGAAGGATAACGCAGCTAACAGGTCACTCAATGAGCCATGCTCATTTATGGCTTGTAGTCTGAACCGGTTAACTGGCCTTGACAAGCACCCCAACCCCTGATCACCATTTTGGGACCTGATGTCCGTTTCCTAACCCCTGACCTTTGCCACCAGAAGTTCCTCCTCTTGTCCCCAGAAGTACTCCTTTTGGGAAGGGGGTTTGCCATCTTGGAACTGGAAAAAAAATTATATACTAAAACTAAAACATCCACAATAAAATATTTTAATTTTATTCTAAAAAAAATTTTTGTCCTGATTTCTGTGCATTTGTGTTGTGTATATAGACATGATTGCATAATAGCTCAAAATGAAGTCTTACTCGTGTATATTGCAGAGGGTGTGGAGGACTGTGATGGGGGGTATGGGTGAGTGGGTATGGAGTTTGTAGGGGGCTGTGAGTGTGTGTGGATGTGTGCGTATGTGGGGTGTGGAGGAGGGTGTGGGGGTATGTGTGGATATGGGGGGTTTGTGGGGATGTGTGGGTGTGTGTGTGGCTAGGTATGAAATTTATGGGGGGCTGTGGGGTATGTAGAGGGGAAGGGTGGCTGGGTGTGTATGGGTGCATGTGTGTGGTGGGTTGTGTGTATGTAGCAGTGAGTGGGGCTCCCCCCAGAGTTGTTCAGATGTAGGTGTGGTGGGGGGTATGGGGCTTGTAGTGGGGGGTGAGGGAGGGTGTGGGTGGGTGCAGTGTTTGTAGAATGTGTGATTGTGTGGGGGGACGGTGTGGTTGTAGGGTTTGCAGGGGAGTGTTTGAGTGTATGTTGGGGTGTGCATGGGAACCCTCCCACACGCATCTCCCTGAGCCAGTCAGCATCCACCTCCACCCTGCAATAGCCTGGAACCCGCACACCCCAAGGCACCTCCCCACCACCACCACCAGCATACAGCCTCAGCCAGCCCATCGCCTGTTCTGTACTGCCTGGCTGGGCATGCAGTGGGGCTGGGTCAGCTCCTTCCAACTGCCACTGCCACTACCACTGGCCCCAGCCCCACGGTACCTGCAGGGACCCGCTCACACAGCCCTGACCTGGTGTGCCCTGCGCCTGCTCCAGACTTGCCTGTCCAGGCTCAACAGCAGCAGTGATGCCAGCACTGGGCAGAAACTGTTGCTCAACACACAGGGAAAATGGTCCTTCCCCATCACCACTGCCAGGCAGTTCTTGGTGCAACCACCCAGAGCCCACACTGTACCAGGCTGCCCTGTGGCTCCACCACTGTCACCGCTGCCTCTGGGCTACCCAGCAGAGCAGCAGTAACAGTGCAGAGCAGCTGCTGGACAGCCTAGGTGGCAGTGACAGCTGCAGAGAGGCAGCCCCGTGCAGTGTGGACTCTGGGTGACTGTACCAAGAACTGCCTGGCAACTGCAAGGGAGAGGGGTCTTTTTCCCCCCACACTGAGCAACAGTTTCTGCCCAGCAGCCACCACTGTTTCCACTGCTGAGCCTAAATTGGTGAGTCCAGAGCAGGCACAGGGCACACGAAGTTGGAGCTGTACACATGAGTCCCCACTGGTACTACGGGCCTGGATTGCCTTTGCACCGCTGTATTGCCCTCCCAGCAGATGTCTGGGTGATTGAAGTCCCCCATGAGAATCAGAGCCTGTGATCTGGAAATGTTCACAAGCCGTGCAAGCTATCCCACCAAGCTTCTGTTATTCCAATCACATCATAATTCCATGATAACAAAAGGATGTCCAGTTCTTCCTAAATCATTTAGATCCATTTGAAAATTCCACCTTACTTTTTTTTTGTAAGTCAAAGGAACTTGTACTTCAAAATGTTGATGCGGCTTTTGAAAATGGGACTTGAGCTTCTAAATCACTTCTTTGCTTTCGAAAGTCATACCCCAGATATCTAAAAACGCATGTACTCACTCATGCTGGAGGTCAAAGCACTTGTTCTTCACAAGCAAACTGAGGGTGCATACTCACAAACAACATCTGACCTGGTCACACAGCTTGTTTGTAGAAGACCATTCTGAATGGGGATTTTCATTTGCTAAAAGTAAACAGAGAGCAGAGCCACTCACTTCAAAGTGGTAGGACAGCCAGACGGAGGAGCTGAAGATAAAAGACTTCAACCACTTCTTTGAATTAGCAAAATGGAGCTTCTAAAACCTGCTACTGAGAATGATGATAAGAAGAAAGTGGCTCTGCTTCCTCTTGATGCAGGGACATGGGTGGCACCAGATAGAATCTGATTAGCTGTGGAGTAGAATTGGTGGGATGATGGAGGCAGCCTTATGGGCAGTGGGAAATATGTCAGAGTCTAAAGTCATAGAGGAGTAGGGCTGGAAGGGACATCCAGAGGTCATCTACTCCATCCCCCTGCCTGAGGCCAGATCATTCCTATCCAAGCCATCCTATACAAATCCATCATCTACACTCTTCATAAAACTACCATCAACCCTGACAACACAGACATAACATCTTAACCTGCCACAGATAAAAGTGGGTAACTACATTAGCCAATGTTCTGCTTCTATAGAAGGTTGTTAATTTATGCTCAAGAGATCCCAGGTAGAGGGCCTAAGCCAAGGGTGGGCAAAATATGGCCCATGAGCTGAATCTGGTCCACCAGGCCATTCTATCTGGCCCACAGGGCCCCTAAAAAATTAGAAAATTAATATTTATCTGCTCTTGGCTGCCTGTCAAAGTTGACAGGAGCCATGGGCAGTTGGACTTAGGAGAAGCTGGCAGCAGGACACAGCAGCCCAGCCCCACCCCACCCCACCCCACCCCACCCCCAGTCATTTCCCTGCCTTTCTGCCCATGCACTGCTCCAGCACCCATGGCTCCTGGCTGCATTACCCAACCGGGGAGCATGAGGCTGTGCTGGTACCACAGTGTGTGTGTGTGTGTGTGTGTGTGTGTGTGTGTGTGTTCAAAAGGTGAGTCCTACACATACATCCCACCATACACATGCACCCACATTCCCCCTCACAGTGCCCTACATGCAGACCCTACACCCACACCCCCTCACACACCCCAGCCACCCTTCCACCACACACATGCCTCCACAAACCCCACACCCACTCACACTCCACATATCCACACACACACCCACATGATCCCTCACCCCACACCCCCCACACCTATCCTCCTCCATGCCCCACATACCCACACACCCACAGACCCCCACAAACCTATAACCCCCACAATATACAAGAGTAAGACTTAATTTTAAGTTATTATATACAATCACCTCTATGCACACTATATAAACACATGTAAACCAGGACAAAAATATTTTTTGAAATCAAATTAATGAATGCTTTAGAAGTTCACTTTTTACAATATAATTTGGTATTTTTCTGGTTCTGAGATGGCAAAACCCCTTGCTGAAAGGAGTACTTCCAGGGGCAAGGAGAGGGACTTCTGGTGGCAAAGGTCAGGGGTTAGGGATCAGGACATCCAGTCACAAGATAGCGGTCAACAGGCAGGGCACCTGCCAAGGGGCGGGGCTACCCATGCAGCCCTTGACAGATCACCCAAACTCAGTAAGTGGCCCTCCACCCAAAATAACTGCCCTCCTGCTCCTAGTCTAAGCTCCCTAGAAGTCCACACTCTCTGTACTTTCTATGCTATTTTGGCCTTTGAGCTACAATCGCCAAGAGTAAACCCAAGAAGGACCCCTGGCTCTGAACCATTCCTTGGATCAAGGTTTCACTATGCAAAGACAGAATATGCAGCAAGCTGCTGTATAAATGTATTGCCACAACACACAGCCAGGCACATCCTCTCTACCAGGCTCAGGCACATAGCAGTTAAGAGGACCAATGCCTCACAACTACACTGGCATAGTGCTGCTTTGTGCTATCTGAATGTTAAAGTGGTAAAGTGCCCGCTTTACCATTAGACAATGCCCAAGTTGTTTCAAGCAGCTAGGGGTGGGGATTCCAGAAGGTCAGAATCATTACACCTCTATCCACAGAGCTTGACATAAAGTCCCCAGGAGAGGAGGGAAGGATCCCAGTGATCCCAGCAAGAGCTCTTCAGTCATCTCTGACACTCCATGCAGGAATGTGGAAAAGCAAGAGATAATCCACACATGTCTGCAGGAGCCAGCAGCACCCTGCCCATGACTCCCATGGAACCAGTCATAAGCACACAGTGCTCCTCCTCAGACATCCCAGCTGGAATGACCAAAGTCACCACTGTACTCTCAGACAGAGCCATCAGCTGTGGCACAGGTGGCTGCCTATAGCCATCAGGAATATCAGCAGGAGACACAGAAGAAGCAAGTGGAACAGGAGAAATCTCTACAGCAAAGCTGGCTTCTAAGATGAGCCAATGGTCCAGTTGGAGTGGATTGCTGCTCCAATGACACAGATCACTGGACAATGTTCCACAGGAGATAAATCTCTGCATGAGATACACCCACCCATGCCTGAAAGGGTCAAAAAGTGTTCAAAGCCTGGATACACAAAGCCATGAAGTAGGAAACTGGGTGTCACCTTCAGTACTGGGTGGCAATACTGGGTGTCTCAGCACTGACACCCTGTCCTATTCATATGTTTTCTGCCAAGTGCATCACTGAATCTCCCTCTTTAGTATACTTATAACTTTCCAGATTCTCTGTGGAGGGGAACTCTGAACAGGCTAAGTCATCTGCTTAAATCTGTATTTTATTTGATCAGTCCTTTGTTTACAATAGGAAGTGCAATTACCAGGGCTTTCGGCATTTAGGAGCACCCCAGGGGAGGCGCAGTTTGTACAGCACTGAAGAGAATATTGATTTCACTCACCCGATGTATTTATTAATCTGTTGGCCTTCCCAGTGATCAATCCACAAAGGATTGCAGAGGTGTACACAGCTTCCCCTCTCCTGCAGCACATCTCTCCACTGTAAAAGAAATCCAATAATAAACACCTCTGCAATGGGAGGTTTGAGGACAGTGCAACAACCCCACGCTTTACGCTTCTGTTTCATCTTAATTCAGAATTATTGATTTACCCACACTAATGTGCTTTGTAGCAAACACCAAGGCCAGGGGTGTGAGTTATTTTTTTCCTGTGTGATTTCTCTGCCCTTTCCCCTTTTTCTGCCTTTTCCCTCCACTTCCCAAACCCCAGGTTTGCTGACTCCTCCTTTCCAAACTAGTGGTAACCTGATCATTGAATAACCTGACTTAGTGAACACCACATGGGCACCTAAGCCATTTAGGCTATTTCAGGGATGCTTGGGATCAGCCTCTATCATCAGTGGTGAATTCGTAGACAGTTTGCTTCACATCTCAGCTCAAGTAGCTCTGGTCTTCAGGACTGTCAGTATTTTCTGGGTCTCTTGCCTGGAGAATCAGTAAGTAGCTTGTTTCCCATAAATAAAAACCTGTCTGTGGTTTGTGTCTGGACTTGTATAAGAGAGCCAAAGTTCAAAGCAACCTTTTTATTGCCATTCTCCACATAAAGGAAACAGAAGCATTGTAGATCCTGGGGAACATAAGCACAAGGACAGAGCTGGCCTTAGGGAAAATGACACCCTGGGCACACTTGTATTTTGACTTACTGCCCCTCCCCCCCAGCACTGTCAGCCTGACCCGTCACTGCCCAAACACCCACAAGGAGCTGCCACTGAGGCCAGGAGCAATCGCAACACCTCTGGCACAGCTGCATGGCCAGTTCTGGTCAGGCAGAGTGATGGGAGAAGGAGCAGGGGGAGCGTGGCTGCCTGGCAAGGTGGCCCTGTCACTGGCCCGGTCCCCAGTGGTGTGCACATCTCCCTAGCCCTATCATGGGAGGTGGGGAATATGCTCCCACAGCCTCCTGTACTGCCTGGCCCACCTCCTTATCAGCAGCAGCTGGAGGCAGGGGAGGTGGAGATCAGCTGGGGCAGGACAGGGTGGGGGTAGAGTGCTGCTGCTGGGGCGGGGGGTGTGGGTGGGTGTGTGTGTGTGTGGGTGTGTGTGTGATGCCCCCCCACACACACACACACACCCTCCTGACCATAGCACCCTGGGTGGTCACCTACTTCGCCCACCCCTAGGCTCTGCCCAAGGAGGTGGAGCAGCAACTTGCAGGCTACCTCTTGCTCAGCTGTGGAGTTGGACACTCCTAGCAGCTATACTGAAGATGGAGGTGGACTCCTCTGGCCACTCCAACAAAGGTTAAGCATTGCCGTGTCAGCCAGCGAAACAAAGGAGGACAGACCCATGGAGGGAAAGCGGAGTAGCAGCCTGTCTTGCTAATGCCAGTGCCCATGGAGCCACAAACATGCTGTGTGGTCTGCACGCAAAATGGGGGGATGGGAAATTCTACACCAGAGCCAGAGGGGAGGTTACGGGACCAAGATAGTGCTTGGAAACTTGAGGCTCTGAAGAGGGCCTGGAAGCGGGGTGTGGGGATTGTTTGTAGAGCAGGAGGCAGCATGAAGGGCAGGCTGGGGGAAATAAAGGTGATGGGGAGGGGAGGAAAGCAAAAGGGCAAAGGGAGGGTTAGCTGAGAGGTAGGAGGCCTCAAGAGGTGATAGCAGGAAGGGGGCAGACCTCCAGGCAGAGGTGACGATGCTGTCATGGAGGAAACAAGTTGGCCTCTGACGCAGTAGAGGTATTGGGGTGGCGAGGCAGAGGCAGCAAAGTGGCAACTCACCTGAGCAGCAACGCTCAGGATCACACCGACAGTGAGCAGACTCGGGCCCATCAGGACAGATGCGGGGCACAGAGCCACCAGGCCTCCTCCAACTCACCCTGGCTTAGCACAGGAGTTGCCTGATGTGCTGGAGGTGACAGAAATAGGGTGGGGACGAGGCACCAGCAGCTGGGATTAGCAGGGCCTATTCAGGGGCTGGCAACTCTTCCGGCAGGGTGGAACAGGAGTGGATTTTGGAGTGGAGACAACACCTCAGGCCAGGGGTTGGGAGGTGGGACAAGTTGTATGCATTCACCCTGCCCTTTCCCCTTTCAGAACTCCACCTTCCCAGCTCTTATCTCAGGATTGCTTTTAAATCTCCCCTATCTTCACCCCCTACCCCATGCTGACAGTGCATGAAGGGCACTGTCAAAAACGCTTGTGCCAGAATGGAGTAGGTAGAGGCTTTGTGCCGTCACAGCTCCCGGGTGAGAACAGGAGCCCGGCATTTGTCAGAGGAAAGCACTTAACAGCACAAATAGCAGAGGTGGCCCAGACACCCTCAGAGATCAGCAGGGCCCTGTACCAGCCATGAAGAACGGGGCACTCTTCAGTTTAAGGAGCCCTACCTTACTCATTCATCCCCTACTGAAGCATCTTGCAGTCAGCAGATAACCTGCAAACCCACCTGTTAATAACCATTCCCCCACATGTTCAACAGTGGGCGCTGTCTGGGATGCTAGCATGCATCCTGCCCGCTCAGTGCATGTCTCTATAGCCAAGCCAGCACTGTTACCATGTGTCCTGACAATTCAGCTCAACTCTTTCTCCCTCCATGTAATTAAAAAACAGTTTGTAATCTTATTTCTGGCCTCCAGCCAAAGCCCTTCTGGCTCACTTGTTATTGGCTCTTGCAAACTTAACAGGGCCAGGTCTGCCAAGTACTAGGATGGAAAACTGAGCTGATACAGCTAGTGATTTGGTTGAAATTTCCTCTGGGTCAGAGCAGAGCCAGTACCCCAGCGCAATGCAGGGGAGGGGAGAGACTCTGTTTTTAGTAGCACCGTCTAGTAAGTGAAGTGTGAGGTGTCTGATCACTTGTGGTCATTGTAGATCCCTTCCCACAAGGCCAGGAGCCTTAAACTGCATGTTTTTGGACTGGTTCCAGTGTAGGCAATTGTGTTGTTCCCAAAAGAAATCCCCATTTCTGTTTCAATTGGATTTTGGTACATGTGTTTAATTTGCTGTCTTAAAAAGCTGCGCAGACTTCTTAAACAGATAGCAATGGCTGTATATCAGGTGTATAAAGGGGATCCCAGCATAAACCAATGAAACAGAAGGAGCAAAAGGTCTCCAGACCCCTCATAATTAGACTTACTGTACAAAATGCAAAGTATCTGCATGCTTATATTGGCAAAGTCTTCATTTTCTGTTAATGCCAATTTGCACTTGTGCATTGGAGAGATGCCTTCAGGAAATCTGGGCTTAAAGGCCAGAAACAACAATTTTCTGCCTTATTATAATTGTGATGAATAAAAAGCTTTGAAGTACAACAATAATTATAAGAATAATGATAATATTAGCTGCTGGACTTGCTCCAACTGCAACTGATCCCAAGCATTGTCAGGTAATTATGTTCAGGGAATTAAGCTAATTTCATAGGCAGCTTCCCCTTTATACTCTTAATCACCCAAACCTTGTCAAGTGGCTACTACTTCGGATGCCAGTGATGAGATCCCATACTGAAAAAGTGAAAATATGTGTTGTCAGTGTGGGACAATGGAAAGTGCAGGTAAAATGCAACCCCATCAGGATAAGCGTGCTTTCCTCCTTTGCTTTTCACAGGGATAAGTGACCACCCAAGACACAGGGCAACAGAATCAGGCCCCAGAATCACAGTCTAAGCCAGAAGGGACCACTGTGATGATCAGGTCTGATTCCTGCAGAATTCACCCCAGGATTGCCCTAGCAGAAGGGATCTGCCTGGTGACACAGTCATTACAACACTCCCACCCTCCAAGCCATACTGAGCAGCAGGCATTTGGAGAGATACTCTCAGCTTCTGCCCTGACAGCAAGGGAAGAGGAAGACCCCCCCTTTTGTTTCTCTCCTCTTGCCAGTGGAGCTTCCTTTGCCCCAGGGTTTAGGAAAGGAAAGTGCAAAGTATAATCCTTCACCCTGAACCTCAAGGGCCAGCTGCTGCCTCACGGGCAAATCTCTGTTTACCCTAGGTCTCTGCTTCCTGCACTGATCTCATTATTACCATTGCTTCCCCTGCTATACAGGGCACATGGGTTTATCTTGTCCACCGCCCCTGCAGTAATGATTGTATTTACATGATGGTAGTTTTGTTGGCTCATGCCGAAGAGCAGTGTGGCTCAGAGCAGCCTGTGATCAGAATGCAGAGGCTGAACAACAAGGATCTGCACCACAGGAGGAAAGAGCAGCTGCAGGGGAGTCAGGCCAGCTGTGGTGGCTACAGTGACTAAGCTAGCAGTGATGGTGGCTACTGTTCTTGTAACCCCTAAGTGGGCACTTGGGGCTGATGCCCCAGTTATCCACTGCTCACTGTAGTACTGATAAGGAATGTCTTAGAGCAGGATGGCTATGCTGCCTGGGACCCTTTGCAATTACAAGGGGTGCTTGATCCAACCAGCAGTGACTCGCACACTGTGGGGGCTGCCCTTTGGAAGGGTAACCGCACAGCTGTCAGGACACCAGCCACACTGCTTGCAAAGCCCAATGCAAGCAGAGGGGTACATAACATTGAGCCTTAGCGATGGGTGTCTAGAGGAGGCACATGGTCTGGTATAAGTGCATAGTTTCATAGTAGCGAGGGTCAGGAGGGACCTGAAGAGATCATCTAGCCTCACCCCCTGCCACAGGCAGGAATGAATGCTGGGTTCACAAGACCCCAGACAGGTGATCATCTAACCTCTTTTTGAATTCACCCAAGATAAGGGTGAGGACCACTTCCCTGGGAAGTTGGTTCCAGATTCTGGCCACCCTAACTGTAAAATATTGTCTTCTGATCTCTAACCTAAACCTATTCTCCATCAGCTTATTACCATTGTTCCTTATCACCCCAGGTGGTGCTGGGGAGAAAAGGGCTCTTCTTATTTGCTGATGATCTCTCCTGATGAGTTTGTAGGCAGCCACCAGGTCCCCCCTCAGCCTCCTCTTGCTAAGGCTGAACAGGTTCAGGTCCCTCGGTCTCTCCTCGTAGGGCCTGTCCTGCTGCCCTTTCACCAAGCGAGTGGCCCTCCTCTGAACCCTCTCCAGGCTGGCCACATCCCTCTTGAAGTGCAGCGCCCAGTACTGGACGCAGTACTCCAATTGTGGCCTGACCAAAGTTGCATAGAGGGGGAGGATCACCTCTCTGGACCGGCTTAAGATGCATCTTTGGATACATCACAAGGTATGGCTGGCCTTGCTGGCTGCAGTCTGGAATTGGCGGCTCATGTTCATCTTGGAGTCAAAAATGTCGTAAGTCAGGAGTGAGCAAAGATTTGGGATTGATGGCCACTTAACGAGTTTTGGTGAGCTGTCAAAGGCTCTAGACATGAAATCTTTCAGAAGATATAATTTTTAACAGATTATAGATAAAAAACAAATGACACACTAAAAAGCAAACACCTACTATAACATATTTTAATTTTATTTTTAAAATACTTTTTGTCCTGATTTATGTTTTTTCAAGCAGTGTATATAGAGGTGATTGCATAATAGCTCCCAGGACATAGTGCGTGGGAGGCCCCCCCTCCATGCCCCCCAACATCTCCCCACAATCCCCCTACACACTCCCCACACACACCTCCACGCCACCCCTCCCAATATACTTTAAAATAAATACCATCCTCCCCTTTGCCCTACACAGCAGGGCTAGATCTAAGCATGCCTGCTAGTCCGTTCAGTGCCCTTGACACATTGGTGTCCTGTCTTCCAGGTAACTTTCCATTTTGCCACTGCTTTGACTTTCTCTTTTCACTCCTCTGCTAACCAGGATTTAATGCTATTTATTGTGTTGTCAGTTTCAGCTTTTCCTTCAATTATTCCTTTGTCCTGCTCTTATCGACACTCCAGGAGCACAGATTGGTCTGTTGCAACAGCTGGCAAATGTACCATAGCCCAGAATGCAATCGCCAGCGGCTGGATCTCTAAATATTTGCCTTGCCTCTGCCCCTTTCGCTGGGTGCAGGCTTCCCCTGCTAGTGCTCTCAATGCTGCTGCCGATCTGCCACCTGCCAAGCAAGAATGAATTCTTATCAGCTCTGCCCACATGTGCTCTCTTCGGAGGGCCATGCCCCAGTAAACAATGGACTCCAGGTAGCAGAGCGGGCCTCTCTCCTTCAGTGTACTCACTAACTGGCTGCTGCTCACAGCGGAGATTACAAGGGAGGAAATAACTGTCTGCATGGAGACAGTAGTGTGGCATAACGTAGCTGACTGGCCTCAAAAGCATAGAAACCTATTCGCTGCTGCTGTAGAGTGAAGTGGCTGCAGCAAGACTGTTTTAAAGCACGCACAGTAATAGTTAACAGCCTACAAGGCATTGTACATCATCATCCTTTACAGAGAGCTGATGACAAGGCTGATACTCGGGGTGGTTCATTGGAGGTGTTGTTTATCATTTCCTGCAGGAGCTGTCACTGGGAGTATTGCTGTCTTGCTGCTGAGCAGAAAGTGGGGAAGTTTCAATGGGGCAGAAATGCAGGAGATGACAGCAAATCGGATGGGGTCCTGTCAGGGATTCACAGGGTGTATTTTTTTCCTCAGCCTCTACCCTGGACCAGGCTGTGAAGGCAAGCAAATGTAAAATGAGTGTGTTCTTCCTAAATATGAACCCACAAAAGCCTAAGGTAGTAAAGCACATGGGAATGAAATGACTGTCTTTTTTCATATTGTTTTGGGAGGCATGTTCATGGTTGAACAGCAAGTGAAAACTCCCTGAAAAAGACAGGGTAGGACATTCAGTCAAAATGATCGTCTCTCACTGGAGGGAAGCTTCAGTTCCAAACAGCAGGGTTGTCACATTGCCTCTGCCAGACAAGAGGACCACAAAATTGACAGAGAAGCTAAAATTTTCAGTTAACTTTGACTTTCCTTACAGAGTTTCTTACAGGACCATCAGAGGGCCTCAGCCAAAGAGCATAGTCCCAGGGCTGAAAGATTTCTGTTTATACCATCACCTTGCGGAAGAAGAGTGGTGGAGGTTATTTGGATGTCGGGACACTTAACAGTGTGTCTTTTCCTAGGGCTACTCTGAGTGGGACAAGCCAGACCCTTTGGTGCAGACTCCAAACTCAAGCTGGACCTACAAAAGGAACATAGGGCTAGACGGGACCTTCTGCTCTGCAGTGACCCAGAGGAAAGGTCTTGGGTACAAACTCATAACCAAAATACTCTGGAGACAAGCAGATGTGTAATTTAGTCTCTTTAACAAGTGACAGAGTTTTAGCTATTCATCCTGCCAACATACATCACTGTATGAGGTGTGATCCATGTGCTGAGTGTGGACTGTTTCTTTGCGGCTGCTCTAAATTGAACAAATTGGTAACAGCCCCCAAGAGGCTGGGGTTCAGCCAGAGTGCAGCGGTACTCTTGTGCGTGGCCCAGCATGTTCTCTCTACCAGGATTAGGAACAGCAGTGGCAAAGAGCTGGCTGTGTCTGCTTCATGCTGCCTGGAGAATCCCCAGCAGACTGGGGCATGCTGTGGCTGGCCCCAGCAGATAGGAGCCTGGGGGAGAGGTCTGGCCCTGAAAGCCGAGGCCTTGTGCTCTTCATCTCACTTTCACAGCCATACAAATTGTTCAGGTTTTTATTCACATTTTAAAAACAAAGGGAAAAAATAAGCATTCCCCCCATTGCATGTGAGTTTTCCTGCCCAAAGCCAATAAAGAATATTACCAAACAGAAAGTATGAGGAACATGGGACTTGCTGGGACCCACTAGGCCATGAAGACCAGCCCCTTGTACTCACAGGCTAGCATTTGTCCAAAGGATCCACAATAACATTCACTCTGACTCTTCTTACACACCACAAACCACCACCCTATGTGAAAAAAAGCCTTATACTGTGCCCAAACAAAGAGCAGCAAAGACCACGGCACTCCTAGTGCCCTGCCACTACAGTGGCATGGAATTGTTTAGAAGAATATATGCTCAGAGGATCAAAGGAAGAAAATCATTCCTCACACTACAGAGAAAGACAAAAAATTCACAGTCCTCATCCCAGCCAAATTCCCAGCTCTGACTGTGGCCAATGTACAGTACTTCAGAGGAATGCAAATATATTCCAGACGTCCAGCTCCCACCCCACTAAAATAGCAAATTAATGATCCTTGGAAGATCCCAAACCATTCCTTTCCACCAAAAGGCGCTAAGATGTTCAACTGGACAAACCAGCTCAGACACAGCAGAGACATAGGCCACGTCTATGTGAGACTCTGACTGCGCAGTTGTTACTGCGCAGTCGTTTAGTGTATCCAAGCTTGGATACAAAGGCACTAAACGACTGCGCAGTAACCGGAGTTACTGCACAGTAGCATCCCTGAATGGCTTTTTGGTGATGGTGACTGCACAATAGCTTGTTACTGGTGTGCAGTAGCTTGTTACTACTACACAGTCACTCTGCAATATACTTCATGCCATGTGACACTACTGCGCAGTAATAACAAGCTATTGTCAATGTCTAATGTAGGGGCAATCATAGAAAACTAGCTGTCATGAGTAAAACTAAAGTATTTTTAGCAGGGAAAGCATTGATGGAAATGAAAAGAAAAAAAAACTGTTTGTGCCAAAAAAATTCACTAATTTTTTTCAGTAATTTTGTTTTAGCAAAACCGTGAAACCACAAGATTGCAGTTCAAACTAAACGTCATCAGCTGAAGACACTTTTTCTGAAAAATGTTGGCTTGCCAAAAAAATAAATAAAACAAAAAACAATTTTTCTATCACAAAGTAGTTTTAACAGAAAACTTTCCACAAGCCGTAACTCTCATCTTTCTGGCTGCCCATCTCCTCAAATACTTTCCTAGCAGCATTGTTCAGAGGCTGAACAGGAGAAACCAGAGCCTGGAAACTTGTCCATCCACACAGAAGCAGATCATCACTGAGGAGAAGCAACTGCCTGTCACTGCCACTGGGATCTCAGAGAAAGGAGAGAGCCTAAACAGGTATAACCCTTCATTGACCCTGCCTAGGATGATAGATGTGTAACCCGGGCAGTACTCCAACAGATACCCCCTCTCCAAATGAAGGGATCAAAGCAGGTGCACAGGCACTGTGGGAGGTGTAGGGACTCTCCTTCCCCTATAGAGCAGAGTCAGACCACCAATGGGGACTTAACAGGCATAAATCAGAGGGTATAGTGGACACTACAATGCCCCAAGGGGGCAGGATTCAACAAAGGTTAGACACTAACAATCATTGACAAAAGACAGGGTTAACAAAATATAAAATACAAACAGTAGAACAAACAGTACAGGTTGGTGAAATATAAAAAGGCACAAAATGCAAAATGACAAGGAAATATAGGACCTTGGTACCTGGAGGGGGGAGAAAACACAACGGCCCCTTTCCACCACAAGAATATTTGCTTCTTGTTATCTCACTCATCCCAAGTCACCTCAGCTAGGACTTGAACCTAAGTCTCTTCTATAGTACACAGAAATGCTGCCACACAGCCACCACTGGTGGCACTACTCCAGCCTGCTAGGGGTCTTGACCATCCCGGAGCCCCGGCCTCATGCCAAGCTGCCTGGCCTCTGACTGGAGGAGCTGGAAGCAGAGCTGGGCACCCCTCAGGTCGCTGCTCAGATCCTTCCTGGAGCGGGGGGAGCCTCTCCTGCTGGCTGCAGCCTCTCCTTGGGGATCCTGGAGCCCAGTGGGGGACCACTCCTGCCAAGCACAAGCCACGCTGCTGAGGGTCCCACTGCTGCCTGCAGGTCCTGCTCCTTCAGGCTTTTCTGGGGCAACTGCTCCTGGCCCAGCTCTGTGAAGCTCCTTCCTTGTTGTCCCTGCTGGTCTCTCCCCTGAGTCAGCCCACCCTGCCCCTTTTATCCCCCTCCAGGTGACCCAAGGGGCCAATCAGCACACAGGGTGGGGGTAAGTCTCTGGGGCCTGTTTGGTGAGGAAAGGGAATCCCTAGTCCTCCAATCATCTTTTGCCCTTTCAAAAGCCCTGGGCCAGGTCACTGACAGCCAGCCCATCACACCTGTATCAACTGCTCTTTAAGAGGTGCTAGTATCAAGATCTGCTAGAATAAGCCTGGACAACTGACCTTCACACACTACCAGAATGAAATTATCAGCCAGTGCATTTAAGACTGTGGCAGTTCATTAGCATACAAGGCTCAGAAAATAGGCCAATAGAAGTCAAAGAAAAGCCAAGGACTCCAAACATTACCAGAGCAGGCCTGATACAATAACCCCAGCCACTGCTCTTTGTCATGAAGCAAACAAAGTGTAAATAATTCCAGTTGTGTCCAGTGAGACCACGGGCCGCATGAGGCCAAGTCTAATGTTCACATAGCAGTTTGCCCATCATTGTGTACAAAATCAAAGCTCCATGTTCTTGCAACTTTCTCACATTTAGGAAATATAGTTGAGTTGGGTGCACACATTTCTGGAGGTTGGTAGAGAAAGTTGTTCTAGAAGCTGAAGGTTGTGCAAGGATTGTGGGGCGGGGGGAGGTGGGGAGCAGATTTTCTTTGCCTTAAATTGCAGTAAAGTTGTAAAGTCCTGGTGCCCCCACTACAGGGGGCTGAACTCACCAGTTAGTTGGGCTAGTTTGAGTGACCTGGCTCAAGGAAGACAAACAAAGGCCCCTTTTGTCCTCGGAGCTTCCCAATAGGAGTGATGGTTGCACCCTCCAGCCAAAGGGTGGATCTTCCCTTCAATAGTTTGAGCAACCTCAACACCAGGGAAGTCATAAGCACCTTGCAAGTGTCACTCAGCGCCATTTAGCTTTGTGTTCCTTTTGACTCGAACACAGGAACACAGGACAACTTATGGCTGGCAGTAATGAGCTACGAAGCAGATGTCAGAGTTGAAGCAGCTACAGAATTAATATAGTTAGAGCTAGGTGACATTTTTTATAACAGAGCTGAGTTGCTGAACAATGTAACTCTGGGTGAACCCAGACTTTTTTGCTAGCAACAGCTAGTTGAGGCTAGGGGATAGAAAATGGAAAAAAATGATTTTGGAGAAGAAAGAAATAGTTCATTGGCACATTTGTAAGTAAACATTTCTTTTTTTTCATTTAAATAACATTTTTTTTTGTTTTAAAATGTATCCAGGTTAATTTTTAAAGAGGAAAGTGAAAACAAAAGCAAAACATTTTGGGTAACATTTTGTTCTTTACTGGTCACCCAAGTGTCCCAATTTTGTCACCCGCATGGTCATTGGAGTGCCAAAAATGCCACTTATGGACAAATTGAACATGTAACCCTGCACACATGACATGTATGGCTATGCACATGCCCAAACTGGGCATATGCATTGGCAACAAAATGAGACACAGCAGGTCTTTCTGCATACCACCAAAAGCTCAGGAGTTCGGGTACTCACCTGGGAAGCTGGAGGCTCTGGGCCTCCTTTGCCCAGGTATGTTTTGAATCTGAGGCTCTGATTCCCCAGGATAGTGCTGCAACCATTACACCACAGATCAGCCATTTGCCAGGCCTTTCTCTGGCACTGTTTCTGAAGATGGACCCCTGGGCATCCCATGAGAGGAAGGTATGTGGGGGCAAGAGGAGTGGAGCGGAGGAGGGACTGTGGTTCACTGCTGTGGCTGTTGCCTTGTGTGGGAGGAAGTGCAGGTTCTAGCTGGGCATTTTACTCTCAGGAAGCAGCAGCTTCTCTTCTGTACTGCCCTTCATTCACTTTTTTCTCTTGACTATATTTGTGGCTCAGTTTCAAAAGAAGCACTGGAGAGCAGGCTGGGTAATGATGAGCTGTGACTGACTGCTGTAGTGCTTTGCCATGAGATCAGAAACACCCAGCTTCAAACCCCTTCTGGGCAAAGGGAGGCTAGAATGCAGGACTTCCAGCTTCCCCTGCATTTCCACAACATTCATTTTAATTCTCACCAACCAGCCAGGACTGGCCTCTGAAATCTGGGATTATCCTGGCTAACCCAGGACATGGTTACCTTAGTCATAATTGTAGTTACCCATTGCTATCATTTCACCACAGTCCCATGAAGTTTTACTTAAAAATCAACAAAAGCCAAATATAGCCTCAGGTGAGCCCAAGCAGCCACCACTCAGCCCAGCTAGGTCTGGGGCTTCCCTGCCCTGGAACAATGGAGAAAGCAGCAGTTTTTCAGAAACAAAACATAGGGACACAGTAATTATGAGAATAGGTCAGAACTGAGATCCATCTTGTACGAGATTGTAATCATCTCCTTACCACCTACAGTTAGAAGTCAGCTTCTGCCCTGAAGCAGGAGGACTGTGAACCTCCAGAAGGGGCATTGTGCCGTGTTTCTTCTGATTAGTACACCAGACAAAGTACACCGGGGGCCAGTTCTATCTATTGTTCAGTAGTGATGCAAAAGCTAGGAAGATGTGATAGCAGCAGCCTAGGGGAAAATGTGTTTTAAAGCAACTCTCTTCAGTGGTTATTGCAGAAAAATGGCCCAGTCCTGCTTCTGCTTTAATCCATAACAAAATTCCTACTGACTTCACCAGGAGCAGAACTGGACATTAGCAGGCACAGGGCAAAATCATGATTCCATTGAGTTTTGCCATAGACTTTGTGAAAGAAGGTTTTCACCCAGTCTTTAAGGCTGTGCTTGTAAAAACATGTAAGGTATACAGCTATCAGTTACAGGGGTGGATCCGGGATTTCCCAAAGTGGGGTGCGGACGCAGCAACCCCTACTGCAGTGGTGGCTGTACCCACTTCTCCCAGCCTTCTCTGCCACCACCAGTATGGGCAGACTGAGCCGGGAGAGCCTGTGGTGACTTTTTTAAAGGTGAAAATCTCCCCTCCCTTCCCCTTCCTACTCCTTGCCCTTCTCTTCCTCTTCCATGCAACTCCCCTGCCTGCTGCTGCTGCTGCTTTCTCCACTGCTCCAGGGCAGGGAAGCTCCAGATCTGATCAGGCTGAGTGGTGGCTTGGGCTCAGCTGAGGAGGGAGCAGCAGCAACAGCATGGCAAGAGAGTGCTTCCCCCAACCCTGCCTGGAGCTGACATAGCAAAATGAACCCCTGCCCATCCTTGCTGCTGTTGTCCACAACCCTAGCTGAGCCCAGCCACTGTGCGGTGGGTAGGAACAGCTGTAGTGCTTCCCCCGCCCTGGGACATAAGGGAAATTCAGATGGAGGAGGAGAGAAGGGGCAGAGAAGGGGTGTGCCTTTCAGTAGGATGGGGAAGGGAGGGAGGATTTTCATCTTCTAAGGAATTTTAAAAGTCCCCAGAGGCTCCTGTGGTGCTATTCAATCCAAAGGGGGTACAGCTGTGCCACTGTCCCCTTACCCCCCATCACACCTCAACTCTGCTCCTGCCCAGTAGTTCCCTTTAAAATACAGGCAGCTGGGAATCCAAATGCTGTTGTCCAGCAGTTCCCAACCTTCTTGGATCAGTGGACCACCAACAATTTTCACAGGTTTTGCCGACTGTCATACAACCTTATCAAACTTTACACCAAACTTTGGGGTAAAGCATCCACACCTGAGGACAGGAGGGTGATCCAGGCAGATCTTGACAGGCTCAAGAAATGGGCGGACGAGAACCTGATGGTGTTTAACACCGAAAAACGCAAGGTTCTCCACCTTGGGAGGAAAAACCGGCAGCATCCTGACAGGCTCGGCAGTGCTATGCTGGCTAGCACTACAGATGAAAGGGACTTGGGAGTCATGATTGACCACAAGATGAACATAAGCTTTCAGTGTGATGCTACGGCTAGTAAAGCGAGCAAAACGCTGGCTTGCATCCATAGATGCTTCTCGAGCAAATCCCAGGGAGCAAATCCCAAAGATCACAGTGTGTGACTCACTTTCCTGGGAAGATTAGAAACCATAAGCCTAAAATCATAACAATCAGGTAAAGTAATACATATCCTTTAGTTATATTTTGCTTTCATAACTGTAGATCATTAGGAAAGCATGAGCATTAAAAACAAAGACAGATATGCATCAAAATACTTTGGCTTTGATTTGGGAAAATACAGCAGAAAATCAGGGTTGGGTTTTAAACCTGCAGATTTCAGACAGTGGATTGAGCCGGGTATAGCTCAGCTCCGTAACTCTAAATTCTGGCAGCTGTTTGGAAATGTGTTGATTTTGTTGTATATATTCCCAGCTCCATGAAAATTTATTAGCTAGAATATGTGAAGCAAACAGTGATTTGAGTACTCCTGAGGCTCTGATCTTAAAACCTCCAAGTGTTAGAAGTCTAATTTGAGCCTTATATATTATTCAGAGTTATAGCACTGTATTATTGGGGATCAGCTGAAAGCATAAGCCCTTTACTTCATTGGGATTTTTTTCCCCTTCACATTTTGCTTTAGTTTTCCACTGAGAGATGATGTTGTTATTCAAGAAGACATTTTGGCAACAAATATGAAACTGTGTCTGGATTTGTCTCCCTAAATCATTGTTCTTTATGTGTTTCACTGCTCTGTGCATTGCTCTGCCCGTACTGAGCTCACACACAGAGAGATAATGAGATCTGCTCTTTTATTTTGGTTGGTGAAATCCCGTAGAAGCTTCCTGCTTCTCTCTGACTTGGTTTTTTCCATTGTTTATCTCCATGGATGCATTACCAGGCTTGATGAATGCTTAAGCCTGCTCCATGAGGATTTACTCAGCGTGAAGGGCTGATGGGAAGAATGAATAATAATGGTCAGTTTGGGGAGCCCTGAGGCCAAATGCAGCAGCAGTGTCTGGGCAGGTGTTAGTGGCACCCGCTGAAGTGGGTGAGAATATCAGCTGGCATGTCATGTGTGTTAAGGGGTCCATAGAGAGATTCATTCTGAATCTGCTTCCTAGACTTTTCTGTCACTCCCAAAGAAGTGACAGAAAGAAAAAGCCATACAGTTTCCCTTTTCACTTTCACAGGTATTATGGCCAAGTGGCATAACAGTGGCCATACAGGCTGAACTCCTGTATAACACAGGCTGGAAGACTGCTCTGTGACTGCTGCATCCAGCCCAGGTCTCCTAGCTGAGCTCCCGTGGATCATTCAGAAAGAAAAAAATCATTGGTATAATGATTCCAGGGTATAAAAAATACACTGCACCCCAGTATTCCAATGTTAGATACTCATTATTAAAACCTGACCTCTGATTGCCTTAATTAAGTGTCTCAGGGTTTGTCTACACTGCTATGGTGCCAGGTCCTGGCACCAGAGGAGTCTGCAGGCATGCTCCAAACTGGAAATACATCATAGAATCATAGAAACTGAGGGTCAGAAGGCACCTGGCAGGCCATTTAGCCCACCCCCTGCAGAAATAGATTTCATAAATTTCATGGGGCTGGAAGGGACCTTGCAAGATCATTGAGTCCAGCCCCCCTGCCATGGGCAGGTAGTCTGCTGGGGTCAAAAGATCCCAGCAAGATAAGCATCCAAACATTTTTTGAATAAGTCCAGAGCAGGTGCTTTCTTTTAGACCTTGTTATCTTTTGGGGAGCCTTGGTGAACTAACTGTTCTCCCAGATCCTGGTACATACCCCTTATGTACTTATAGGCTGCCACCAAGTCCCCCCAAGCCTTCTCTTCTCAAAGCTGAAGAGTCCCATATCCCTCAGCCTCTCCTCATAAGGCTTGCTCTCTTGGCCTTTGATCAGGTGGGTGGTTCTCCTATGGACTCTCTCAAGCTTATCCACATTCCTTCTGAAGTGGGGGGCCAAAACTGGGCACAATACTCCAGCTGCGGCCTCACTAAGGCCAAATAAAGTGGGAGGATGACGTCCCTGATTTTGCTTGAGATGGATTGGTGGATGCATGCCAGAGTCTGGTTTGCTTTGCTGGCTACAGCATCGCATTGGTGGCTCTTGTTCATCTTGTGGTCAATCAAGACCCACAAATCTCTTTTGGCTGTGGTACTAGCGAGTGTAGTGTTGCCGAACCTCTAAGTATGATGCTGGTTTATCCTCCCAAGGTGGAACACTCTGCACTTCTCTGCATTGAATGCCATCAGGTTTCGATCCACCCACCTTGTGAGCCTGTCCAGCCTGTCCTCCAATGTAACCACCTTCCCCCACAGTTTAGTGTTGTCCATGAATTTCACCAGTCCACACCTGATGCCTGAATCCAGATCATTAAGGAAGATGTTGAAGAGTACTGGCCTGAGTACTGAGCCCTGAGGGACACCACTTGTTGCCTCGCACCATGTTGATTTGCTCCCATCAACTATTACTCTTTGAGTCCAACCCCAGAGCAAGTTCCCCAGCCATCACACCATGAGATGGTCAAGGCTGCAGTTCTCCAGCTTAACCATGAGGACATCATGGGAGACCAAGTCAAGGGCTTTCTTGAAATGCAAGAATGCTATTCCATTGAGGCTGCTATAGGTGCATTCTGGGTCTGCTTTCAAGCTGTTGGTCTCTGGAGGGTCTGAGAGCAGGCATTTGGGATGAGCCCAGAGTGGCCTCAGCAGCAAGCTTCCAGGTCTGGAGCATGCTTGTGAATGCTGGTGGGCAGGATGTGCATGCCCCTTGTTCCCCTGCTGCAACAGTGTAGGGGGAGGAAGTGATCATGGGAGGAGGTGCCCATGATATGACAGAATTCCAAAACCTGAGACAGGGAAAGCACAAGGTCAGCAAAATTAGAATGCTTGATTTGAAAAAGGCAGATTTCATCTGACTTAAGATGCTAATAAGCATGGTGTCATGGCAGGATAGATTGAAGGATAAAGGTGCTCAGGATGGCTGGGAGATTCTAAGAGGTACAGTGTCAGAAACCCAACAGGAAACTGTCCAGACACAAGAAGAATGGCAAAAGAATATGTGGCTGCACAAGGAGCTTCTAAAATGCCTCAAATGCAAAAAGAAAGCATATAGGCAATAGAAGAACAGGCAGGTCACCAAGGAAGCATACCAGGAAATACAAGAGCCTGCAGGGACAAAATCAGGAAGCCAAAGATAAAGAATGAGCTGTGCCTGGCAAAGGAAGCTAAGGACAATAAAAAGAGGTTCTATAAGTATGTTGGCTAGAAAGCAGGACCCAGGAAGCTGTGGGTCCTCTGTTAATAAGCTAGGGCACCTTCTAACAGAAGATGTAAAGAAGTGGATCTACTCAACACCCACATTGCTACAGTCGTCACAAAAAAATTAGGCTACATCCAGACACCTAATAGGGATAATATGGATAAGGAAAGGGGCAAGTTGAGGGAGGAGATAATAAAAAAGACTGTCAAAGAACTTTCATTAGGTCTGCATAAATCTGAGTCAGCAGGGCCAGGAGAACTTCATCCCAGGGTACTAAAGGAACTGTCAGGGGGGATTATAAAGCCTTTGACAACGATCTTTATGAAGTTGTGGGAGACAGGCCAGGTAGCAGAGGACTGCAAAAGGACCAGTGTAATGCCCCTCTTTAAAAAAAGGCAAGATGCAGGACCTGGGGAACCAGACCAGTTAGCCTCACATCAATACCTGAGAAGTTACTGGAACATATCCTAAGGAAGGCCACTGCCAAGCAGCTGGAGGAAGAAAGGCTGATCGCAAGCAGCCAGCATGGATTTATAAAAAAAATCTTCTTTGACAAAGTCACTACTTGTGTGGATTAAGGGAATGCTCTGGATATTAGGGCTGTGCAAAATTTCGCTGGCCATTTCATTTCGACACTGTTTCAACTCATTTCAAGGTTGAAACAGCTAAATCAAAATGAAACAAAGGGCTTCAAAACAGACTTGAAACAAAACAAGGCTACTCAAAATATTTCAAAAGCACTGGGGACAGGAAGTCAGCCCAGCTAGGATGACTTCCCAACCCCTGCCCGATCTAGCACTAGGGATGGGAAGTCAGCCCAGCTGAGCTGACTCCATGTCCCCCACCCTGTCCCCCACCCAATCTAGCGAAACATTGAAACAGAATCAAAACAGCTTCACAATTTTGACAAAGCAAAATGGAACAGCTGTTTCGAATCTAAATGAAATTCAATATGAAACGCTGTTCTGTCGAACCTCGAAACTCAAGGCAAAATGGAACAGTGCCGTTTTACACAGCCCTAGTGGATATAGTGTACCTGAACTTCAGCAAGCCTTTTGACAAGGACCCACATGACCTTCTCATAAATAAAACTGGAGAAATGTGGGCTGGATATAACTACTACAAGATGGATAGATAACTGGCTCTATATCCACAAGCCAAAGGTAGTTATTAATGGGTCCATGTCAGAATGGCAAGATTTTAAGCACAGTCCCACAGGGGTCTGTCCTGGGTCCAATGCTGTTCATCATGTTTATTAACAATTTGGATGCTGACATAGAAAGCCTCTTGAGCAAGTTTGCAGATGACACAAAACTGGGAAGGACTGTGAACGCACTGGAGGATGTAAGTGCAGTTCAGAAAGATCTTGACAGATTGGAAAGTTGGACTGGAGCTAATAGGATGAAGTTCACTGAAGACAAAAGTAAGATGTTACACCTCTGGAGGAATAATTAAAAACATAGATATAAAATGAGTTATGCCTGGCTGGATAGCAGCACTATGGAAAAGGACTTGGGAGTCTTAGTAGATCACAGACTCAATATGAGATCTGCAGTGTGATGCAGCTGCACAAATGGTGAATGCAGTTTTGGGATACATCAATAAAAGCATCAAGTAGAAGACATGGGAGATGATAGTTCCTCTCTGCTCAGCACTGGTTAGGCTTCATCTGGAGTACTGTGTGCAGTTCTGGGCTCCACATTTTAAAAAAGATGTGGAGAAGTTAGAGAGGGTCCAGAGGCAGGCAACAAAGATGATCAAGGACTTGGAAGGCAAGTTATACAAGGAGAAGTTTAAGGAGCTATGCATGTTCAGCTTGGGGAACAGGTGCTTAAGAGGGTATGTGATAGTAGTCTTCAAATACCTGAAAGGCTGCCACAAAGAAGATAAAAAGCACCTTTTCTCTTGCTGCAGAAAGGAGGACACAAACCAATGACTTGAAGCTACAGCAAAGTAAGTTTAGATTGGATATCCAGAACAAATGTCTTCACTGTTAGAACAGTGAAGCAGTAGAACAGACTGCCTAGGGAAGCTGTGGACTCCACATCACTGGAGGTGTTCAGGAAGAGGTGGGACAAGCCCTGGTCACAGATGATCTAGGCATAGCTATGCCTGTGCTGTACTATGGGTATTTACCATGCTTCTGGACTTTGCTGGTTACTTCTGCTACCCCTCCCGCCACACACACATCTACCTTTTCTGTTATATGTGTCAGGGTGTTTTCAAACCTTTCCAGTCATTGGGTGTTGGCTACAGCCAAGGCTGGGGCCTCTGAATGCGTGTGCTAATGCTCTTGTTTGAAGCAAACCCAGAGGTTCCTGGCTAGAGGGTCTTGCCTCTCTGCTCAGGGTCAGACCAATCACCATATTTGGGGTCAGTAATTTTATTCCATGGACAGACCGGTATGGACTGTGGGGGTTCTTGCCTTCCTCCGTAGTGAGGGCATGGCCCTCTGTCTGTCATCTCTTGTGTGTCTATTGACAACATTTCAAAGAAGTGGGACATTGGCTGGCATGGCTCCCCTGCTTTACCTGTGTCAGGTTAGGATGTTAGGTCTGTGTTGTGTTGGGGTTGATGGTAGTCTTCTGGAAAGATTAGATTATGATTTGTACGGGATGGTTTGGATAGGGTTGATCCTACCTCAGGCAGGGGCTGGAGTAGATGACCTCTGGATGTCCCTTCCAGCCCAATTCTCTAAACTTCTGATTCCAATTCTTCTCCTTCCACCACCCTCCTCCACACACACACATGCATGCATTTCCCCTGTGCAGCAGTAGTGTTCTCCTGCACCCAAGACATAACTTCATTGAAATAACTGCAGCTCACATTCACTTGTGCCAGTGGTTGTCAGAGCATGTGTCACTGTTGGTTTGTGCAACGCTGGCTGATTCACCTTGGTACTACCTGTACAATGGGCACTGAGGCTCTTCCTCGTCTGTGCTGAAGCTGTTAAAAGGGACTCCTCCTCTGCTTGGCAGCAGGGAAAGCAGGATCCACCTGTAGAAACACGAGCCACAGTGGCTGTGGACATGTAGGGGTGATCATCCAGGCAGCACTGCTGGGCTAGGGCAGAAGCAGGGAAGAGGCAGATGGCTGCAGACCATGGAAGAGTAGGAGGTCATAATTCAGGCAAACAGGACATTGAGAGGAGGAGAGGGATGCCAGGCTAAAAGGAGACAGTGTAGTGAAACCTCTCTGCCTCAATCCTGTCTTAACATCCCTGCCCCGGGCAGTGGCCTGGGGAGTTGTATGATAAAGAATAGAGGGGAGGTGATACCAGTTCAGACAAGGAGGAGCCCTCAGCGCTAAACTTCCAAGGCTCCCCTCATCAGAGCATGCCCAGCCCCCAGTTCCCACCATCCTCCAAAACAGTGGAAGCCAGCCTTTTTGGCAAGTGTGCCACAAATGAGCCCTGCACCCTCCCTGAGTGGTAGTCTGATCCCTTTCCCCTATCCAATCTGCTTCTCTGCTTTCTGCTCCTGCCCTGTCTGCCACTGTACTGCCTATCCCCTCCCTGATCTGCCACATGCCACACAGAGGCTGGCTGTGCCACTTGCAGCACATGTGCTGCAGGCTGGCCTCCCCTGCTCTGAAAGCTGCCTCACTTGGGACAAAGAGACACCCACTATACAATGACACCCTTGCCTGCTGTACCAGGCAAAAGGTGATGTCCCCTGAAACATATGCCTTAAGGTTGCTGGGGCAAACTGCTGGATTCAGATTTCCTGACTTTACCTCATGGCAACAAGGCAACAAAGGCAATGAGTTAATTTTGCTTCAAGGAGAAGGAGAGGGTAACATGCTCCTCATCTCCTTCACCCCACAGAATTATTCTGGGGCCCATTAGAAATATATCAACCACCAGGCTTTCCTCTCGTGTCATACTAGAAAGCATCAGGATTCCTCTGTGCCGAGGAACCTGTCTGTGAGCCTGACAGCAATGATTCTTCAGTCATTTAACTGTGTCCCAGCAGTCACTGCGGCTGTTTGTCCAGTGTAGCCGGGCAAAGTCCTTTGCACATAATTTGTTTTCAGTAAAAGCTGAAGGTATGGTGAAATTAACTGGTTGGGGCAGTTTCTTAATTAATGTCAGTTTCTCCAATCTTTTTCGTTTACAGAAAAAAGAACAAATGAAACTCTGAAAGAAAAGAAAATCAAAGCACAATCTTCAAAAGAACAAATGTTTGAGTTAAAATGTCCTCTACATTTAATAAAAGCATATAAAGCAGGTTTTTAAACAGCTGAAATCCAACAAAACATCTCCATTTTCTTGAAAGGTTTTATTCTGCCAAAAAAAATGTTTTTTACTGTTCAAAATGGGCAAAGAACCAAACAATTGATTCTTGGCCCAGCTCTAGAAAATCTCTCTGCTCTCCATAGGAAGTGGGGAGAAGTGGGCCAGCAAAGCCAAATGCCCCATCACCACATTTTTTTAGTGAAATCTTCGTATTTTCCCAAGCAGGAAGCAACTGTAACCACCTGAAACCTGAGATCCTGCTTCTGCCTTTGTTTCAAGGTAATTTGCATCATCACAAGATCCTCACAGGAGGCGAAAGGCTTCATATGAACCGCCTGCCCAGAGAAGTTTTCCATCTATTGGCTCCTCTGTGAAATCCTATGAAATATGAACTTTCATTTCTCCCCAGGAGAGCTTTTACAACCTTTTCTCCAATGCCTGACAAAGGGTGTTTGTGTCCCAAAGCCTGCAATTAAAGAATTTTTTTTGCAAAAATCTTGTTGGCCTAATAAAAGATATCATCTTTACTATGAGTCCTGATTGCCATCACCACAGGATATCAGAACATTAACAGTGTCTGGCAGTGATGGTCTGCACTGGGCATTTCTCTGCAGCGTGAAGCAAAGGTTGAATACTGGAGGCCAGGGTTTTGGGCTCACTTTCTGCTACTAGAGCATGGGTCTGTTTGATTTTGCACACTGTGTATGCTTGGATTTAATATGGAGTTGGAAAGACAAAGACTTCAGAGGGGCAGGAGAGGCATATGGGCGTATGTCACCTCTGCCCCCTGCTACAAGTCAGCCTACCTCTACCTATGTCCCTCATTACAGCTACACAGACACTAGGAAGTTTCCATGGAACCGTATTCCATGTGAAAGGATGTCTCTCTCAAAATTGAAAGGCTTTGGAGCAAAATCAGATCTCCAAATCTTTGGTGAAGTAGGACTTCTGCCCTCTGCTCAGCTCTGCAAAATATTCAGCTTCAGAGCAAAAACTCTGAAAAACGAGTCTTTCTGTAAGTTCGAGCCGCTCCTGAGAATGCAGCACAGCAGTTCTGAGAAGAGCTTTGAAGCTTGTGCATAAAGCCTGGGAGATCTCATGAGAACACACCATTCAAGCAGCCCTTTTCTAACCTGAAAATGTTGCTTCACATTTGAATTTATCTTGCACTGAGATGGGAAAATGCAGGCATTGAGTGCCAGGAGTGATTACCAGGCATACTGACTGATAGTTAGTAACCCTTGATAGGTGAGTCTTTACTGTACAGTTCTCCACACCCAGGCATATGTTTACTATACAGCTAGTACTTTTTTCCTAAAACGCTGTCCTATTTAAAGTAATCTTGGGGGATCTGAACACCTTCCCTGAAATGAGATGTTATTTGTGGTCATGTCAAAAATCTAGAGCATGTTTCTAGTTCTGATTTCAGCTGCCTGCAAGGAGTTATAATGATGCTTCGTCTCAACAAAAAATTGGTCTTTCAACTAAATGAACATTGTTGTGGAAAGGTGTCTACTTTCTGTGGGAAAGGGTTAGCCACTAAAAAAGAACAAAATGAATGCATAAAGTCCATTTTTTCCTTAAGTTTTTCAGATAAAAAAAAAAAAACCTGAGAAGAAACAATTTCCATTAGGAGGCACCACTGGGACCACCAGTGGTTCAGCAAGAGAAGCATCATGGAGGAGGATGAGGGCATGAAACACCCTAATGTGATCTCCTGTGAGGCATTGTCACAGCTTTTCTTAATCAAAATGTGCTTAGTTTTCAACCAGAAGCTTTCAGTTTCCTGGTTTTTTTCTCCAAGTCAACCTTTCTCTTTGGGTAAAGAATTCTGACCAGCTCAAGCTATAAGCCCTACAACATCTCTCCTTCTGTTCCCAAGTGGGTTAGGAAAATTGGGCCTGTGTTCTCCTTATAGCACTGCCTGAACCAGGTAAAAAAAATATATGGTGTAGCTCTTTACTACAACACAGCTGATCCTGGTGTACATGGCCGTGTGTAGACAAAACAAGGAGCACTGCAGGTGGGTGCCACCTGGAGGGGGGGCTGCCACTGCCGTGAAGGGAAGCACCAGCCTCCCCTTCCCCACCCTCACACAGCCCAGGGACTGCTCTGCCTGCTGGCACCTCGCTCTCCCCTCCCCACCACCGGAGAGGCAGGTAAGTTTGGGAGTGTGCACGACATGGGGGTTTAAAAGGCCCTAAATTGAAGCGGTGTTTTTAAAAAACCCATCACTTCAATTTAGGGCTCCCATTTCATCTACACACATGGTATGTGGAGCAGCTTTAATCGCATTGGGACAAAACTGCTGTAAGGAAAAAAGAGAATCAGGGCTTGCTTGCCCACTTGGATCTGGAATCTCATTTCTTTTTCAGCCATGGATCAGATTTATTTTTCCAGTTTAGAAATTCTAAACATGGCCCGGGCTTATCAGCAGGCCCTGCCATCTTCACAATCCTCCGTGTTTTGTTGTGTAGGAAGCCAGGCTCCTCAGAAAGAATGAATATTAGGAAAGTCAAGATACCAACCTGTAGGAGGGCCTCCTGTCCAGTGCCATAGCAAAAAGTTTGGCACCGGGGGCCAAGCCCTCATTGGCAGCCTGCCCTTGCCCCATGCACAGGTCCAGAGAGACATGGCTCCAGCCCATACAAAAAGGAGGCTATAGCATGAAACCAAGGCTTTTGCTGCAGCATCCGTGAAAAGTACTGTCACTCTGAGCAAGACAGCTTTTCCTCACACTCACTTTGCATGAATACCTGGAAACAGTCACCTTTTTGAAGGGAAAAATCACGAGTTTGCACTGAAGTAGCATTTGCCAGGGTCAAAACTGCTCACACTTCAAAGGGAAAATCTTTCATACAAAGACTTTGCTCATATTAAACCATTCCACAGGATACTTGTGCCTTGTGTGGAAAAACTCTCTCCTCTCATCAGGTTTCCACATAATTGAGAGCCAGCCTGTGTGATGACCCCTTGTTGTCCCATACAAGGCAGGATGAATTCACATGTGTCCTCTAGGATGTTCATTATTTTGCATCCTTTTCACATATCTCTTCTCTTCTTTGCATTCTTCTCACATATCCCATCCCTTCTCTCCTCTGCTCTTCAAAAATCAGTCCCCTGATTCCCCTGACTTAAGGAAAGGGCTGAAGTTGGTAAGCATTGTCCATCAGTTCAGATGAAAACAGCACCACCACACTTGTAGAGAGCCAATACTCACCTGACCCATCCAGACAGAACAGCCTGCCTTTCCTTTACCCTGCCTATCAACCAGTAGAGGATTCTGCAGTCCGGGAAGGTCCATCACATAAGCCTGTTTCAAGTCATCTAGTGGATGACCAGGCCTTGCCTCTTGGCTTCAGAGGCAGATCTAGCTATGTTGGCACCAGAGGAGGAGCGGGTTGTGTTGAGCACAGAAGAATAAGGGTAGGGGGCAGAGTCTTAACTGCTATGGTCAGGTTCAGCCAGGGGGCCGGAGGCTGGAGCCGCAAAAAGCAGGGGTGAATTCCCCTCTTCAACTTCAGTCTCCCTTCCCTCTGGAGGGGACACTGCTGCTAAAACAGGTATGAAATTAACCCTTTCACAGCTGCTACCAAACTGTATGTGGAACAACAGTGCAAAAGCTTCAATTTGGCAGTGCCTATGAGAGGGTTAACCCAGTAGCTGTTGGCCACACAGCAGGGAGAGGGGGAGCAAGGCTGGGGGGACTTCTGCCTCTGGTCTGCATGGACCTAGCCTCCAGTCTCTGCATGAGCCTGTGCTGAGCAGAGCCCCCTTGCCTCTACTCTGGTGCCCCCACAACAAGCCAGAGTTTAGGGGTTGTGTCTTGGTCCCCAAGCCCTAGTTATGCTACTGCTCAGCCTAACTCAGCCTTTCCTCAAGGAAACGAGAGAACATAGGTGAACAAGTGGCTAAAACAAAGCAGGCACGGGTTGAAGTAACAGCCATTATTAGTCAGTGACATTTAAATGTTAGCTCAGAGCACCGGCTGACAAAGCCTGCGGAGATGTGCACTTCTCTGTGCTGTATCCTACCAGAGGTGTTCGCTGTCAGGGACTGGGCAGGGGAATGGGTCACTGCAATCTCATATTTCAAGCCAGGGTTCCCACAGAGGCATTAATTTAGATTAATCACGGCATTAAAAAAATACCAGACCATTATTCAAAAGCCACAGTATGGAGGGTGAAGCAGCCCTGCAGCACATCGATATCTAACGTTTCACACTTGATAAGTTTCATATGCATTTTAAGGAACCTTTAGACCCATCTCATTAAATCTCGATCGGCTGATACACTCATGGTACGTTGGAACAAAAGCATTCTCAGACCACTGCTCTGTTATCCTTGTTTGTGATTTACTCTCCTGCTATTACTTCATCTGTCTTTTCTCTCTAAGGACAGTTGGATGTTTTAATTGGAAATTGTTCCTATTACTGGACCAGAGATCAAAATAAACTACTTTCCTGGTCAGGGCTGATGCAAAGAAACAAGCACGTAGCGTGAAAGCAAATGCCCCTCTCTACAGTTTGTGTCTGAATCACAACGGTACCCCAGAGCTGGCAGTGGTAGGGCTAAATGGGTACCAGCTATGCCTAGCACCCCTCCACACCCACAGCCAGACACTGGCAGTTTTTTAGTTTTCAGTAGGCTAGACAAATCCTGAGAGGAATAGGGAGAAGGCAGAAACAGGATCACAATGATGCAATTGTGCAGCTTCTTGCTCAATATGCACCCATTTCTTAGGTGTGTAATTATATTTTAGTTGTTGATGCACATTGCCGGCCATAGGGGGATAGTGAACCTTAAGAAGGAACTAGATGCTAGATGAGGGCAGGAGCGTGACTGGAGGGGGGAGAGTATACCAAGCATTCCCACCATCATGGGAGGGAAAGAAAATATAAGATAATAACATTTCCCAGGATGCCATACAGTCCTCCCTGACAGAGGGATGTGGGTGGTACATCATGGGAAATAGAGTCTGCCCAGGAAGCCTGGCCCATAGGGGAGGCAAGGGGTCCCAGGCACACAACCTACAATTCCCAAGAAGCCACAAGGAAACCCCAGGAAATGGCCACTAGATATTGAGTGGACTCAAAAAAATGTTTTGGTGTTTCTGCACTGAAATTTTTCAAAACTTTGCATTCTTCAGGGAAAAAAAGGAAAGAAGAAGAAATATCTGCCCACATCAGCTCTGCTGTGGACCTGTTAACCAGGCTAGCCCTGACCAAAAAATTAGAAGAATGGCAAGAAAATATAAGTATTGTACCCAGCTTCACATTAGGCTCCTAAGTCATATTTAGGGCCAAGCAGCCTGATGAAGTATCAAGACATGACTTCCTGCATCCTTCTATCATGTGTACTCTCTATCCACTTGATTGAGTTGATCTGAAAGCTCTCTCCTGCTTTTGACCACAGTCACCATGCTGAGAGACTTGATTTGCATCCTTCTCTCTGCTGAGTCTATTCCAGGGCTTGAATCTACTGTATTCATACCCTGGGGATTCACTGGGTATGTAAAGGACACATTTGGTCCCATAGAAATCTTTGGAGCTCTCAGCTGTACAAGGAGAGATGAACAAGATTTTGTTCAAACTTTTTGAATTCATTTCAAAGTGGTCAAATTGTTTTGGCACAAAAAGAAACGCCCAGTTTTTACATGGCTGAAGCACTCAACTATGTTAATTTGTTTTAAAAACAAGCATCAACATGCTAAAATAGAAATAAATGTTTCATTTTTCCATCAAACTATTTTTGCTTGACCCAAACTACTATTTTTTCCCTCCACTTTTTCTTTTCAGGGGGGGAAACTGAATTTTTTTCTATTGGGTTAATAAGAAACAATTCTTCTCTCCACCTTCTCCAATTTCTAGGGTCAGCCAGGAAACCAAAAGGTCAGTTATGTGTACAGTCTTGTGTAGGAAGGTGCTCCCATTCACCAATATGCTTCTTAGTAACCTTCTCCAAATCCTCTCCAAACATATTCTTTCCACCTGCAGCTAGCATTTGCTTGGCATGCGTGTACTCCTTGCCAATGACAGAACCATGAAAGACAACTGATCATAACATTGTAGGTGAGAGAGAGAGAGAGAGAGAGAGAGAGGGGGAAGGGTATGGGTGGATCTAGAGGGGGAGCAGTGGTGTGGCCACACACTCCTTTTCGGCCATGTGGCAGGATCAGGAGTCAGGGACTCTTTAAAACCCCAAAGAAGGTACAAATCCCCTTCCCTTCCCCTCCATGCTCAGAGGCACGTCCCCTCCCCTTCCTCTCATTTCCTCCATCCCCACCTGCCACTGTCACTGTCCTCTCTGTCCCAGGGGCAAGGGGAGCTTCTGTCCTGCTCCAGCTCAGCTTTGTGAGGGATGGATTTATCCCAAGGTAGCAGCAGCAACGGCAGGCAGGCAGGTTCCCCTCCCTGCCTGGACCCCCGGGCTTCTCTGCCAGCCCAGGACCAGGCACAGAGAAAGGGAACCCACCTACCTGCCAGCTGCCACAACTGCTGCTGTCTGTCCTAGGCTGAGCCCAGCCCCATGCAATTCAGCTGTAGTTATTCTGCAGCTCCCCTCACCTCCAGGACAGTGGGGCTGAAGCAGGAGCAGGTAAGGACGGAGAGGAAGTGGAGGGGAGAAGAAGTGTCTCTGAGCAAGGGAGGGGAATTCTTACCTAATCCAGACTCTTAAACTCCAACTGCTGCTCCTGTGGCACTGTCTGCCTGGCCCAATGGTGGGGGAGAAGGAGGATGGGAGCAGGGATGTAGCCACCCCTGCAGTGCCGACTGCTGCTCCCGCAGCCCTCTTTGTAAGATTCTGGATCCACTTCTGGGGAGGGGTGAACAATTTACAACCTTCGTGAGTGTCTGCCTTGAAGGAGGATGGTAGGTCCAGTGCCTTGAGACCTCCACTGAAATTTATGAGCACAGGATTCAATCCCTTACCCTGCTACAAGCTTCCATTTGACCTCAGGTAAGTCACTTATTCTCTCCATGTTTTGGTTTCTCCCTGCAAAATTAGGGTACTTCCTTGTGAGAATAAATAAACTGAAAAACTGAGGTGCATGGATACCATGCTAAAAGGGGCTGAAAGGAGAGAGAACCAGCTGAGGAAACAAGTTTTACCATAGATGTTCAGCATTGAAACCCAAGGGTCAGAGATATCTCAATGTCATGAAGACAAGCACATGGAATGGGTGGGGTTATGGGTGCCTCAGCTCTCTCTTTTCCACCCCTGTGCTGCCAGCTCATCTATCAAGTGCATTGAATTCCTCCCTGCTAGCAGCTCTGGCCTTGTATTTGTTAGGAGTAGCAATCCATCTGCCCAGTCATTTTCCATCTTCGCTTTGCAATTGCATATCATCATAAGAGCATATTCCCTCTCCATCCAGCCTCTCTGGCCTTGCCCTTCGAGAAAGCCATATATCCTAGCACCAATGACAACAACCTCTCCATGAGTGAAATGCAGTCTAGTGCACATGCATAAATAGGGTCCCTGAGTGAAATCACACAGTAGCCTCTGCTCACCTTCCAGAAGGGTTCTCTCACCTGCAGATCTCAGCTCACCCACAGCTCAGGGCATTGTAGAAGGCTGTCACTAGGAAGTTGTAAACCCCTGCTAAAACACTCCCCCTGTGTGAGCTTAGGGGTTTAGGCTTGGTCTGTGCCCCTTCCATCTGTGCCCACCTCACCCAGAAAATGTTCCCATGGGTGAAGTAGCCTGCAACACCCTTGAATGGGGCATATTTTGTTTCAGGAGAGAGGCATGACTCTACTGCTTCCCCAGCTCATCAAGAATCAGATGGAAAGGTTTGGAGCCAGAGGTAGAGGGGATGCCTGACAAAACAACTTAACTTGTCAGCAACAGAGAAATGATTGCCTCCCAACTGTAAGAAAGAGAAGCCCTTTTAATATAGGCCCATATCTGCCAAGGGTCCCCAAACACTCACTCTGATAGTAGTCTTGGTATTGGCAATTGGCAGCATACAGCTGGGTCAGATGAGAAGGTGTCACCCTGGACACTTCCTCTGGCTATGGATGCACTGAGGCTATGGGGGAGCTGGCCCGGCATGTAGCAGGAGACCCAGCAGGTAGGGCATGTGGTGTGATCTGTGATGCAGAGTTGCACATGAGGCCCATGTTAATAACACTTTGCAATTTTAGAGCCAACTTCTACCTTCTTACACGCTGCCATGCACTACGGAAAATCAGCTTCCATGTACTCTCATGCCCTGCATGGGAAACAAAATGGAGTCCATTGTTTGGGCTACAACTGTGCATCAGATACTTGGAAGAGTTTGTATCACCCTCAAGCTTTTAAGCTTGCATGGCCCATTCACAACCCACTTGTTGTCTTCTGTAGCAAATTAAAATATATATTAAAACTTCATACCTAAGTGTCTTTTTAAAAACTAGGTCCACTGAATCATTACAGAGTATATGCTAGTTTTGGCAAACACTTCACAGTGCATTTCAAGTATATCATTTTAGCAGCTCATGGAATGCAGACATAGTTGTCCCACTGCCAGCTCAGGGTTCAGGGGCATATTTCAAATAAACACCTCTTTTCGGCTCTCTCGGTACACCTGCCAGTGACCAATGGAAACCATTTTAACCCCTTCCATAAGAAAGCAGAAGACAAGGGCAACTCCAGGACCTACAAACAGTCCCTTATAACATACCTGTTCAGACTTTGTGCAGACTTATTTCAAAAGCTTATTCAGCAAATTGGAAGCAATAGGGAAGAAGAAAAAGAATTCTCCTTCACAAAAATTTCTGGAGGGAGGTGGTGATGGGAATTTACTGTTACTTCATAGTTTCTTAGTAGCTAGGGTCAGGAGGGACCTGATCAGATCATCTAGCCTGACCCCCTGCCACAGGAAGGAATGAAAGCTGGGTTCACAAGACCCCAGACAGGTGATCATCATTCAGCCGAGACTGAAAAGGTTCAGGTCCCTCAGTCTGTCCTGATAGGGCCTGTCCTGCTGCCCTCTCACCAAGCGGGTGGCCCTCCTCTGAACTGTTTCTGAGCTGGCCACATCTCTTTTAAAGTGTGGTGCCCAGTGATGCAGTACTCCAATTGTGATGTGATGCAGTACTCCAATTGGCCCGTCTTTATTACAGCCAGCTTCCTTCAGTATCAGTCAATACCTGGTAGCCAACCAAAGCTCCAAGCTAGACTGAAGAAGGAAAGATATGAAGTTTAGAGTCTTTTCTTTGCTGGAGAAGCTAAAATGACTTAAGTAGAGATACATGAAGGTCTTAAGCACATGCCAAAGCTCCTTAACAACACACCCTTCCTTTGTGATGATGATGTTAAAGGTTAAAGTGGCCTTTGACTACTAGAGCATTGCCTTCACATCTTTAGCCTTGACTTTTCTAAGAGTCCCCCATACAGTGTGTCCTAAAGGCCCACTATGTAGGATACTACTACAAGCTGCTGACCGTCCACATATAGGGAATCCTCAGACGACACACACTAAACTACAGGACCCAGTTACAACTCACATTCCCAGAAATGGGATGTGGCCAGGGTCCTACTACCTGTCCTCTGCCCAGATCAACCAGGCCATGGATGGTCAGCAAGCTAGGGTTACACCAGGTATCTATTTCAGTCTGAGTCTTCAGGCCAAGGGTTGAGGCAGGCAGATGGCAGATCAAAGCCAGATGGTCCAAACAAATCAGGGGCAAGGACTGTGGTAAGGCTGGTATCAACCAGAAGCAAGCAAAAACAACGCAGGAGCAGGGCTGGAGTCAGGTTGGAGCAAGGTCGAAGCAAGGCTTCAGCTGGGCTGGAGCAAGGCAGAGGTCCAAGAAGCACACACAGGATTGTTGCTGCTAAGACAAGTCCTACAGGAAGTTGGAGGGGTTTCATGGCCCCTCTATCAGGGGATAGCAGTTGCCACAGGTTCCTCCTTGTAATGCAATTCCTCAACAGTGTCCTCACATGAGGCACTAGGATGAGCTGAGGCTGAGGACTTAGTCTATGCTTGTTGGCTTAGGTGCTCCAGGTTCAAATCCCTGAGCTCCTAACACCCTTTTCCCTCCCCCAACCTATGTCCCATTGCTGGAAGGAACCCTGGGGACCTGTGGTGGCAAGAAGAACTGGGGAAGCATAAAGTCACAATCACTATCTGACTGATGTTATAATGGGCCCAGCCTAATAACTATGGCCTAATGACCCAACCTGCTTTCAACAATGGCTGCATTCACATACAGAACATACTCCAGCCTAGTGAAACCTAGAGACTTCATAAGAAGTTCACTAAAACTCCAGCTGCAAGAAGAAATAAAGTCTCCATAATCATGTAGCCCACACCTATCCTCTGTGTTTCATGGGGAAATATTAAACAAAAAGGAGGCTCCACTAAAAACAGTTCTCTACCACTTCCCCCCCTTTCTGGAGCAAACCTAGAGAAAATGTCTCTGTTCTGTGTTACACAGAGAAATTACACATGCTATGTTGCTGTCTTTAAATAGGCTCATCTGATTGAATTTGACCTTGACATTTATTGTGAGTACTTCCAAAACCAGGATGGATTCACAAGCAACTGAGCAGAAAATCTACTGTGTGCAGAAGCATTCATTCTCTCTGCATACTAAAGCAGCCCAGCCCCTAAACAACAAGCCTTGATCAAATTTGGAGGCACTATTGCTCATGAAAAAAAGGACAGGTGCTTCATAAATGATGTAAACTGAAACAGAAAGCCATAAATCACAACCATATGAAGAAGCCCTCCGTGGCTGGAATATTATTCAAACTTTTAATTTCAGTCCCACTCATTTACATAGACAACAGATGACAGGCGTTTTCCTCAAGGCGATACTCAGTTTAAATCTGTTGTAGATTTGAAGGGAGAGTGCGCAGAACGAGTGGAGGTATTGATATGAGAAGAGGAATGAGGAGCTGAGTGAGAATGAGGCAAAATAACCAAGGAAGGGCGTACACATAATGATCAGCTGGAGCCAACATATGAAGACGGCGTGTGTGTGTGTGTGTGTGTGTGTGTGTGTGTGTAGACATGCACACATACATCAGAGTGTGCACATGGGCATGTGTGTGTTGTAACAGGGGCCCCACCCCCTGTTACTGAGCATGGGCTCAAGCAACAAAGCTAAAGAGTTGCAGGACTCCAGGTTGCAAACAGCAGGCTACTACTGGGGCAGAGCTCCAAGCAGCGAATTAAGCAATGGCTACAGCAGGACTCGGTGGGGCTGGTGATGCTTGTGGTTAAAAGAGTAAGCCATAGACCATATGACTGGAAGGGTGATGGGATAGAGCCTATGCCCATAAAAGTTTGCCTCCTGGACTAAAGAAACCACTTTGACCCTGAGCATGGGAAGAGTGAAACTCTCTGGATAATAGGCTTGCCTGAAGCATGTGCATACAAACAAAGCATCCCAAGCAGCTGTTGGGAGCCAGCTGATAGGGGCAGGAAGTTTTCTGTGGTAAGGACACCTAGAGGGGGTTAGTTATTTTTAGTTAAGCATTGTTTTTGTTTGTGTGGGCTGCAAGGCATGGGGTGGCTAGAAGGGGAGTGTGGAGGCCACAATGGAGTGTGCTGTTGATTATTTGCTTTGTGGAGGGTGGTAGCCCTGCAAAACCACTGTGAAGTTCCCAGCAGTGGGTGCTTTGTTGATTGAAAGGGCTGAAGAGGGTACTAGCCCTATGAGGCCCAGATAGCTTGTCTGGGAAAGACAAAGGCTTCTAGGTAGAATACTGCAAGGTCAGATCTGACAGCAAGCAACTCAGCTCCTGAGGGGCACTCTGGGAGTGCCAGCTAGTCTGTCCCAGACAGGCAGAGCATAAATAAGCCCAACCAGTGGGCAGAGACAGTAAGAGGCAAGCTCATGGACTGGGGTAGGGCTGACTGTCCAAAGCCCAGTTAAGCCTAATTAGGTCTTAGATTATTGAGGGAGTAGAGTGAACCTGGGAGTTCAGCAGGCAGCTAGCTACTGGTGGGGTTTGTTTGGCCCAATGCACATTGGACTAGACTGGGCTGCCCAAAAATGAGCAGTGTGGAGCTAGACACCTAAGGCCAAACTCTGATTTTCTGAAGGCAGCCTCCCAAACTGATCTTTAATTCACTATCGAAGGTGAGGCAAGCGAGGGTGGGGCAGTACCCTGATAAATAGGAGTATAGATGGGCTTAGTGTGGCCACCAGAGGACACCACAGCCCCCAGTTACAGTGTGTGTGTGTGTGTGTGTGTGTGTGTGTGTGTGTGTAAACGCATGCATGAATAGATGCATGCATGAATGTGCGCATCTGTATGTTTGTGTGTGCAGGTGAATACATGGGCCGATGCATATGCATGAGTATGTGCATGAAAGAATATGAATGGGTATAGGTGTGTGAGCTCATGTGTGTATGCATGTGCGCACATGGATCATTTAGCTAGTACTAGGTGCGCTGTGATTGTGCCTAGCCATTTTTTACTCTCATAAAAAGCTCATTTCGTTTGCCAGTGGCTCAGTGGCATTTTAAAATTAAGCTTTTATTGAGTTTTAGGTCTATATTGTTTCTTGTAAAAAGACCTTCACAGTTGGCTAATTGGACTTAATATTAAAATACGAACAACTCCAGGGAATAATGCTCTATTACTCTAGGAACACTTCCTTAAGTACAGTTCCTCTCCATTTAATTTAAAAGCATTCGTCTTTCATTCTCTTCTAGTTATTTTTCTCTCTTCCAATTCAGTTTCCCTTGAGCTTCCTCTGCTGTTCTCTTTTCCCTTTGCCTTTCCTTTTGTTTATGAGATTCCTTTGCAGCGTTTTTGACACATTTATTCTGCTTCTCCTTTCCCTCATATCTTGTAGAGTGGTTGAGCCCCTGGTTCTTTGAACTCTGAAACAGCCTTTCAGTCCGTGCACCTCCTGGTTAGCTGTAACCACTATAGTGGGGCCTCCTAATCCCTGTTACTCAAGTAGGGGAGTACTGCTTGAGGACAACCTACAGAAAGGTGCAGAATGAAGGTTATAAAGAGAGAAATTACTAATGTGGAACTACTCTGCCCTATCACAAATGGGAGAAGACTGATGAACAGAAGAGGCAGAGCCTAAAGGCTATACAGACTTGTGTCCTAGGCTGCAGAGTCAGTCTGGCTCAGAGAGTGGGGACTGGAGCTCCCTGAGGGAAGACTATAGGCTACTGACTTGAACCACAAACTGCAGGTAGTAACATAACCCTGAGGGGCTGAAGGACATGCAGGCCACCACGCTAACACATGGCACTTTCCGTAATGCGCCATGAGTTGGAGTGCCCTCTCCAACCCAACGGCTGTTTGCCTGTTGGGTTGGGCTGGGGGGCAGGGATCAAGCCTGGCTGCAGGCAAGCAGGAAGCCAAGGAGTGGCCCCCTTCTCCTGCCCCCGGGGCTTCCTGCAAGAAGGGAGGGAGGCAAGCTGTGGGTTGGGGTTTGCCCAGCCTAAGCTGGAGAGGGGGAGCTGGGGAAGGGGGAGCCGCAAGGTAGGAGAAGGCTCTGATCTACCTGCCTGCCTTCCAGTTTAGGCTGGGCAAACTCCAGCCCACAGCTCACTCCCCCTCCTTTCCTACAGAAAACCCTGAGTGCAAAGGCAGTGATTGAGAGCCTTGGCTAAGGACTGATAATTGGGGGCCAGAGGAAGAGCCCTTGCTAGGGATGGAAAGGGTAAGCTGACTGAGGCCTACTGGGGATAGCAATGTCCTGCTTACAGTTAAAGATTGGGCCAGACAGAAGTTGTCTGATGATGAGCATGGTGGAGTGAGGCACCTAATGTCTCATTCCAGTAGTCTGAGGATTGCCTCAGATTGATATAATAATTCAATATCAATGTGTGGCAGGAAAAGACAGGATACTATCCTGGTGAGGTGGAGTGAGAAATAGGCTGAGGGTGGCCACCAATGGGTGCCTTAAGATTCAGATTCCATCACTCGTCTCCCCTCACCCCCCAGAAAGCTACCTTCTGGCTCAGCTCTGAGAGAGGAACTTTACCTCTAAAGGGACAAAGTGCATTTGAAGTCATATGCAGAGAAACAGGCAGCTTTCTATTAGCAAACAGCAATACCAAAGGTAGAATCATAGAAAATTAGGGCTGGGAGGGATGTCAGGAGGTCATCTGGTCTACCACCCTGCAAGATCATCCCTATTTAAGACATCATATAGAAGTGTTTGTCTAACCTATTCTTAAATAGGCACAGTGGCCCAAAACATCAAAAAAACACCCCAACTTGCCAAAGGTAAAGCAGGGGGACAAAGAGCTCCTGGCGCTGCTAGGACAAGAAGTAGTCTGTTAAAATATGTCCAGGATGTCCAAGGCAGTGGGCCACACCCCTCCCACTACAGAGCAAGGCAAAAAAAACCCCACAATCCATGCCAATCTGAACATGGGGTAAAAGTCTTTCCTGATCTCAAATGTAGCAATCATCCTGACCCTGAGTAGAAGGGCAAGAGCCTCTGAACATCTGGGGTTTTTAAGTCTCAGCAGGAGTATCAGAACACCCCAGTCAAAACCTTCAGTCTTGCCTGTAGCCAAATGGACTGCTTCTGAGGAAAGTGAAAAAGATTCTGAGAACCACAGGAGGGGAAAAAAACTCCTTCCTGGCCCCATGTAGCAACCAGCCAAGGCCATGATGCATGGGAAAACCAAACACTTTCCAATCTGTACTGCAACCTGGGGACCACAAACACAACTCCATACTGCACACACCCCCACTCGGTGCTTCTCAGACAGGATGCTACAGCACCTTGAAGTGCCATGAGATCCTTTTAAGGATGCTATGAAGTGCTGTGAAATATTTCCACTGTTAGGTGTGCTGACACCTATCCATGATTTACAAGATAAATCTAGAGATGTCAAAAAGGAATTGATGCAACATTCTGACCTGTTGTGGCTTTTCTGAGCTGTTCACAACAGAAGAATGGCTCTATTATTTTTCCATAGTCAAGAAATGAGTAAAAGCTAAGCACCAGTATTTTTTTCTGAGGAGTGCCAAGGCTGAGAACAACTGCCCTAACTGGAAAGCCAGAACTCCCCTTTCTGTAATATTGTCCCCTCCATAAACTTGTCTTAATCTTTAATGTTGTTTCATAGCTAAGCTAGTTGTGAAGGTATGCTCCATTTTTCTGCTGCCAAGCATGATCCTCTCCACTATCCCTTGGTTCTTCTTGTGATCTCCAAGATCTTGCTTGGAGATCACAGAAGAACTCCAGGAATGTGAGATTGGGGAGTCTCTTGGCTTTCCAACTGTTCACAGCACACTCCAGGCATTGCTACTCCAGATCATGCCTAACCTATGTTTATCTAATCCCTTCTTGAAAACTTCAAATGAAGGAAATTCCATAACTTCTAAGTAGCCCATTCCCTTGCCTCACTGTTCTAACAGTGAAAAAGGTTTTTTCTGATATCCAGTCTCTACCTACTTTCCTGCAATTTCAAGCTATTTCTGCACATACTTCTCTCTGCAGCTAGGGGAAAAAGATGTTCTTCTTCTTTAGGGCAGCTCTTCAGATATTTGAAGACTGCTATCATGTCCCCTTTAACTGACTTTTCTTCAAGCTAAGCATACTTATTTCTCTCAAACTGTCTTTATTATCTTTGAGTGCTGACAAACATGGAACTGCATGCTGTAACTCATGGCACTTCACAGAAGCACTCCAAGCACTTCACCACCACCACCACCCCTCCCCCATCCAGCACAGGCTGGGCAAACCCCAGCCAGGAGCTTCCTTCCCCCCTTGCAGACAAGCACGAGACGGGGGTTGGTCTATATCAGTCCAGCCCCAGTCAGACAGAAGTTAATGAAGGAGCTCTGCTTTGGAGCACCTTCATCTGAATCCTCATTACATAAGGGTTAATTTGTCATGGGTTCGGACACTAAAGCATTCTGCAGTCATCCACTTCTGTCAGGACACAGCTATAGAGTGCTTTCACAGGGCTGATCACATGACTAATGTCACTTTGTCACCCACTTTTGGACCCTCTCTTTTCTTGACATCCTTTTTAAAATGCAGAGCCCAGAACTACTTGCAATACTCTAAATGAGGCCTATCTAGCACCAAGTAGACTGGCACTATAATTTCCTGCACCTTACACATAGTAATCTTGTTGATGCAGACCCAACACACATCTGCTTTTTTGCAGCTGCAGCACATTACCAACTCAGGTTGAATCTGTGATCCATGGGTCCCCATGCCTAGGCCAGCTCTCAGGCAGTTTCAGTCAAAAGCTGGGATTACCATCCTCTCAACACTCTCAGTTTCTTCTCATCCTGTCTTTTTCTATCCCTCCATGGTCTGTGCCAGTCTCCTTTTCAACCACTGCATTGTTTTGCTCCCTCTCCCTGGCACCAGATACTGCAAGGAGTCTCATAGTGCTGGAGCCTGAATTCAGTATTGTTCTGGTATGCTTGTATATGCATATTGGCCCACTGTATTTTTGATGTTTTATTCTTTAAGGGTGCAGACAGAAGTGCAGCTCCCAGCGGTAACTCAGAACAATTTCTACAAAGCATTCTGCATTACAACATTATCCCAGACCAAACAGAAGTTCACATCTGGTTCCAGGGGAGAGGGGATTCTAGCAGTCAGGTTCCCACAACAACAGCCAGGGCTCTTGGCCAGTGCTGGCTCTTTTCAGAATGGGAGCAGGGAAAGGCAGCAGAGAATACTCATTCTTAGGGCTCCCCAGCTGGTGCTGAAGGGTGGTATGGGTGAATTGGAGCCCTCCCCCCCCCCACCTTACAAGGGGAATTCAACACACCCACCCCACCCTCCTGGGGGGCTGAAAAACCCCCAAACTGAACTCCCTCTGCTCCCCTTCCCCTCTCTCATTCTGAAAACAGCAACAGCCTAGGAGCTCCGCAGACACAAGTTACAAAAGATGCTACATTTTGAAATGTCTTTATCCGAAACCTCACGCAAAGAGGAGTCAGATTTTCACCTGATCAGCTATTTCTGAAGCTCTCTGCAACCACATACTTGTGTTTGGTCATGGCTATAAACTGTTTTTGTGGCCAGATCAGATGAAAATTGTCATTTCTGTCTGCTCCCTAACAGCTCAGACACTTAGTGCAGTCTGATCTTCATTCCTAAGTCTAATTCAAGACCTATTCTTTCCCAGTTTTCAAGAAAGTCAGGGAAACTGAGGCATGCAACATTATTGTAAAAAAATCCCACATATAATACAGAAATATTACAAAATAATACCGCAGTCTGCCATACCAATCTCCAGGCTGAACAATACAGGCACTGCTTAACCTGGAGAGGATAAGTCTTAACATAGAACTGGAATATCTTGCCCATTTTCCTGACTTCCCTCCTTAAGCCCTATGAACCTACGGGCCAACCAAAAGGGATCCTTGGGGAATGGCCTGTGGCTCCTTGGTTATTGGTGTTAGAAGGCCCTCAGTCTGCCCTCTTCAGCCACCCTTCCCCCAGGGGAGCACTGTACCATGGACCCTTGAAGAAGCAACAGGTATGTGCCTTTGGAGGTAAGCTCCCCGCTACTGTATTGTAGACTAATGGGTCTATGTGAATAATGAAGGTTACTGGTGGAAGAAGCTCATCTGACATCAGATGATAAGAGTGAAATAGTGAAGTGAACGTGTGAAGCGTCCGAAAAGGCTTTCATAACAGGACTGAGATGCTTCTTAACACAAGAGAGGCATCAGGCTCAGATGTTGCATGGGGTCCCAAAATAAAAAAGAAATATGCTAAGAAGCTTCTTAAAGTTTCCAAGGAGAAGCTTCCTTCATCTCATGTGTCCATGGGGGCTCTTTTCAGGGAACAGACCTGCTGATTTCCAGTAACCCATTCACATCAACAAGACACAAGGGTTAAGAACTTGAATTAAGTGACATGATGGAGACACATAAGCAAAAAATTACTTTTAACTTCCTTCCTATGTGTAAGGCAGAGAGTTCTGGAAAAACCCATAATCTGTCTTTAAACCATGTATCTCTTGGCTTGAAATGCTCAGGCTAGTAATAGAAGTTACACATAAACCGGTTTAAGTGATCAGAAACTCCTTTAAGCTTGTAACAGAACAGAAGCTCAGTGCACATAAATCAGTTTTGAAATGGCTGAAACTGGTTTAAGATAAACCTGGTTGAATGTAGTATCAGAGTTAACTGCTTTGGGCCAAACCAGTTTATGAAACTTCTGACCCAGACCCCTTCAATTTAAATCACAGTCCCCCAGCATCCCAGAGTGTTTTCCAGCCTTGGGCTGAGCTGTGCTGTCTGCTCCAGAGAGCAGAGCTGGCTCCACCTCTCTGCTTCCTAGGTAGGGCAGTGAGGGCTGGTTGACAAGGTTGGGGGGTAAGCCCAGCTGGGGGTGCAGCCCAGTCTACAGGGGGAGGACTACCCTGCAACCAAACCCAGGCTGGGGTCTGGGACCATGGAGAGGGGTTAAACACCCCTTCCCCTTGCTCAAACTTACTTCTGGATGCAGTTGCGAAGTACAAATCCCAGAGGCACCAGAAAGAGGAAGTGATGAGCAACCCTGCAGAGTCATTCTGTTGTGATTCTGGACTGTGAATCCCAGAGACCTCAGGAACAGCAAGAAGAGGAAATGAACACACAGCCAGAGAGCCATGCTCTAGCACCCCCTGGCCTCTGGCCTAAGCCACTGCAGCTACATGGCCGCATTTCCTGAATCCAAAGGTAAATGTCTTTTCACTTCTGTTTCAATTTATGCTGTGCATTTTAGACTTATCTGCAGAGACTGAATCAATTCAGCCTTGGGCTTTTTGACTGTCTGTACTTAGCCTCAATCTCTCTCCTCTATTTGGGCAGTACGGTCATGAGAGCACATGCCCTTGCTTTGTGTACTAATCTGTGGTTTGTGTTAGTATTTGCTAGCTGTGGTCCTTCCCCTGTAAACCCTCTGTGCACAGCTTGCTCTCCCTCCCTCCCGCTGAAGCTAATGGGAACATTTATCTCTTAGGGCATTTTAGGATCATGTCTCAAACTATTTCACACATTTTGGTCAGTTCATATCTCACAAGGTTGGTACAGCTTTCCCAGACTTACTGAAGTATTTCACATAGTAGTCCCTAAGTAGAAGTGAAGCTGCTGGAATGTACACCTACCATTTCTCTTGGCTCACATGCGCTGAAATTAAAAGTGTTGGTTCCATATGAGATTTTACCTTCTCCCCCAGCTTTCAACCTCAGGACCACAGGAATTGCCAGGTTGAATCAGACCCCTTCTTCACTTTATCGAGTGTCCTGCCTCCAGAGTGACCAGAACAAGATGCTTTAAAAGAAGGAGCAGAAAACCCTGTAATGATGCAATAGCTAACCCAGATGGGAAGCTTTATCTTAACCCCCAGAAGTTAGAGGTTGATGTTGTGCCTTTTGTTGTTTACATAGCAAAATTAATGCATAGGATTTCTTCAAGCATGGTAGAGTCCAAATAGCTATGTGTATTGACTACATGCATCATGCAAGATGTACATAGTATACAAACACTACTGCTCTGCTTGAGTTCTCATTGTTTCTAACACCATGAAATATGGTGAGTATCACTAGAGAGCTCCAAGCTATTTAAAGGATTACTTCACTGACTGGTTTGTAGCCTGAAATAGGAAGGTTTATTTCCCTTCCTAAATACTGGCTGACAAGGATGAGGTTGTATCTTATTCCTTATTTTATAACTTTACATGTTCAAATTTTCCATGTAAAAACCAAGTGCCTTAAGAATCCTCTTGAGTTCCTAAGCAGTATGGCATCTTGTACCAATGACACTCAAAATATTGTTGTGATATATATTCCTTTACTTTCAGAATGATCTGATGAAAGGAACTTGGGAAAAACAGCTGTCTTCATGAAACTATATTCACAATGATTACATCACCAGGACAGCTACTGAGTATTTCTGCTTGTGGTGGGATGCACCAAATTGTACAGAGAAAGGAATTCAAAGTGACTATTTTAGATGCGTGCATCTGTGCTGACATTCATCCTCACCATCACCATCATGAGCCCAGCAGAGCCATTTGTCTTAACTCAGAGCTCCAACTACAAAATGAGGTGATTTGATTAAAAGAAGCAATTTTATTATCTACAGCATTGGCAATATAAAGATCTGTTTAGATGAAGCTGCTACTTAATCTAGTTGCAGGAGGGGAAACTATGCGGTTTTTTTTTGGAGTTTTTAACTTGTACCATCTGGGCATATAAAGTTAGGAGATAAGATTGCACTCTAAAGAGAAGTAATGTTCATCTTTTATGCATTCTGAACTCCAGCCACAGGGGGGAAAATGTCAACAACAATATTCCATTACACCATGCCGAGCTGCTGCTTTGAAGTTTACACAGGGAATTAAAGGAGGAAGAAGTGTCTTTACAGCACTTCGTATCAAAGGAACCTTATGACACTGCATACGTTTCCTTCTACAAGAGACAGTATTGCCTCAATCAGCTCTCCCTTTGATACCATACACCAACCTGAATGGCATGCACAGAGTAGGGATTGCAAGGGAGTTGATTTATTCCATATGAGTAAACACAATTAGAGGATGTGGGTATACCTATGGAGACAGCTCTGCATAGCCAGGAACCTCAATGGGAAAATTATAAACAAAGTTGGGGGGAGGGGAGGTGGTTAAAAATATTTGACAGCGCGCACACATTTCAAATGTGACTGCTTCTGCTCTGGCCCTGTTTAAGGTCCACCCTTTCCCCTTCTGCCAAAGCCAGGAGACAGTCTGCAAAGTATGCGCAAGACTGCTGTGAAGTCAACCCCTTGGTCATGTCCCAGCGAACATCTCTGGTGATGTGCTGCCTGAGTGACACCAAACTAGGCACCTCTGCAGTCCTGCCAACAGATCCTGGAAGATAATTTCTCTACTCCATCAATTTGCAGGAAACAAGCCAGTATGGGGGAAGCAAGAAGGAGGTGGGAAATTAAGATACCAGTGCCTCTCTTCCAAACCAGAGCTGATTCCCAAGGCTTTGTGGGTCATTTTGGAATAACAATCAGTGACATGGGGTCAGACATTTTCTAGTACAGTTTTCAAAAGGCACCCAGATCCAGTTTTCTGGAGCAGGGGTGACAATAAACACCACACAGGCTGTGCCTCTACATAAGAAACCTCTTTTCTGGTACCTCGGCCCTGTCCCAGCCAGCTATTAGCTAACCTTTTCCCAGGCTATCATGCAGATTTCCTCCTGGACAACAGAAAGGTTGTATTGGAACCCCAATCCAATGGCTTGCTTTTAGAAGCACAGTCCTGAGCGAGTCCACATGCATGAGGAATGGCACAAAGACAATTTAAGGTTGTCTGACATCAGAAAACTGATTGAACACGAGCCAATTCTTTCCACAGCAAACACTCTTTGGATCCTCCTGAAGTCTCATATGTTTTGGCCCTTTTCACAGTGTGATAGTACATTAATATAAGCATCAGATTTACTGTGCAGACACAATCATTATTGTCTAGCAGGCAACACTACTCCTGGGTCACTGTCAGGGTGCTGTTGGCTGCTTAGCATGCATTCTGAAGTCCACAAACTTCTTTTGGGCCAAGACACAGTTCCTCCAAAGGAAGACTAATGTCCAAAAGTCAGGAAAGGCCACTGCTTGAAAGTCATTTCATATATGCAGTGTATGGCCTCACAGCAGAGGTAATCTGGGTGATGGACACCTAGGTTAGCCTAGCCCAGGTATGTGTCCCCCACCCCAGCAAAGCCCTTTCTTATCTTCCTTGTCTCTGCACTCAGCTGCCTGTGTCTAGAGGTATATCCCAGGGTTCCTGTTGCTGAGATGCTTGTAGATTCTTTCACAGTCAAATACTGTTTTGTTATAAATACACTTTTTCTTTTCCTCTGAAAGATAGGAATCACATTCAACCTACACTCCAGGTCAGCTTGTAATCAGGCCCCTGATGCTCTTGATTTTTCAGTTATACAGATTTTTTGGGCATGTAATAAAAGCAGTCATATTTGTGTCAATGAGGTTTTTATTTTACCCTTTCTTAGTACATTTACCCCTTTGAGTTTTTCCCTTGGTTCCTGGAGTCTACAGTGGGATTTTGTACGGACATCAGCAATCCAGGCTCTTTATCTGAACACATTTTCAGGAAAACAATCTGCTTCTCCTAAAAGTGAACCTGAAAATGTGGGATTAATGTATATGCAAGGCAAACTTATGGTAGGAACAGTATTATCTGGCAGTTCCAGGAGAACTTATCTGCCCTTCAAGAGGAAATGTGGAAATGCATTGGAGGACTATCATCTATAAAGTGGCCTTTCCTGACTTCTGAACATTAGTCTTCCTTTGGAGGAACTCTGTCTTGACCCAAAAGAAGTTTGTGGACTTTACTACCAGTCCAAGGAGTCTGCTTTAACCTGCATCTCACTCCTGAGTGCTCTGAGTAGCAATGCCTTGGTGCAAGTAAGCAATGCTGCTTGCATAATACTATTGTCAAGGGAAGATCACAGGAAAGTGTTATTGGACATGGGGCTTCACTTACTGCGCTTCTGAATACAAGGGATCCTTAGCAAGCCACGTGCCAAGCATATGCTAGGGGCACTCAGTCCCCAGACCGTGGGTCTCCCCATGGATCAGGAAATTTGGTCATGGGGGAGTGGTGGCAATTACCACCTTTTCATGGTCCAACCTTATCCACAGAACAAAGCAGATAAAGACTATGAGGATTTCTTTCCTGAAATCCAGCACATAAAGCAGTACTGGAATCCACCTGAGTGTCAGAAGGCCGGGAAACTCTAAAAGATATTACATTCCAGGCACAGGGGAATAACGCTCATCTTGAAAATAAAATTATGGATGAAGCAGCAGTCAGTTTAGATACACAAGGAACTGCTCAAAGATCCAAGGTCAAAGCAGATGCATTGAATATAGGAAAGTGAAGCCATTACAATGCCCTTGGTCAGCTGAAGACAGCTGGGAAGAGAAAAGGGCTGGTCATTAGCAGAAGTGGTTAAATCCAGCCCAAAGCAATTAGACAGAAGGAGATGGGTTTTGTGGACAACCTGAGACATTGTATTAGTTTGTCCTCCATCATCCCTAGGGTGGCATCTTTGCCAGCTACATCCCTGTGAGTGGCCCTGTCTTAGAGCTGGCCTGGGACAGATGAGGTGGGAGAAGAAATGGAGAGAGCACTAGTAGTGGAAATCTTGGACTGAATCTAATCCATATCCTGAAGGGGTTTTGTACTCTTGCACTTCAATAAGGCAAGAGGCGAATCCCTGAACTTCACCTCTACTCAAGTGCCTGCAAAATTTGAAAATCCTGTTTTGAGTGCCAACATGAATCATCTGCACTCAGGACTGACTGGAGCAGCGATGGCCAACCTGTGGCACATGCTGCAAGTGGCACAGCCAGCCTCTGTATGGCATGTGGTGGATCAGGAAGAGGATAGGCAGCACATGGTAGAGTGGGCAGGAAGCAAGAAATAGAACAGCAGGTCAGGCAGGGAGTGCAGGGCAGGGAGCAGAAAGCAGAGCAGCAGAATAGGCAGGAGAAGGGGATCAGAGTAACACTCAGGGAGTGTTCAGAACTGATTTATAGGACGTTTGCCAAAAAGATTGGCCCCCAGTGGACTAGACTGCCTCCTAGCAGGAAGCATCTTCTGCTCTGTCCTAGATTTACAGCTGAGCTGTGTCCTTCCACAGCTGCAGAGTAGGAACTGCAGGGGGCAGGAGCAAGGTCTTCCCCAGTAGAGGTTTGTCTAACCCTATTTACTGCAGTATAAGGGCCTTGTTCCACATTAATTTTAGGTGACTCGGGGAGCTCTTAACCACACATTGTGGAGCTCTGTCCAGACATTAAGAAGTGTAAACTAGTTTTAAGCACACTTTAGGCATCTTAATATTATGCCACTCCAAAGCAAGTTTCTCTCTGATCCGCGTTAGCCAGCTCGCGTTCCACAAATTGGGTCCACTCTCCAGAGATGAGTGGCCCAAGTTTCACTCTTTCAGCATCACAGAATGCAGTGTCCTCTCCCCACACCCTCCTGTTCTGTGCGGACAAATTTTCCACCCCTTGAACTCTACTGCCCAGCGGTTGGTACTGGCACTAAGCCAACCCCCCTCCCTCCACCCCCACCAATCCTGAAGGTTGTGACCTGGCCACTCGGAAATGAAGGCGATGGAAGGGGGAGCAAGCTAAGGGGCCAGATTGGGGTCCCTGTGAGATGGGGCTTCCCTCCCAGGGCAGAGACAGTGTCCCCATGAGCTGGGGGTACCCAATCCCAATCTATTAAAACATCAGCCCTTCTTTAAATTTGGTTTTTATTTCTTTTTAATCTTTTTTTAACTTCATTTTCTCCTAGTGGCTTCAGCCTGACTTCCTTCATTTCACCACCCAGACCCCAGGCCCCATTCCTACCCACTGCCTCTCCACCTTCTATTTTACTACCCGGTCTATATCATTAAGATCTCCCCCTTCCAGCCTTACACTCCCATGTCCCCCAACCCATCTCTCCAACCCACGCCGCTAGAGCAGGGATTCACCAGCATCCTTGTGGCAACTCACATCTGACTGGTCTAAACTCAAACTAACACCTCAACATTTGAGAAGCTGAAAGTATAATGAGTAACAAAGCCACAAGAGGTGTTACAGGGGTGTAGGCTGTAGCTGTGTTGTCTAAGGACATAGGCAGACCAGGTTCTTTGGGTGAATCTGATTATCTTTTATTAGACCAATTTAAGTTGGTCTAATAAAAGATAATCAGATTCACCCAAAGAACCTGGTCTGCCTAAGAGATGATAGGAACTTATTGCCTCTGTTTTGGTCCATGCCCTTCGCTATAGAGGAAAGGCAAAAAATCCATTAATTCCTGGCTAGACAACTGTGCCATCTCCTTTGTCTGCATGACCTTGCTGGTGAGCTCCAGGACCTTGCCATTTCAAGCCAGGGCTAACGCCGCTCACTCTAAGTCATTTTATTCTAAAGTCACTCTTATTTTATTAGGTTATATGGAATCTTGCAGAGTCCTATGTCATCCCCATGCCTTTCTGACCTCTCCTGACTCCCTTTCTTCACAATGGTTTGTAATGCTGTCACAATAACCATGTGACCATTCAAATATGGGCTTCCCAGTCAACTCTTGTACAGCTCCATGCACAATAACTTTACTGAAGAAACCAGGTGCAGTCATTTACTGACAATAATGAAATTATCCATCATTTCATATAGAAATCTCAGCACTTGAAAGAAAAGACCTACCAGTACATAGAGAACATCATAAATTTCACACTGCCTGTACATGTAGTTTTAGATAAAGATGATCCATGCTCAGGAACAGGGTTGGACTACATGATCTATGGAGGTCCCTTCCAGCCCTATTTCTCTAAGATGCTATGAGGACAAATGTGCCTTTCTTCCCCCTTAACAGGAACCATGTTTTGTCCCAGCGCATGACACTCACTGCTCCATCAATGTCTAGTGAAACTGCATCTCCAGAAACAGGCCTCTCCCTAGTAGGCTACCGAGGACCTCTGCAATGTCTGATTCTTTCTGCAGGCAATATATTGAGATGCCAGTTAAGGCATAACAACATAAGCAGGTTGGCTTGGCCCAATTAGTGTCAGGCACTGAAAAACTGCTTGCTATACCCAGAACTGGAGAACAAACAGAGGGCCTGCCTGTTGGACTGATTTTGAAAGCTGAATATTCAATTACAGACTCCTGAGACTTGTGAAGACAAGTCAGCCCCTGGTACCTCTGTCCATACTTCTTTCTGAACAACATCCCAAAATTTCCAAGTGATTTAAATGACTCATTTCTAGATCAGATATGAACTGGGGATTTGTCATGGCCATAATTACTGATACAGTTCATTCTGGCACTTCCACTAATCTAACTAATGCAGCCAGTAACGAGGAGGTAGACAGACAACAAGATGCATCATTCTAAATCAATACCGCCGTATACAGCCTTTAATTGGAACAGCTCTTTGTCTTGACTTTGTGACAAGCTTCTCTGATATAATGATAAAGATATGTACCAGGAGGTTTTCAGCATAATAATAACTGGGTAGGTTCTTATTATCCCGTTACATGTCAGGCCTTGGTTGTATGAACTAGGATACACAGCCAACTTTATTTCTGTTCTACCTGACTTTATATCAAAGGACCTTTTGCTAAATTTACATATAACCCAGTTTAGTTTAGCATTTTCAGCTAATGACAATGCCTTATACATTTTTAAAATTATTTTCATTAAATGTTACATTACATCACAGGCAAAGACCCAATGTGGAGTGGATAGGAGCTATACTTCTGGGAAAGTAATGGATTTATCCAGTCATATCTGCAGGAACTGTCAAGTCTCTTGATTTCTATAACCTAGGGGTTCAAATACTTGGCCTCTGTACCTACCTATCTCAGGGCAGTTGCAATTATCCCTCTGAGAAGTAAGTTTGTTGCTACCAGAATCATTTGAGCTCTGTGGTCCCTGGTCTTCTGGGGACCTCCCTACATGAAAATTTCTTGGAGAGGAGAAGGAGAAAAATCAAGAGGTCTATGGCCCACTCCTGAGAGTGCACTGAATGACTGAGTTTTCAGGTTTGCAAAAACTAAAGCTTTCTCCACCTGGAGGAGCTTACACAAGATCACAGGAGGTGGCTGGCAGCAGAGCAAAAAAATGAGAACAGCTCTTCACTTTCACCATTGCACTGGGCTTCATATTTTTCCTTGCTTTATGCTCTGGGCAACTTTGAAGGGTCCACTCAGAGCTTTCCAAGGCTGACTGCCCTCCAAAGAAGTGCCTCAGGTCCTTACTGTCAGGAATGGGGTACCAGTCACCCCGGCTGAAATCCTGTCTACCTTGGAGTGACACTAGACCAAACACTCTCCTTCAGAGCACACATAGACAAGAATAAAAGGTAAAATTAGTACTAGAAGCCACATGCTCAAGCAGCTTGCACACTCACAGTGAGAAGTCAACACAGCTACACTAGTGAGAGACTGCACTCAAACTTTCTAATTTTATTGCTGAATACTTGTGTCTGGTATAGAAAAGATAGGCTGATGCCCAGAAGCCAAACCTTCTGATAGACCACACCCACTATTGCATTAGAGGCTGTTTAAAACCAGCAAACATGGATCACCTGGATATGCTTGTTGGATGCAGGGTTGTATTCCGTTTGTTTCCCACACCCTAGAAGAACAGGCACATCTCGTATATAAAAATGCAGTATTTTTCTTGATCACATGATACTTTTACTTGCCTATCAATAAAAAAGATGTTCTCTTCACAGCTTCCTGAGCAGCAAACAGGAGTGGAGTTGATTGTAAAGAAAATATATGGCCATTTAAGGGATTGGTTGATTTGCATACAGTAAAGTAGTGGAGCACAAAATGGATTAATCTTGGTGGTACTACCATTATTAATTCAAACATCAGGCAGACTAATTTATCTTTTTCCATGCTTGGCTAAGAACACAATATAAAATATCAACAAAAGTAAATGCCTTGTGCAATGACATACCTTGTGCTGTTGATTCTTTAACTTTATAGAATATACTTCTAAATGATGGCAACAGTGATGTTTAGGTTGCAAAGTCAAGTGCTAAAAGTTAGCAAATACTAGCATCTAGTTTGTCTGTGCATCTCCCCCATGCATGTGTGTATTATGATACAGTCTTTAATTACACAGTCACATAATGTGGTTTCCACACTTTGAAACCTTACAACAACAGGAGATGGAAAAACAGGAGCAGCAGAGAAAACAGCTTGTCATGAACCAAACCAAGAACCCAGAGCCACCCACTCCACAGGGAAACATGTGCCCAAGCTGCGACAGAGTCTGTCGATCCTGGATAGGCCTCATCAGCCATCTTCAGACCCACAGATAAAAAAATCATGGAAGACAATCATCCTTCACTGTGAAGGATTGCAGATGATAACTCACATAATATGTTGTACACAGAGCCCCTTTCTCATTCAATACATGGAATGAACAATGCTTTTGAATTCCTTTATCTTCAGTATTTTTTTACTTTCATTTTATCTTCCTTACTCAGATATTTTTTGCAATCACTCAAACCCTGCTCTAAATATTGAATTAATTGAAAAGAAAAGACTGAGAGGGGACTTGGTGGCAGCCTATAAGCATATCAAGGACGTACATCAGGGCCTGGGGGAGCATCTGTTCACTAAGGCCCCCCAGGGAGGACAAGAAATAATGGGCACAAGCTGACTGAGGATTGCATCAGGCTAGATATAAGGAAAAACTTCTCTACAAGTCGAGTACTGAGGGTTTGGAACAGGCTCCTCCAAGACGTGGCACAGTCACCCACCCTGGCAATCTTCAAAAAGTGTCGATATCCATCTTGCTATGGTCGTCTGATTCCAGCTGTCTTTCCTGCCCAAGTGCAGGGGGGCTGCACCCCATAATCTGCAAGGTCACTTCCAGCTCCTAATGACTATGAAACTATGAATTCATTTCCTCATGGGCTTGTGTATGGTGCTTAGCACTGTAGGATTTCAGTGCTTCACAAGCATTAATGAATACTGGTAACGTGTACCACTCCCTGTGATATGGGGGTGATTTTTTCAGTTTGCAGATGAAGACAAGAGGGATCAAGATTAGGATCAAAGTTATGAAAATTATTCATACTAATTCTGGGTAGTCATTTGGGAGACACCAGGCATGATCTTTCAGAGTAGTTAGCGTTACACAGCCCTTCACATATTCACACCCAGCTCTCAGTGGCTTCAGTCACTGCTTTAAGTGCTTGGCACTTCTGGAGATAAGGATCCAGCTTAGTATTCAGAAACAAGGAATATACTCCAGAGACACACAGCTGTGAAGTGACTTGCCTGGCATCACATAGGAACTCAGTAGCAGGAGTGGGGTTAGGATCCAGTTCTCCAGGGAGCATTTGACTGCTCTTACCAGACTTCTGTTTCACTTCCTGCTGTCCCTTGCTTCCTTCAATACAAGTGTTCCAGTTTCTGCAACGCAAAGACAAGGGATCCTACAGAAAATAGCTTGACTGCACAATCTTGATTCATTCCCAAAAAATAGTCTGTCCTATGAAGTGAATGAGGCAGGGTCTATGCCAAAAATAATGTCATCATGTACAGATGGCATTGTAATGCATGAGCACAAGGGAGTCAAATTAAAGTTGGAAAGACCGGCACAATTCTGGAATATCCTAACTTTGGAGCACTTGACTGTGCAACTATGTTATGGTATGTTACCAACATGGGACATCAGTAGAGTTAGGAAAGTTGTATCCAATGCATAGCAGTTGAAAACTATTATCTTGTAAATGAACTTTTCACTAGAGAGAGATAAGCATTGGATTTCATAGCTGCTTACTAGACTTTTCCCAGCAAAGAGTCATCATATTACCAAAGCAGTGTGAAAGTTTAGAAACCCTGGGCTCTACTTCAGGTCCATGAGTCAATGCTCTCTATAGATTATGGACCCATCAACCCCATCCTCCCTGCCACAGCTTGTCCATCCTATCCTCCTGCTTCCCCATTCCTGCCTCTTCCCTGGTGCTCCCTGCCCCAGCATTTATCCCTGTCCCTTCTTCAGCTACCACTCCATCCTCCTCCTCTGCATCTGTGCAAACTCCTGCCTTTACCCTTCCTGCTTCCAGCCTCCTATCCCAGCTACAATTTCTGTGAAGGGATAATGGGTTGTGAGTTTGGGCCCAGGAAATGTACCAGGGAGATCAAGGTAAGAAATTGGGCTGCAGCCCACAAGCCAGGGGAAGTACAAGAGCACACAGGTCCAGTGGGCAAGGTCCCTACCCAACAGCCTTGGGAGTGTTCAGCCAGCTCTACACCGTACAGACACATAGTCTGGAAACCCATAACCTTTGTAGTGCAATCAGCTGTTCTGTAATGTGTTGTAGCACAGCTACCACTTGACTTACTTCAGACACTTCCAGGGCTGTTGTCTTGCAGTTTCATAGTTAGTAGGGTCAGAAGGGACCTGAGCAGATCATCAAGTCCAACCCTCTGCCATGGCAGGAAAGAGTACTGGGGTCAAATGACCCCAGCAAGGTGTTCATCTATCCTTGTCTTAAAAACCCCCAGGGTAGGAGCCTGCACCACTTCTCTTGGAAGTTGGTTCCAGATTCTAGCCGCCCTGACAGTGAAGTGGTGCCTCCTGATGTCTAGTCTCCAGTGTTGGGCTCCTGCCTCTTCCAGAGATTCAGAGGCCCAATCCTGGGGTAAAACACTGTCAATGCAGCACCCTGACTTGGGGCATATGTCTGCAAATGAGAAAATGCCTCATTTACAGTCCTGACTCCTGTGTTGGGGGACAGGGGAATCCCCTTGCAGGAGATTCCCTTGGTGTGCATCTGAAAGGGCAGAGAAGGAACTCCCATCGGAGGTTCCCCCATCTACACTTGCACACCATGCCTTAACCCAGGGCACAGCAATGAGAAAGAGTTCCTGGCATGCATATCATGCTGCTGTGTCCTGTGTCAGGGTGCACTGTGCAAGCATGGAGGGGGGCACTCCTATGAGATTTCTCTCCTTCACACTTACATACGCATGCCAGGGGAATCTTCCGCTGAAGGATTCCCCCAGCTACTGCTCCCCAACTCAGGGTATGTGTCTGCAAGTGGGGAACTCCTGCTTGCAAACACATGCCCACAGTCGGGGTGAAACATGGGAGGCTGTTGTCTCACAGGATTGAACCCCTGAAGCTCCTGCTTGGAGCAGCTGCTTAGCGCAGGCAGCCACAGGCTGCTTATGCTTTCCCACTATAAGCAAACAGATGCTGGCTGCAAAAAACACAAATTATGACTAGACTCCTCGCTATCACAAAATTTAGGAATTTGTGGCATGCCAAATAGCTAAGATGTCTCTTTGCTCAGGCTTTATGCCACCATACAAATGGTTATGGAGGCCCAAAGTTTACATGTTTGTAGCCATTCTGAAAGCCAGAACCTTTCCCAAAGACCTTGCAGTCTAAGGGAGCAGGGTAGAAAGAAAGTGGGAGACCAAAAGGATGAATATTCCCATTATGCCACAGGAGAGCTCACACATTAAGGCTCACTTCTCATTGTCAGCACCTAATAAGGAAGTGCCCAGCATCCTAGATTTACCTCTGGATTCCATAGAGACCAACACATGATAATCTCACATACTGCAGTTTGTCCTTTAGAAGGAAGGAAGGCTGAGGGATCTGGCTGTGTACTCCAATGAAAACATCATCCTCTGGTCCATGATGGCTTTCAGCAAGAAAATGGGCCTAGAAACTCATCAGAGATATTTTTCAGCATGCAGGGGTTATGCAACCCTCTATCTCCAAGCTTCACATTCATACAACCACAAAAGAGAGCACCATGTCTACCCCATTCCCCTCCCCATCTGCCCCAGCTATTAAATACCACTTGATTTTAAAAGAAATGATCAATCTTAGTGAAGTCAGGGGCAGGGAGCAAAAGAAGAAGTGAGAGAAAATGTAGGCTGACAGATCAGGCCTAAAGCAGAGGCCACCAAATCTGTTGGCATTTAGCCTGTGAATCCTGAAGGCACAAGCCAGAAGCAGACAGGGGCTCATTTCCCCATAATACCACTAACCTCAAAGCAGAAGGACAGCCTGTGTCCAAACCTTGGATTGACAATTGCCTCTGCCATGAGCTGATCTAACCCAGAATTCAGTCACTGCCTCATGGTTAGGACGTACTGTCAGAATTTCAGGTTTGTAACTAACCTGGCTGTGGACTGCAAAAAGCAAAAACTGAAGCATGTGTTAAGTGTGGGCCTTATGTAGAAGATACTTATCCTCTTGATTTTGAAATGCTAGTACTCACAAACATGCAAAATCACAGCCTCTATCACAGAAGCACCAAAGAGCTCTCACAACCTTTCACAGGGCTCCATTCAGCAAGGTCCTGAGCCCACTCTGCTACCACTTATATCAACTGAAATCAATCTGAGTTAAGACAATCTGTTCCTTGCAGCTGTCTCAGACATAACTCATCTATCCTCCTCTTCCAACAACAGGCCTAAAGATTTAAAACCTACAGGAAGGGACAACGTGATGTGAACAAGGCTCCCTTTTTCACATCAATTTATATGGAGCATTTATCTTCTCCAGCAAGGGGGCACGTGGAGTTGCAAAGGTTTCAAGGTTAAAGAGAAACATTTAAAACCAAATAGCTCAGGCAGATGATACCAGGCGGGCTGAATCACTCCGACAGGAAAAGAAAAAAATCCAAAACTGAACTGGTGAATAGACTCTGAGCAGCTCATTATAGAGGGTTTACTCAGTATGGTAGCAGCTCAGATCCCAGATGGAGGTTTGGGGTTCAAACAGCAGGAATTCAGCCTCTTGTGCTTGCTGTCACTACATCCCCCTAGAGGAGTGGATATTAGCACATACATGTTCACGTTCTGCTCTCAGTCTTAGCCACATCACTCAAAGCCATGCAGCGCCAGGCAGATCCAGAGGGGATTCAGTGTTATGGAAATCCCTCTGCCCACCCCCCACCCCCCATTGGTTTTTTTGTTTGTTTTTTTTGGATAATGCTAAGGGAGCAGCAGCCAGGACCTTTTTTTTAACTCCCTAAATCAGGTAAGAATGCTCTCCACCCTCACTCTCAGGACCTCCTCCCTTTCCCTCTGTCCTCAGTAGCATGTCCCTTCCCCTCTCATTTGTCCCCTCCCATGCCTGCTGCTGCCATTGTTCCCAGTTGATTGGGAAAGGGGATACTCCAGAGCCACTTCTGCCACACTCCAGTGGGGAACCATGGCAGCAGCAGCAGCAGAAGTGAATGAGCTCCTCCTCTCTGCCTAGTCCCTATAGGTATTCCCTGCTAACCCAGGAGCAAACACAGGGGAGGTGAACCCTGCTGTCCCCTGCTGAGCCCAGCTGCAGTGCTTCTGGAGCCCCTCCCAGTGGCAGAATAAATTGGGAGAGTCCTGGTTTGGGAGGGTGGCTGGGGGAGGGACTCTAGAGCCGCTACAGCAGGGCTCAGCAGGAGACAGCAATGGCAACAGCAGTAGGCAGCTTTGCCTGCCCCATCCTTGCTTCTGGGCTTGCAGGGAACACCCAAGGGAACCAGGCAGAGAGGAGGAACCTACTCACTGCTGCCACTCCAGTTGCCAACTGAGTCTAGCTGAAGCAGGGCAGAAGCAGCTCTGGAACACCCCCCATGCTGATCAACAAGGAATAGTGGGGACAGCAGCAATGGCAGGAAGAGGACATAACAAATGAGAAGGGAGGAGACATGCTGCTGAGGGTGGAAGGGAAGGGGAATGGGATTTTTACCTGATTCAGGGGCTTTAAAAAGTCCCCACTGCTGCTCCTGTTGCATGGTCTGCCTACCTAAGAGTGGGAGAAGGAGAATTGGGAGCCAGGGTGCAGCCACCCTTGCAGTACTGATCACTGGCCTCTCACCCCCTTCACAAAATCCTGGATCCACCCATGTACAGTGCCATATGATTCATCTGTAGTAATACAAGTCTGAGTCATGTGGTGCACCCCTCATAAGAAAGTTTGTGTGTGGTGCCATGCATGTCCTGATTATCACGTGATTGATTTGAAAAAAAAAAATTCCCATTCAAGAACTAGTGGTTGCGGGGACTTTGAGAAGGTAAAAGTTCAAGACAGCTATGTTTTTAGTAAGAAAAGTTGCAAATTCCACAGATGCAGGACAGGGTTAAAACTGAATTACACAGTCCTTAACTGAGATGCTTTATTCTCATGTGTCCATCTGGAGTACTGTTTTTTGCCTGTTCAGCAACCAAAGCTGAGTGGCTTTCCTGGCTGAAGCTATGGAAATCTCTTAGTGGATGGGCATTTGGCTGTTTCAAGTGGCTTTGACTGCTTGCATCTGAGACATGATAAAACAGAAACTCTAGGATCAGCATGCTGGCTAGCAAGCAGCACAAGAAGCTTTTGCAGGCATTTGCACCAGAAGACCTGGCATTTGTCTGGCACAATAGTGTGGGTTCCTTAGACAGTCCAAACCAGGGAATTGTTTAGAAGGACTGAAGTATTTTGGTTTGAATGAGAACACAAACACTTAGCTTGAGTGGGATGAGAAGCAGACTGATTATCCAAAGGCCTTTCTCACTGTCAAGAAGGAATAATACGATTCTCACATGGACATGGCAGGTCTTACCCAGGCAGTTTAGAGAATTGAATGAATACTACACATGCAGGTGGGTACAAACCAGTTTGCAGCCTTGTTTGAGGCTAAACAGCCAGTCATTGTGAGCGCTGGAAACAGAAACCAAGAGGTTTAATTCATTTGGTGACTTAGTTCATCAGCTTTAGGGATAGAAGGGAACATTACGGTCATCTAGTTTGACCTCCTCTGGGATGCAGACCCAAGAACTTCATACATCCCTGGTTCCTCATTTGATCAGGCAGCTGCACAAGTTCTTGGGGGAATCTCACCAGAAGAGAGGAAAATACTGTAAATTAGGTTATTTTCTAATTAAGAATTAAAACTCTAATACTTAGTAGAAACACCCAGCCTGGTTATGGTAGCCTACTTACCTATGCTACCCTAGGTTTACTTTACCTCCCACTGACTAGCTGAAAGGAAAGTAGATAAAAGAATCATTTACTTTCACAGTTGTATATTAGGAAAGGCTTTCATACAAACCTGTGCAAGAAAGATCTAAGTGGGTTGGCAGAAACAAGCTACTAGAAGAGCTGGCACTAACATCTGTACAGGAAGCCCAACTAAAATTGCACTGAATGGTAATCTCAAACAAAATCCCTTTTTGAAACCTAATTCAGCAAGGTACCAACCAAGAGTTGCTCTTCCAGATAAGGCTAGTAAAAATACCATATCCCTTTGACAGAAAATGGATTTCCAGTTGGCTTTCCTGATTCAGAAAAGTTCAGCCACTCTGCCCATTACTCAGCCCACGGTCAAAATAACTCAAACCAAAATAATACAGTGGTGCTTCCTGAGATCTGCAGTTCTTTCATCCCATCCTTCTCCAATGGCTGAGTCTGTGGCTGCACTCCATTTACCATAATACACCAGGGCTAGGGATGCACTCTGTCTTCCTTCCCAAGACAAATGAGAGTGAAATCTCATGGGAGATGCAATTTGGTGCAAAAAACAGACAATAGATGAGGAAGGAAACATAAAGCCCAAAACCACCACTCCAGAGGACATCTCAGGACCAGCATGAATAGAAATAGTTATAGTTTTATTCAAATTAATTAAGGTGAAATTGCAAGAGTCAAGAATTCTTGTGGGTGATACCTTTTACTGGACCAGTAGCATGGTTTGGGATAAATAGGCAAGCTTTTGGGTTTCACAGTACCCTTCCTCAGGCCTCTGGAAGAGAAGCAGGCACAGGAAAACTAAGTATCTGTTTCTATCCCACCCATGCAGTTGGTCCAATCAAAGGTATCACCCACAAGAATTCTTACCTCTCGCATATTTCTTGGACCATCACAGCAACAGCAGCACCTCAACACTACTAAAACATTAGGGAGAAAATGACATTTTCAAAGGAAATACTCAACAAAAAATGAAAAACTTAAGTGCAGGGCTTAATCCACTCAGTAGTGATTTTCTGAGACAGGATGTTGAAATATGGTGTAAAGGGAACTCTTTATCAAGCTCTTATAATGTTGGGGGCAGGAAGCATGTACATTCAGAAAATAATGGTTCCGTTTTGTTCCAGAATTGTCCTAAAACTTGGGGGGAAATTAGCCATGGTGATGAAGCCAGATCAGTACCCGGCCCAGCTGGTCCTAATAAGGTAATCAGGGCAGCCAATCCCTTGAGGCCATAGGCACTAGGCTTCATCCATTCCTGCCTTTAAAAACTAGGCCCAGCCTCCAGTACCCTTTCCAGACAAAGACTGAGGCACTTGCTTCTGACCTCTGTATGCTTCTCTTATCAGAGAGCAGCATACAGAGGGTGCTTTCTCCTACCAGATCTCTGGTTTTGACTCTTGATTCTGGTCCTGACTCCCAGCATATCCTGACTCTGGCTTTAGCTCCTGATTCCAGCTCTGATACTGATTCCTGGCTCCCAGGGAACCCAGCTCCTAGACTTTGCCGGTCTGTCAGGTAGCTACTCCTCACTGCCCACACTCCAGTCCGTAGCAGCCACCTCATTTTCTTAGTAGTGTCCTTAACCATCATTGTTAACAACTGCCAAGAATGTAATATGGAGCATCATATGGGGTCACAAAAGATAGAAGATTATCATGGTACAACGATGTACAGGCAGTCCTTGGGCTTACAACACAATTGGTTCCTGAAAACCACATCTTAAGTTGAAATGTCATAACTGGGAACCGATTTTCCCATAGGAACAATGTTATAAAAGGAGGATTAGTTCCTGAACCAAGGCCCAATATCCTATTTTCACCAAAAATAACCCAGAATTTTGTACTCAAACAATTATAGATGAGTAATATAGCTACATTAATGTATTTATATTGTAAATAGCAATCATATTGATTTGAAAGAACTTTTTTAAGGTGACTTTGCTGGACTTTTTGAAAGGTTCTTAGTTGGACTTTTGGAAGGATTCTTGGCTGGAGTCTTCTCAGGAGTCTTGGCTGCAGGTTTTTCTGGAGATTTGTCTGCTTTCTTAAAGAAAATGTGCAAGGACTTTTGAACAGATGTTCTCCAGGGAGATGGGCGACCCAGTGAACTTGTTCACTGGCATGATGTCATGTTGGATCAAGCATCATAAAGTCAAAACTGACATCAGAAAGTCAAACCAGGGTATCAATTTATAAATTTTGTAACTTCCATTCATTGTAACACGAAACATCTTAAGTCGAGGACTGCCTGTAGAGTGTCGTTGTGTCACTGTACCAGGAGGCTTCGTGCTGCTGCTACTTTAAGGCCACAGCTACATGAGATGCTGACTGCACAGTTGCTACTGCACAGTCATTTAGGACTTGTATACACAAGTACTAACCAACTCCAGAGTAACCGGAGTTACTGTGCAGTAGCGTTGCCAAATGGCTTTCAGGTGATGCTGACTGAGCAGTAGCTTGTTACTACTGTACAGTAGCATTGTGTCACACTTTATGCTACACAACAGTACTGCACAGTAGTAATGAGCTATTGTACAGTCCACATCTTGTGTAGACAGGACCTAAAAGAAGGGAGGCTGCCTGAGATGTAGCCTGCAGGTGTGCAAGAGGGCATTTAGGAGTCACATGGCCTACAAGGGCTGAGCTATCAGGATATAATCCCAGAGTTGGAGCCCGGCAGGCAGTCTAACCCTGAGAGCTGCGGAGGACTGCAGCAGGGCTCCTGGGTAACTTCCAGCCTGGGGAAGCAACTGGTGGTTAATGGAAGGCATTAAGGGGAGGTAAGGAGGTCCCAGCTGACCCAGGGAGACAGGGGCTCGAGGGCTCAGAAAGAAAACAGAGGGCCCACAGAGCAGGTGGGGCCAAGGTGCTCATAGATCTCACTGGCCTAAGAGCACAGCCAGGGTTCAGGAGGAGCTGAAGGCCAAGGAGGGACCACAGCCAGAGACTGGTGGGGCTGGAGGGCCCAGAGTCTCAACTGGCCCAGGAGCAGAGCCAGGGTCTAAGCCGAAGGACCAAATGCCAGGAGGGCCACAGCCAGGACCAAGGGGGCCAAGGTGCCCATGGTCCAGAGCAGGGCTGGTGTAAGGACAAGCAGAGCCAGGAGCCTGTAGCCCATAGGGGCAGTTATGGTTTGATCAGGAAGTATGACATCTGCAAGGCTGGGGCATGGGTATTGGGAGATGAAGCCCACATAATTAGCCCTTAAGGTGATGAACAGAGACACCAGCACTAGAGAGGGAATCCAACCTCGGAAGCCCTGGGGGAGCCTCCCTTTTCTGAAAGTATCATTTCATCAAGGCATGGCAGGAGAGGGGAAGGAGAGATTGCCCACGGATAGCTAAGTTGACAAGGGCTGGGGAGGGGGCAGCTACTCCAAGGGCATCACAGCCACCTCTGTAATTGAACTTTGTAACAGTCAGTTTTATGTACTCTGATGATTACCCAGTGGCACATTCCCACTTAATTAAACTTGCAGTTAATGAAGAGGTATTAGGAGTTCTGTCAGCAGCTTTTGATTTACTGCCATAGGTGTAGACAAACAATGAGGTTAGCGCTTGGGATAAGGTTTACAGTAATTGACAACCAATAGTCAAGACACTGTTATCTTTTATTGATCCTCTCAAACCAAATGGTGCCTGTGTTGTGGGCAATCAGTGTTGCGGGTAAGCAGGAGCAATTTGGGCTCATCTTATTCCGTATCTTAAATATAAATGCAAGATGTATTTTGCCCATTAAATGTCATTTTCATCATGGATATGCAATTGAAAACATTTCACATTTGCACTGAAAAGCACAGCAAACAAAGTACAATTCAAACTGACAGACACAAGCCTGCCTCTGTCAGAGACAGAGTAATGTTGTTACAGGATCTGATCCATGTCCTCTTGAGTAGAATGTGGCCCCATTGATTTCACTGGCAAGTTGCATTTCACTGTACTGTTTGGCAGAACTTTTCCCTTAGATTTCATATGGTACTAAAAAGTCTTAGGTCACTGTTAATAAAAGTAGTTTTGACTACTAGTGGGTGTCAAAACTAACCATACTCAGTATCTAGGCTTTTGACTTATTTAGTGAGACTACAGAGCCAGTCATGAACCAGGCTGCTCATATCAGGTACTGCACCAGCACAGATCAGAAATATGGTCCACGCTCCGGTACTCAATGGGCAGCAGGATAAGCTGATGCCCATGTGCCTTCACCTGGATGTGATGCTCAATGTAAAGCTTCAAAGATGACCAGATCCTCCAAAGAAGGCCCCAGATGGATTAAATAGTTGTCACTCTTTTCCAGAGGAGAAACCCTTGTTGCAGCAGTGTGTAAATTTTGAACAGATAAATCCTGTTCCCCAGAAATTAGGACATGACCCTCAGTCTCCTCCTCATTGGGGTGACACTATCAGAGAACTGCCCCACAAAAGCTCGGTAGCAGAACTGTCCCTTCCCCGCTGCTGGCCGGTGACTGGATCATTGCCATTTTCATGGATTACCCAGAGGTCCCTCTAAAGTGGAAGGAAGCCAGAGTAGCAAAAGGTGGGAGCAGCAGCTTTCCCATGCCCCTGCTTCAGGCCCCCACAATGCTTGCACTTGCCAGACCCAGAGTGTGGTGGCAAAGCTATTCCAGAGGTGTTCCATGTGGATGTACTCGGGCACATCAGAAACAGAGGTCTTGATAATAGCTTCAAGGTATATCCCTGAGTGGCCTTGCCCCAACATTTTCATGTGTGAATGGGAGCAAGTGAGTGAGGCATACTTGGGAATGGCTTACCCCAATACTGCCAAACCAGTACCTGGTAGCTGGAAGATCAGGAGCCTAACAAGCAGCTCACCCCTTCACAGCCCCCTCCCTGTAGCTGCACCAAGTTCTAGCAGCTGGAGCCCATGACCTGACCCACTGACTTTGCTTCTATCACCAGAAGTGGTACAATGGTACATACTGGGCTGCACCCCTCAAACCTCCTACATCTAGACAGATAAGGAGAGCTCAGCTAACCTGCTGATGTGTTAGCAACCTCAGAATAAGGAACAGAGCTGCTCTTCCTCTGCCTCGTCTCCAGCAGGGTCCTGGCACTGTAAAGGGACATTACACACTTCAAAAGTGAGACCCAATCCACTAGGGATATGATACGCACAATAACAGGATTCAAGTGCGTGCCTTGGGCCTGGAATATGTGTGCAGAAGGAAGAGGAGAGAGCTAAGGAGAAAAACAGGTTTCTTTGAGGCTCAGCATGTGGCTCCAGGGATAGCATGAGGTGCAGGAGGAAGAAATTGGGTCCTTAGTTAAACTAGTAGCTGCAGCCCAGACTAGCAACAATTTGATGCAACTTTAGCAGTAGTTACCCCAGGAGGCAGGAAGGAAAGATATTGCTGGATCAGGTCCAGGAGCTCGGTCTTCAAAGTTCTGGGTAATCTTGAGCACTGCATTCAAAATTTCATGTCCATCTGCACTAAATGGAGTTGTCAGACCTTACTATGGGAGAGGCTGAAACAGCAGAATGGTGTCTGCCAGAGCAGGCCTTGATTAATGATCAGGCAGTGGTGGCAGTGAACCTGGCCTCTGCATCCAGCAGTGAAGTTCATTGGTGCTGACAGATTTCTTTTCTACTGGGTCTTGGGTTCTGGACACTTGTGAAAACAGGTGAAATGAGGGAAAAAGCTGAAAAAATAAGAGCGATGGTTTCTGCACCAGGGAGATGGCTGCACTCTGTGACTGGCAGTCAGAAGTATTCACACCGACTAGCCTGAGGGAGGAAAGCAGCACTCTTTGCAAATGAGCACAGCATCTGCTTCAAACCCACCTCACTAGATGGAGAGGGAAGGCTGCATACAACACAACAGTTCCCAGGTACAAGCTGATGGGGATGGGCACCCAGTAGGACTGGTGCTCAGTAGGACTGGTGCTCAGGCTGCCCGTGGAACACCATGCCACAAGGCAGAGGGTCAGTCTAACAGCAGCAACTTCTCCTGACAGAGGCAAAAGTCCTAGCACACCCCCTTCACATTCCTCATCACTTTGCCAAAGCTTATTACAAGAACTGGATGGAAATTTTCCCCAAATACTGGTACACCAAAAATCAAATTATTCCATGGGCGTATGTCAGTATCAACTGAACTTTCAATGAATTCTTCCCAAGTCTCATCCTACTTCCCTACTTACTGAGCTATGATCAGCTTCCGCAGCCTGGCCGCAGGTGACGGGGAGAGCCAGGGCTGCACTCCCTGCCTGGCTGAGCCACATGGGGCTGCAGAGCCGCTAGGAGCATAGCCCTGGTTCTCCCCATCTCCCACCTCCTGGCTGCTTCGAAACTCAAAACGTTTCAAAACTTTTGAAATGTTTCGACTAGGCTGTTTGTTTTGACGCTGTTTCAAAGCCCTTCGTTTCGATTCAATTTCGCTGTTTCAGGCTTAAAAGGAGTTGAAACAGTGTCGAATTGAAACAAACGGCAAAATTTTGCACAGCCCTACCAAGCAAGCCTTTGCAGCTGTTACATATAGGAAAATAATACAGTAAATCTTATGTTGCAAAGAACTCAGGAAGACTGCCACAGGATAGAATGCTGTTAATGCTATGGATCTTTATTTGAAATCTCTGGGATTATCTTCCAAATCATGTTTATGAACTTAACAGTTAATCCTCAGCAGCTCAACTTCCAATGTGAAGCCACAGCATGAGTTTTACTAAGACCAGAGCACCAGGGATTCTAGGCTGTGCACCGAGAGCATGCTTCCTCAGGCTCTCTGGTCTTGCTAAAATTGACACCGTCTCCCTTGTTGCAATTTAAGACCATCCCTTTGTTTCCCATCCCCTGTGGGATCATTTGCCAAATTGCTAACTGTGCACTCAGTTCTCCCTACCAAATCCTCCTTGCTCTACTTACATACACGTTTCCTGATGGCTGATCATTTTTGTCAGCCTTTTCGGCATCACGTATTTCTCAATTGCTCTCCATGTTCAGTAAAGAACCTACACTTTCCTTGGTCATTCTCACAAAGGCCCGCAATATAAATACCTTGGGTAGTGGTTTTAAAGCCTCCCCACCTTTTGGTGGTCTTTAATGGAGATACATTATGATGCTGCATTTTCTGTTTTTCACTGCCCATTCCCAGTTATTATATGCTGTGAGTTCCTCCCCTTTCATCTTCATTTGAGGAGTGGTCATGGTAACTGTTCACCTGACACCTCATGCAGCCCCCTGCACTTGCCATCCCAAGATGAGCAACAGTTACTGACTCCTTCCCCACTGTACCTGGCTTCATGCTCAGAACCTGAGATAAGGCTCTACGCATCCTGCTGAAGATGTCTGCTTGCCCAGCCTCCCCCTTATGCCTCTTCCCCCAATCCTGCCCTTCCCATGCAGAGCTCAGAGGTGTCCAGCTGAGTCCTGGGAGGGGGAAATCAGTCATCCTGGTGGAAATTTAGGAAGCATCAGAGATACTGCTTGGTCTGACCATTGGACTGCAGGCGATAGGCTGACATGTAACCTTCTGCCTTTAAAAGCTGAAAAAACTCTCACCAGAAATGGGATACAAATCAGGGCCCTTGATCTGACATGATACTGGAAGAAGTTGTTTCCCAGGAACAGCTGAGCTGTTTCCTTGATGGTAGGGACACCACAATAGGAGGTGAAATGGACCATTCTGGTGAGTTAATCTACTACTAGGATCAAGGTGTAGTCTTGGGACCAGGGAAGGTCAGTGATGAATTCCAGGGGTGTAGTAGGCCAAGGCCGAGGAGGAGTGGATAGGAGTTTCAGGGACCCGAAGGGCCAACGCTTGATGGGTCTTGTTGAGGGATAAAGTTTCACAGGAGCTAATGCATAATGAGTTCTTCTTGAGCCATCAAAAATTGTGAGGAAGGAATCTCTCAGTCTTGGCATGGCTGGATTGGCCAGCCATTGGGGTGCCTTGTCCAAGTTTGAACACTCTGAAAGGGGCTGTGCTTCCAGAACGTGGATACGCCCCAATAGTAGAGGATACCCCCTTCCAGTTTAAAATCCTAGTCCGACTGAGGTCCTGAATTTGGCAAGGTGCATGCAACACTACACAGAAGGGTTGGAAGAGGCCCAAAAGAGTTTCAGTGGGTCCTTTCTTCTCACCCTGCATAGACATTTTGTGGGGTCCAAGACCATGAATGGCTTCTGTAAGGTAGTCTCTATGAATTCATCCTTCCCAGACAGACCATCAGATTTGCCATTGAGTGTGCTGGATTTATAGGTAATTATAATAAGTTAAATTTGGAACAGAACAATGACCTGTGGGCTTGTCACTGGTTGAGACTCCCTGGTGAATAGAGAAATTCGTTTCTTGTGGTTAGTCAGGACTGAACTTGGTATCAGGCTCCCTCAAAATGATGACCCACACTGCAGAGGCCTCCTTGGTGGTGAACAGTTCTTTGTCCCAAATGTCATAGTTAACCTTGGCAGAGGTTATCTTTGACACTAGAAAACATATGGGTATAGTGGTTCCCAAGATCCCTGACTCTGGGACAGTATGGCTCCAAAAGCCAAGGTCCTGCCCCCTTGAATGCTTCCACTGCCCATACCTCAGGAATAGCTTCCCCCTTGGTCTTGCAGATATTATGCAGGATTTGGGTGGAGATAACCAAGCAGGACATGTGGAGATCACGGACATCCAGGTGGATCCTTAGGGACCTCTAGCACACGGCAAAGCAATCAAACCACATGGCACAGCCATTTGGCAACTGCTGAAGCAGTAGTTGAAAAGTTCCTTGCAGACATCCAGGCAGCCTGAGAATGGCTTCATCAGCCAGGGCTGTGAGGGGTAGGAAAAGTTCCCAAGTAGCAGGAGTGATACAGTCACCTCAGTGTCACGTATGCCAGGGGCAAACTCTCCTCACTCCATTTCTGGGATACTAGCACTCTAGTGTGGTAGCAGTGGATAGTGGTAGCAGCAGTAATGATGAGCAGTTCTATCCAGTTACTCCTGGTCATGTCCACCCTGCTGGCTGTCCACCAGATGCTCTTCAATGTGCAGAGAAATCCCTGGAAACCTCTGGATATTAGACAGCCACCAGGCATGCTGGGATGTGTGTTTTTTGTCAGCCATCTGTTGGCCAATGAGTAGCAATGCCACAGAGAGATGCTTGGAAGGGCAACACATATACAACGTTTTTTGGTCCAAGTCAAATGCATGCTCTCACATGGTATCAATACTGAAGGAGGGCTTCCAGTTCAAAGGGAAGCGGCCCATGGCTACAACCCCTACTCTGTCATCTGGGCATAGGTTTGCCCTCCCTGGATAAGGCAGTACCTTTCCTGCTCCAGGAAGACATCTTCATTAGACCTAAAGGATAGGAAGAAAGAAGACGATGCCCTGTGGAAGGCATTGGACAAAAATCTGTCCTCATCAGCTACTGAGATGCCTGGGACATGCTGCCTGACATTGTCAGCAAGAAATGGTACTGTATATTCCCTCCAAAGTGACCCTGCAGAATGTTATATGGATCATCCTTGACCAGATGATTGCTATGCCCTTCTCCATATGCAACGGTTACAGCAAATAGCTGAGGCCAAATTGGTTTTCCAAAGACTAAAAGGTTGGTGGGAGGCAGGAAATGGGGGAGGGGCAGAGCAAGGGAGTCAGCTCCACCCCAGACCCAGGCAGGTTCCCGACCATTATTCCACATGAGTTTGCTACCCAAGGGACTGATAGGACCTCAAGAAGGCAATAAAGGGGCTGGTGAAGCCATTCAAGGAGCAACTGTGAGCAACTCCCCCTAATCCCATCCTCAGCCACACTCTAGACCCCTGGGTCACCCCTGGGTGGGACTGTCCCCCTAGGAGTACCTTTCACATAGCACCTCCCCAGATAGTATAATAGGGTCCTGCTCCCAGCCCCTGGCACTGGGGGAAGATCAGCTGTGTGGGTAGGGCACACTGTGGTGTGGCTGCTCTCTGATGCCGGGGAGAACACTCATCCTGAAATAAAGCTTCAGAAATTGTCACAACATAACTCTGCCCTGTCCTTCAACGCTGAAGTAAGATTTAATGGGACTCCTCTTTTTCCTTCAGCTTTGCAAATATTATTAACAAACATATTCTGCCACAAAACCTCATTCTTAGCAGAGCTGTATGGGTAATGCAGCTTTGTTGGTTCAGCAGGGAAACAAAAAAAAAACAAGGAAGGAGAAATTGTGGAGGTTAAACGAAAGCTCTTGGTTTAATCAACTTAAATGTTTGTTTAGTTCTCAGGTGCCTTTGTTTAAAAATCTAGTTAAATTTGTTTTAAAAATGTGAATATCATTTCAAAATGGGTCCTTGAAGAGCTTCATTTTAAAATATCAAAACCAAATGTTTTGACTTTCTTTACATTTTTTTTCCCCTCAATCTTTTTCAACTGAAGAGGCTCACTAAATTTGACCCAAATTAGGTGACTGTTTCGGTCACCCCTAAACTGCATTTTTCTGCACATAAGCTATCAAATAAAGTATGCTCTCCCCCCTACCCCAAGTACCCAGCTACCTGATTATGAGATGTGGTTCACACTTTTAAATACCCTTACTTACGGAAATCTCCTTCCTTACCTGCTTGTTTTTGTCCCTTTCTATTATCACCTGCTAAAACCATTTCTTTAAGTTTTCTAGATGCTATACCCTCATTTATCCTACACCTCTGGGATGCAAACATCAATATTTCCAGAAATCCCAGCTACTGTTGCCCTCCCCTCTTATTTTCACAGGTCACTGCAGCCTTAACCTCTAGCTTTAACCTATGCAATGCACCCTTATGGAATGCCTTGTCCCTCCTCTTCACTCCAGCTTTCCTCTTAAAGCCTCCAAGAAGAAAATGTTCTTTTCCCCCAAGAGATCCATCATCTGGGTTAGTTACCTAAAAAACTTTGGTTGTTATAGAAATGTGCCTTGTTTAAAAAGTAGCTCTGTTCAGTTCCTAATTTGTTGTGTGAATGAATCCACAAGGGAAAACAAATTTGTTTCAAAGATTCCCCCTCTCAGCCTGGGAGCATTCAGGATGTGGGCCTCATCTTTTCACAGAGTCATAGTGTAACCTCCTGTGCCTCTCCCTGATACGTCGCAGGTAGGGTTGCTTCTCGGACTTTGCCGTGGCTTCCTGGGCCAGACGCTCTAGTCAGCAAGCAACTTCAGAGTGGTTCCCCAGGTGCCCTCTCCTGCCACGTCTTTGATGATTAATTGATTTAAATTGGGAGGACAATGTTTAGGTCCTGCCCCTTTGAAGTCTTCCCTTGGTTGCTTTTTCCAGTCCTTTTCTGTGGGGCTCTGCCTCCCCTACACCCTGCCTACTGCCAACCATGGCGTTACCACTCATGTCACTGAGGGTGATGTCCCAGGTGGTCTTCAATGCTCGAGGTCGTAGGGTCTGATGCCCGCAATCAATCAGTGATATTCCTTCCCCAAGCGTCTTCTGCGGCCCCCTTTTTCTTGTTTAGGCATCGTCTGTGCTTGGCTCTGTCCCATTCCCCATCATGTCATTCCTTTCTTGGACAGGGTCCTTACCGCCTGCTGGTAGCATTTGTATCAAGTTCCTGCTGGGTCCCTTCAGACCCCAGCCTTCAGTGGCGCCATTCCATGCCCACTCTGGCTCTGTGGGTGCCTCCCCTGGCTCAAGCTGGTCATGGATCCCTGGGGCTTCCCCTTCCTGGGGTGCCCACCAGGTCTCCTCCCTGGGATCATGGGTACACTCCAGCCCCTCTGGACCAGCTGGGGATTTCTCTCCCAGCACCCCCTGCTGCTCTTCTGTCGTGCTTTTTATTTTAGCCCCAGGCATCTGGCCGGACAATCAGTCCTCGCAGGCACATAAAAAACATGCCCACACTGATACAGGAGCCATCCCCAGCTCCTTCCGGCACATCCATTTTTTTCCCCCTTTGAAGTTCTGTTATGGCAGGTCCACCCACTGCAGTTTCGCTTTTTTCACGCTCATCCTCCACTGCAGCATCCCACCGCCTCCCTGCTTCGGAGGGTAAGTCTTTTCCACACATAGGATCATAGAAAATGAGGGTTGGAAGGGACCTCAGGAGGTCATCTAGTCCAACCCCCTGCTCAAAGCAGGACCAGCCCCAACTAAATCATCCCCTTCTCTGGGGACTGGTTCCGATTTTCCCAGTTGACATCAAAGCATCAGTACACACCTCTAGCCAGCTTGAGAAACATTGGAATTTGCACTGATGAAGCCCAACTCTGCATGAAGCTATGGCATTTGGAGGACTTGGTAAGCACAGACTTCCTGTGTGGCCTTAGGCCAGGTACTTTGGTTCTGTCTGCCTCCATTCTTTACCTTGAACATGGGAAAACACTTCTTGCTTGCTTTGTATTAAAATGAGGATGTCATTGAATCTATCAGTACATGGCAGTTTTTAATGTTCTTGTAGTTTAAACTAACAAAAGGAAATTATTTTTCACACGGCATGTAATTAAACTCATTGCCATCAGATATTGTGGAAGCTGAGAGTTTAACTAGGTTCAAAAAGGGATTGAACAGATTATGGAGGAAAGGGGCATCAGCAGCTATTGAGCCATGGGAATCAGGTTTACAGCCTCTGAATCAGAATTTCCTTAACTTTAAATGCTGGAGGGTGCAAGGGGGAAAAGGAACAGTGCGGAAAAAAACCCTGGTCATACTCTGTTCACTCTCCCATTCAAGATCCACACTTTGCGACTGTGTGACACAAGATGCCAAGCAAGATGGACCTATAGTCTGACCCAGTAAATGACAATTCTTATGTTCTCATGTGAAGAGCAGTACAGTGGTGAAGGGGAAGCAACTGGCGCCCCAAAATAGGAGCCACTGCTGTTGGCAACACAGCCTCTGTCGCTGCTCCATGCACCGCCACCACCCAGGGCTTAGAAGTGCCAAGGTTCACTTCTGATGAAGAGTTAAGCTGATCTGGAGATAAGGCTATCTAAGTAGCAAGATACAAATGTTTTTATTCAACACGGACATGGAAGAATATACAAAAACACATTGTGTATGAGAGCAGTAATTGAATTTTAAAAACTGAGCCCCATTCCCTCCCTATGGTGCCAGACAGTGACAGATTGCAGATCCTGAAGGAGAAAAGGCAGGCTGTTTTACAACACATGGAGCAAGTGTGAAAGGGTTTGGCCACTGTGCTTTTGCAGATGGTTGTGTCTGAAATACATTCACATGCTACCAGGCATTCACTTGCAATGATGCCACCACTTTTTTTTTCATTTTGTGTTTGTGCATTTGTTTTTTCCTCAGAAGGAATAAATGAACATCTTGTGAAATGATAGGAAGAGCCTGCTCAGAAGGAACCTTGACAAGCAAGAACTACAAACTTGCCTTTGAAGAAATGCAAAACATGTACAGGGATTAATTCAAAGGCACAGGTGTCAAATGCGTGGCTCGTGGACTGGACCCAGCCCAGGGAACTCTATCATTTGGCCTGTGAGGCTGGTAGAGGGGCAGGGAATTTGTGGGCAAGGCAAGTGGGAATGGAGCCTGCCAAAATCTGGGGTGCAGAGCCCCATTGGGCATGTATGTCAGCAGTGAGGAGAAGTGACATCTGTGTTAACTTGCATCGCTTGCCCCAGTACTCAACTCACTGCCATCACTGAATTCAGCCTGCAAGGTGCCCCGTGGTCTGGATTGAGCACAGGAGGTGGGGTGAGTTTCTCACCTCTGTTTTTAAGCATTAGTTGATTTTCTTCTATGAATCATCAGGCATTTTTATAATTACAGGGGAAGATCCAAAAGCAAGGCACAGTCAGCGATTCACAGATGGTTCTTGTGTTTGGCTGTAGAGCCATTCTTAAACAGACAACTTGACATTTTGTATTAACTTTTAATCCATTTATTAAAGGCTAATACAAAATGGTAGCAGATGAATTAAAAAGAGCTAGAAGCATAACATCTTTGCACCCAGGGTCAGATTCTATTTCATCTCTGAGGTCTATAAATGGACATAAGGACATTTCTATTCCACCCTGCTTGCTTGAGTCCCTGAAAGTCCATTAATGAATCTACTTTTGTACAACACCACCATCTTATTGTTAAAGAAGGAATCACAAAAGGCAGCAAAGAGGAAGCAGACCTGCCCACACTGCATTAAAAAGTTTTTACATGAACTTAGGCAGGGTGGAATAAGATTGCACTTAGGTGCCTAAATTCACTTATGTGTCTAATGGGTAGATAGAGTTGCCAACTCCGACTGAAGCTATTCTGGAAGATTTTTTTTCCAGCATGACAGTGTCATCCATTGAATTTATTTTCGTAAAATATCGTATTAAAATCTCCCAGATTGCTTTCAATAGTGACCGGGAGATCGATACCAATTCCAGTAGACTCCCACCCAATCTATGAGGGTAAGCAACCCTATGGGTAGACTGAAACTGGCATCTACTTTCTAGAGCCTCCTAAGGTTACAAAGTGATAACCAGGGATCCTGGATTTCTGCAATTTAAAAAAATCCCCAATTTTTGGATTACAACAGTAACCCCAAAACTACATTTTTCCACGATTAAAATGAAACACCACTATATAGAAAAATGTAGTTTTGGGGTTACTTTTATAATCCGAAAATTGAGGATTTCTTTAAATTGCAGAAATCCAGGATCCCTGGTGATAACAGATTCCTTGAGAAATGTCTGTTTAACCACAACACTGTAACAACGACCCAAAAATAAGCCCTCTTCTTCCATTAGTCATTTTAAAGTGCGAATGCAGCACAACCCTTTTGAAGCAAAAACAGAAAACCATGAGTCATTTTCTCAACAGCTGTACAATTAGCATATTTTTATTTGTTGCAGATAAAGGTAAGGCTTTAATCAGCATTGCTTCATAGATCATAACACCAGGAGGGTTCATGAGATCATCCAGTCTCGCCCCTGCACACCAGAGACCAAACTAACTTTTGCTTCAATTAGGATAACCTCCAATCTTTATTTGAAAGTTTCCAGTAAGAAGCAACTCCTCCCCCAGCAAGTACTCCAATGGTTAATTACCCGACTCGTTAACAGTTTGCACCTAGTTTCTTTTCTAATGTGCCTAATTTCACCTCAGGAGCCACTGGAGTTTGTCATACCTTTGTCTGCTGGACTGAAAAGCAATCACACTTCTGTTTCCTAAACAAGACTTGTGACCAGTTGACACCTTCTCTTTGATAAGCTAAAGCAGGGGTGTCAAATATATGTCCCACAGCCCAAGGACCTACTCCATCCAGCCTGCCAGTATTGTGGCAAGTTACCAGAACTTGCAGGGTGTGGCCTGCCATGGGATTTGGGGCCCTGGGCCCAGTTGGACATGGCTGTCAGTGGCAAGGTGGACAAGCAAGCACTGTTCAAATATAGCTCTCTCACCCCACTGCCACTTAACCCCTACCACTGGTCCTGGACCTGTGCCACCAACCAAACATAGACCAGCATGCTGCCCAAACCTGGACCCACACCACAGCCCATGGAGCCACCGCAGCTACCACTGGCCCTATAGATCTGGCTCGGGAGGAGCCCCCATGGTCTGGATCCAGCCTGGGGTCCAGGATGAGTTTGACACCGCTAAGGGATGGAGCTCTTCAGGTGTTTTGCTATCAGACATGTTTTCCAATCTTTTACTCATTTGTGGGGCCTTCTCTGAATTGTCTCCAATGTTAATGTTGTTCTTGAATTATGAATTTAGGTCTTCCAATAGTGATCATGACAATGGACAATATAAAGGAAGCATAACCTCTCCACTCCCACTCAGTGACCCTTTGTTTATACCTATAAATTCATCATACATAAATGTAAGCCCACATATATGCATGTTTACTGTGTCTTAATATTGATCTGATGGCCACCTATAAGTTTATCAGGGGTGACCACCAGGATCTGGGGGAACGTTTGTTCACCAGAGCGCCCTAAGGGATGACTAGGTCGAACGGTCACAAACTCCTGCAAGAGCGTTTCAGGCTGGACATAAGGAAGAATTTCTTTCCTGTCCGAGCCCCCAAGGTCTGGAACAGTCTGCCAGCGGAGGTGGTTCAAGCACCTACATTGAACATCTTCAAGAGTAAATTGGATGCTAATCTTGCTGGGATCCTATGACCCCAGCTGACTTCCTGCCCTTTGGGCAGGGGGCTGGACCTGATGATCTCCCGAGGTCCCTTCCAGCCCTAATGTCTATGAAATCTATGAAATATCTGTATGTATTAATAATGTAAACCACAATAACAGCAATTCGAAGTACTGTGCCAATTAATATATCATACCAACACTGGATGCTGGACGTTGTGACCCTTCATTGGTATTGTATGTTAGTATTTATTCTGGACAGAGCAGGAAGGAAAAGGTTTATCCTGTGCCATGAAACATCAATGATTTTAAAGATTTTCCCTGCCTCACTGAGACAAAGGTGAGATGCTTTGAAAAGCAGGGGGAAAGAATCCATGCCCGCAAAGCTAGGCTGGTCACCCGAGATGCTGAAGCTCCCAGAAATAGGGCTCTGCTCAGCCTGACTCAGGCCAGAGACATGAACCACAACCTCCCGCCTCTTGTTTTAGTACCATGACCCCTTTGATGACACAAGACCGAATATCTGACTCTCAGCCTCTTATATGGGAGCTATACTATACTGTGAGTAAACAACAGCTTATTGGGCAAGGGACAGACTGACTCCACAGCCAGGGGATCAGGGCACTCACCTGGGAAGTGCAAGGGGGATTTTTATAAATGAGGGCAAAATCTAGAGGTGGCTCCTTCCCCCAACCCATGCAGGAGAGGTCTCCCATATCAGTGTTTCTCAACCTTTTTGTACCAGAACCCATTTGTAACCATCCATGGCCAGTCAGGACCCACTTCCCCACATTGCTGCCCCCCACCCCCAAACCTCCAGTGTGTGGGACAGGGGGTGGGTATGTGGGGCATGGGGAGCCTCAAGGAGCCCCTTGCAGGATGGAGCTCTGCCAGCCTGCAAGGGAAAAGCCATGGTTTCCCACATTTTTGTCCTTTAAAAGAGAATCCATTGTTAAAGTTTGTTCACAACCCTTTCATATATTCTTGCAACCCAGTCTTGGGTCGCAACCTATGGGCTGAGAAATGCTATCGTATATGGTGCAGTGCCCTCCAATCGCCTTGCTGAGAGGGTAATGCCCTCACACAGGGGAAGGTACTTTGAAGGCACAGAAGGGGAGAGTTACACAAGGATGGACAATGCCTTGCTGTGGTGCCAATGACCTAGATGGCCAGGAGCTGTGGTGGCTCCAAACAAATTGTGTCCTGGGCTGCTCCACTCCGCTAACACTTCACAGTCAATGCTGGTGCAGGTGTTCTCCCAGAAAGTTTTGGTTTCAATAAACTGGCATTTTTTCTATTAAAAAACCAACTTGTTGAACCCTCTTTCTCTGTCCCATCAGCTCGAGTTCTGGGTGCAGCTCCCAGCACTTCACAGTAATCTCTAACAAAGGGGTAAGTGTGAACTTCCTATGTCTTAAGTTGACCTTTTGTGGTACCGGGGCCCAGTAGGGATCATCTGTGCCTGCAATGTGTTACCAAAAGGACAAATGAGGGAAGTGCTCTCAAGGACTCTTGGAGATTCCCACATATGGAAACAGAGCCAGCCTTAGGGGTGGGTGATATAAGTGACTGCCCAGGGCACTGTGGTCAAGGGGGTGCCAAACACACACACATGAGCAGTTTGTGCTTTCCCCAGCCCTGCCCCAGTCAATCCCCACCCCAGGCAAGACAAGAGGTGCCCAGCTCAGCCCATCCCTGCCTCTAGCTGCTGCTTAGGAGGAGACAGGCTGGGCACATGTAGGCAGGGTGGTGCCTGCTCCAGTCCATCTGCCTTGATCCCACATAGCAGCAGTGGTGCCTGCCCACCCACCTGCCTGGCATACCATGCCACTCCACCTCCCTGCTGGACTGCACCCTATGCCTCTGCCTGCCGACCTGCCTCAGCTTCCAGCAGCGCTTCTGACTTGGGGGGGGGAAGAGGGGGAGGAAAGGGGTGATGCCAAAATACAAGTTGGCTCGAGGTGACATTTTCCCTAAGGCTGGCTCTGCATGGAAAGGATGCTTTAACTTTCAGCTGCCTGAATTCACAGCAAGAAATGGGACACTCAAAGTGGTTACAGCCTGCAAGGTCATTCAGACAGAGGAAAAGAAATAGCACTGTTTCAGAAGTTAAGGCCATTAATTCCATCTGGGTCTGCAGGATGGATTTTCAGATATACCGTGCAAGAACTTCCTGTGATTACTTAGTTGTTTACATGGCATCAACCATGCAGACAGGTGGGAAACCCTTAGAACCCACTGACTCAGATTTATCTTGGGTTCATCCTGCTCAAATACAAGAAAAAAAAATGTACTGAAGGATTGCCGAAGCGTAATTTGTGTCATGGACATAGCAGGTGGACTGGAGCAGGCGCCACCCTGCCTATGCTGTACCATAGATTACGTCCTGCTAGGCATACAGAGACACCACACTTCCTACACACTGTGAAGGGAGTCAGGTTTGGCTATTATGCCCTTCCTGGTGTGGCTGAACAAGATCAGGGCTGGGTCACAAGCCAAAGCCATAGAAAGCAGTAATTGTCAAGTTGCTTCCTTGCTGCAAATAGCTCTCAGTTTCATAGTAGAAGCAGTCAACATGGAGTGGCCAGGTGACGGGGATGCGGGTCCTGTCCAGGGCCCTGATGTACCAGGGAAATCCCAAGGCATGGAACTCCACCACTGCCACCAGGGGGTTGTGCACCCAGAGCACCATGTGCCCCAGCATGTCCTAGAGGCCACCACACACCTCCAGGACAGCCACCCAGCAATGGCCTTGCCCACGCCAAAGAGCTGGCCCACATAGCAGAGGCTGATGGGTGCGGCCAGCTTCAGCAGGGCAATGGCCAGCTGGGTGTCCACGGGGAGGGACCACATGGCAGTATCCTGCTGCTCCAGGTGCAGATGAAGCTGCTCCAAGAGGCCCAGGAAGGTGGCCCTGGTCATCCTGAATGCCTCCAGTTACTGCTCATCATCCCAGGTCTGCTGGATGATGTACCACCACCAGTCCTGGCTGGCCCAACAAGTTCAGAGGTTGTGAGGCTGGAGGCCCAGGAGGGCAAGGGCTGCCCCAGTGGTGTCATCCAGCAGCCTATCATCAGCATTTCTGCCAGGGTCCAACCAGCATGATGGGGTCCAGGTGGCACCTGCATGGAGCAGTCCTGGTACACGGAAGCAGAGGCAGTGATGAGACAGCTGCCTCATGCCGGCCCTGTGTTACACATGCTGCTCCTGGCCAGGGAAGTGGCCAGCCAGGGAGAAGGGCTGACATTTCAAGTTGGCTTCCAGCTGCAGCCAGACTGCAGGGGTGGGTAAAGTGTGGCCTGTGGGCTGAATGTGGCCCAGCAGGCCATTCTATCCAGCCCGTGGGGCCCCTAAAAAGTTTAGAAAATTAATGTTTATCTTCCCCTGGCTGCCTGTCATACGGCCCTCAATGGCTTGCCAAACTTCAGTAAGTGGCCCTCCGCCCACAATGATTGCCCACCCCTGGGCCAGTTTACTTGCAAGTAAACTGATCCTGGATCAAATGCATGTGTAGACACACCCAGTGAGAAAGAAATTTAACAAATTAGATACAGCCACAGAATTATAGCAGATGCCATGATCTGCACTTTCAGTCCACCATTTGGCAGGATGCTCATTCCAATGGCTGCCTTTTGGAGTAGGTATAGCTCCAGAAGTATTTTACCCTCCTACAAGCCAGAGGCAAAAGTTGCTAGCAGGTGTGAAGTATGTTTCAATGACATAACCATTTGGATAATATCGTCATCACCAAAACTCAGAATAGTATTGGAAAAACATGTTGGGGGCCAGAGCAGCAGGCTAGCCAAATTGCCACTAGCTGGTCCTAATTACCCAAGTTGGCCTGTTTGCCATTGATACTACTGCCCTCACCTAGCCCCACTTTCCTGCTGGGTGTTGGCTGCCTTCCTATAAGCAGCAGCCCTTTCAGTGCCTAGCAGATTACTCAATAGGACACATACCTCCCTGTCTCGCCCTGGGCTTCTGACTCCCTGTTTCTAGTTTCTTGGTCCTACCCATTTGTTCCTAGTTTCTTCTGCCCTAGGTCCTGCTTCCTAACTTCATCCTGGTTCCTGCCTGCCTAATTCTGGATCCAGACTCCTGTGCTTCTAGACTAGCTTGCCAGCCCCTTAACCCCTTGTGCTCCAGACCCGTGTCCTCTGACAAGCCACCAGCCCGGAACTGGCTATCTAGACAATCACCATTTCCCAGTCCTATACAGATATAACTGTCCATTCCAGACCTGGCTTGTAAGTGACACCAGTCTGGATCCCTGCCCTCTGTTCCTGACCATTCCTTACAACCCTCTTGGCCTGTGATTTTACCCAGGATGATTGCCTACTATCTATAAGACTGCCTTATAGATCTCAGCCTTCTGCTCTGGCTGCACCTGACCCCCTGAGTCCCGTTTCCTTGGACCCACCTGTGTTTGGACTCTTGTTTCCCTAGCCTTGCCTAATCCTGATCCTCCTAGGGTCAAGCCCCAAATATCTATATCCCAGTTGTGCCCCTGATAGCAAGAACTAACTACCTTAAACTGAGTAAGGACAAAGTCAATTTCAGACAAAGGAAACAGTCTTTCCCCAAATAAATTATCTGTCTTCAAAAGGAATCTCTCTCTGTGGATCAGCAATTTAGGTAATATTGAACATAAAAGGACCAGAAGATAAAAACTGAATCCAAAGACTGCTCTTCTTGTTGAAGTTATGTCAACAAATTCATAGCTAATTATGCAACTCACACAATATACCCAAAACATTTCCTTGAAGGCCTCAGCATGAAAGTGAGTGACATATATCACATGTTGACATCAGCCTTGTTGTTATACTTCTTTAATCCATTGGAAGATATCAAACTTTCCATGAGTCTCTCAAGAAAAGGGTTGGCACATGAATAAGATTGCACAGCTTGCTAGATGATTGTAAATCAACAGAAATACACAAAGACTTAGAGATATCCCACCAAGGAGATAGCAACTACTGATATTACCCTAGAGTTCCAACCTGGATGCCCCTTAGCAATAGCAGACGTATTCTCAAGAGCATCTGCTCTATAGAACAAGCCACATGTCCCAGCATGGCATAACAAAAAAACTGGGCTGTCACAAGTCACAGCTGTATAAAAACAGCAATCAGCAACACTGTAGTTGTAAATTGTATTTAATATAAAAGTTCCTGTATAGAATAGTTATCTTTATGCCACATGATTCATCAGTGAGATGCTACATACATTGATCTCTGGATATTTACCTAAAGACAGTGAAACAATGTCTCTGAAGAAAGGGTATATATCAGCACAGGTGAACATTTCAAAGCTCGGAGCCATGAACTCCAATACAAATATACAGTCTGCTGCTACTATCCTGCCACGTAAGCAGCTCTAGTCTGAGAAACTTGGAATGGTGGCCATGCTGTCCATCACTGCAAGCTGAAGAAGGAATTGATTTGGGCCTTTGAAGCATCAAACGAGATTTAGTTTATGAAATATTTCATCTACTCACTAATGCTGCTTCAGAGGAAGGCGAAATGAGATTACAGCCAGCACCTGCTTGTGTGGGATCTGAGGTCGATAGGCTAAGTGATGCTGCCTCTAATATGGTTTTCTGCAAGAGGTAAGTTATTAAAGAGCCATTACAGTGGGGGTGTACTATGGATACGCAACTGAGATAAAAGAAATTAGAGCCAGTGCTGCTCTTAAGGCTTTGTCAGCATTTCCAGTAGTAAAAACCCCACAATCTATTTGTACCTGTGCCATGATAATTATTATTAATATTTATTATATTGCAAAAGGACTGACAAGCCCCACATGAGCCTGGATCCTCACTGGGCCTCATGCTCACTTGGTCATAGCAAGACAGCTCTTCGGCAGACTGGTTTATGAACTAAACTTTGTCTCATGTCTTTCTTCTTTGTCACTCAGCTCGTTGCTTCTCTCATCTCATATGTTTCAAGACATGGAGACTGGAAGTTCTCCAATGCAGGGACTTCTCTTTGGTCTTTCTTTGGACAGCACCGAGCGCAACAGGACTCTAACCCACACGTGGGATTCCTGGCACTAATCATAATAAGCAGGAAGAGCATGAAGAAAGGAAGCACTATTGCCCCATAGGCCAAATAGGACATTTCAGCTCAGGGAAGCTGGAGCCATTCCCATTGCTAGTAGTAGCTTGCCCAAGTACACTGAGCTCTTCCAATGGGCTGCGTGCCAAACCAGAGGCAGTGTGGCCACATCTACATGGTGCCTGGGATGGGCTAAGTAACTGCAAAGTGACAGGGTGCATTAGCCCACCCCCTCCAGTTAATTAGCTTGCCTCTGGCATCATGTGGGCACAGCTATACCCCTTCCAATTTAGCAGCCTCCTGACCTGGGCACCAACAGGGGGTTGAGGGCACCATGCTGGGGAGGAGAAGTTTACATCACCTGAATGACTTGGCAGAGGTCATCTAGGGCAGCATTTCTCAACCTGTGGGTTGCGATCCAAAAGTGGGTCACAAGAATATATGAAAAGGTCATGAACACACTTTAAACATGGATTCTCCTTTAAAGGAGAAAAACATGGGAAACTGTGGCTTTTCCCTTGCAGGGACTGCTTGGGGACCCCCATAAACTATACACATCCCCCCCCTTCCCTACACACCCACCCCTGCCTCACACACTGGGGTCTGAGGGCAAAGGAGATTGGGTTAGGAGTGAGGGGCATGGGGTCAGCACTAGCCATTAATGCTTACAAATGGGTCCTGGTACAAAAAAGGTTGAAAACTACTGATCTAGGGAGCCTGTGTCAGAGACAGTTCTCCTAAGCTGCACTACAGGGCATTACCTAGTGTCAGATCACCTTCCCTCCTCTTTTCTGGTAAATTTCATGGGGAAACAGCAAAAGAAACCAGCTGCAAAGCAATTAAACAAAAGCTGCTATATGCCGAGCCACCAGTGGAAGGAAGTTGAGCAAAGCTGGAAGCTGTACAATTACATCTTTTACACTTGCTGGTCCAAAGCAGCTTTGACTTTGAAAAAGAAACCATTGCAGTCCAGAGCCTAAAAAGACCCGTTCGTCTTTTGGGTAATGCAGAGCTCATGAAAACAACAGAGAGATCACTGCTGAGTCTTCAGAGTGCCCCTTTGGCTGGCAAGGGGTCCCATATACACATGCCATGGTCAGTGCAGAGATGATGCAGCAGGCCTTCAATAATAAAGCCATTGACCACAGATAAAACTAGAGGGTCAGAGTCCATCACTGAGTAAACTAAGGAATGGCATTTTGTACCCAAAAGCTTGTCTAACATCTCTCCCAACTATTCCATTGGTCCAAGAAAAGATATCACCTGAAAAAAACCCCAAAACCTTGCTTCTCACATATTTCCTGGGCATCATGGCTACAACAACACTCCAGCCCTAAAAGTGGTAAGTGTTACAGCCATCCTTCATTCAGGACAACTGTAAGAGGGCATTATGCTCCGTTATGAACACTGGTAACTGAAAAGATAGCAGCCCTGGGGCAAAAAATGGGCACTTGTCACTGTCCAAAGCAAAAGCACATGTGAGGAGTTTGAACTCTGTGGGAGGACAGCTGAGCTGCATGTGGTTTTGGGCAGGAAGGAGTGCATGAGAGCATGGGACAGAGACAGACCCACAAGACCGCTCCAACAGCCAGGAATTAACTAGAACTATTCTCCATCCAGCCCAATGCTGTTTCCAGTCACATCTCCCGGCTACCAACCAGGAGAGCTGGGCCCTATATAAAGTAGAGATTCTCTTGTAGTATAGGTATGTTGGACCATCTGGGTCCTCTGGCCTGAGAGAAAGTGCACCATGGTGGTTTTGGAAAGTAGCCATGGTGGAGCCATTAATCTTGCCTACTACCAGGTGCAAGCCATCTTTGTAATGCTCTTTATGGCTTCGTGAAACAACAGCTACTGAATGAGCAAGAAACTAAATCTTTTATTACCAGTGGTGGAGAATTATTTCCACCTGGACCCTTCAGCTTCTCCCCCTCCAAGTTCTCAGAATCACAACTCAGTTTATTATAAAGGATCGTTCTAAATTCTAATTATTCACCTGCATATCACTGCAGTCCTGGAGTGAGAGAACTTAAAAGGAGGAAAGAAAATACTCCTCACTTCCTCAGTAGACTCATGAGACTGGAATCCCAAATATGCCTTTCACAGCTCAGGAGTGAATCCCTGAATCCCCTGACCAAGCCATCACCTGAACGAGCAAGGCCAGCTCCATAGGTATCAGCTCCCCAGTTGAAAAACCACAGGTCATGATGACTGTTCCCAAATCCCAGCATATGTAGGATTTCATGGGTCAGTAGCCATCTTAGCCAACAGGAAAGCTCAAAGAGGTACAGTGATGTACTAGGAACACACAGGCCTGTAGCACAGCAGTGGGGGAATGGAGGAGCTGGCTCCAGACTCAAGGCTTGAGCTGGATTACACTCGGACTCAGCACAGGCTTACATACCTACTCACCTTTAAGCACTTTTTTTCCCCCCACTGACGTCAATGAGATAGCTTACAGACTTTGCAGCATCAGGCCCTTCCTTGTGACTTTGGTCAAGTCACTTATATTCTCCGAGCTGCGGTTGCCCACTAGTGAACGGTGGGAAGTGACATTTTAGTTTAACAGATAACACTTCTAATGACCTATATGCATGCATAAGCCCTACTTTTTAAACACCTATTAATGCAGCTAAACCAGGGTACTGGAAACCCACTCCTTCACCCTCAGCACCTTCTGCATATCAGATTTTCTGTCCTAAAGTAACAAGCAATATCTTTCCTTCACTTCCTCCTCAGAAATAATTGAAATGTTTTTGTTCACACTTTCCATAAAAATCAAGTTTGGACAGAGAGGTGGCCTGGAATATTTCATTCCCAAACGTGAAGTAATTAAAAAGGGAGCTGTAGAGTAGAAGTGCTAAAGCAGTCTTAACCTGATGCTGAGCTTGTGCTACAAGCTGCATTTCTAAATACCTTATTTACTCAAATACAAGATTTTCCCCCCCCAGATGGCATGGGAAAAAAGCCCCCCATCTTATAAAAGGCATACGGAGGAATCTCACTAAATACATTGTCAATCATTAAGCTGCTCCCAAAAGCAGCATATGCTCTGCAATGGAAACCAACTACGAAGTTGATTAAATGCAGCCAACACTGAGCATGACTATAAAACACATGACCCACATTGGGCCAACATGCTGAGAGTGAGTCCCTTAAAAAAAAAAATAGGTGGGTGTTCCCTCCTTAGGGAACTGGCACCAAAGCCTGGAGGTACTGCAACACCAGGCAGACACCAAAAAGGCCAGAGCCAGCCCTGACACCCTCCTCTGGGTGCCAAAAATGCTACATTTGATTTTAGCCAAAAAGGCCAAGATGCTGATGGAAACCCGCCACCAGGATAGATAAATGTAACCCATCTGAATAAAACATATGGTAGTGCCCATTAAGTGCAGTCCTCTTCACCCATGACTCTTTTACAAGTCATAGTGAGGCACGAAATTGCATAAAATTCACCAAGGATTCCTGTGTCTTCCTCTCTCTCAGCTCAGTACATATGGTTACTGTGGCTCCATCCTCCATGAGGTGAAGCCAGACAAGGTTGCCCTGCATTTCATCTGAATATCAATTTTTGGAGCATCCCAGGACTTGTGACAAAAACACCCAGTTCCAGTCATGAGTGGGAACTAATTAGCACATGGATCCTTTGTGTGGGCTATCTGAAGTACACACACATACTGAGCCGTGCTGAGTTGTTGGGTCACCCTGGCTTGAAATGCTGTTAATTCTGTTGGGGCCCACCCCAATGAACTGTGTGGTAAATCATGATCCCTTGGCTTTGGAATAGCATCATGCATAGGTTGTACAACATAAGAATATTTTGGCTAAGATCAAGCAAGACAGGGGGCACCTGAACCCCAAGGTCTCCAGGCCTGGGGCTTGCACATACGATGCCTGCTTGGACTAGGGAAGTATCCAAAGCCCCAGATCAATGGGTCTCAGAAGGAGGATACTTGCCCAGTGGTAGAGGCACACAAACTTGATGATTGAATTCTGCTCAATTGATTTTTGGAACTTGACTATTGGGCCTTGCCCTATCGAATTTGGAACTGATTTAGCCTTGAACAAGATAAAAAAAATAGTTTGTACTACGTAAGTAGGTGCCAAAGTGCTGCTCAAAAGTGTGTTTATGGAATACCTGCACTAAAACTTATAGCAGTTTCAAAAAGAGGTAACATACATCAATTCTGGTTAAACTAAGTGCATGGATACTGTATATGCAAATTGCTACATCCATGTTTAGTTTCAAGGTTATTGTTTTCAGATTTGCTCCTCACTTCCATGTGCTCAGGGAGAGCTGGGTCTGACAGTAATGAGAGAGGGAAGGGGATGCCAGGGGAAGAAGTCAGAGGAAGCAGAAAGCAAATGACTATCTGACCCCCCAGATTTATTTTCTCTGCTGAGAAGTTAGCAATGGGAAGGGAACAAATCCAAGGCAAACTCCAATAATTAGATTCTACGTATGGAAAATCTATGGTATAGAATCTAATTATTAGGGGGTCATCTTATAATCAGGGTCATCTTCTATATGAGTAAATATGGTAATTTGCAAAGCACTTCAAAATGAGCAGTATTAAAGTACAATAGAGAGCAGAAAATTTTTCTGTCTTTTCTTCTCCCCCCTATGGGATCCTTAATCTTGGTCTATGTGTTTAGCTTATTTACACTGGTATTTTCCATTTTTCACTTGCAGTTTCTGTTTTCTCTGTGATATTCTTAATCTGATGTTCTGCCAACAGAGTTCGCCCCAGCAGTGTCTGCCGTTAAGACAGTCTGTATCAGAGTCTCTCTCTTTGATCTATTATTCCAACTTCCAGCTGGAAGTAGTTCTCCATGACTGTTAATAAAAGATTTTGGTTTCTTTCTCATTCAATGACTGGTTGATCTATTATTCAGTCTAAAAAATTATAATAAATCAGCATTACTGCCATGACTTTTCCTTAATTTTTGTGCTGTTGCCCTGGCTGACAAAGTTAATTTGGTCTAAGCAACAGACTAGTGTATTATTTTGTCTCATGCAGCTGGACACTGAAAATTCATCTTAAAAGAGAACTGTTAGTCTTCACTTCACCAAGCATCCACAGTACTGCCAGGAGTGGTCTTCTACCACTGAGATGTACAGGAAGCAGTATCTTGCCTATTTAGCCATGCTCTGTTGGCTCTTCCTAGGATTGTGTTATGAACACAGCAATGTCACAGGACAAGCAGGTGATTTTCCTGTGCCTTTGCTCTACATGCTTGACATCTCATGAACAGATAGGACCAGATAAATGGAGGGGCATTCAGAGGAGAGCTATAACCTCAAGTAAGCATGGGAGGCATTCACTTGCATAAAATGCACAGATTGACTAAGCAGCACATCATCTGAGGTGGAAACCTGGCAGAAAGTGTTATCCCAGCCACATTCAAATGCTGGCAGGTATAAACCTAAAGGAGAGACAGGGGAATATTTAATAGGATGGAATTAAAGTAAAAGGAATTTTAAAATAAGAGTAAAAACACATGAAAAGGTTACCTCAGAGCAATTTGCCCTAGACTTTACTCTGCAGTAAATTTATTCTATCATGAGTGTGTCTACATGAGATGCTTTACTGTGCAGTAGACTAACCCACTGCAGAGTAAAGCATCATCATGTAACTGCGCGCAGCACAGTTTACCTGCTGGGCAGGGAATCCCCACTCAGCCAAGGGCTCACTGGCAGCTGTGTGTCCTGCTTGGCCATCAAAGCCAACCCTGGGGGGGTGCAGGGCCCCAGGGAAATCAGTCCATGTGGGGCCCTCTTAACACTGCATGGGGCCATGGCACACCCACAAAGTGGGGGGTGATCTTTGTGCTTCTTCCGTGGTGCAGGCCTGAGCCACCAGCTCCAGGTGAGCCCCATGGGAGGGGCCGCACCCACTCCACCTGGCTCCGTGGGCCTCCCCCCAAAGTGTGGGGCCCAGGGCAGTCACCCTGATTTGCTGTACCCTAGGGACAGCTCTAGTCTTAATGTACATAGGACCAGGAGACAGTTGCTTCTGCAGTGGGCACAGCTCTCCTGGCCCCACATGCATCAGAACCAGCCTCTGTGTCCCCTGCGAGCCCCTGCCTAGCACCCTGGGGAAGTCTGGCACTCCCCCTGGCTGCTGCAAGGGGACAGAGCAGGGCAGGAGCAGCCCTGTACCAGGCTGCTCCCATTGGGAACAGATTTGTTCCCAACAGGATGCACATGTAGATGTGCCCCCGGGGAAGGCATATTGCACAGTAAGCCTATATCACATTAACAGCACATGTAGACATGCCCAGTAAGGAGGGTACCAGCTCTCTCAAGCCAATTGCCTGCAGTAAGTGGTGAGGCTCTGTAATAGCATTAAGTGGCAGGGGTAGCTGGTTTGCACTGAGCAGACAATTGCCCCAGAGGATGAAATCAATCAGAGGAGCAGACACCCAGTTCCACTTATGACTGTCCCATTCAAGGGGTCACTTTATCCTGGATTCAATGATTTCTTAGTAAGACTGCACTCAAACATGTAGATCTTGGATTGGCCCCCTACCATCTCCAGCCCTCTACAGGCTCAATTACTTCCCTATTTACTGAAAGATTGTCGTCTTCATAGTCAAGGGCTTTGAATGAGGACAGCATCTCATGTGCTTTGCTCCATTTTTACTCTGCACCAAAAAGTTAGCTTACATCATAGTAAAACTTGTACTGAGCTTGTCTGTCCATGGATGTCTCCTAGCCAGAAAAGCTTAAACTTGCCCACTTACATCATTTGATGCATGTGTCTGGATGAGCTAGTAGGTCACTGTTAAATAACAGGAGTTCCCTTCCACCTCTTCAAAGCTTGCAGCCCACTGGCTCTGTGATCCTGAGCACCATAACCAGGCTCAAATCTACATCTGCATTACACTTGGGCTGTCAAGCTAGCATCCTCCTTATGATTCTGCCAAGAAGATGGAGATAATTATTTCTAGTTTTGGAGGCAATAATTAACCTTCTGGATCAGGACATAAAAACCTTTTTGTTTTTTTCCAAGCCACTGCATGGACTGGAGACTAAAGAGAGGGCTGTGGGAGCCATTCCAATATTCTATAGGTCAAAGGATTTTTTTAAATCAATGTTCATGTTCCTAAAAAGTCAATGATCATCTCTCAAATCTTGCTGCACATCTGCATGGCACTGTGCATTGACTGAGGCCTTGTATCCTCCTAAAGTATTCATTGCCTGTCAGCCTGGAAGATGGCAGTGTTAAGGGATAAAAAGCCTTTAGCTCTGCAAGGATCACACTGTTCAAAAAGGAACTGGCAATATTCTGTTGACAGGGGGAAATGCACAGTCTATCTTGCCTGTTATTACCTGCATTCCCTGAATTTGTAAAATGTGTATTGTTCTGTCATAGACTGGGTTACATAAACACACACTGGTTTCTTAGCGAGCAAGACACTGTGCACATGGCCATAAGCGTGAGGATGTAGTTCTTAAGGACTTCACCTCTCTGCGTACACTTTGCTCTCCAGCTGGCAGCACTACACAGCTCAGAGAGGACTAAGAATTGGTAGAGGCCTTTTGGCAAGACTTTGAATAGCTCTAAATGAGACCCAAACACATGCACATGAGTTAGAAGACACCTGGTGAGACAAACTGAATGGCTCATGCCTCACTTCCTTCCCATTATTGTGAAAACACCCATGAAAAATCATCTTTCTTCTGTGCACCAGTTATCACTAACAAAATTAACCCTGCTTCCCTTGCCTGTCTCTGCTGAAAAAGCTGCAGGCAGATATATGTCATCACACAGATTTTCTGCCAGTACACTCAGATCTAGAATTTCCAGTCGGCGATTCATGCCAACCTGTAAAATGCTTTGCAGCAAAGCAGATAACCACCTGGCTTAGTGTCTTTTCCAAAACACCACATCATCCTCTTCCACCCAACGAAGAAAAATGCCTAGATACAATCCCAGAATAGCAAATGTGGGCCCTATTATTAGGAGCAAGTCAGACAACAAAAAGAGAGTCTGGAGCTGGGGAAGAGCTGATCCTTGATCAGAAATCCTGAAGCTGGTTTAAGAAGAATCAGATGTTAGCCAAGTAGCAAGTGATAACACACAGAAGAAAATAAGCCAATGTTGGCCCTGAAGTAAACCTATCAACCAACAGAAGTTATGTCATCCCTTCAGGGAAGCAGGAAGTAACAACATCAACATCTGACATGCCTACTGATGTATTATGAAGCTCTACCAATCTCAGAATACAGATAAACATAAATCCACTCATGCCCTCCTGGTTTACAAGGTAATTTGTTGCACTTAACACAGGCTTCCACCTGTCAATATCACTGTGTAATTTCCTGTTTTCATTGTTTTTGGGGATAGCCCAAGTGATTTTCCTATGTACTTGACTGCTCACTGGGTTGTGTTCTTTCCGATCACTAGCAATTTCAAAATACACACCAAGATTTTGTCCAGATTTCTTTCCTAAAATTGTGAAGGCTAATGCCAGACAATATGTAAAGTGTGGATTTGCTGAAAACAGAGATGCCATGCACTGTTCTAATTCTTCCCTTTTATAAGGGGTTAACCAGGAAAAAAAATCACCTGAAAAGAGCACTGAATTGCACCAGTTGGGAGCTGCAGATGAGAGAGGGATAGAAGAGTAATTGCAATTGCCTTAGGAGTAATGTATTAACCACCTAGTAGATTTGCAATAAAGATGACAACCTGTCTTAATTACTTAGAAAGACACAGTCAATTTAAACTTCATACATATGAATTTTTTAACTTGTTCCTGTTATAAATAGCACCTAAGGTCAGAACTGGAAGATGAGAGGAAACTGTTTGTCTGTTTCCAATGTACTGTGTGCTTTTGAGAGCAATTTGTGTTGTCTACCGCATATTGTCCCTGGAATTACTCGGTTTTTCTGTTGGTCTGGGTCTTTCACAGAATGCAAAAGAGATGAGAAACATATTGCAAAAAGCATGGGTCTTGGAGATGCGAACACCACAAGCTGGCAGGGAGACTCAGGGGCAGGAGCAGGAACTGGAAGTGCTTTTTATTCCATCTATTTTCCAACTCATTAGAATCCAAGCTGAGCATGCGGCCCTTTTACTCTCATCATTTTTATGGTAATGCACCATAACGTGGCTTCTGAGCCCAGGAAAGGCCAAGCCAATGCAACTACACATGATGTGTGATACGGAGAGGGTTTAGAAGGCATTTTACACCAGGCGATGTGCTCATGGGGCAAACATTTAATGAATCCTTCACGGGAGCCATTCACATGATAAAATCCAAAAGTGCCCCCAGGTTAAACAATGTTGTTCAAACTCTGTTAAATTGCCAATAGATCTCCAAAGTCACTTTGTCCATGGCCTTCATATGCCAAGTCAGTCTAAAAGAGCTTGTAATCATACAAGTAAAGAGAATTATTCATCATGGTCCTCCCCCTTGCTTTTATTTTATCCTTTGGCCTCCCTTAGGAGTTTCCTAGGACTAACCTTACTTTTTTTTTCAGATATCTGACAACATTTCACAACACAGCCCCTGCTAACGCTGCTCAGAGCCCCTGTGGCTGCTAAGCCCATTTGAAACTGGCTAGGAGCCTCTATACAGCTGTTCAAGGGTGGTGGGGAGAGCACATTTTAATTAGAGCAGTTCCCGGAGAGTCACTCCAATTAAAACACCTCACTGGCACATGTATAAGCCCCTGCAAGTTTAAAAGTGGTCGTGGCATGCTTTGTCTAAGCCTCATTTGATGGGGTTTAGATAAAACACCCAGTGGACATTTGTAAACCCGCCCAGGTTTATACATGTGACAGTGAGGCCACACTGGAGTGTTTGAATTAGAATGCAAACCAGCACATGTATAGGCAGCCCTGGGTCTATCCCTGGGAGAGGTGGGGGCAGGTGGGAGAGGGAGGTGGTTGTGACAGAACATGGAAACAGGAGGCTGAGAACCATGGGGGCCATGGCTTCCCTCTACAGGCCTCTTTGCTCTCCTTTTATTCCAAAGGAAATTATGTAAAGCATTGTTACCTGAAGTGAAATAAAAGAAATAAAACACCAAAGAATAAAAGAAAGAAAAAACAGACCAAAGAATTTCTCATGTGTTAATGAACTGTGGGTGATGGGGGAGGGCTGTGCTGCAGGGAGCCCTTTGCTAGCCCCTGCCAACCCAATCCCAGCCCTCCCTCCCTCCCCATTGCAGCCTTCCCCAGAGAGAGCTGTGTGTTTCACCCAGAGCTAAGCAGCCACCACAGAAGGGTTCAGTTAACATACACCTCCCAGACCCATTTCCCCTAAGCACTGCTGGTTCTCCCCTGTCCAGACAGACTGGGGGTTGTGGGGGTATGGCTTCCCACGTTCCCATCCTATGGTAGTGCTGAGGAGAGAGGGCTGCCCAGCACAGAGTTCCCAAACCAAACTCCTTCAGGGCTCAGTGCCAGCCAGCTCCAAGGACACCAGGGCCAGGCACACAGTCTTCTCTTGAGAGAGCTAATCCTTTCATCCAGAACCAGGCAAAAGCCATAGGTAAGCACACTTAGCCATAGTGAGTTTTTCCCACATTGCCTGGCTGCATTTTCCTGGCATCCCAGTGGCTCTCTCATGGCCAGGTGGATTGAGGAGGAGGTGTAGGAACGCGGCTACTCTCCCCAGACACCTGTACTCCTGTCCTGTTTTCACCCAAGTTTGCACAAGCCCAGGTTTATTTGAAAAAATAAAGTTTTCACTGTTATGAAATGAGTCTCTAGTGTTCTTTCTGTTCAATCCCCTGTGATTCAGTTTCCTTGCCAGCTCTCATCTTTCCTCACCACATATCTCCAGGCCTCAATTGTCCTGTCCCCATGAGCCCAGGCAGCTCTCGCCATTCCCCGCCAGCCCCCATCCTCCCTCACCATGGGAGATGGGCTGCATGTGGCTGTTATTAGGGTGGGGAGGCAGTTGCCAGGGGGCAATGGATGGGGCAGGTGGATGGGGTTTCACATTAACTGATTAACCCATGAATAGACCATTGAGTGCCCTGAGAGGTCATCAAACCATACACAGTCCTCATGGCCAATGCACGGGTGTGCCCTCAATTCACACCTCCTCTGAACTGTGCAAAACACAATGCCCCTATCCTCCTTGGTCATGCTGTACCAGGCTCATGAGTGTGCAGTGGGGAGGAATGGCATAGTCCTCCTCAAGGATCCAGGAAAGCTTCTTGTAGTAGGGGACCAGAGTCATCACTGTGCCCAAAAGCTTGTGGACTTCTCTGACCCAAATATCTCCAGGGACCTGCTTTTAGTGCAGATCTGCAACCAGTCCCACTGATGCCCCATAGCCACCATCTGAGCCATGATGCACTAACAAACCACTTGGTTCCATCTGTCAGGTCCCTTTTGTGTCCTTGGCAATGGTTCTCTCCTCACCCCAGAGTGTGAAGAGGTCTAACATCTCACCATGAGTGAAGTTCAAGGTCCACTTGACAGGATCCAAGGGCCAGACTCTCTGGCTCAGTTTAGTTTCAAAGGTAAGTAATGGCTGTTCACATGGGAGCACTCAAGCAACAGTAGCAAAATGTTAGGATGCTAATGGATGCTTGGGAGGTTGCCATGTGGGCTGGGGTCACACCCCCTGGTGGCAATGGTGGGGTTGGCTTGGGGTCAGTACCACCCACTGGCCAGTAGAGTTCTGAAGGGTGGAAAGTTTGTCCTCAGAGCAGGAATGGGAGCGGGGGAATGGGAGCGGGGGAATGGGAGCAGTGCATCCTTGGATGCTTGAGGACTGTAGATTGCTTGCTTTGTCTCCATGGAGCAGATTGATGTTACCATAACACAAGCTGGGTAGCACAACTCAGGGTTAACACTTGCCCAAAGTGGCATAAATTTGAGACACCCAGAGAGCACTTAGCACCAGTTTTCCCTCTTCAGCATGTGAAAGTTCATATTTTAAGTGTCTTTAACACATTGCAAGAGTAACATGCAACTAACAAAGCCCTTAGGCACCTAATCAGAATCTTTAAGCTCCCACCTTTCAAAAACCAAACCTGTAGAACTAATGTCAGGCAACCCCAGCACTAGAAAACTGAACCATTCCTTGGTACCACAATGAATGCGGCTGCGTACAAAGCTCTGATGCAGTGCAGCCCTATCAGCATACCATTTGGGACAAGATTCTCTCTCAGATCCGCAGACAGGCAAGCCGGCTACTGGACATACACATGCATATGCACACACCTATACTGTTCTCTGGTACATATGCCTCACATTTTGGCCTCAACCCTGAAGCAGTGATGTGAAGATTACCAAAGGCCCTCTGGGAGGCTCTGAGAATGATGAGTGGATCAGCATCCCAAAAATCCTGTGGGACTGCACCCTTTTGGGGGATAATGGTTAAAATGGAGGTCAGGATGAAGGATCAGAGATAATTTGTAGCTCAGGAGGACAGCTTTCTGCTGACTACCAAAACTCATTCCCATCCTGAGGGTAGCAGGTCTGGACATAAGAAGCCTATGGTGGGTGATGCTATGCAAGAGCAGTACTTGACAATAGATGATGGCAGAGGCTGGTGGAATCGTAGTCTCATGGAAGTATAAGGCACCTTGAAGGCTTACATTGGGGGTTGTCAACCCCTGGAACACATGCCACAAGCCTCTGTGTGGCACATTTCATGTGAAGGGAACAGAAAACACAGTGACAGACAGGGTAGAGAGCAGAAAGCGGAGCAGAAGACTAGGCAGGGATCACAGGGCAGGGAGCAGAAAGCAGGGGGGGGGGGGAAAAAAAAAAATCAGACAAAGGGAAGGGATCAGTGACACCTAGCCAAGGTACAGGGCTTACCTTGTGGCACACATGCCAAAAGGGTTGACCCCTAATGCCAGACATAGTCCAGGCCCTTGCACTGGGCAGGATTACATGCACTTAGGCCAAGGGTGTCAAATATATAGCCCTCAGGCTGGCTCCAGCTGGCAGAGCTGTATCATCTGCCCCATGGGACTCCTAAAGCAGCTAGGAATTTGGGGGTAGGCTCCACCACTGAAATCTGGAGTATGGAGCCCCATTGAGGTCCATGGCAACAACAGGGGAGCAAGCAAGACACCTGCATTAACCCCTGTGGCTCCCTGATACTGCTCATCCTGCTGTCCAAGGTGGGTCCACGTCTAGTCCCTGAGGAACCCACTGTCCAGACCTGACCCAGGGAGCCAGGTGAGTTTGACACCCCTGACTTAGATCAGCTATGACAGAGGTTTCTTTAACCCAGTAGAAGCCAACCTTATTGGCAGGCATGTCATACATTAACTCTGCGTCTTCCCTGAATGCCACTCTAATCCCCTTCCCCTGCCCTATCTGCTGCTGTGCTGCCTATACCCTTCCTGATCTGCCATGTGCCACACAGAGGTTGCCTGGGGCACTTGTGGCACCTGTGCCATAGGTTGGCCACCCCTGCTCTAACCTGCTCTTAAAGCCCCCTAATAACAATGTTCCCCAGCCTCCCTAGGTCAAATGTCCCCTGCTGTGCTACTCTCTGGAGAGGCTCCAGCAAGATGAAGACCTTATCTGCAAGGTAACATGGCAGTGAGCACTACAGCAACACCTGCCAGTGGTACTGTACCTCATGCCCTTGGAAACAGTGACAAGACTGCAGGGCAGAGCCAGAAGAATTGGAGGGGCCATCAGAGACTTGAAACAGGGCCAGACAGGCTGACCTGACCATCAGAGATGGAGGCAGAGCCAGACATGCTAGAGGGGCCAAGGGAAGTTCTGGTTCACACCAGTGCAGACAGCCAGTGGTGACAGTGGTGCACGTGCACCCCCTCAAGAGCACCAGTGCACCCCCTGACTGCCCCTCCCCCCATCCATGAGATTGACCATGGGAGCCCCCCCCCATTGCTGAGTAGTCACTCAGGGGGGGCATGTGTCCCCCCCACCTAAGGTGGCAACAGTCACCCATGCTGACAGCATCAGGCTGTCCCAAAGCAGAAATACTGAGGGCTGATGAAGGCCACTCATGGCCCACCTGAGCCTCTCATAGCTGCTTCACAGCTTTTGCCTCAGTTTGAGTGGAGGTTAACTGGTTCCTGCCCTGCTAAGAGAGAAGATCTTCCTGCTGCCCTCTCTGTGCAAGCTGCAGCCTCCCTCCTCCCTGGCTCAGCCTTCTTCAGGATCAGTTTTTATTCCCTGGTGAAATGCCTCCTGAAACTACCACGCTAAATCCAGAGGCTCCCATGACTACAGTAGTGCACCTCCCCCAGAAGAGCCACTGAACTACCATTTTTCACAGACTTGTGCTTTGAACAGCTGTCCATGGCCATTTGCCAATAAACCCTCTCTGGGTAAAATCCGAAGGAAAGGTGTATGGAGGAGCTAGCTGCTGGGTCACCCTGGGAGCACTCTTGTATTACGTATAGTACCCGAGGCAAACGTGAGAATGCTTAAAGGGGCATTTGAAACTCAAGGGGTATGCCACCACAGTCCACGATGAATGTTTGACTGCTACAAGATAGGGACTTCTTGTCATCTCAGCAGACCTGATCCAGAGCCCAGGGGGCCTTTCAACCACACATTTCTCCTGGAGGGCTCACATGCACACATGGTGAGACAGCAGCATATTGTGTGCGAGAGCAGGAGGCTCTGAGTCTGATAAGCTAATGAGTTCTTGATATAAAATCCAGGCTCCTGTTCTTTCAGAAGAGCTTCCCTGCGCCTAGTGTGATTTCCCATTTCTACTATATATTACGCTTCGGGATGTTATTTGTACCTTTGCAGTCAATACAATTTCTCATATTGCAAAGGAAACAGGGGCTCATTGCGATATGCTCCCTTTTTATATTTGATACCAAAAGAACTTGAGATATGACAGCTAGAAGTAAAATAAACAGATTAAATCATGTGCTACAAGCTGAAATGAGATCCATAACAATATTTCATCTGGAGGTCAAACTCCTTTCCTATTGCTGTGTGACAGAAAAATTCACTAATGAAAACATTGTCAGTTAGGAAAGCTATTTGCCAGTGAGGATGAATTTCACTTTTGGTAATTCCAAAAAACAGACTCTTAGGAACAAATTTTATACAGGTCTTGGAAGGTGTAGCTCTGCTGACTTTGATGGAGTTTCTCCCCTTTGTAACCTGAAGGCAGACTGGCATGAATGCTGATTAACTGTTCCTTTTTTGCTCATAAGCTTTCTGCTATTCTGCCTACCCTCCTCTGATTATTCAGCTGATCACTCACCCAGGATAAAAAGACCAATCATGACACGGTTGTGTGCAAATTTAACACAACTCTTCACCTTAAACAAAAAGAAGTCTCTGGTGATATTTCCTTTTCTCCTTTAATCATAAATGTGGGATGATAAATTCCACACTGCAGCTGGATTAGTGTCAAGAGACTTTGGACCCTGGTGTTGAATGTGTGTGGGTGGTAAGGGGATTTGGGGATTCTTCTACCAAAGAAATCACAAATCCAGTTCCCCCAGCATGGCATGGGAGCTAACGTGGAATCTAAAATGCCTCCCCATGGAAGCAACCTCATATTTCCGGTTTGTAACATATTGCAGAAAACATCCCACAGGGTAGGACCAGCTTAGACTAGGGAACAAGCTCTGTCCTGTATGGGAGACACTGATCTACTGTCCCTCACATAGGCTCTGGATACACCAAGAGACTTCGTAGGCATCATCAGTTGGGCAAGAAGTGTTATTTTATTGCTTCCATTTAGCAATGCAAAGTGCTAGTTTCTCAAGTCATATCTTGAATTTGACAGGAATGGATTACATTGTCATGTTCCCAGCCTCCATTTTTTTGTCCTATGACCGTTCTCTCCATCTCTACCACATCAGACAGAAACTTCTTGGGACCTGTCACAGTATAGCTCCTCCCTTCCTGCCTGAGCAGGGGGTGGCCCTCCCTCTGTTCATTTAGATTACTACTGGGGTCTGACTAGCCAATTTCTCCACCCCATGCTCTTCTGGTCTCTCCCACACCACCCTTTAGAAATAGGAAGAACTCCCTAAATTAACCCACAAAGCTATTACCATCTCCTCCTCTATTACCAGAGCTCCAGCTGGTGGGGGGCAGGGGGCAGCAAGCAGGGCAACCACCCTGGGCACCGACATGAAGAGGCACCAAAAGGCACTGTCCAGACCAGGTAGGATGCAGAGTGGAGTCATGAGCAGCTCATTTAGGGGGGAGGGGCGCAGGGATGGGGGAAGGTCAGCTCCCGCCACTGTGTACAGTCCTGGGCAAGCATGGGGGGGAGCACATGCCCCCCAGAACCGTGTGGGGAGAGGGCGGGCTGCCACTGTGGGCTTTGCCTCAAGTGACAAACTTCATTGCTACAACACTGTGTATCCACCACATCCTTCCTGAGTTCTCACTTCCCTTGAGATGCGGAGAGAGCCCTATCCCTAGCAATGGTAAGGCAAGCAGTGAGCTGAGAACTCCACTTCCTCTACAATAATTTCTTCTTGTTAATATCTCCTTTTTCTCCCCTCACCCTCCCATGCCCTGGACTGCGCATTTTATGCAAACACAGAAGTGAGTCAAACTCAAACATGACGTTCCGGGCGTTTGTTTCCCAAAATAAAGGAGGGAAAATGTGACATTTGATGAAAAAAAAAATATTGGTGTCATGACCATTCTAAAATGCTTAAAATTAATTTCAACAGATCTACTTGTAAATGCTAAGCAAAGCCAAGTCATGAAGGTACTTGAGCACTCTTGCCCCACTCCTCGAGGGCTTTTAAACTCATGCACAAATTTAGTTATTGACCTTAATGGGAGCTGTAGGTGCAGCATCCTTTTGCAAATTGGACAGGTGCCTAAATATAGCTTTCAGAGCCTAACATTTAGGCTTCTGTTTCTGAAAACTTTGATCTGCATTGCTCACCCATACTTGCAACTCTTAGTATAAATTAGCAATGGAACTGAAAGGGTGCCTTCATGCTATAGCTGCATCAGCTTGTAAAATTCAATTTTCTACTCTGTGTCTGAAAATGTCTTTCATACCATCCTATCTAGGCCAACGTCCCAGACATCAGTGTATATGTAATCACACTGCCTTCCAGTGGTCATGGTGAAAAAGTGGACTCCCTAGCTAAATCCAAAAAAAAAAAAAAAAAAAAAAAAAATGTAAATTCACTGAAAAGCATTTCATTTCAGAGAGAAGCCTCTCCTGCTGTGTTTTTACCTTGTTTATTTATTTGTGCACCTGAAAGCACTTTGGATACAGTTTTCAAAGGGAATTTGGGTAAATATGAGTAGCATTTTCAAGAGAACATTAGTGACTGAGAGCTCTATATTTCAGCGACTTTCCAATACGCTTTGATTTCTAAGTGCCCAAGCCACTTTTGAAAAGGTGATTTAGGTTTCTAAATCATCTTTTTCCTTTTGAATTTTTTTCCTTGTTCCCTTAGACTTCTTTGGAAATCCTAGCCTTTGTGCACAGCTGGTCTCACTCCTTCATCCTGAAGATCTTGAGCCATGATAAGCAAATGGATTGCTGCCATTGACTCCAATAGGGGTTAATTTAGGCCCATACATTTCTCCTGTTGTTCATGTTTATCTTGCACACAGAAATGGGAAGAAAAAGCTTTCCAGTATTGAAAATTGTGACACCATGACTCACCATTGGCAGGAGGAGCAAGGACCAAGTACAGGTCAATTTATTCTTTATTTTAAAATAAAATGATTTAACAGGGCAGCTGCAAAGTTTAAGGAGCAAACTCTATATTGGAATCTACCAAAGCAGTACAAGCAGTGGTGATTACAATACACCTAAAGAGACCTGCTCATTTCTAGTTCCCAAACAGCTTTACAAAGGAGACAGAATCATCCTCCCCATTTTATGGATGGGGAAACCTGAGGCACTGAGCAAGTAGTTGAAGTATCTTGGGTGACCCGGCAGAGCTAGGACTAGCACCCAGATGTCCCAAGTGTCAGACCCTCTGTATTAAGCTTCACTGCTTCATACTTTCATTTAAACCAATGCCTGTGCTTAGATATGGTTATCTTTCCCAATGGCACGGAATGAGACAAATGCCTATGTAACCTGTGCTCACCATATGTGCGAAGATCTCCTCTATTTTGGCAGCTCCAGAGCCACACATCAAATATTAAAATAAACCTATAAACCACACTTTCCACATTTAAACAAATACAAGTCAGTGTCATGAGAAAGATGATTAGCTGTATTGATCTCTTGTTGCACAATATGATCAAATGCAGCAAGATGTGAATTGCTAACACCAGCATGAAAGGGGTTGAAGTATCTGAGATTGGTGGCATGTCCTGTGGTCACAAATGGCATTCAAAATGTCATTTGGGCCCCTCACAATAACACAGCCTAAAAGGCCACTGGGAGCAAGCCTTGAATGCCACCAGGAGGCAGCTTATACCAGAAATTTCCTGGGGTCACTTATAATATGTATGTAAACATGCATACACAACAAAATAGGCCCAATCACAGCAGAACCTCATGCCATTTGCATTATTCTGTACTATTCTGCATTGTGCTCTCTGAATAGTAGACTTGTGGTCTTGCAGCTTACCTGCAGGAAGCGCTCACATTTTCATCCATAGGCAAATGGAGTCCCAAGCAGGGATAGGGGAAGTTCAGTTTCTGGGAATCCATTGCACTATCTCATCCTCTCTTACATACTAGGCTTTCATAGGTTACATTTTTACTCCTCTTCCAGTCCCATCCAGTTGCAGAGACTGCTAGAGGGCATCAAGAAAGGCAAGTTGCTCGTGGCTTGTTCTGTGCCACCAGAGACAAGTGTGTAATAAACCTGAGACTTAGGAA